>NC_050072.1:110000654-111200654 GCF_009764565.3 Dermochelys coriacea
GCATGGAGTAGAACATTCAATTTTGAGCTTTTCCTGTTGAATTGATTAGCCTGCATATTTTTCTTTAAAGTTTTCTACAGAAACCAAATAAAAAAAGCTCAGGAAGCATGCAGCTGGTTAATGTTAACAAAGGACCTCGACAGGATCATGTAAACTATATTGGATGTCATGCTTAGGGCCTTACTCCCAGGAACATCATAGAGTTGTTTCATTAAAAGTGAATACTGTACACTGAATATGGGATAACTTTCTGCAGCCTTCATAATCTCACACTGTACAAATAATTTAGAGTTTAGGTACAGAACACACTTGGGTGTCATGGCGGAGTATGTCCCTGTGCAATCTCTTTCATTAAGTCCTTATGAAGCTACAAGTTGCAAATCCAAAATTCTGCTCCCTGAGGACACAGCTATGTAAGACAATAAGTACTGTTAGAGTTCTCTGCCTATCCTGAATGCTCTGTGAACCTAATCTTAAATACCATCATGTAACAATCACAAAAACTTTTGCTAAAGGCCATATATACTAATAAAAAGACAGTGGTGCTTCCAACATTCTGAAATGCTCTGAAAACCAACTTTTCCAATACTAAATACAACAAAATAACCTTCATAAAATATAACTTTTCTCCATTTACAACTTTTTTTAAAGGATTAGTAACCTAGGCTTTTCAAGCATAGGAATCTGCGAAATAACTCCTAACGTGGACAGATTTTTTTAATACATAAATTAAGAAACTGGAGAGTTTTAACCCAAGTCCAGTTTCCAAACAAGGAATATTCTTGTTTACTTTAAAAATGGAAATGTCATATATTTCCATTATAACTGTTAAAAAGTTAGCTTTACAAACAAGGGTACTTTAATTAAAAAAAATTCTTAACAAAACTATACAGTGTACAAATTACTGTCTACAAGGTAGGTGGTTCATTAAGAAGATCCTCCGTTCTTCTTGCTACTTGCAGCTTCACAGATTCATTCACATATTTTCAATGGAGCTGCCCACCTGAACATCACCCCACAACTATATTGCTATAATTAATATTTTTGCCATGTCTTTATGTACAGTCTCCTTCACTGCCTTTTTTTTTTTCCCTTAGTCAAGCCTCAAACGTTCATGTCACTCCAGGGGAAACACACTTCAGTGGCACAGCCATAAGGCTAGGGCTGCAAAGCAACTTAATAAAGGCAGAACAGTGCACATAGAACGGGGTGGCTTGATTTAGTCAGAATACACTTCCTGGTGAAGGAGGAGGCTAGAGACTGGATTTGAGTCCTCAATATTTTCTTAATCTTTTGACTTTTGATCTTAGAAAAAAAAAGAAAGAAAAGAAAAAGAAAAAAAAGAAAAGAAAAGGAAGTTTGGGTTTCTTTTATTCAAAACAGGCCTTTATATTAAAGAGGTAGGCAGAAAAACCCACAGAGTAGCTTAACATTCCACTGGGGAAAATTCATTCACACAGAGCGAGTTCGACTTAAAAAAAAAAGTCTGTGTTTGTAAGCTTGATTTGTTCACACCATAGGTCAAAGATACATGAAAAGTTCAGTTAAGAGCATCCGCCATCTATAAGGATAAGCATCATTTAAATCATTGCACTTTATTGTCTGGACTTGCCTTGGTTTCATCCTGCTGTGTAGTCAAAGTTTAAAGGGACATCTTACTGAATGGGATAATCAAATACAGTTCCCCAGCACATAACCATGCTTCAGAACTGTTCATTATTAAGTGATGTGCTGAGAGAACAATACACAACTTAATTTATCAGGCCACAGCCTAAGGGATCCTCCAGGTGGTTTCTACGTTTCAGTTAGTCTTAACAGCCGCTTACTCAGTGAATAAATTCACTTACTATGGGGCTCAGAAAAAGAGCAACATAAAGTTGGTTTCTTTTTTTTAATTTAGCTAAATATAAATCTTGAGGATTTTTTATTTTCTATTTTCTCTCTCTATTGCCTTTTAGGCCTTGCCTACACAGCTTTCTTATAACACGTCCCACTGATACCACTCCAATGGAGGTAGCAATGATGGTGGGTGCGCTAGTGGAGACAAGGTGCTGGCATCAGCCACTGTTTTTAACTATATTGTCATCTAGACTTGCTTGTAAAAATGCCAGCACTTAAAAGCCACTAGAGCGTTCAGCATTGCTACCATTGTTAGAGCTGCATCCCAGTGGTAGACCAATAACGGGAAATTTCAAGACAAAAAGCTAGAATAGAAGCAGCCTTTATGGGCTCAGTTATCCCACTGGGGCTCAATGCTCAGCAGTCTATTTTCCCCTGCATCCAAACCCCAATAAAAGGGTGTGCCACTGATGGGAAAATGCTCCCGAAGTTGAGCTGTAAAGTGGAGTCCTTATGTACATATGGTTTGCAGCATTAGGCCCACTAGTCTGTAAGATTTTACTTTACTTGAAATAAACTTTTCTTTACATTGTATTCTAATTCCATTCAAGTTACAGTACAGAACTGCAGCTTTCCATCTGACCTTTTGTATGTGAAGAAATTCTAAACCTGTGTCATCTATTTGCTAAGGCAGATGCCTGTAATTCAGGTGATGTGTGTTAATAAACTAAAAAAGACTCCAACTCTTTGACACAGGGGAAAAGAGTATTCACCAGTCATTTAAATATAGAGCTCCAAATTCTCTGCTGGCGTAACTCCTTTGGAGTCAACTACAATCACTGTAGTTACACCAACAAAGAATGTGGCCCACGACGTGCATCTCATAGAAGACAGTGTGTTTCCATGTTATTCTAGCTAAAAACACCCTCTAAAAGCATACATTTTGGGATACCATATCTTTGCCATAAATGAAAGAGACTCAGTCTCACTGTGGGTCTTGACCTCTCAAAATAAAAAAGTAAAACAATTTTCTCAAGTCAAGTCTGCCTCCAACAGAATCCTTTTTTTTTTTTTAAATCCAGAAATGAGTTCAGCTTGCACCCCAGGTGGGAAGTTAAAAAGAGGGGAACCTATTTGAAAGTTTGTCACAGTAGGCAGAACAGTCGCTTTGCAGCCCTTGCCTGGCTAAGGGTGCACGGCTTCACAGCTACACTGTAAAGTGTTAAAAATCCTCCCCACCCTCCCCAGAATATATATATATATATATATATGTGTATAAAAAAAAATCCCCTGTCCATCTCTCAGTACACAAAAGGACCTCATCACACTGCAAAAATAGCAGTACCCACTTTGGTCAATTAAAAACAAACAAAAAAAAGCGTACATTATTCTTTTTTTCTCTTTTAAATCTGTGTACTTACCTATAATAACCAATACAGCTAAAAGCACTACCTACATAGGCAAAACTTGGTATTGCATAAGTCGTATAAATTTGAAACCCCCCCCCAAATATTAATTGGAAGATGAAAAACATGAAAGGTTAATAGAAAAAACACCAAAATACTGAAAATATTGCTGGTCGATTACAATTTTTAAGCGGCAACTATACACAGCCATGATATGCTTTATAAATGTGAGATAAAGGTATAACTGTCTAAAAAATCCATGATGTCACACTTTTTCCCCCCATCTGGAGTACAAAATATTTTGTCATAAAAATGGTAAAGATTTAAAATAATAAATGCAGCAAAACAAGTAGAGTGATGTCACTTTTTTTTTTTTTAAAGATTTCAAGGCAAGGCACGTAATGTGGACATTATAACTTCGTGCAAATTAGGATTACTGGAAAGAGTATTTTTAATCAATTAATTAGTTTTAAGAGACATAGAGGCAAAATGTGTCTGCCCATGCACGTTACTGTTCTGTCAATATGAGAAATGTGTTGAACAAGGCTAATTTCTGAAAGCACCATGCAAGTTTTCAGCACCCTGTGATTAGACTTTTTTTTTGAGTGAGCATGTTTAAATATATTTTACCCCCCCCCGCTATTCCCAGTCTGTAAACTGTAAGCTTTGCCTTTGTGACATGGATTTGCCTTTTTCTTCGTCTCTATGATGCAGATTTTATAGAACTTTACATACACCCTATGGGTTATTGATGCAACCAGTAACTTTAAATAAATAAATCCCACCCCTCTATGGAGGCAGCAGCTAAACCAACATAAGTGCTGTGTTTCCATTAATTTCTTCTTCTCAGTGACATGATTTGTCTTGATTTAATGCCCTCAAAACTGAGGGGAAAATAAATTTGCACAAAGTAATTTTAAATTCTTTTTTTTTAATCCCCTCAATTTAGAGTCCAAGGGCTGAAGGACTTATAATGATGTTCCCCTTTAGATATAATTTTTAAATTGCACTTGCCTCTGTAAGTATTTCTTTAGTGGGTAAAAAGGTAAATTATTTTTTACTGTTGCAAGAGGAGATAACACTTTTACCTACAGAGAGGCATTTCTTCCAGAGAGCCTGTGTTCATACTGACTTTGAAAATTCCAAACTAGGTAACATGCTAGAAAAGGCTGGGTTAAGGGCCAAAGTTTAATAAATCTGTACTGATAACTAAAGGCTATAGAGTTTTTTTTTAAACTTTTAGAAATCAGCGTGTTGAGAAAATGGCTGTCTCACAGCCCTTGTCCTCTTGCAGCTCTGTTGCTGCCGCCTAGCCTTTGTTTTGTGAGATAACTAGGAATAGTGATCCCATGCGTAAACAACAAGAATACTAAACCAATAAAACTAGCTTATCATGCAAATATTAAGGCATCTAGAAAGTCAGTTAAAATATATTGTCAGAGACAGAACATCTATTTCCCAGCGGACTTCATATAACAAAGGCTACTTAGCAAGGGCTGCATTCTACCCATCACTGAAATATCATCGACCCTTTTTATGTCATTACAGTTTCAACCTTAAGGGAATTAGTGATTGTAAATGCTGCAATTGCTGGTCTATTTTTCTTCTTTCTTCAGTTTCATTTTTTGTCCTGTCTTCCTTTCTTTTTTTCTTTTTAATTTTTGTTTTGTTTCATTTTCCCTCAGTTGCTTGTTTCTGCTTGAAGGAAAGGCTCTCCAATTATGTTCAAACCATAATTTTGGACATTTGTCGGCAGGATTGGCGTCCTGTTTGATACTTGAAAAGGGACCAAGCTAGCCCAGGTACCAGGACTGGAGAGAGAGAGAGAGAGAGAGAGAACAAAATAAAGATTAAGAATGCTGCAACAATAAGATCATAAATTTGATTAAGAATCAGATTAGTATTCATTATAAATAACACTATTTAAGATAAATTTAAGATGGTAAATTTGTGAATGTCACTTGAACTTCAAGTGTGTAAGACTTTCTTTGCAAACTCAACTGAAAGACAAAAGTAAATGTGTTAATATGAATGATTGTAATCGTACACTAAATAGCCTGCTTATTCCATGAGAGCCCCAGACAAGTTAAAGAGGCAAGTTTATGGAGCAGGTAAAAAAAAACTACATTATGAGAACTCATATGAAACTGCTGCTCTGATTTTAAGAACTAGTCAATCCCTTATAGTGTACATGTTATACTGCTTATTACCAGAACACAAAATACACATTTAATGTATAATCTAAATTTCTTCTGTGATTTAATAAACCTTCTATCCCCTCTATCACACAATTCAACCCCTTTCTCCATTATATTATGTGCCTGTGAGGTGCATGAGTCCAAAATCAGAGCAGACTCTGATGAAGAAGAAATGTTTTTAGCTTTAATGCATGAAAACATACCTTTTAAAGACATTTTCAAAAGCAGGGTGCATTCCTTATTACAGTCCTATGGCAATAGCCAAGGAACAAATACTTACTGTCACATGTAGAAATTAGAACCATGAGTAGGTCCGCTGAAGTTACAGTAGAGCAACATTTTCAAAAGTGCCTGAGTGACTTAGAAACCTACATATTCAATAGCACCTGTGTCACTAAGGAATCTAAGTCCCATTAACTTGCAATTTTTTTACCAAGTAGTAACTATTAGTAATAAGCATTACACTCAGTGGAAAAGTATTTGCAAGATCAGGCCCTTATTCATTCCAGGTCAGATTTCCAAAAGTGTACAGTGCTGACTACTGGGGCCAGATTTTCCAAAAAGCTCTTTTGAAAGACCTGAGCCCTCTGAAGATCCAGCCTTTTATGTAGGTGCCTAATAGGAAGCTGATAAATAATGAGCTCTTTGGAAAGTTTGGCCATATATTGTTCAGCAAACATAAGCATGATAAGAGAGAGACCATTATATCAAATGGAAACATACATTCTGAGTCAGATTGTCAAAATGAGGCATGCACACCTGTGCAAGCAATTAATTTATACCTATTTTATTGCACCAAATGTTCTCCAATAGCCAGTGGGTGTGTGCACACTAGATATTTGCATACTCATGTAGCCATTTGACACCTGTCTAGTCAAGTGCATACAAGTCTAATCTGTGAACACACATTGTGTATCTGATACGTACTTTTTGTGCAAAACATTTGCATATGCTTAACTTTGTAATCTGATACCCATATTATATTTTTTGATGAGGGAAGCTACAATTATTTTTTCCTCCCATTTCTGTGATCGTCCCTTCATGATCCTGTTTCCCCAAATACATGCTCATGCTTGGTTAGTGCTAATGTGAGTTAGGAGTATGCATTAAGGGGAAAATAGATCCCCTTTATCGATCTTAAAGTGTATAAATAATAATTACGATTATATTTGGCAGTTTGTGCAATCTTTTCAACTGTTGCTATCCAACTACAGAAAAGTATAATTATTTTGAAAAGTCCATTGAACATGTTCCTCAGGTAATTAATACTATAGGGAAAAAAGTTTCAGAGTAGCAGCCGTGTTAGTCTGTATTCGCAAAAAGAAAAGGAGTACTTGTGGCACCTTAGAGACTAACAAATTTATTAGAGCATAAGCTTTCGTGAGCTACAGCTCACTTGATCGGATACATTTCGATGAAGTGAGCTGTAGCTCACGAAAGCTTATGCTCTAATAAATTTATTAGTCTCTAAGGTGCCACAAGTACTCCTTTTCTTTTATAGGGAAAAAGTCACCTTTTCCCTTTAGTCAAATATTGTTTTCTTCTTCATCTCTTTAACTCAGTTCATTTGGAAGTATACTTCTGTGTAATATAGAAACTAAAGCCAAAATTTCTAAATTGTGACTTTGATGTGAACTACATGTGCTCAGCACCTCTGAAAATCAGACCACAGGTTTTTAGATGTCTAACTTTACACAACCAAGTTTGAAAATTTTGGCTTAAATTCACAATCTTGCTCTCTTTGAAATCAATAGTAAAACTCCCATCGGAGCCTCAGTGAATGATATGGATCATGATCACCCTGAGATGTATGTAATAATGTCTATAGAAACAATACCATCCAACAGCATTTGCAAAATGTACAAATCCTTGAATGCTAATGTATATCCCACTAGAAAGCTGCCCACAAGTGCTGCTATTTTTCACATGAGTTTTTAGATCTTGCAAATCTAGTAAAACTTTATGATCATCTTAAATTTCCTATTTCCTCCAAAAATGTCTGTGAACTTTGGTGAACTTAATGTTTTATTGTTGTTTGCCTAAGAAAAAATTTTTATTCTCGATATTCAAAAATGGAGATATACAATAAATCTTAAAACATGCACAAAGAGTTAAATCCATTTATACATGAAAGATTTGCCCCATATGATCTGATGAAAAGATTAGGGTTCCAAAAAAATATTCAATACCAAGATCTCATGTAAGAGGCTTAATTGTTTCAACCTATCTCTCTTCATCTTCCTTCATTATTTGTGTCCCACAATGCATTTTTGTTGATTATCCCATTTAAATGTGAGCAATGTTAAAAATTCATTATGAGGTGACAGCTAGTAAAATTAACCAAAATGATTCCATACTGATCTGTGCATAGAAAACTGTAATAATAGAAAATTGCAATAAATAAATAAAAACATTCTAAAGAGAGACTGCTCAGGATTTGTGGTCTTAGCCACTTAAAACAGAAGAGTAACTAAAAGAATGTAAATTCTGTGGCAGATTCAACATGGGATTGGAAATGTAAACAATTTGCATTGCAAAGCAGAAGTCCAGATAAACTGCTTACAGGTTATCTTTTTGGAGATTCACTGTGTACTTTATTGGCTGGAAGTTGATCTGACTTTTTTTTTTCCAGTTGACAACCTCCTAATGACTACAGTATATGAAAGACAGCAGTTTATGTTGATAAAGAACAAATTACTATTTGTAGCAGCTTTCTTATCCAGTATTATACAGAGGAGACACAGATCTTTATTTTTTTGGAAAATGTTCAATAAAAATAAATTGTAGTAAGTTACTAATAGAACTGTTGTTGCAGTATAACTAACAAATTTAATTTAGATGTTTATTTAAACCTTTCAAACCTCCCATCTTACATTATGACCATGTCACAAATGCAGCATGCAATATATTTGTCAATACAGTTTATGAATCTTTGGGGAAGAATAAATCTCATAGGTTAACACTCTGCAGATTCCATATGAGTTTTATAAGCCTCTTACTACCAGTATGTAGGTTAAGTTAACAATTATACGATATAGATTGTTCTGGTATCCAGTTCATACTCTTAGGGATAACAGTGCAAATAACTGAACAAATGGCAAAACATGCCAGTGCAATGGTATACAAGTGCTTTGATTAGAAATGGAATCACAGCTTAGGTGTCTGATAATTTTTTATCTAAATTGAATGGCTGGGTAGTGGCTAGTTCTTCCCCCTGGCAATGGAGGATTGTCCCTAAAGTCTTTTCCAGCAATCTATCCTGCTTTCTAGCACTGGCACTTCTGGGTGAATGATTTCAAGAGCTTTCAGAACTAGTCATGCATTTAAGGAGCAATACTTATGAGAATTCAATTTGATATAATGATGTTTCCTGGGGCAGACCTGTCCTACCACCTATAAATGGTCAATTTCAAGTATAAGAATATATGCAGGAAAGGGAAGGGAATTAAACCAAAATGGTGGAAATAAGTATAGTGCCTAGTGCAATGCAGCCCCAATCCAGGTTGGAACCAGTGAGTGCAGTGGAAATACAAATAATATTAATCAGAATGCTAAATCACAACTAACTCAGGCTCTTTTAAGCTGCAAGGTATTTGTGTCTGTCTTTCAGATTTTGAAGCCTCGTTACACTTTTGCATGTCTTACAGTAAAATGTATGATAAATGTAATTCAATTTTCAGCCACCACTTGGTGGGTCAGACACTTATGAGTGAAAACACTGATAGCAATTCAGTGCTCATGATATGTGCCCAAACAGACAGTTCTGGAGATCAAGATCTTCCGTTTATTCACAGAACAGGCAGACTGAATAGAAGTTCTCTGCAATACCCTGACATCATCCCTCCACCATGACTGGGAGGGAACTTCTGTGAGAGTAAGGAAGTTTAATCTCCACACCCATTACATCCATGGCTTCTCTGAAGAGATTCCTAACAAAAATGTCAAGTAGAGCTAATTGTGGCCCAAATTTTGCCTGGTTTTTATGTGGGTAGCAATGGTGTGAAGAGCATAGGTAACTTTCCCTTCACCTCACCATTGTGTGATCTGATCAGATTGCCAGGCAGAATTGCAACCCCTGATCTCAGGAAAGCACAGACATGGCCCCTTCTCTCTTCCACAGGGTTCCCCAAAGAGGGTAGAGAGAGAAGGCTCACCAAAGCTGTGCCCATCACACAACAGGCAGATGAGTTGGCTTTGGGGAGGAGGGTAGTGAGCCGCATGCTATAGAGTGTTGTAGAAGGAGGTCTGTTGTCTCTGCAGCTCCACATGGCAGCTCCTTATAATAGAATGCCTCCTGGGTCACCCTTTCCCCGAACCCCAACCCAACCTGGACCTGCCACGGCCGGGGGACAGGCACCCCTCCCCGACCCAACCTGGCCCTGCTGCAACCAGGGCAGAGGTGCCCCTCCTCCACAGCCTATGCTGCTGCAGGGGGAGAGAGCTGGGGGAAGTCCTCTCTCCCCACCATAGACCCGGGGAGCCCCACTACATCCCAACCCTCTCACCCCCAACCCCACCCCAGAACCTGCACATCTCTGCCAGAACCATCATCCCCCCATACTCCAACCCTCTGCCCCAGCTCTGAGTCCCTCATCCTTGGCCCCACACCCGCAGATGGAGCTCTCACCTCCTGGCATCCCAACCCTCTGCCCAAGCCCTGAGCCCCCTCCCACACTCTGAACCCCTCGGCCCCACACCACCACATGAATTTTGTTATGTTCACCAACATGGAGGTTATGTGTGACACATTACCTCCATATTGGTACACATAACAAAATTCATTCCGCAGATGGGTGGGAAAAATTAGAGGGAACACTTCTTACTATGCAATCTGACTAAAAGATATCATTGAGCCCTGTGCTGGTAGGTTTTGTGACATGAATAATTGCCCGCTAGATAAGGGAATGAGCTACAAACTTGTTCCATGCCGTGATGTTGTAGCTGTGTGGGTCCCAGGATATTAGACAAGGTGGTGAGGCAATATCTTTTATTGGACCAACTTCTTTTGGTGAAAGAGACAAGCTTTCTAGCTTATGCAGAACTCTCCTTAAGGTCTGGGAAAAGTACCGAGTTTCACAGCTAAATACAAGGTGGATCAGATTATTTAGCATAGGTAGTTAACACATATTTCAAGGGGTTTCTTGTATATTGTTGTCTGTAGAGTTCCATCGCTGAACCTCATCATGGTGTCCGGGAGGTTGACGCTAGTGTGGGAGTGTTGTAGAGAGAGTTTAATAGATAGATGATGGTTGCTGAAGTTGTGGTGGAAATCTATGAGGGAGTTTAGGTGTCGGTACAGAGAATGAAAATATCGTCAGTGCATCTCAAAAAACCTGATAGCAGCCATCCAACACAAAAACAAAAAGGGGAACCAACTACAACAACTCCACTACCCACAGACCACCACATCTAGGAGAAACCATAGCACCAAGACCCACCATATGGATCCTATGTGACACTCAAACATCATCAATTTGTCAAGACTACTCCTAATCAGAGCTGAATTATCTGTACTCTCCAAGGAACTGAACTACTGCCCCACCACAGAATCTGATACCATACTAACATGGGGAGAACTAGAAGAGTTCTTCTCCCCCCCCCTTTTTTTGAGAGCGAGAGAGAGAGAGACATCAATGATATTTTCATCCTAGGTGTCCAAAATCCACAGACTGCCACACTTACCTTCACAGATTCAGTAGCTATCCCAAGCACACCAAGAAATCTATTATCTACAGCCGGGCACTCAGATACCACAAAATATGCTCCAAGGAAAAAGTCCAGGTATACATCTTAGCATACTTAAAACCACCTTCACTAAACAAGGACACTCCACCATGGAAGGAGATAAAAGACAAAAACACCCTATCACCTGTGGGTGAACACTTTTCACGAAGTGATAACTCTATAGCTGACCTCTCAGTCCTCATCCTCAAAGGAAACTTGCACTACACCTTCAAAAGATGAGCCTGGGAGCTTAAATTAATAACTTTGCTAGACACTAAAAATCATGGATTGAATAGAGACATTGGATTTATGGCTTATTACAACAATCTATAACCCACTAACACTCCCCAACCCATGATTGGAAAGGTGTGAATGGTCCCTGGAAACATGGTGTTAACTACTTGTGCTAAACAATCTGTTCCACCTTGTATTTAGCTGTGACATTCTAAGTACATTTCCCAGACCTGAAGAAGAGCTCTGTGTTAGCTGGAAAGCTTGTCTCTTTCACCACCAGAAGTTGATCCAGTAAAAGATATTACCTCACCCACCTTGTCTCTCTCTCTATATTCCATGTAAGTTTCTAAACAAGGTTACAGGATAAGCAGCCATCAGAAAAGAGCTTTGAGTTACATATCTAGATTCCAACCAGCACCGTTGTAAGGAAAGGCTACCAGTGTCACTACCAACTCCATGAACCATCATCCTTTCGTAATAATTTTAATAGCAGCAGCAGCGGCCTTTTCAGGTAATAACTAGACTTTCCAACAATAGATGCTTTCTGCAATCATCATTTCTTTGTTCACAAATGTCATAAAATAGCAAAGACAAACTCTACCAGTGTCTTAAGGGTTAAGAGTTTCCATTACCGTTTTCACATGTTAATGCAATCAAGATTACGCCCATGATTTTCTTCTAAAAATACTAAGTGCTCTTTCAAGAATCCCTGATTAAAATATTACTGGAATTGACCATAAGCAGCACAGTATTTATATACAGTCCACTGGGGAGGATATATTAAAGTGAGGAGAGTAATAAACAAATTACTCTGCACTGAAGAATAAATGTAAGCAAGACTTTCACCAATATCAAGTTAAGTCTCCACCAGTTAATACTTCTGTTGTAAAAGCTTAAAAAGTCTCTGTTACATGCATTTTCTGATCTAAAAAAGGAAAAGCTCTCTCTTAAAAAGCAGACCTAAAACAATGGTGCCCAAACTTTTCTTGTCACACCACCCCTTACCAGTAATGTCATTTGTCCGCACCCCACCTCCATTACTGCACATTTGGCTCAGCAGCAGAGTTTGCAGTAAAGGAAGAGCTGGGGGCAGAACTGGAGCTAGACAGGGAATGAGGACAGAGCTGGCCTGGGGGAGGAGACAAACTGCAGCTGAGGATGGAGTGGAGCTGTGGCTGGTGCAGGAGCTGGACTGGGAGCAGAATGGTGCTGCGGCCCTGGCCAGAGCTGGGCTGGGTGGCGCTACCTCCCCGCTCCCCATGGGGGCTGACACAGGCCCTGCCATGGGCCCCTCCCCCAAAACGTTCCTTCGTGCCCCTCCAGAGGGCATGCCCCACAGTTTGGGGACCACTGACCTAAAATATCATTTCTAGATGCAGCCTTATCACCTTTTGCTGTGATCATATCAGCTCTCACAAGCTAATCATGGCCAGGCTAGATCAGTACTTTGGCTAAAAGAGCTAGCAACACCTTGATGCTGAAGGAAGTGATGTTGAAGACGTAGCAGGTGATGCTCTACCTTCTGAGTCAGAACTGAACCAATGCCCCAGCACAGCAATAGAGGGCAATGTACTGTTTGAAAATGCTCTCCTTCAATTGAGACATGAAGCTAAAGTTCCAACCACTTGTGGACATTAAAATTATATGCCACTTTGCAGGAGCAGTGGTGTTAACTCCAGTGGCCTGGCTAAATTCCAGTTTGATTATTTCTTCCTCTATTAATTCTCCCTTGAGTTTCTCTTGAGTATGGTACTTTCTGTCACTCTCTGTCCTGAACTGGTGTGTGAGCAGTTAGCGTGTGCAGTTAAACAGCTGCCATATTCTACCTCAGAAGTGGGTGTTCATTTAAGAGATACTATGTTAAGTATATCTCTGCTTAACTTAGGAAGCTTTTTATACTTCAGTTGGGTAGAAATCATCCTCTCGATCTAGCAGACGGAGGAGATGAAAATTCCACAGGGAAGTGGAGGCAAGGGAATTCTGCTTCTGAGGCATTGTTTTCCCTCTCATGGACCTGAAGAAGTTTCTCTGTGGGTTTAGAGTGAAAAATAGGTGAAGGGGGTCAGGAGACATGCATCCTCCTATGAATGGAGGAGATGGTATGATGGGATAATGTGATTTTGGTAAGTAATTGATCTTTAAATATTCAGGGTAAATAGGACTAATCCCCTGAGATGGGATATTAGATGGATGGGATCTGAGTTACCCAGGAAAGAATTTTCTGTAGTATCTGGCTGGTGAATCTTGCCCATATGCTCAGGGTTTAGCTGATCGCCATATTTGGGGTCGGGAAGGAATTTTCCTCCAGGGCAGATTGGAAGAGGCCCTGGAGGTTTTTCGCCTTCTTCTGTAGCATGGGGCACGGGTCACTTGAGGGAGGCTTCTCTGGTCCTTGAAGTCTTTAAACCACGATTTGAGGACTTCAATAGCTCAGACATAGGTGAGGTTTTTCATAGGAGTGGGTGAGTGAGATTCTGTGGCCTGCGCTGTGCAGGAGGTTGGACTAGATGATCAGAATGGTCCCTTCTGACCTTAGTATCTATGAATCTATGAATACCACAAAAAGTCCTCAGCACAGTTAGTTCAGACTGAGATTTGGGTGCACGCCCACTCTGCACTGTGTACCCTGACTAGGTTGAGGGAGGGTGTGATGCCTGGGGCAGCAACTGCCTGGAGAACTAGCTGCCATGAAGCTGAGGTATCGGGAGTGGGAGTTCCCAGAGACAGTGCAGAGGCACAGGGTTCCTAGTAGACACAAAGATACATGGGTTTTGGGGGTCCCTGCAGTAGGGCTGGTGGGTAGAGGAAACAAATGAATGAGATCGAACAGAGTCAAGTCCTTCACCAAACACACATGAATGTTTTGCAAGGGATGATTTGTTTCTTTTATTGAGCTAAACCTCTGAGAAAAACAGATTCTGTCATTCCAGGCAAACATATTTGGCCAAATAAATAAACAACAAGAAAATAGAAAAATTCCACTTAACAATAAAAGTTTGCAATGCAGCAAAGGAAAGGTTAAATAAAGGGTGCATTTCAGCACCCAAACTGGGTATTCCTGTTCTCTAACATGACACTAATTCTCTTTTTCAAAATGTTGAATAGAAATTTTTTAAACCTAATCACAGAAGCATTTTATACTTCTTTTCTTCTTCCACAACTAACTTTAAAATTTAGAACAGTAATTTATTACATGCTATGTGTTAGCACTTTGGTAAATGCAATCAGAAGTTTCTTTGTTTAGTAAACACAACACTAAATACAAGTGAACATCTTGTTTGCCACACACAAAAAAAGTGCACTTTTATTGCTTAAAATGAAACAACTTGAGATAAAATGGCTAGTAGGTAAAATTCCAGAGTCACCAATGAGTTAAAGGTACAGTTTACACTTGGGAATTTTCTGTAACATGCTCCTCCTTCCCTAAAACTGCTGCCAAAAATCATCTGACAGGAAATGTAAGATTAAGTTTGTCCTACCTAAGTGAACAAAGAGTGCTCAGAACAGGCAACCGGTTTACTGCAGAGCGGGAACTTTCCTAATCCTGCTGGAATCTGCAGTGCTACTCAGAAAATATCACTGGAAAAGTTGTTTTCTTTACTCAACATCTTGTCTCTAGATCACCTCATTTTGGTTGCACTGCAGATCTTGCTGATTCTCCCATAAAGGTTAACTTAAAGCTCCAAATATAATCATGTGGAAAATGGACATTATTGATTCCTATGGTCCATTGTTCCCCCATTCTAAGTCCCTGAAGTTCAAGTTCAATCTGGAATTACATCATGTCTGGTTTCTCCTGGTTACCAGACGGCTTGAGACGTGACCACAGCTACAGAAAAAACAAACAGCCTTCTTCACGCTTCGGCTCCCCTATCGATTCAAACATAAACTTTTTTTCTTTCTCTCAAGTATGCTTCAAGTATGGAGCATGGTTAATTTAGAGATTAAGTTCCAAATTAGATTATCTAATGGCATCTTAATGGATTGCTGACCCATTTCCTGTGGGATGGCAGCATGCAAGTCTGGCTGGAATACAATTAATTTCTTAGGAAGTGTTCTGAAGATGTTTGCCTAGATGGAAAGGAAACATAATGTTCTGCACATCTTTCTTTATTACCGAGTTGGGTGAAACTATAAGAGATAGCGATTTAAATTGAAAAAGACCAGAAATCCTTGCATTTGTCTGCTGTGAATACTTTTATCACCAGAAGATTTTCACTTCTTTGTTCATAGTTTCAAAAGTTGAGTTTGTACTTTTATCCCAAACAAATATGAACTGTGGAAATAAAATAAAAAATCCTTGATCTAACAGGTGTGTTTGTTGTCAGGCTGTGTTAACTTTTTTTAATACAACAGATAACTACAGAAACACTTAGTGATAATTCAGTTGGTAGTGACTTTGTATGTTCACTAGATTCTAACAGACACAAGGTAGTGTGGTATGGAAAAGACTCCAAGCAATTTCCACTTCCCCTCCCACTCCCCCACGAACTGGAGATTATTCCATTCAACTGCCTTATCTGCATTATTATCACAGCCCCAGAGTAGTGCTAAGGGCAAAGAGTGCTGCTTAAAAAACTGAACATTTTGAACACCCCTACAGCTAAAGCTGAAAAGGAAATTCAGCACTCTGAGAATAAAGCTCCCCTCAGGAGCTCCAGGAACAAACCAGCTGTTGTACTGCACTTATGTGTCAAGATAACAAACTGAAGGCAGGAAATGCTAACCTAGTGCATTTGCCTGGGTAGTGTAAATGTAATGTTAAAGTCACAGTTAACCCTTAAGAGCAACAGTTTTTTAAAAATATAAATTAAAGTAGTTGAGAATAATAGGAAAATTAACAATATCTGTGATAAAATGTATATTTTACCACTAGTGGTTTGTTTACAGTTTGTGAAAGGCTTATTGGGAAATATTCAAATCTAGTATACAAAGACCCAATCCTGCATCCCTTTGTTAATCATGCTGGAGTCAATGTGACTAACCTTGTGGGTAAATAATGGTTAGTGGATCAGGCACCCAGCCCATATGTTTCACGGAATCCTTCTCTCACTCACTCATGGTTTAAGTTTTACTTGCATCCATTTTGGTTTACTGTGCAGTGCTTGAAACTTTATTTTCCAACTTGAGTCTAACTATTTGCAGTTACTTCAGCAAAGGTCTGAATGACCTTTGTTTAGATAAGTTCTAAATATTATTTTCATCTGTACAGCAAAAAGAATGAAGTATAGGGTCCAGATTCAGTGAAGCACTTATGCAAGTGCTTAATTTTAGGCATTATATAAATGGGATTACTCATATGCTTAATATTAAGCATGTGCTTAAATGATTTTCTGAACTGAGGTCCTAATGTTCAGTGCAACAAACAAACACATCATATACCAATAAATAGATAATAAAAATGTTGCCAGTCTTAGGCAATCATGGTACAAGGAGCAAAATAAAATTACTTCCAATTATTATATTTAAAACCTGTTTTTATTTATGCTGAGGGTGTTGAACAGATGTTTTATGTAAACTTCTCCTTCACTGACACCAATATGTTTATTTTAACCAACTGAAGGATACATCTAAGTTTATATAACTATCCATACACATAACTACTCTGCTTTTTTTTGAAAATACGCACACTGAGGACTTAAGTTCCTCATTTAGTATAACTCACGTTGTCTTTCTCTAGTGATTTTAAAGTTGATGTTTTTGAAAAATATATATTACTATTCCTTCAGAAATTACATCAGGCTTATAGTTTTACTAGAAAAAAATTACCAGTTAGTTTTAAAATCTATAGATCATTTAGCACTGTTTGGCATGACTGGCAACCAATGATAAGACAAAGTATACAAAAAGAATAAGCATAGGGACCCTGTCACCTCTCACCCTCTCAAAGGGTGGTCCTCCCCAAGTTGGGGATGGGGGAGGTCACTGACAGTGCAGCATGGAGAAAAATTTCAATGTGGTCACTTCTATCACTTGATCTATGCACATACAGCAAAGCTCATTTTCAGGCACCACCAACTCTTTGACCTCAGTGAGTACAAGCATTCAACAAGACTTCTCAAAAATCAATGCACCACAACATATTCGTTGTTGCAACTTAAAACAATCATGAAAGCCTTCTATAAAAAGTCACTCTATTTACTATCCAAATGAGTATTGCAGATTTGGAGGAAATGCTGATCAAACAAGTTTGTGGGAGAAAACTTTTCCATTTTCCTTTTTAACAAGGAAATATTGCTTTACCAAACATTCAAAAAGGATTTATTGCTCCAAGGTTTCTTTCTTGTAATGATATAAAGACTTTATCAAGAAAACTACCCACTTGTTATTGTATCTCACATTTATGCTTTTATGTTTTCTTTTCTACAGATGTTTGAAAAGAATATCTGTATCCCAAAGGCTACATTTTAAAAATAACCCTCACCTATATGTGATTACATGTCTTTTTTCCCCCTCCTCTCTTTTAGCAACTTACAGCCAAGGAGCACGTGTGGTAGGCATGACAACTGAAGTCCACAATACACTGGGCCAGATCCTCAGCTTGTCTAGCTCCAATGAAGTCAATAATACTACATTGATTAACACTATCTGAGAATAAGGTCCACCAATCACTAGCTCACGAACTGGGAGTTCTTGTCCAATCTACAGTCTCCTATTAATGTTCTGAGAAAGCTACACACACTGTGTGTGTGTGGGAGGGGGGGAAATAAGTTACGCTCTGTGCTACAATCGCTCAGTTTGGATTCATAATAATACAGAAGTAAGGATAAAAATTATTTTTAATAATACAGAAGTAAGGATAAAAACTACCAAGTTGAGTTGAGGTGAACCCACTAGGTTAACTTTCCATTCATTGTACTATTTGATTTTTGACGTGAAAAACTGTTCTTTTGGCCACCTTGCTCCTTCAACACAATTTCAGATTAATACCAGACTCCAAAATTATTAGAAAAAAAGTACAGAAAATATATGCAATCAAGTAACTAACTAACTGCTGGCAGGTCATTTGTTGTGTAATATTGATACAGCAATACTAGTTTAATAGTTTAAACTTTGGATTCATATACAGCACCCAACTTTCCATTTCAAATATCACATTTCCAAACTGATACTAAAAAAAAACTTTTAGCATCAACAGTAAAACAGCATGTCATCTAGTATACTGCACAGCAAGATTTTATGTATCCAACCATACTCACACACATATGTACATGAATTATTTGGAAGTGATAGCAATGATACATTGTCATGTTTGTACACACATACCTCTGAGAGGTATAACACATTATTTTAAGTGTAGGGGAGAGATTGCTCCACCTGTTAGGGCCCAAATCTGCAGGCTTTTCCTCATATGTATAACTTCCCCCCAGTGAGGTAAATCAAAGGGAATTCTGCATATTAAAGAACTGAAAGATTGACATATCTCACAATGGTATTGCTTATTATCTTTCATCTATTTTTAAACACACACACACACCCCTACTACTACCATAACCAGTAATACATATAATATATGTGTAATTGATTCTGTACCAATAGCTAAGGTTTCTCTAGCATGCAAAGAAAATAACTGCTTTTCATGAATAATGAATTCTAATTGTTTTGTATTTTAGTTTATAAAGGATATGGTTTACATCTTACCTTCGTGTGCATGTTAGTGACCTAAATCTATACCAATTGTCCCAAACTTGTTATTCAGAATTACTTCTATGGATAGTATGATTATTCATTCCCAAAATAACACCCACATCAGAGAATTGCTATACTAGTCACCATCTTTTGCATATTAATCTGTAAGCCCCCAAAATATATTACTTTAGTTCTTTAAACTGTGATTTGATTTTTTAAGTCCTAAAATCTGCAGTCCTTTAAAAATACAAATGCCTTGCACTTGACAGCAAACATTTGGCATCCCATGTACTTAACTATAATATATTCTAACAGTTCAATTTACATTAAAGGTAATGTAAATGTGTATTAAAGAAATGTTATACATAGATGTTTTGGTTAAAATTTTGACATATATTCCTTCTTGGAGGCCTGCTAAAAACAGATACTGCAGCTCAATGTAACTTTTTTAGATGTAGTGTAGTGTTGGAAATAATTAAAATGTTACCTTTGCCAAGTAATTCCCAATGTATCCTCACTGGCACTGGGGTATAAATGCCTGCCGTTTTGATTCATGGTCCAGTCACAAATCCTCAGCTGTCAATTGAAACCTAGCAGTCAGATATGGATCGAGCAGTACTACAGATTTTAGTATTTAAATGAATACATGCAAACTAGTACTGTACATGGCACAAACCTTACTTTCCCAAAAAGTAACTTAAAAACAAACAAAACCCCCAAAAATCAACAAAAACCCATTACACTGAAAAATAAAATTCCTATTTTTTTAATTTTAAGAAAATGCTACTTTAATACGCTCCTCTATTAATAAAGCATAAAAGATAACTAGTGTTTAGCACATAACAATTAGCCATTATTAGATTACAAACTGAGCTGGAATAAAAGAAAATGTTAATGTTCAATAGTGAAATATTTTAAGAAAGAAAATCAAAATGCTGTGTTTTATATGCAACGTACTAAGTAATCTGTACTAGGTAAAGGTCAAAAATAATCAATATCTTGAAGCATGCATTTGGTGAATCATAGAAGACATGCAATTTATAGAAAAAATCCCCAAATTACACAAACTATATGCCTTTATCTTACTGTTTTAGAAGGGTAAATGTATTTTGTAATAGAGGTTTATTAATTTAGTGTTACTGAAAGTGGTATTACTTAGCAAGAGGTGATAAGATAATCTAATCTTGTTCCAGACTCAAAATAATAGCATTTAAAATACTTTATTATATTTAAATATAGTGAGGAATGCACTAAATGTAAGCTGAAACAAATTCTTCCCAGATCCCCAAATCATCAGTTCTGCCCTTCACAGATTGTTCGTGTAACCCTATACAGCTCTGTTTGTTTAACAGCTGCCCTACAGTGCTAGCAGATTTATTGAAAAGATATACTGCTTATTTTTATGTTTAAGAAAGTAAACTTATGTGGATTGAGATGAAAACATACAAAAAGCATAGTTTTTAACCTCTGCATAGCAATGCTATAAATAAATTACTGTACATCTTGCATGATACAGCACTTCGAATTAAAGATAACTTGATCACTAAGATTAATTGCATAAAATGCATCTTGTTTTCTCCATGCAAGTTTTAAGTGCTTTTAAAAGTTGCAGACTATGGCAACGAACTAAAAGAAATTATTTACACAGTAGCACAATTAAATACAGTCCTTTCCTGATAAATACGTATGTTAAAGACAAGACCATATTGCAGTCTTGACTGTTACACTAATAAGTTTCCTGCAGCTGAGGTTTGAGAAATGGAAATGCTAGTCTGTTTTCATAAGGTTTGTTTCTTGTTTGTTGTCTAAAGAACTCTAAGAGACCTTCTGAAGGTTATTATAAGCATGACTAAACTACATTAAAGTAACCAGAAAAGGAAACATTCAGTCCAAAAAGTTTGCTAGAGTGTAACTGTAAAGAAAATATTAAATATGCTCAAAGAAAGGGGTAGGTGTGTGCCTTTTTCCATAGTCACTGTATGAAACTGTTTCATAAGCACTATTTTTATTCTGAAGACATAATAAAATATATCTGTTCAAATACTCTAACCAGTAGTATAATGGTTATATTTGTGCTACAATATTTAAGAATCTGTCAGCATTTTCATTATAAAAGCATATTTTAAAGGCTTACAACTTGGTTATAAAAAGTCACTTTTAGCTGAAACATGATGGCTAAAGTTTTAAAAATGGAAACTATTTTTTCCTTTTTACAAAATTTAAACCAAACCATCCAAACAAAACTCTTTGGCCAGTTATAAGCCATAAGAATGCCAAAACCAGAACTTATTGCTGCTGAATGATTTTATGCACTTGTCTAACTCAAAAATCTGACAAACAATTAGTTTGTATTATAATCTAACTCCTTTAGGTATTTGAGGAAAACAATAAATGTCTGATACATTACAGTTTAATAAATCAGCTACTGTGCAAAAGCAATAATTTTCCTCCTACAGTTTTCATATGGATTTTAATATGTACAACAAATATCCTAAATGTGTAATTACACAAACTTCAAGAGCTTTTTTAATCTAATTCATAAATGCTATTGACACACTTTATTTATTATGCACACACCTCTTCATAATTTGTAACCATAGAGAGAAAGAGAGAGAAAGAGAGAGGACATGCATACATACACACAGATATACAGATACATACAGGGCCAGATCCTCAGCTGGTGTAAATTGGTATATTGTAAATTCATCTGTCCCACCATATATACACATGTGCTAAATTAGAGAAGAATGTGATAAATAATTCTATCATGATCTTAGAAATGCAGCACCTGTCTACTAAACCACTTCCATGTGGCTTAAGTTTAATGTTCCAAATCTCTGAGCAACTTCAAACAGCCGCCATTTTGTTTTCAAAATTAACCTACAAGGGAAATGTTTCCTCTTTCCTACTCCTCGTGTAGAATTTCCTCTCCAAAATCACCATCTAGAGACCTGTATGACTAAGATTTAGTTTGGGGTCAATAATAGCCATAGAAATATCACTTTAAAATCTGATATCCTGTGTCCCTGCCAGGGTAGAAATGGTTTGGCATCTTTACTCCAGGTCAGTGAGCTGGAGTAGTATAATGGGGGCCTAACAGCCCCAATTCCAGGAGGGAGAAGATTTCCATGGAGCAGGCAATGTGAAGACAGCAGTAAAGTGGCAAAGATGTCCTCAGAGGGCAAGCCCAGAGGAGCCCCTTAGCTCTCTTCCTTCCCCCAGGGCTGAGAGGTCTTTGCTGCACCTTTAAGACTCTCACCTGGGAACTTCATGCCACTGAAAAGGGAGATTTCCACCTTTGTAATGGGACACACAACAGTTGCTTCTAGCTTGGAAGCACCTGAGACATTGGACTTTAGTATTATGACTATTTTGTGTTAATTTAGGTCATTTTGGAGCCAGGGAAAGGCCAGCAGCCCCCAATGTAACTTATAACGTCTTATGTAACTAAACTTACATTTAGTGCACCTAAGGGCTGCACTAAAATTATGCAAGCCGCAAATGCCATTGTGTTACCTAGAGATCAGACAGAACACAGTGCACTTCACTTCACCCTGGAGCACCAACTTGAAAGACCTTCTATGTAGAGGATGGGAGAAGCAAGTGGCACAAAGCTGCCTATATGCCACTCAAGGATTTCCCTCTGTCAGGGAGAATCTCTGGTTGCTCCTTTATGACAGCTCTCCTACCACTTTACATCGCTGAGGTGGCACAAAGCAGCCTGAGCCAGAGCCAAGGATCCGACCCTCTAGTTTGACCTTTTTTCCCCTTCTCTCTCTCTCAGCTGGACTTTTGTTAACTAAGGCTCCCGGGTGTTCAAGAAAAGGGATTCAAACAACTGTCCCAATCAAACATTTTACAAGCTTTCTAAAACATTTCTACATAGGTATTCCCCTCTCATATATGTTTCTTATATGGAATCTATATATATATATATATGATGGTGTGACACACAATCAAGTGTTTTAAATTCCTCTCTCACAGAACCACATACAACAGGGACAAGGAAAATTATCCTCAGGAGAAAAAAATTGCCTTTCAATGAGCCTAATTCTGCAGTTGCCAGGGGGAGAGGCAAATGTACCCAAAGCAGGGTAAGGTAGCCTTAACGTGCCTTGTAAGCACACCCATTACTACCCCTGGAATACACCATCACTCCAACTCTTACTGAGGGGGAAGGGGCGCAGAGGCCATAGAGACTGCCTCCCTGTGCTGGGAGTAATCCTCAGGGGGGCATGTGATTGCTCCTCAGCCCTATTATGTCAGTGCAAAAGGGCCACAGGGACAATCCTGATTTGGACCCTGAATGTTTACTTTGAATCTCCTTTCTCTTTTTAGTTTACGTTGGACACTTGGGGAGTACAATCATCCTGCAGAGTTTTAGCCACACAACCCTAATTTACATTAGAGTTACAATCCCACGACTCAAACCTTTAAATAATTGTAAGGGTTAATATTTAAGCAGGCTTTATATTTCATATTTTAATAAAGTGACTAATATTAATCTTCATTTCATGCCCCTTTGATCACCAGTAAAAGTAAACATATATTTGAAAGAGTGAGTGAGTGAGTGATAGGAGACTGTTATGATTTTTGTTATTTGAGAAAGCCCATAAAGCTAAACATTTGCATACTGTCATTGTTTTGACTGAAACTTCCTTTAAATGTGTTTCCTTTCCAGCAAGCATATGTGAAAGGTGACCTCTTATCCATTTACATACCTCCCTGGTAGTCATGTGATCAAGTTTTACGTCAAACTGTCAATTATGATAAGCGAGACAATAAGAACAGCCTAAGTGTTGATAACCTGTTTCCTGACTTTACTGAGAAGTTCTGTTTAAGAGTCCACTTGTGTTCTTCTTTCAGTCTTTTGCCTGAAGCAAAAGCGATATGCATCAAAAACATTTTAAAACCAAACACTGTTTTCAGTGGTCATTTCAGTTTACATTTTCAGTGATACATGGTATGAAGGGCCTTCCATTCTGAACATCATAATGCAACAACTAAAGGATGCATATGGAAAGAACAACTTCCTACTGGAGAAACTGCTTGAAAAGAGTAGTCTTGTGTGGAGGAAACAATTAAATAAGATCAAAAGCTGCTAACAGTTTTCTAGTTTTAAAATACATTTATGATGTCGAAAATATTTCTTATTATCATATACATGGTAACATGACCCCTTAATAAATGTCAAAGCTGTGTGAAAATCATACATAACATATACCACACCCTTAAAGCCTAAGCTCTAGTGAAATCCATGCAGCTGTATTAAGTAATGCAAGGATCTGAGGCGTTTAGCAGTTCAGTTATTGGCCCAATATTAGTTAGCGTATATGAAAAAGTAAAGTTTTAAAGGTTACTGGTATCACAGGCTGATAACTTCCTCACTAAACCCATTTGACTTTGCTTGCCTGTTTTCTTAATGAAAGAATGAAAATGTCCTCCCATTTAGTTTTTCTAGAAGCTCAAAGATGTTTTAAAAGTTAAATAATTATGGATAACAATATCATGGCCAAAAGCAAGTACTCTTTTGGTTGATTTATTCAGTTTCAATAGGAAGCTTACCAATTGTGGTGCTGTTACCCTTTATGTGCTATGAACACAAAGATAAATCTTTTCTTTTCTGTTTTTAAATAGGCAAAATCCAGGATTGGTGTTTCTGGCAGTATAACAACTTTAAATCCAGAAGCAATTTTGATCAGACACTAAGAATCCTATAGTTTCAAGGATATAAAGTTTGCATTTTGTGAATTCACAGTGATATAAATTGAATGAGACTAAGAAATGCCACCATCCCTCGATCCATCCATCAGAAGTTTGCCCTATTGTCCATTAACATGGTTTTGCAACTGAACTCTTTTACTAATGATTGCTGTGTTATGACTATATACTCCCAAGAACGAGGACTAAAATGGCACAATTCCATAGAGCTCAGAAGAGTTGAGCCTTCTTGTACCACAGCTGAATTTGACTCCGTTACTCTAATTTTTCACTTTTTCTGTGAGTCTAGACTTGGAAACCATTTGCTACAACTCAAATATAAGCAGTGTGTATAAGAGCTGGAGGGGGCGGGGGAGGGGGGAAGAGGAAGAGAGAGAGAGAGAGAGAGAGAGAGAGGTGCTGACATACTGCTGTGAAGATTACCCAACCTTCCTTTTATGCAAAACTCCTATGTCAATAAAGACATTTCTTAGCATAGCTAGTTCAGTGTGCCAAAGCAGAATTCATACAGTGACCTCACCAACTTCCACCAGCAAAGTTAAGAACAAAGCCCTTACTAAAATTCTAACTCTACGATAAAATTTTAACTATGATTAAACAGGAGACATTTGATTAAGCAACATCCCCGGAAACATGAGTCCGTTACTAATAGTTAATAACGTTTGCATGTTGATTAATGAATTAATGAAAACTTTTGCATTCTAAACAAGTAGTCATTAACAATTTATAACTGATCTTTGGGGGGCTGGGGAAGGACTACTTTTTACAACAAAACATTAAGAGGTTTTATAAGCACCTTTCTAATGCAGATCTACTTATGTAGATGACTTTCTAGTTGCAGTTAAAGTAAGAAATTTGTTATGTTATTGTTGATGTTCAATTTTGAAATACCTGTCATTTCAAGGCAATTAGCAACCAGCGCCAACCAATGATAACAACAAAAGTATACTGCATAGATTTATAATTCTTCAAAACTTTGCCTATCAATGTAGCATGCTAAGTAACGTGTAATAGCATATTTTTCTCACTATTCAGATCAGTAAATGCAAATGTATTGCTCCCAAAGGTGCTAGACACATAAACACACAATATTTCCAAGTTATATTTAATGCTTCCCATCTAAATGCAAGTATTCCAGCAATTTTGTGCTATAAATTGTTTTACTGGAAATTCGACTGAACTGTCATTTTATTTTGTTGAAAGACTATTTATAAGAGAGATACACAAAATAACATACAGCTTAAATTTATGGTTGTTACTATAATTTATATAGGATACATTGCGGTTCTTTTTAAACAACAACAAAAAAAGCACTCAATAATACACATCAATATTTCTCATAACTTGAGAGAATAAATCTCTATAAAGCCCCTCCAACAAAGTAAAAGAACCTACCTGTGACAATATTTATTCTTAAGAGGTCAATGTGTATTAAAGGGTACAGTGAATGTTTGAAAGATCTCTCTGGAACTAAAACCACTGGCTTTCTACTTTAGAATTTCTCTCAGCTAATATAAAATGATTGATTGCCTTTATTTCATGTACCCCTTGATTTTCCTTTTCATTCATCATGGGCTGCTTTAAACTAAATGCATTCAGAACCTGCCACAAGAAAAGTGCTCTCTTTTAAATTGTTGTAAAGTAATGAAAGGACGTAGTAAATCAATCTCATTTCTGCCTTACCAAAGGATAACCTTTATCTACTGAAGTCATTTAGACAATTTCTGGTGGGGTTTTTTTCTGGATAATAAACATGTACGGCATTGTCATCTCTGAGAGCCTTTTAGGATTTAAGAGGATGAAGGTAACAACTAACTCATGAGAAAATTATTTTATCTATTCTGCACTTATGTATACTGTATTCGTATTTATCTACTGCTAAAAAGCTTAGTTTGTGGTTAAAGTTCTTTGTTCCTTCAATGCATGCAACAGTACCAACTATTGCCTAATTGTTTTTATTTTATATATATATATGTATATGTATGTATGTATGTATGTGAGCACGCATGTGTGCGTGCACACACACACGTATATACAATCATACGTAATTTAAAATCGAATACAGAATAATGGCAGAGATTAATCTATTATATACTTTTTCACTATACTATAGGGCTACTACTATATAACACATATGTAAAATACTGGTACATTTAAATAAATAACAAATATTGACATTATAAAACTCTCTACTTTAGAATATTAAATTCACACAGTGGCATTGAATCAAAACACATTTTCCAGGGTTGAAACATACATATAAATGTACATGCACAAAACATGTAAGATTACTTTTTTCCTGAATATTTTGGTCACATGTTTAATGAGACTGCTGAAATTATCCAAACTTATTCTTAAAATATATTATAAAGACAAAAAATATACAGTCGATACAAGAAAATTAAGCTGGCTGCCAGTACCTTCTAGGGATGTGAAATAGTTTGTATAACTTTTTGAATGTTCTTGAGAGCAAAAAGTATTAACGAGCAAATTTGTAGAAAAATAGGGTGTTGAAGAGAAGCAATAAATTAAAATAAAATACATTTAAATTTCTTTTGCAAATCCCAAAATTAACTGGATGTTAGAGACTTATGAAATAATTTTTAAAATTTCACAGCAAAATTATTTCAGAAAATGTGTGCAATGGTTTTTAAAAAAGCAAGTTTTAAACCTATAAATCTTGCATATGTTTAAAAATACAATGAACATTTACTGTACATTTGTCAAATAGAACCACACTAGTAATTATGACACATTTTATATTACAGCAATTCTAGAGAGGTGAAAAAAGAAAAATATCAGAAAATGTAGTGAAAAGCCAATGGTTGGTAAAAATAACTAATTGTTATTTGGTATTTTCGTAACTACGTACAAATGTTTTCAGTTGTGTCTCACTGGTTAACAAAGCTGTCAAAATGTCAAAGATCTTAAACTATCATTTTTAAGATATTCTCTGAATTCTGCATGTGGTGATCTTTAATATATACATACAGCCACCTTGGCCTTGGAGTGGGTAGGGTTAGGAGGTTCAAATGCAGCACAGTTTAGCTATGTTACAACAAACACAGAGCATGTAGGATAAAATAAAACAGGCATGAGTACCAACTGTGGATAGGAACCCAAGCCTGAGAAAAAATTCAGTACAATAAATAATAAGAACTACTTAATAGCCCTTTTCTTCCTGCCATATTCTATTTTTAATATGTAACATTTTACATGCTGTTAATTTCAAACTCCTCTGCTGTCAAGATCTGGGAGCAGCACATACACACATCATAAAATAAATTTATGTTCTAAAGTGTCTGATTTTGTGTTATACTGTTAGTAGCAATGCAGGATTTCTGTATTTGTATGGCTCTGCTATTGACTGCGGCTAATTTGTTTATAAACCACCATTAATTTTGGCTGTATATTTTCACAGTTTGTGTAAACACTTCATTTGCATTAAATTTACAGCATTAATGAGATGTGAAATTTAAAATGCTACTTGAAACATAAATGATGTAAGAAACTAGAACAAAAATGTGTCTATCACATCTGAAATCAACAAACCAATTTAAACCTATTAAACTAGGAATGATGATGTGTTGCATTGAGAATTTGGTTTTATAACTCATCTTCTGGAACTAAAATGCAGAAATGTAGGCTTAAACATCTGGAAAATATGAAATAGCTTGAGAATCATAATTTGTACTGTTTAATTTTGTTTAATTTTTATTGGTTTTGAAATGAGTTCTCAGTTTTGTCCCTTGCACATTTTGTACAGACATATTCTTAATATCCAATTCTAGCATCTACTTTTAAGTTGTTCAAAAATAAAATAATGTAAAGAGGCATTATAAAAAGTTCCTTAAATGGCACAAATCTAAGAAACAAAAGCATATGTTATGTTAATGTTTTTAGAGGGGTTTTTGTCTTTAGCATATCTAGTCTTCATATGACATAGACTGAAACCATTAGGATCCCATTCTAATCCAAGATGTCAGTGGCAGCATGTAGAAAGGTACTACTGCAAAAGCTTGTCTATATTATTACACCTATGTGAAACTTGCCCACCTGTTGCTGGTGTAGGAAGGATGGGTCTCTTGGGCTTAGTCCCACATATCGGTTGGCTTGGGATGTGCCTGAGGCTGTGTAGGCTGATTAAGGAAGAACAAAACACATTGATAAAAATAGCGACCTGTCATAATTATTACCCTGTGCACGTACAGTACAGATATGAGAGATCCAGAGTTATGATTTGCAATGTATAGGAAGTGTCTGTGGATTTCTTTTATCAGGAATGCAAAAAAACCATAGGGCCAAATTCAGCCCTTAGGTGCACAGCATGTTCAATTCCCATCCACTTCAATGGAAGCTGCATGTGTGAATCTGAGGTCAGAATTAGGCTTGTAGTTAGAATAATAATTCCTCTGGTTGCAGAATTTTACAAATAGTTAAAGGAGCACTACATTTTAAAGTGTTATGGGTCTCAGTTATGGACCTCCAATTTATATTAGTTATACAAATACACATCAGTTACACTAATATAAAGGTCCAATAAATGAAGTCAATGAAGTTACGCGGGTAGGAGCGAGAGAACAACCACCTACTAATTTACACTGATTCTTCTATTTGTGAAAGCCCATCACAAATTTATCTGGGAAAAGTGGTTAATTATTTAAAACTGAGACTTAAAGCTTGATTTGCTTATGTGGCATGAAATTAATCTTTACAGTCCTTTGGAAGAAGGATACAATGTGATCAGCACTAACCAGAGAAGGGAGTTAACTTTTGCTGCGCAGCATAATTTTACACACCAGAAAATAGCATTCACTTGGAGCTAATTCATTAAAAGCTCTTTTAGACTTCTGTGGTACAGAAGCTTAGAAAAATCTGGGGGGAGACTGGGTGACTCAAGAGATTGGTAAAGGGATATAGAACCTTTCACCTGTAGGTCGCCATTCAAATCTGGCTGAGATCAGTAGCGACTGAAAGTCATTACCCTCTCATGGCTCTTAGTGGCCTATGTGGTCTCACTCCACTTCATAGTGTGTAGATGACCACATTGCAACAATCATCATCACAACTGGCACCTTTGTGGTGGTCAAAGCAGACCTGCCAAAATGGAATGGATATGAAGACTGAGAACAGAGTGAGGAAGGTGGATAGAGTTTTTAGCTAATTGGCTGTTTGAGGTTAAAATTATACAGCAAATACGTAAAACTTTCTGAATTTCTGAGGATATTTTTAATACGGCTTTTTTATAGTAAACAGCTTTCACTGAGAGATTGCCATAAAAAGGGATCAGATATTATAAATAAATCATGATTCCAGACCCTAGAGTTTCTTGACAGAAATGTTATCAAAGTCTGTTGTTCTGTCTAGTTCTGAACAATTCATTTGTTGTATTTCAGAATGAAGTCAGTGTTAATCATTTGATTTTATATGCCAAATAGGTCAAAACTGACTAAACAGAAACAATGACAGCATTTATATTATGTTTAAGCAATATCTGCAGGAACTTATTTGCCCAACAAAACATTGTCTTTTGCAATTCATTGTTTATTAAAAATAAATTTGCAATGTTTTAAAAAACTGTTAGGGCCAAATTCTCCCATGAAATACACGTATGAAGCCCCTTGGCATGAGAGCATGAATATTAAGGTCAGTGACGGCTTTATGTATTTCCAGCAAAAGGATACCTTCCTTCAGTTTTTGTTTGTTTTGTTATCAAGTCACTTGTGCATGTAATGTTTGTGTGCTACCACTTGTGCATACAATTTACACACTTAAATTGGACTTGCTCATAAACACTTTTCATTTACATGCATTAGTGATAGAGATGTTCTGCATGCAGGAAGAGGCTTCATCTCAAAGGACCATAAGAGAGGAAGGTGCTCTAGTTCCACTGAAATTCAGTAAAACTGAGTGCCTAATTCCTTTAGGCTCTTTTGAAATTCCCAGGCTTCATCCTTAAATACCTGTATAATTATTAGTGGACAAATAAGGTCAGTTTCCTTCTAAAAAGACTCCTTAAACTAGGCCATAATATGGGCAGGTAGAGTGCAAGCTTCTTTCTGCAGTTCTGATATCATACTTGATCTCCCTTCCCCTGCTATTCCAGGCCATGGTCTCTCTTGAGCACAGACAGACAATTGTGCCACATTGTGTGATCTCGACAAATAGGAACGAGGATGAAACTACCAATAATCCAAGCCAAATTTGAACCAAGGTTCCTTTCCCTGAGGTGAAACACTAGAGCATTAACTTCTTGTTTGCTGCTGAACATACCAGAAATAGCAGCACCTCAAAGGAGCAAAATTTGCATCGAAAACCAGTAGAGTGTTAATCCACTCCAACTTTTAGTCCACCTAGAAGCTTCTTTTGCTATCCCAAAAGAATAGCTAAAATATTTCCATAATCCTATCAATATAATTATTAATCAGTTTATAATTAAACAATGGTGTTTACCCAGATTATCTTTAGGAGTCACTTATTTCTCTTTAAGAAAAGGAGAACTTGTGGCACCTTAGAGACTAACAAATTTATTTGAGCATAAGCTTTCGTGAGCTACAGCTCACTTCATTGGATGCATTCAGTGGAAAAAACTCTTTGTAATAGATACTTATGCAGTTTCCCCCTCGTGTCACTTGCCCTAACTCATTTGCATATCTATTTCATTTTACAAAATACGATCTTAAGATAACAAATACCTAAAAATATATATACGATTTACAGGCTTGATTAATTATAATGCAATGTCTAGAGACCACACTCACAATTTTAATACCTAACATGGCTAAAATGATCCATTTTAGTGTAACTGACCCTACAGAAATCCATATTCTTTTCTGCATGTTAAGTATTTTTTGTTTGGTTGGTTTGGCTTACACATAATTTAGGCTCTAACTGCCCTTTGGAAGACAGAAATTTCAGCTCAGAGATCTTCTTCTAAATAGTCTGATCAGGACTATTTTCTAAAAATGTTGCCAGTCATCAGTATCAAGTAATGTTGGCCCTCGAAAGACCTGAAAGGTCAGGAACCATATTTACCCAGCTTTGTTAACGAAAGTATAGAAGCTAGATAAAAATTAACCTTTTGGATACCATTGGACATGAAATGATTATCCAAAATAGAAATGATCAAATAACATTAGCATGTACATTGCACATACTTCCATGGTTGCAATTCCATTGAAGATAACAGGATGAATAATATGGTGCTGAGCATATTGTACAAAGGTACTCAAAACTTTCAAGGCATTTAAAAAGCAAATGCAATTAAGCCAACCCTTGTAGAATCAAGGGCAGTGAATTAAAATTTCCTTTGCTGTATGCTATATCATTTTATTTTTTGCTAACACAACCTATATAGACATGCAATTATCATAGCTCTGATTCAGTATGTTTTGTAACAAAGATTGATTTCTGTAGGAAAGCTCATTGAGGAGCAATTATCTAATCTCATTTTGAAATCCAAGTGTGGTTTATTTGAAATCTTGCAGTCTGAGTGTGCTTCTCAATGTCATTACAATGTCCACCTTAGATGAACAATCATGTTTTGTTCTTTCTCGATGGGCGGTGCTCAAATAAATACGCTTTTCCCTTTAGATTTTGATTGTCATGTCACAAACATCAGTTCATGTAATATGATGCTATGGCTAAAATTTGAGGGGGAAAAGCTTTGTGGTCAGATCATGTTTGCCCTCAGAATAAATTATGAGCATCCACCTGGTCAAATAGTAGGAAAAGGCACCTTTTTTTGGCCTTAATTTAAAATCATATTGAACCTCTGATGGACATTTTTGTTTCCTAGAGAAATACTTACTGGTTGCTGTAGGTGAAGATGCCTCACCTTCAGTGGATGTAGTGATGGGTTTAGTATCTGTCATGGTCAGAGTCACAGGTCTCACCGCACTGTGATGGGGAGAGGGTGCCAAAACTGGAGTAAAATGGCCAGGCACTTTCCCTACTACTTGACCACTGCTGTTAGGCTACAAAACAAAACCAAAACAATGCCTTGTAAAATATACACATTGTGTTTAAAAACAAATCTACCAGTGTCTTGAAGGTTTTTTTAGATTGCCCATCACCACAGTATCTATGTGCCAGGTTAAGTAATTGTTATAAACTAATATATCTATATATAGTATATTTAGTGGACAACACAATAGGCCCCATACATTTAATTCACAGTAACCTTCTGATCAGTTTTATTTTGTTCTTGGTATGATTTTCATAAAAGTATTTTACAATAGTAGTGCTGCTCACATAGTAGGATTAAGCATAGAGCCTGAAGCATTTAACTAAAACACATATTAAGACTGCAAAAGCTGTTTTAGCAAGGGCCAGTATTCTGGCTGGCTTGGGAATGTATGCAGAACAAGCGCACAGCTGTTTGCTTTCTGCACATGCCTGAAGTCTGACTAATAAAAGCAGGGAAGGCTGCATAAGGGGGCCAGAGAAGGAGGTGCTAAAATGTGTAGATGCTGCCATTTGGCCCCAGGCCCACCAGAATATGTCCCTTTCACATAGGATTGAAAAGTGTGAATTCTGTACCTTTCAGGAGTATAATGAGCCAAATCAACACTTTTCACGGATTGATGTACAGGATGTACAAGAGGTACTCTGAATTTAGACCTCTGACAAATCAGGGTCAAATTCTACCTTCAGCATACACATATACCCAACTTTGGCAACGTTCTTTGAGCAATGTGCTCATTTATCCAAGAGCTAAATTTGGCCCTAAATATTCTAAGTGTAAATAATAATAAACCAAAAATATCAGCTGGTAACCTTTAGCCTGAAACTGTTGATTTTTTCTGTGAATTTTAAAGAGCTCTTTAAGTACATAACAAATATAATGCATAAATGTCTGGGCAACTTATTATCATAAAGACACTGACAAATCAGAGAGAAATCTAGGTTGTTAAAGGATCTGGATGGACTGATTTACAAGGAAAGGTTAAAAGAGGCAAATATGATTAGCTTGGCTAGGCAATAATTATTGGTTGTCATGACAACTACAAATAGGTGCAGGATGTAAACACAGATGATAATGAGGAATTATTTGGAAGTATAATCTGGGAGGTAATGGAAGGAAATAAAGAAAGCGGAAATGTAAAAAAAAAAATCAGGAAAAACTTCCCGACAGTATGATCTATTAAACTGTGGAACAGTCTCCCAAGGGAGATGATGGGGACCTTTTCCTTTTGGACTTTTAAAACTAGAGTGACTAAATAAACAATAGTAAATATTGACTGGACAAATATGTACAAATAGAGACTGATTCTGCATTGACAGGAAAGTTCATTAGTTGATCTAGTAGGTTATTTCTAGCTGTAAATTCTATGGTTCTATGATGAAAAGCAACAGGAAAAATGTTACATTAATGACAAGCGGCTGATCAATTACTCCACTAAAGGAAGCAAATTTAAATTCTCTCTTAACCATGACCATATTGTACTTGCATATTGCAAGGCAATGAAAAAAAGAACGATCTGACATATAGTTCTATAAGATCCAGCTACTATAGGATTTATTCTTCTATTGTGATGTATGGGCCTTTACTAATGAGAAAATAGTCAAATATATACCGCTAATCTCAGGTCTAAAACCAGTTTCAAATTAAGAAGGCAGTAGTTCACAGGGATGAAAGGTTCTTCTATACTAAAAACACATTGTTGGTATTCCATATATTTTCTCTATTGTATCAAACTTTCAGCAACTGGATAGGTCTTTTTCCCCCTCCAAATCTGTTCAACCCTTGTGATATCAACTTTAAAGGAAAAAGGATCACCACGTTAATATATACAAGACAATATACATTGAATACATAATGATATGATATAAAGATTTAATCACCATCTGATTGGATAGCCAGATTACTTACAAACAGTGAACCCATTAATAAGTTACACAGGTCTTTCCACCAGTACCAATAAAACCTTTATATCACATCACACTATCACACATTCTGCATATGCCATATATTTTACCAACCAGCTGACCCCCATTTTAGCAATATTTTAGATAGTTTTATTTTTATAAGTACTATTTAAATATCCCTTGGCCTGTAAAATCAGGTGTCTTATTTACCATAAATACAAAAGTACTGACCTTGGAGATAAAGGAAAACTATAACAGAATTTCAGAAACTTCTACAAAATACCTAAAATAACTTTCCCATCTATAATGCTTTAAGGTCCTAAATACTGGGATCTCCCAAGAATCATGTACTGCAACCCACTGGAAAGTAGGTATTTAGAAGCAATTTTAGCTCCAAAAGATAGCAATATATCAGACCTTAAAACAGTTGAGGTCTGAATAGTGTAATTTTGACAGGAAAATCCATATTTGTGGGGAAAAGAAAAAATTATCTGGCTGCTTCTCTCTTTTATTTTTCTTTTTAAAATATAGAGGCTGTCAGAAGCTGTGCCACAGTTTGGATTGTTATAAGTCTTCCTGGTAGAAATGGATTGGTGGTCAGAGTGAAAGTGAAACAATGAAAGGTGTTTGACAAATACAATTTATCCATAGTTGCAGCACTGATTCACCACAACATAGGTAGTATATATAGAAGTAATATATGCCATTGGGCAATGTGTGATACATGTAGCATTTTCATGAGGTATGCATGATCATTCATAACTCATAAAACCACAGCGAGGTGGTAAAATAAGCTCGTCCCCATAGACTGAAAATTCTTATAATCACACATTGCTCATTATTATGAATTTGTTTTTTCTTTTTTTTTCTTTTTAAAAGTTGGTGAAAGAGGTTAAATACCATACTCAGTAACGTGTGGATTGTACACATTGTCTGATGGACAGGATTAGTGTGGTTTGAGTTCTTTTTAGTTGCTATTGGATGGAGTTAGGGATCTGTGGGGGGCAGAGTTACCTTTTAGGACTTGGTTTCTGTTATGTATTGAAGAATCAAAAAGAAACCACTTCAATTGTCTAGTAAAAGTGCTTTAACTTTTAGTATAAAAAAAAAGATTCCCAGGAATTTATGGATTAAAACAGCCAGTGTCATCATCTTCCAAAGCAGCTCTGCATCCAAAACCAGACTCAACTTAATTAAATGGACACAGCTGGAGTCCAGCACAATGTGCAACAATGTATCACCTTTTACTGTTCTCTAGTGATTCTAGACAACAGGAATGCAACAGCTCACATGGACTCCAGCTTAGTCCTTGTGCAGATGGTCCAAGAAAATGAACCCTTTCTTTGCCAAATTAAACAATGTGAAAAGCACATATTTAATATTTATTCTCCAATAAGCAATAATTTACCTAGATGACACACATAAAATTAACACGGCACACATCCCTCACCCACCAGCCAATTAAGAGTGAAATCCTGGCCTCGCAGGGCATATCTACACAGCGAGCGGCAGCCCCCACCATGAGTCTTAGAGCCTAGGTTGATAGAGGAGCGGGGTGGGCTTCAGAGCCTGAATATCAAAGCCTGAATGTCTACTTAGCTATTTTTAGCACCATAGCTCAAGACCCCTGAGCCCAAGTCGACCAGGGCTCTGAGACTCGCCATCACAGGCAGCAGATAGACACACCCACTGAAGTCGATTGGAGATTTGCTATTGACTTCACTGGAGCTGGCATTTAACCCTAACAATCCTAAGTAACTTTCTATTTTTGTTTATAAATTTCTCAAGTGGCTAATATTGCCGGTAATAGCATCTGTATTGTACATAGACACTGATGCAGGCCCAGTGCAATGCAGGTTGAAGCTCTGTATTGTCCAATCGAGGAAACAAAGCCTCCAAAATTAGGGGAAGATAAAACTGTTTTTTTCATGTTTCATTCAGATGGCATTTCCAATATTTAAGACGCTGATAACATTTCATTTACAAGCAATAATAACTGATTTACATGTCTCTTAATAATGTTATTATTTACAATCACAATATACACCATTGACCCAAGTACTTTTTAATTACATTCATTCCTCTTTCTACTCTCTGATTCCTGTAATCTCCAATACTTGTTTTCTTGGTGCTTCAAAAATGTTCTGCTTTCACATTTTTCTACTTGTTTGTCTTACACTTGCTTTGCTATTAAAGGCTGTACATCAGAAAATATGGTTTAAAACTGGCCTTGCAAAGATTACTTAGCTAGGGTTTAGTGTGTTACTATTTGGCAATAAAGATTAAAAAAAATTGCTACATGTTGGCTCAGTACCAACCTGAGTGTTTAACCTCTTCTTTTACTTATTTAAAGTTTGGTCTAATCTTAGTTGCAGGTAAGCGCCTGATCATATAGGTTTTATTTATACCATCGTTCTTTAATAATATCTGAAATGTTTCAGGTTTGAATTAAGGACCACCATTTGATAATTGAGGAACATTGCCTCATGGAAATCTGTTTGGGCAAACAACTTTTTTTAAACTTCATTGTTTTTGCTAGAGGTATTACTACTGAAATATACTACCAGAGTCCAATAGGGAAAAAAGTGAGTGTAGTCTCACAAATTCTGTCTGCAACCCAAGAACCCAGACACCTATGATGTCAAAATATGATGCCATTTATTATCACCCCATTTTTCCTTCCATGCTGTGATCAGCAGTGAAAAAAATTAACAAAGCTGATGGTTAAATGGTCATAATTAGGTGTCAGAGTTAACATATTAAGATAAACAGGTCTTAGTGCTCTCAGCTCATAGTGCTCTGAAAACTATTGTTTCAGCCTGAGTGCAGATTCATACTGAAATCATTGCATTACTTTACACCGAGTTCACATTTTTACGGTTATCTTTGCAATTGCAACACTAGCAACATTTTAAATGAAAGTTTAGCTCCTGGAGCACAAGTTGGAAGCTATCACAGAAAGACATTGGATTATTAAAGAAGAATGGTATAAATAAAACCTGTATGATCAGAGGCTTACCTGCTTCAAACAGCCTAGTCTATTACTTCTGGCCACTTTGACTTTCTATTGCTCTTATCAGGAATATTTGCTTTTCCTTCTCTGGAAGTTGTTATAAATTCTCTGCCATGAGCTTTAAGCCCATTGAGATGGCAGGATACAGAGGCCACTGTATTTAGGGTCTTTTGCACAGATCACACTATACAGTCACCAACTCTATAGCCTGATCAATATTTGGCCACCAAAAAAAAAAGCTTGTGCACACTGTTTTTATTTTGACTCTTTCGGTTCTACCAAAAATGTGGTTTGCAAGATTTTTGGTATCACCATATTGAAAGCCCATTATTACTGTGAACTTATTTATTTGAACTTCATGTGACTTGAGCCGAGGAGCATTAAAAATGTTTGTGCTACACCATTCAATAGATCCACAGCTTTGTTTTGTTTGTTCTTAAAAGACAGGATCATTTTCAGGTTCCAATACAACCTCTTTTGGAGTAGTAGAAAATTATCCCAAAAGAGATTCTAATTATTTAATATTTTACAAGTAAAAATACACTGCAAAAAATAAATTGGGATAATGCAACAGAGTTCCTATGACTTATACCCAATGATACTGGAGTAAATCACAACCTACATAATGTAGCAATTGCTAACTGTAAACTCAGATTTGCCAAACCTCAAATATCTGATTATTGGTACTACTTAAATATGTATCTGCCCCTAGTTCCATACCCAAAATTTGAACAGAAATTTAAATTTGTATTTATGAAGGTTATGTCTATATCCCAAAACCTTCTAAAATCAGGATGTACCTGTAACATCCTGATTTTCAGTACAGGAATTTTACCCAGAGACTAATAGTCTGTAATCAATGTCAACCTCCTTTCATACAGAATCTCATAGAATTTCTCAAATCCAAATTTAATAACATTGAAGGCCTCTCTTCTATCCGAGGATGTTATTTTCTCTGCTTTATCTCAGTTTCTGGAAGCAAAAGTGATTGGGCTTTCAATCCCACATTCAGTTTACAAGATATGGCCACGCCTGTACCTGCCAGTCAGGCATCACATCCTAACAGCAGGTCTAACTTGAGATGAATGTGCAAACTATGCTCACAGATAGCAGATACCAAATATCTTTTCAGTCTAAACCCAAGTAAAATTCCTTTTAGAATCATAGAATATCAGGGTTGGAAGGGACCTCAGGAGGTCATCTAAACTAATCCCCTGCTCAAAGTAGGACCAATTGCCAACTAAATCATCCCAGCCAGGGCTTTGTCAAGCCTGACCTTAAAAACTTCTAAGGAAGGAGATTCCACCACCTCCCTTGTTAACACATTCCAGGGTTTCACCACCCTCCTAGTGAAAAAGTTTTTCCTAATATCCAACCTAAACCTCCCCCACTGCAACTTGAGACCATTATTCCTCGTTCTGTTATCTGCTACCACTGAGAACAGTCTAGATCCATCCTCTTTGGAACCCCCTTTCAGGTAGTTGAAAGCAGCTATCAAATCCCCCCTCATTCTTCTCTTCCGCAGACTAAACAATCCCAGTTCCCTCAACCTCTCCTCATAAGTCATGTGTTCCAGTCCTCAAATAATTTTTGTTGCCCTCCGCTGGATGTTTTCCAATTTTTCCACAACCTTTTTGTAGTGTGGGGCCCAAAACTGGACACAGTCTTCAAGATGAGGCCTCACCACAGTCTAATAGAGGGGAACAATCATGTCCCTCGATCTGCTGGCAATGCCCCTACTTATACATCCCAAAATGCCATTGGCCTTCTTGGCAACAACAGCACACTGTTGACTCATATCCAGCTTCTCATCCACTGTAACCCCTAGGTCCTTTTCTGCAGAACTGCTGCCTAGCCATTCGGTCCCTAGTCTGTAGCGGTGCATGGGATTCTTCCGTCCTAAGTGCAGGACTCTGCAATTGTCCTTGTTGAATCTTATCAGATTTCTTTTGGCCCAATCCTCTAATTTGTCTAGGGCCCTCTTTATCCTATCCCTACCCTCCAGCGCATCTACCTCTCCTCCCAGTTTAGTGTCATCTGCAAACTTGCTGAGGGTGCAATCCACACCATCCTCCAGATCATTAATGAAGATATTGAACAAAACCAGCCCGAGGACCGACCTTTGGGGCACTCCACTTGATTCTGACTGCTAACTAGACATGGAGCCATTGATCACTACCCATTGAGTCCGACAATCTAACCAGCTTTCTATCCACCTTATAGTCCATTCATCCAGCCCATACTTCTTTAACTTGCTGGCAAGAATACTGTGGGAGACCGTGTCAAAAGCTTTGCTAAAATCAAGGAACAACATGTCCACTGCTTTCCCCTCATCCACCGAGCCAGTTATCTTGTCATAGAAGGCAATTAGATTAGACAGGCATGACTTGCCCTTGGTGAATCCATGCTGACTGTTCCTGATCACTTTCCTCTCCTCTAAGTGCTTCAGAATTGATTCCTTGAGGACCTGCTCCATGATTTTTCCAGGGACTGAGGTGAGGCTGACTGGCCTGTAGTTCCCAGGATCCTCCTCCTTCCCTTTTTTAAAGATGGGCACTACATTAGCCCTTTTCCAGTCATCTGGGACCTCCCCCATCGCCATGAGTTTTCAAAGATAATGGCCAATGGCTCTGCAATAACATCTGCCAACTCCTTTAGCACTCTCGGATGCAGCACATCCGGCCCCATGGACTTGTGTTCGTCCAGTTTTTCTAAATAGTCCTGAACCACTTCTTTCTTCACAGAGAGCTGGTCACCTCCTCCCCATGCTGTGCTGCCCACTGCAGCAGTCTGGGAGCTGACCTTGTTCGTGAAGACAGAGGCAAAAAAAGCATTCAGTACATTAGCTTTTTCCACATCCTCTGTCACTAGGTTGCCTCCCTCATTCAGTAAGGGGCCCACACACTTTCCTTGACTTTCTTCTTGTTGCTAACATACCTGAAGAAACCCTTCTTGTTACTCTTAACATCTCTTGCTAGCTGCAACTCCAGGTGTGATTTGGCTTTCCTGATTTCACTCCTGCATGCCCCAGCAATATTTTTATACTTTTCCCTGGTCATTTGTCCAAACTTCCACTTCTTGTAAGCTTCTTTTTTTGTGTTTAAGATCAGCAAGGATTTCACTGTTAAGCCAAGGTAGTCACCTGCCATATTTACTATTCTTTCTACATATCAGGATGGTTTGTCCCTGTAACCTCAATAAGGATTCTTTAAAATACAGCCAGCTCTCCTGGACTCCTTTAAAACAACTGTATCCTTGGAATTATAACTGAAGAGAAGTTTGGTAGAAATTTTTTGAAGTAATTAACCAGGGCTAGAAAAAAATCTTAATTCCATGACCTTCAAAGGTATAGGCATTTTGGAAACCACTTTTAAGTATTTTAGAAATACTTTCAGCCTTCCATACACATCATATGACCCAAGCTAATGATTCAGTCTGGAGAACAATATATATCTCATTTTTCACCTACATTCCAAACAAAAACTCTTCAGCAGAAACACCACGCTTCTCAGATATGTTGCCTCATTACTGCTTTTATAAGTGTAGTATCCAAATAATTGAGCAATCTATGTAATCCCTGTCATAATTGATCCATTATATTTTGACATACAGCTGGAGTACTAGCCATTCTACAGGGAAACTTATTCTAAGGGAACAACCCCTTTTAATGGTTGGGCACAGACAGTACAGTGATGAACATCAATGCAAAACCCTAGGATATAAAGATTTGCAAGACTTTGTTGAATTCCATTTACTGATAAGCTTCAGACAGATCCAGTTTTGCAAACTGAGGTTTCTCTGCTATGCGATCAAATGGATCCTTTCTTAAAAACTGGATATTGGCCACAGCCATCCAGGAGTTCACAGTTATTTTATAGTCTCTGTTGATGGGCCTGTGCCAGTCTGCTCTGGAATACACACGAGTGCTGCCTCTTCTGAAAATTTTTATAAGTGAAAGGAAATAGCTCTTCTGGTTTTCTACGTCCTCTTTTACACATATGGTACAGGCCTCACCTTGTAAAATGTTAGGGATTTTTCAATCAGGGCATACTAATGTTCTATTCTGTCACTTGTCCTGTTCAACGTATATATGAGTCCAACGTCTATGTGAGATGATATGGCTGCAATGCCATTACCACATGGAAGACACAGCCACAAGTCTCAGTTTCATCAGACTCTGATGGTATGGTTTCTTTGCTTTCCCAGTGCTCTACTGAATATGAGAAAGTGATTATGCTAAAGGACTGCAGAAAAGGATCTTGAAGGTACCATGGGATGGTATCAACTCAAGGGGAAATTACCACTGTTTGTTCGAGAGGTGTACAATTATGTATGTGTAGGGTCCCCATTTGCTACTGGAACCGCAGATTGAATCAGTGCCAATAATGTCTTTTTCCATCTATATCTGCTAATACATGCATAATCAGTTCTCTCAGTTACGGGTCTCGCTACACTCATCCAAGCCTTTGTGATTATCCTAATGGATTAATTAAATGCATTCTACATTAAGCTAACCTGGAGATCTCACACACAAGCTTCAGGTGGTGTAGCATGAAGCTGCCTGTCTGCTTGCTGGAGTTGGCTTAGAAAACTCGTTAAACCAGTTCTTGGCCAACAGCATTGCCTCCCTATTACTTTTTGAGAGCAATTCGGGGGTTGAATTTGATCTATAATGGCTTGAATTCTGTCTGTCTGAGACAGAACTTCTCTCCCTATGCACTGCTGTGACAGCTAAGATCAGCTGGACCACTTGAGCTAACAATGCCCAGATTTAAATGTCACATGACTAGTTGCAGGTATTCTAGATGAGGCCACCTCAACCCAGAATACACAAAACCTGAGTTCAATGACATTTAGGATATGGGGCAAGTTCGATCTCTATTTAGTTTTTTGCCTTAAAGGCTGTCAGATGTGTGTTTGCATGTATGGGAAAGGAAGTCTCTTTGAAGATACATTTTGCTTTAGTTTAAAATACATCTATTGGGTTAAATGGCATATGTGCGTCCAAGAAACTTACAATTTTGTGCTTTTTATAAACTAAACATAAGTAAAAGATATAAAAAAACTTAAAATTGCAAATGAAATATTTAAACTGCTTGTCACCAGACTTCAGGGGTGACCTTAAATATGCCAATATTTTACATTTACCTCTCAATTACAATTAAAAATATTACACTATCTTTTTCCACTTCAGCAATGTCTTGTGCAAGGAAAGTCTGATTCAAATAAATGGCCAAGATGATTCAAAATTCTTAGCTATCACTAAATGAAAAACCATAGCTGCACTAAAGAAACCCACATGAACACACTTTTCTTTTATTGATCTACATTCTATTACAGTTCTCCTTGGAACAAACAGGAAATCCTTTAACCAGCCCAACTGGAGACTAACAAGATCTGAGCCAAACAAGATAACATCCTTGCTGCTAACTTGCTGGCAGTTATATATCGAAGAATCACAAAGCACCCGCCTGGAGTTCCTCAACTATATGTCTATCTTTTATTAAACAAAGAAAGAATATTCCAAGCAATTAATACAGGAAAATAGGCAGCCATACCAGCTTCTAGAAAGAAAAGGAGTACTTGTGGCACCTTAGAGACTAACAAATTTATTTGAGCATAAGCTTTCGTGAGCTACAGCTCACTTCATCGGATGCATTCAAAGTCACTGTCTTCACACAAAGCCAGAGCCACTAATTATATAAACTCATTTGCAAATCAGCACAAGTATCACCCTTTACTGCTGCCAGGAATTTGTAGCCAATAAGATAACAGCAGCTGACATGGACTCCAGTTTAGTCAAAGTGTAAGTCATTGATTTCAATGGGAACAGGATCAGATCCTTACTCCTGAAGACAGGAGTCCAGTTACACTCACTCTCTCAGATCTGCAGTGATTGCCAGTTTACCAAAAAATAGTTTGAGGTTTTATTACTTGTCAATAGTGCCCTTCATAATCTGGACCCTAACTATTAGAGTCATTTTCTAGCTGTACTTCTATTTAGCTTTGATCTCTCGATCCCTTAGTTCAGCATGGAAGAGAATGAGGGCTGGCTTTTCTCATTCTAGGATTCTCAGCTGTGGAACTTTCTAACAAAAGAGGTCTGCAAGGGTATGTCTACACTGCAATAAACACAAATGGCTGGCCCTGTCATCTGATTCCGGCTCATTCCGGGCTTGGACTGGGGCGCTATAAAGTTGCAGTGTAAACATCTGGGCTTGGGCTAGAATCCAGGCTCTGGGACCTTCCCTCTTGTTGGATCTTAGATCCCACACTCCAGCCCAAGCCCAGATGTACCTCACAGAAGCCAGGATGTTCTTTGGAAGGTTTCTCCTTGATTGTCTTCTTTGTTGTCACTTTTCTTTTTTGCATCTGTTAACCCCTATTCTTTACTATTTTTGGCGTTAATTTAGGAATTATTCCCTCCTGCCTATTGGGGTAGCTTGCCTGGTTTATTGGGTTGCGCAGAGCATTTTGGTCTGGTTTGTGAACTGTCCAGCACTGTCCCAACTGGATACTGAAGTATATTTTTAATGCTTCATATTGATTTAACCCTATGACACTCAAGATTATTAATGCATTTTAAAAAAATATGTGAGTGGACACACACATTTGAGTTAAGATTTTCAAAGCCATCGAGAGGATGGAATGCCCACTTTTCATTGAGTTTAATGGGAAATGAGTATTGAAATGTCCACACCCTGAACAAACGTAGGCATACTACAGACAGATTACAAAAAACGAACCAATCCACCTGTATCTAAAGATATGGTGGTGGAAAATCAATCTTATGATGTCAGTGTCAGCCTTAAATATGGAGGGACTAGCACCACTTCAGAATCATCATGAATTCACATATGTGCCCTAAACAAATATAAAAAAGGCTAAAAAATAATCAGTTGCTTAGTAAAAACACGTATTTAACTAAAGGTCAAGAAGAACTGGAAATCTTGGGGGTATTTTAAAGTCCCCTGTTGGAGGCAAGGGTGCTTAGTAGAGATTTCATTCTATGTTCAACATGTTTATCTACTCTCCAGTCAGAGCAGATGATAAAAAGCACATATGAGTTGAATATTGAGAGAGCCAGAACTCTCTCTTTTGTTTAGGTACCTCAGTTGTTGCATCATTTTTCACTGCAGCTACAGGGACTGTTTGAACTTCCTGACTGTTCATCACACATAATTTGGAGCATTTAACATTATGTCAAGAAAATTGTCCACTGCTTTCCCCTGTGGAAACTTATGGGAGCTCTATATCTTTAAACTAATTGTACTTAAAATATTCCATTGAATAGCATGACTGTCTCACTATAATGGGTGCAGCAGTAATGTAATTAATCTCAAAATTGCTGTGGGGAGTACAAGGCATCTCAGTTGCTTGTCGTAACAATCTAAATTAGTGTATTACTGAAAGATGTTGGGGAGGAACAGTTCATTATAGGTAAATGCTGTCAGAGTATCCATTCTTTCTATTTCTAAAGCTGAAAATAAGACTATCATCATAGTTCTTCTTTTGAAATCCAAATGAACATGTTTTGAGGTGGGAAAGTATAATTAAATGTGATGTGGTATTTCTACAGATGTAGCTTTGCATTTTATAATAATTAAATTTGTTTGAATAAAAATTCATGTTTTATTTAGAAAAGAAAAACTGGTTTGGCTCAAAGCATGCCATTGTATCAGAAAAATTCTCTTTTGTCACGGAAACTTCCCAGATGGCTGTTTCTTTTCATATGAAAAAAATATTCTTGCTATTTTACAGTTTTACAGGGGAGAGATCCTGAAGTTGTGAACAAGTGAAAGGTGGGTTGGGCAATTCTCTAGTGTACCATACATCTGTGATGGAAGTTTTGAAGAATATATGTAAGTGTGATACTCCTAATAATAATTAATAATAAGAAATTGCAAAGAACCATTGGAGTAGAAGATTGGAATACGATATTCAATGTTGCTTAACCCATTCCCCATAGAAACTAAATCAAACATCAGATGAAATGAAAAACATTCCCCTAATCTAAAGGTTTTGAAAGGTGACAAAAGAAGTAAATCAAAGGCAATTTGACCTGTTATTCTCTAGCATGCAACAAGACAAGAATGGGAACTGTTTTCAGTTTGCTGCTAGTCTGAAAGCATCAGCAAAGTAAAACTTCTCTTTCAAATTAACAGATTAACTTCATGTCTGTAGATATTAAAAAGGGAGTTGATTCTTCTTGCAAAAGAGCTGATACAAGTCCTTCAATTAATTTGCATAATTTTTCCCTTAATAGTGTCTAATTAAGACATCAGTTTGAAAAAAAATCTAATAGAACTCTAAGATTTTCCACACTGAATTAACATTTAGGACTTTTAATGGATGTCTTAATTAGACTTTGTTATTCATGGAAATTTTACACAAATTAAAATCAAGTCCTGTGTGCACTGTTCCCAGCTGAGTTTCAGCAAAAATGCTATATAGAACTGAGAGACTTTTAATCCATGCACTGACAACACTTTGTAGTCTAAAGATGACATACTCCAATTCCACTGTTTGATTTAATTAGCATTAATATTATAAGCAATAAAAACAAATCACACTGTTTTCACTTTTCCTTCCAAAGTAACTTTCAAATTTATACATCAACATATTTTTTAAATGTGAAAAAACTCTGCAGTTGGATCTAACTGTTAGCCAATGGGGCCCAATAACCAGAATGACTTTTTGAGCAGCCCAAGGGAGCCTTATCTGTTATTCAATATACAAAGTTTGATTCAATCTGAAGTTCTATCACTGCAGTGCCTGAAATGCATGCTGAAAGACCTTTCTTCCATCAGTTAGCTAAACATGTTTATCAGAGCAATTTCTTCATGTTCATCTCAGTTGATAAAGTCAGTCTTTTAAGAATTTTGATGGGGGGATGCTTTGAGTGAATACACTGTCATTTCAGCAATTTTGTGACAAACTATGCTCCTGAATGTCTCTCAAAACATATTATAATGTGAGCTACAACACAGGTCTTCATAGGAGCATTTTAGACAAGGCAGCAAAATCAGAAACCAGACCGATTACTTTTCACTGACATTGGAAATATTCCAAGTATTGACAGACCAGGGCTCAAAGGCAGTTTGTCTTATAGCAGAGATCACATGTTAATGCTATGTGCTGATTCTATTGTGAAAAACACTCTTGCATAAAGTCCTTTACAAATTATTCTTCTAATGAAAACCACATTAACTTTGCATGTGAGAAACAAATTTGATACAATATAGCTGCCAGAAATCACAACTGCTGCTGCATGCTCCTTATAAAGGGAAAAAACTAAAAACTCTGGTTCTATGTGACACTCGTTATAGAAGTGTTTTCACATCTGTGCAACGAATTGTTAAATATCTATGAAACCTTGGAAGTATATCCCTGCCAGAGTTTATCTTAATAGTTTGTCTATAAATATACTTGTATGTTCTGTTTGTGTGCCTGGTGTTTACATTAACACATTCCTCGTTCCTCCCTGAAGCAAGCAATTCATCTGTGTTTTACCACCTAAATCAGAGGTGTGAATTACTGTGATTTTTCTCCTAGTGTCACACTGCTTTGAGCTATCTACCAATCCTACAGCCTTGCTACACACAGAACTCCCACAGAAGAGTTCTGTGTGCAAGAGGACTGTGGGATTAGGCTTTATTCTGTTTGTGCTACTGGATCATTCAGCACAAGTGTCTCTATTATGCTCCACAAAGCAACAGTGAGTGGGTATAACTAATCTTCTCCAACAAACAACCCCCATCATCCAACCATGTTTAACTGAAAAACTTGCTGAATCGCTTATGTTCACTGTCCCAGCGTGCTATGGTAACTGGACTAGTGAGATATGATAAGCGCTAAGCACTCAAGAGTATATACATTCTTCATAGGAATTCTTTTGGATTGTTTATTTTTACAGTACCTGGCTCGTCTGTGGACTGGACGGGTCATAAGAAGGTACATAGTTCTTCAGAGTATCCTGAGGATTCAGATGGGGAGGATATCTGATCGTTGGATGAGAGAAGTAGCTAGATGGGGCAGGAGGGAGAATAGCTTGTGCTGGAAATGGCAATGGCGAAGGTGGGGGTGGAGTTCTGGTTGAGATGACTGGAGAAGATAAAATAAAATGAAAATTATTTAGTATCTTTTCCTGTTTCTTGCATAACTTTTTACCTGTGTATCACAGAGAGAACATAAAGTTAGGCGTGAATTGGCATGATGTATTTCTTATCTACAATATCCTTAAATACAACCTCTCATTCCCTCCCCCTTCCCTGCAGTGCCCTAGGGAATGGATAAGTGCTGTTATTCCAAATCCATAAATGCCACATTTTGTTTAGTTTTTTTATGGATTACATCATCACTAGATTTAACTTTTCTTTAAAGGCAACAATGATTTCCCAGCAGGAAACATATTTCAGTTATAAAGTCTTCGTCTCAAGAGCCCAGATGAATCAAACAAATACGTAAATAAATAAGTAAAACCCACATTTTTTCCACAGCAATCTAACAAAGAACAAAGTCACTGAGTTCTCAGAGACAGACAGTGATTCCTCACTGCATTGTACTGTACCTGTCTCATGTGGGGATGGGGACAATAATTACTAGGCAATAATGCCATGAATAATTAGCTGACCATTGTGAAGATGCTAATGAATGTTCAACTTCAGGGCCTGGGAAATCATTGCACCCAATGAAAATATCTCTGGCAAACAAAAAAGGATCTATCCTATACATATTTTCTTTGTATTATCTTTCTTCCCAGCCCCCACAAACACACACATCTCTATCTATAGACTACAAGTAATGTCTAAACTACCAGCAATGTTTTCACAATGAAAGGAATGTACAGAATGTCCTGTTACTGCCGAGGCGTCAAGCCAGAAGTGGAGATTGTTACATTATTACAATATATAAAAATCACATTCCACTCTTTATTACACATCTAGAGGTCACTTATTTTGTGCCTTATTAAAAGGAAAAGACTAACTATGATAGAAATGGGAGAAAAGAAGTGTGCCTATATTTTAGTTAGGAAGGACGGTGTATCTGTCCAAGATATTTTATAAAGTGCTTACCACCCTGGTACTAAAGGTCTCTCTCTCTCTCTCTCTGTACAATGAATTCTGATTCTAAACTATAGCAGCACCAGCACTGCATTGGCACCAGTTTTACAATTCTCCTCTCCTATCTTTTACTTTTTAATTTTTTAAAATATATTTCATTTTAAACTTTTTGAGCTGGGGATTAATAAAAGTGAACTATATAATAAAAAGGCAGCAGGATGTTGTTGTGAGATGCTTACAAATCCCAAAGCACATCACACAGAGATATAGTATTTAATTTTCAAATGGTGTTGGCTACATAGGATGCCTGAATCTGGTATTTGACTGTCCTGTTTAAATGCCCAAATTTGAAAATCTCCCTGACATCCGTCTTTCTCCTTGGGAACAGTGGATGGTGGGTCTGCTCCACCATCTGGTGTCTTCACAGGCCATTGCTTAGCCCCCATTCCTCTTCTTCCAATGCTCCTCTCCCCTTATGCTGGTTTCCTCCTATTTCCTTCTCCCCTTTCCATCTGTTGATCACCACCGTTTCTTCTCTCCAGGGCCATTTCCTTCATTTCCCACTGAAGCTATTGATCGTGGGATGGGGCCAAATAAGGTAGCCAATGTCTGTGACAACTTCTGTACAGGTTCTGCTACAATAAGAGATGCAGACAAGTTTGCAGTGAAGCAGCCAGCAAGGGAAGGGAAGGAAAAAGTGAGAGCTGATTGAGAGGCAGTCTCTGTAGTTAGCAGCTTCCACAGCTGGGGTGTCAGGGAAAAACTGCAGTCTCAGGGACTTCAGGATTGAGAACAGAAATTTGGGACAGTCCTGTTCAAATCAAGACTGTTGGAAAGCAAGCAGTAAATTTACGGAATTACTCTGTTGGTTGTTATTTTATATGGTCACTTAATATATTAATCTAAAAAATTACATACTAAAATAAATACAAGGTTTGAATTAAACTGTGGGTATGGTCAGAAAAATAACTATGGCAGCTTCTCTCTCAAGAGATCTACTCCAGAATCAGTCATATCTCTTCACTTTAATAACAAAAGTAAATTACTAGTTTTTTACACTTGTTTGGCCTGCAGAACCAACGCAGCTACAAGAGAGTCTCCTCTGGCTCATGCATCATATACAGTATTAACTAATTTCTGATTGTAGAATCCTTCCATAAATCAGAAAGAGCTGAAATTGACTTCAGATCCCAGAGTGGGTTTGATGGTCTGGATGTTAAAAAAAAATAATATCTCTTCACTTGTAAACTGAATAAATATGAACTTGAGGCCACTGAGATGGGGGGGAAAACCCATGAAAGAGTAACTTTTGAGAGAAGAACTGCATTTTAAATCTATAAAAGCAAAAATATTCAAGCCTTATTTAATACTCCTTACTTTATCCTATTGTGTTTAAGGAATATTATATAATACATAATGTCAGACGACCCACCGATGAAAGAACCCTACAGTGCCAAAACTTAAACTAGGGAGTTAAGAACAGAGGGTCCTACAAAAACCATACTAGAATTGCCCACACTATATACTTGACAAGCCATTACAGCTCAAGGGTCATAGTTTCCCCTTAATCCATGCATGCAACTCCCATTAATATCAAAGGGAGTTCCGTTGTTGATCTACAGAAGTATATGGCGAAAAAAAGTTTTATAGATAGTGGCTCGCTCGCTCTATCTACCCATCTATCTACCCCAAAAGAGGCATCAGTATCTAATTCATTTTTTAATGCGGGTGTTCAACATTGTTTTCTAATTTTGAGGCTTCCATTATGTACTGCATTGAATAAAATCCTATTAAGGCATGTAAATATAATATGCTAGCTAGCAAAAAATGGGGCGTGAGGGCTTATTTTGTTCTGTGAGATTATATGTACTTTCATCCATAGGTTAGGTTTAGCTTGACCACTGCACACCACTGAAGAGCTACCTGAGCTGTCTTTAATGAGAAGTCCTCCAAGGATAACCCAAACTCAGCAACATACTCAATTCCCTTTTCATTTGTAATATACATGGGAGTAGATCCATAACAATGGCTTCAATGAATGCATCATTATCAGAGGGTGGGAAAGAAACAGAAACCAGATAAATATGGAGGATTTTCTTCCTCCTTCATATGCCCTCACCACTGTGTGCAACTCCTGGGATTCCTGGATGGTGATGCTGGGGAAAAGTGCTCAGTCTCGGTGAAGAATCCTGAGGAGATGTAGGGCTAAACAAAGGCTTCTCAGGCTTCTTCATTGTAGGAGAAGACATATCTGCAATGGAAATATAAGAAAACAGGAATGTTAACCCAGAGGCCTCTTATTCCATTGCATGACACGGCATTTTGTAAATCATATACTATTTATGTTAATGCTACTTTTATAAGTCCCTGTTCAGGTATCCTGCTCCACTGTGACTGATTTTAAATTATTGGTTTCCAGCATAGGCATGAACAACAGTTCACTGATCTTTGGCTTGCAGAACAGAAATTGTATTCTCTTCATACCAGACAAGCAAGAAAGTAAAGAAATCCCTGACCTCACCAGTTCCCTAGATGTTTTTCAATTCTACAGAACACCATATCCACTTAGCTGATGGGAATTTTATTGCAATTTTTACCGGAAATCTGCAATCACATGTAGAGTAATCACAACAAAAATTCCATTTTAAAGTATTTACTATTTTTAACACAGAAATCCATCCCTTCCAAAAGCATAGTGATATTCCTAAAAATGTAGGATACATAAGCGCCAGTATTCAGATTCTCTGTTTTTCAAGTAGGCCCTTCCCACCTCTCCCTGCCAGCTTACATCCCAACAAAAATCTCTCTTAACATGAAGATAGCACAATGGTCGTGAAAAATGAAGAAATGCTATTATAAATTACAACAGTAAACACATTGTATTTTTTCTGAAACCTTAATTAACATTAATTATTGTACTTCAATCTGAAATTATATCTTTTCCTCATTTAAATTATTCATTGCACATATTTATAGCATGTACATCACCATGGTGTATGGATTGAGCTTGAACTCAATGGCATTACTCATTTGCTTAAAATCAAGCTCATTCATAAATACTGGATTGGGACCATAATGTATCTGCCTTTTCTTTGCTATGCTGACCATGCTATTTTCATTCATGCCTTTATCACCTTCAGACTAGACTACTGTATTGTGTTGTATTTGGTGCTACACCTTAAATTTACTTGGATGTTGAAGGCAGGACAGCCCTGTAAAATAGAGTGCCTCACTTTGAGCTTATTCAGACAGTTCTTTATGATCTGGGTTGAGTTTAAGGTGTTGATCTAGAAGACCTTATATATGCTTAGGAGCTTTCTACCTGAGAGTCTGATTCCCTCTTCCTGACTTCTACCACAGCTGAGATCTGTGAAGACCACGGAGCTTGACCCCTCTTGATATAAAAGAGGGAAGCTGATGGCAGGGTGTTCTCTCTGAGGGCTCCTATTTTAGTAATATATTTTGGTCCAAAATAGCCTGACTTTGAGGACCTCCAGGGCACAGAGCAAGGCTCATCTTTTTTATGCAAGCTGCTGAAGAAGCAAATTTTGTCTAGGGGAGCATACAGGGAAAGCGTTGACATTGTTTTATTTCTGTGTTGAAGGGTATTCAGTATTATTATACATTATGACAGTTGCTGTAAGTTTTGTTTACACTGATCTATTATAATTTTATATTATTGTCAAAGGCACCTGAGTGATGACATAGGTGCCTCTGGTCATTTTAGAAATGTAAATAAACAAGGTGCTATTTGAAGGGAAATAACAAACGTTTTATTTTTCCACTTTTAATAGCATATAGCAAGGACAAGAGTAACAAATGGTTAAGGTTTGGATTATATAATTTATCTGATAAACTACATAAACTTTTTTTAAAAATTGCTTCAGGTGTGGTGAATGAGTCTGGAATAGGGATTTTATAATTCTGTAATAAAACCTGCATGTTAGTTCATGATTTTAGGATTATTTCATTTTTTGATCAGATGACTGCACTAGCTTCTTCATTTCTTAAGACACTTGTTTCATCTAAGCACAAGGACCTTTGCACTACTGCCGAAGAGGGAAAGCAGTTACATCTTTACAAAAGCCATTGGACAAAATTAACCAAACATTTGGCTTTGGGCTGGGACTCTTCCACTAGACTACCACTGCAAAAACAGTCCAACATTATTGTCTGAAAAAACAGACAAGTGCACTAATGGCCTATAGCTGCAGCCTTGACTAACACATTGCATCCATCACTGGCTGTCACAAGACATATCAATAACTGAATACTTGATAAGACTCTTTTGACAACACAATTAGTTTATTATACCATATGTATAATATCACAAAAATATACAAAGGATTGAATTTGATTTTTATTTTGAATATTGCAGCTAAACTTCTATGGGGAGGAGATGATCAAACACCCACAGAGTAGGAGGTGGGGAGATCTTTCACTTGCGTAAAACTGTATTCAACAAATGAACTTTTGAAGGAATGAACTAACTTCTGCTGAGAGATTTTGCAAATGTCTGCAGATCTAATTTCTGTACTACAACTGTTATTTAATTTAGTTTGTGGCTGTTACTTCATTAAATAAGCCAAAGCTTTTTATTAATTATTTATTATTATTATTTTTAAACCATATTTAAATTGTTTGAAAGAAGAATGTTATATGAAGTGCAATGTAATCAGGGTTTCCATTAACCCCCCCAGTGGCATCCCTAATTTGAAAGAAAATGTACAGAAAAGGAAATTGGTGATTATTACAACCCGCATGTTTTGCCTTTAAAACAACTGTAGTTCAATACATATAGAGTGGCATAAATTACAAAGCAAAACTGAATACAACCATGAGACTATTATTATAAGAGATTATTGTCTCTGAATGAAGGTGAGGGCTATTGGCAATCAATATTGTACATCTTTTGCTGCCATATGAACTCCCATCACCCAACCTCTGTACTTTAAAGCAGAAATGCCTGCCACACATGACACTACAGTGGAGTGCTTTTAGAAAGATGACACAAACAGCATTCACAACTGTGAAGACCGAATAGCTGAAACACATGTAGCAGCTTCTTTGTTAAAACAATGTACGTAGCATTGTGAAGTAATTCAGATGGACATTCCCCCCTTGTTCTCCTCTTGTATGCACTGACATCATAATGGAGCTTTCATGGTCTATTCACTATGGAATAACAGATGCAGCTTACAGGAGAGCCAGAACAAAAACTGTTTGTATAGGTTATAGAGAGAGACTACAGTGGTCTCCTCCTTGACCAAAAGGACAGGCTTCTAATTCTGGTAAGGGCACATGAGTTTCATTTTCTTCAGAGGATTACCAGTTTTGGAAAAAAATACATCATTATAGCTTTGGAAGGGCAGTTTTTTTATTATCCTTAGTTTTTTCAAATGTTCACGGCCTTTAAATGCAGCATAATTAGCTAAGGCAATTGTAAGAGTTCATGTAATTTTTAATGATATCTCCAACACTTACAAAATAAAAACAACAGATATTGTTTTGATTTTAAAACATATATGTTAACCAAGAGTTACACTTTTGTTCCTGTAGCTTTAGATATATAATTAGGTGACCAAGTGATGGAAAGAGAATACAAAACAGGCCTATTTGTGTTTTCTTCCAAATGCTCTTTGACATATGTTTGAAATAAAATTGCTACAGTTTTGAGAATGAAAATATAATATTTTTTCAGTTAGACTTATTTGTACTCTATTGATTCTTTGAAAAATACTTAGCACATAAGGAAGAGGAAAATGTACCAAAATCAGAAATTTAAACCAAGCTATTCTGTTTATCATAATGTTCTATCGACATGAATCAGAATAACCCATGGCCGTGTCCTGCTTAGAATTTTCTTAAAATTTTAACGTAACATGATTATACTTTTAAGAATTCACATTCTGTTCAAATTATTCTTGCATAATATCCTCATGTTATGGCAGAGATACAATAGATACATGCCCAGGCTGAAGCATGTTATACATTTTAAAGCATCACGTGAAAGAGATAAAGGCTTATGCAAATACAGAGTTAGATTAACTCATCTCCCAACAAGGTAATTCCATCTACAAAGTAAGGGAGAAGAGTGTTGCTGTGAAGCCCAGCGTATGCAGCCTGCTCATCGGCAGCTTGCACAAATGGTGCTCCAGATGTATATCTGTTCAAGTCAGCCCAAGGCAACAATTTTGATCAATTCTAATGTGATAAAATGCTGCAGGGAAAGTGTGCAGAAATGTGTTTACGTCAGCTTTTAATTAAACTGTTGTTCACTTCCAAAGAACCTTAGGAAACACTAATGAGACATGAGTTTCAGCAATTTCCTCATCAAAGCAAAGACCCTCTCTTCTCAATCTGAAGTTGCCTGTCATCCAAGTAGTTCCCTGGATAAATGTCACATGGCACACCAATCAGCGAGCCACCTGTTATTAGAACTTTGCTGGAGTCAACTGGTGATCCGGGACAAGTTCAAACATCCATCTGCCTGCTTTGGACACTTGCTCGTTTTTCAGATAAAGCATAGCAAGTTGTTAACTTTTCTATAATGCCGGTGGTGCAGAAGTGTGAAGAGATGATGAAGTAGAAATAGAGAATAAATAACATTAAATCTATTTAATCCAATTTATTCTCTATCACTTCTTATTCATATCTTTATATCATAGTTTAATTTAGCTAATCTTTCTTTGCAAGGTACACTCCTGTGGACAGCAACCTATTAGAAATGTTTAGAACTCAGTTTTAGCATTGCTTTGAGAAATCCAGATAAGAACATCTTCACATTATTGTTTGTGTACTTTACAATGAAAGATATTAAATCAATAGCATTATTTTAAAAAATAGCAAAGTTGCACCTTCATGCAGCTAGCAGGAGCCAGGGACTTTTGAAAATCTCAAGAGAGTTTAAATACAGAGGACGGGGGTGCATAGGAGCCAATTAGCTAGCTCAGTCTCCAACTCCCAGATATGGAAAGACAGCAAACCTGAAGGAATGTGGGCAACCCCACCCCGCAATCTTGCCACATAAGCACTTTCACATTTCCCCATCCACATCACCACCACACATACACACACACACACACATGTGCGACCCTATCTTCCAGGCACGATTTTCCAGTCCCTGTAGCCCATTCAAGATTCCTCCCCTGTTGATTACGGGGAAGGGACATTTGCAGGAGATACGGCTAGTGTCAGATTGTGATCTCAGAATACATCCCTTCTACACTCCATTGGACCTGAGTCTCCACTGCTTGCACCTTGAGTCAAGTACACCTCTGCAAAATGGGTATAAAATCTTACCAGATCAGAATGATTGTGTTTCATATCCACTGTGCACAGCTGAAAATGGCTACAAAAAGTGTAAGTCAATGAAGAATCACACCCATTGCGTTCAGTGGAATTACTTCTGATTTACACCAGTGTAAGAGAGCAGAATCAGGCTCCCAGCTTCTTTATAAGTTGAGTGTAATGACTACAAGCCTGATTTTCAGAAATGCTGAGCTCCTACTGACATCAATTGGAGTTGAAGGAGCTCAGAAATTCATCTCACCAGCACAAAAGTTCACTTCAAACATAAAAGATTAACAACATAAGTCAAACAACTCCAAATAACTTGATGCATTGCTGGGATAGGTGTAGCAACTTTCAGTGTCAGCCAAACATACGATCTTTCAAGGGGATTTTGGAGGTCTATAGATGAAGTTAAGATAGACAAATTTTGTACAATGGTTGTGGACTGCTTTGTGTTTGAGAAGCAGCCTGGCTGGAACTTTGAACAGAGCTACTCACCTGAAATTTTAAAAATTGGTGCCAGATCTAATTTTGCTTCTCTGTCAATCTTAGCATAGATAGAAACTGTGTGCACATTTATAACTGTAGACGAGAATAACTTTAATATGCACACGCTTATTACTCTTCCATCAGAGAATTAACCCACTTTCTCAGTCCAAATGCTTCTCATTAAATTAGAAGCAAGGGCCTTGGCTGAAATGGGCTTCTGGGTCAAGCCCAATGTTCTTACATCATCTCCCTTTCTTTGGTAACTGAATACATTTCACCCTGTATAAATGTTTTCTAATCAATTTCATTTAAAAAAAATAGTATCTGTAGGGTGAAATGTATTCAAATACCAAAAAGTGGAAGATAATGTAAAAACATTGGGCTTGATCTAAAGCCCACTGCAGCCAATGGGAATCTTTTAGATAGGAGAAACAAATTACTCCTCCATTTCCAACTCATGTGCAAAGTCCTATAGTTCCGAATCTCATTATCAATCTGTTGTGCTTTCCAGCCTCCATATTTTGTTCTTACAATATTTGTATATATAAGCGATTGTCAAATAAACCAGGTTTTTAGCTTCTACACCATATATCCCTGTTATGCCTGCCCTGCCTGGAAGATCTGCTCTTGTAAGGAGGTACAGTATATCAACATTTTACAAAAATCCTACTCTGACGGGCAGTATATTTTGAGGCTTATCAATCTTGACAACATCTCCATTAATCAAAAAGCAGGGGGAAAGTAAAAATAAAATATTTTATTTGAATGAGGCAAGCATGAAGGAAGGACTGCAGAAATGTGATATTTTACAAAGAATTTCAGTGCTGCTGTACATAGGGCTTGCTCCAGTGCTCATATATACAGTATGTTTAAAGCTGTATCTATAATCCCTCATATTGCCCCAATACATCAAACTAGCACAAAATGCCACGGTATGAACAAGTAAAGATGGATTTTTACTGTTATGGGTGGTCAATCACAAAGAAAAAAATGACCTAAATATCCTCTGATTTCAGCACAGTTTAATCTAATTTTTACTTGTAAAGCAATGCAGTATACTTCCTGACATTTTGCTTAAATCTGTACATTAACATTTGAAATGTATAATTTATTTTATTAACAACTATGTGTTAGTGCACCCAGAGATTTGGATAAGCATCTCTTTTAATTATTATTTAAATCTATTTTTTTTAATTTGGTTGAATTAAGATCAATGCTGTTTATTGTACAGGAAGAGGAAGACAAGGAAGACATTGTTCTCATTTTAAGTGTCGAGGAATAATATGAATAAAATCATATGTGTACATATATATTTTAAAAAATCCTTAAGAATATGACAGGACATACGGACTTAATCCCATAGCAGTTGTTTGATGGTGTCATGTGGCTTGTAAGTAATTATCTGCCAAACTGAAAAAAGGCTCTTTTTGTTTACATTTACATTTATTCCCCACGAAGATTACTTTGAAAGCATGGCAAGCTATGCTGCAAGAACAGTGTGATAATTCTGTATCTATTTCCTACAAATCTCCGTTCCTGAAGAATAGCACTCTGTTTTATCATCAGAAAGCAAAAGCAAACTTAATGTTAATGGGGTGGAATTACTTACTGTCACATTATAATTTAATTTATGATTTTGACTCATGAACACGGCTGTGTCAGGTGGGGAACAAAATCATTGTTCTAAATACAGTATATCTTACGATCATATCATTCCTTAGAGCAGTAATTTTAATCTCACTTTAAAAAAATGGATACTAAACCCAAGCCCACAAATATTTATCATGTTGCTGTTACATAAACATCTCTCTATAAAACAGTTCTACCAATATGCTGAAACCTCTCAAATTCAAACTACCCTATAACACCTTATTAAAACATAAAAAACCCCTCATGTATCTTATAGAAAGGGGGCACTAGATATACATGGCAATTTTTTTCTTTTTTCTTTACTCTTCGGAAACACACTTGTCTAGTCCATCATTCATCAATCATCCTTTAAGTGATTTTATTCCAATGGACAGGCAATGATAAAAAGCATCCTGGGGGACTGTGGGAAACTCTAATTAAAAGACCCAAACAAATTGTACAGGACTTGAAGTATATTTTAGTCATTTATTAAATAATGGTATAGGTAAATCACTAACATTCATCACGACTCCAGGGAAAAGCTCTTGGCCACAGGATCTTATTAGTGCTAAGAATCCAAGAAACTTGGCCTACAAAATAAAATCAATAGTGTAACCTTAACTGTAAGAGTCAGAAAGACACTGGAAGATTTCTAATTTAACAAGATTACAGATGAGTTCTGAGATAAGACAATTTGGGGGAAAGCTATTCATGTAGAAATATTCACGCCAAGACGTCTCAAGGTTTTTGCTCTTAATATTATTATAATCCATATTTGTAGCAGTTTAGGATTATGGAACAGATGTGGTACATTAGAGGATTTATGGGAAAATCTGCAAAGTGGTTTGAAACACCAATGAAATAAAATCATTAGATTTAGGTTGAACAGAATTACAATTTGACAGTTTGACAGCATGCTGATGGGAGAAAACGGCGACAAACATAAGGAGATTGTTGGCCCCTTACTGAAAGTTAGTGGGGGATTTTGGTTGGCCCTCTCCCAGTACCAAAAGAAACTGGAAGGCTTAATGGGGAGGGACCAATGCTCCAGGGAAGCTCAATTGAGAGGGCAAACAGGCCAATGAGGGACTCAGGAGCCTGGGTCCCATCCTCCGCTGGAACTGCCTGAGCCACAGCAGGATGAGCTAAGGAGAGAGCAACAGCCTGAGCTGAGCTGGGAGCAGAGCAGCAGCAGCCAGAACCAGAGGAGCAGCCCAGAGAGCAGAGCTGAGCTGGAGACAGAGCAACAGCCACCAGAGGCAGCCTGGAGCTGGGGGCTGGAGCAGTGTGGGGCCATGTGTGGTGAGCAGCTGGGAAGAGCAAGGGGGGGACCCTGGACAGCAAGGGCCCAGCGCAGGAGACACCCCCAGACAAGTGGCCTTGCAGGCTGGACCTGGCGGGGGATTGCAACCCCAATGCGAGAGCCGACGCTGGCAAGAAGGGTCCTGCCACCTGGAGGCGTGTGACTACCGCCAGAGCAAGCGTCTGACCCCTGGTATCACCGCAGGGCAGCCAGGGCCTGGGAAAGAGGCCTGGACGTGTGAGGAACAGACTGTGAACTTTCCTTGCATTCCAGATACGGCTAGTTGTAGCATCCCCATGCCCATACAGTGGGGTTATTTGTTACTTTAACTTTTCCCATTTTTTCCTTATTTTTCATTAGTTGTTGTTTAATCAATTGTATTTGTTTGAACTGTATGTAATGACCAGTGGGTTGGGAAGTGTCCAGTGCGGAGAGAGCACCCCGGAGTGGGGACAGCCTAGACCCTGCCTAAGTAACCACAACAAGACCATGGGTTGAGTCTGGCAGGGATCCTGGGCCCAGCCTTGTCGGGGTTACGAGGACTCTGCCACACTGGAGAGTGGAAGGGGAGACCTTGAGGTCAGGCAGGCCTCTGGGTGAAGAGAGCTGGAGTGAGGACTCAGATCCCTTTGCTAGCCAATTCCACCGGGATAATGTATAAATCAGGAACATTCCCCACAGTCGCAGGGCCATTTCCCCACTTACACAAAGAATGAAAGTCATCTGTTCTGTGGAGTATGCTAAGTGCAAACAATTATAACTCAGATTCGGTTACTAAATGTAAAAAAAAAAAAAGTAGCCAAGTCTATGCATAAAATACATTTGGACTGAGCCTATAGTTCCTCCTCCCACAGGTGTACTGTTAATGAAGTAAGAAGAACATGCTATTCAGGAAAATATGACTCTCTTCAGGGGAAGGGAAGGGGTGCACTGATTGCCAATTCCTACAGAAGATGAAGGCATTCCACATCTCATAGGATCAGGGAGTTGTTCCATTGACTTCAGCGGGACAAGACTTTCACCCTTAGTTGGTGAAACCCATTTGCATCTGCTGAGGATCTGACACCTGTGAGTGAACCCTATTTGTTTATTCTGCTCACAGGTGAGTTTAAAGTTAACATAAAGATAAAGTATAGCATGTTCTCACCTGACAATGGATCATATACTATGCTTGATGAATGTGTGGAACTCTCATTGATGTTAATATGACACTATGTTCTTATACTATTCATTATATTTTAATTTGTAATTGTCTTTTCAAAGTAACAAGTCTTTGAGAATTGTTTTACCTGTTCTTCTGATCCCGGCTATCAAAACTCAAAAGGTAAGAAGCACTTTTCATCCTAATTAAACTATTGCTGAACCTACTGCTAGCATCTGTAATTATGTTTACAAGAGACATTCCTTATAAAACTTACACTAAGGAAGCCCTAAACAAATCAGATCCAAACTTACTTTAATACTGGATTACGTGTCATACGAGGAATGTTGATGTTGAAAAATCAGACATACTGCTTGAATATTAAACATTATCTATTTCTGCTTCTTAAGCCATAGGAAAGTAGGTCAGAAACTGGTTTATAGTCTCTCACACAAAACTTCTATGACAGTGCTATTATCACCATGATGCCAGTTTTCAGCATGATGGCTGCCAACAGACTCAGAAAGGTCAACTGCAATTAAGAACTTTGATTTAAAATACAATTCAAAGCTTATTCGTGATGAAAAGGACTTCTTACCTTAAGACTGTTGAGGTTAAGAAAATGAATAGTGTTCTTTCAGTATCAGTGTCTGACTTTGTTGCACAAAATACACTTAAAAGTGACACAGAAAATCAAGATATATGCATAAGAAATACATACATTTATTAAAGAGAACTTTGAGCTATTAAAAAGGAAATACAAAACTGGATCTAAACAAAATTCACTAGCAGAATACAAATCAGCATAAAAACATTCTTTGACATACAAAGATTTTAGGAATTTATACTGAACTGAAGACACAGAAACATTTAACAGATATTCATCAAGATTAACCTTATAAGATGAATGCATCTGTCAGATGGAGACTATGTATTTCTAAAGCATATGCTTTAGCCTTCTGTAGGTGCACCAGGAGTTGGAAGTATTCTTGAACTCTGTCCAATATAGGCCACCAGGCAACCTAGGTGATCTGTTATAGTTCTCAATTCCTGGACAGCATTAATTACTTCCTCTTTCAATTCCCTCACTTCAGAAATTAAAATGTCAATTTTAGATAGTCCATGAGAAGAGGGCCCAAGAAGGAAAGTGCCATCAGGAAGGGGCCCAATAGGGAAGGAGTGTCCAGTGGATGGGAAAAAAGCAAGAGGGGACAAGTGTCCTGAAGAGGGATATCCAACAAAGGGGACCTGGGCCTGAGAAGAGGAGCATCCAATAGCTGCTGGGCGGTCAACCGGTGAAGAGAGTCCAGCTGTTTCTGTTTTAATGGTATGTTGGCATCTTGATTCTTGACTGTTGGCAGATGTGGGTGAAGTGTGAGAGAGTGAACATGATGAAGAAACTGTAAAATTAAAATTTATTTCATTGTACATTGACTTTCAGTATTTTTGAACATCTGACTTCTGCAGAATTCCACATAAATCTCTAATTGTATTTCTTAGTTATGATATGTATCATTTATAAATGTAGGTTATATATATTTACTTTAAACAATTTTTTGCTATTATATTAATATACTTTGCTTTCAAAATCTAGCTTAGTAAAGTCATACATGTATATATAATGTAATCTTCTTAAGTTATTCCTGTCTGATTTCATTTAAGAAAAATACTCAGTTACTTACCAGACAATGAATCAAGGGTTTCTCCGCTAGTTCTTTGTTTATCTTAAAAAAAAATGAACTGGGGTCTTCTTAAGCCATGCCACTTCCCCTGTATAACGACGGGTGACAGCCTGTTTGTCATGTTTTAAAAATTCTCTTTTCCAAATGTAAGGGGAGTTTTCCACATAAAATTTTATTTGCTAAGAATTTCACAAAAATCTGCTATTGCATTTATGCAACAATTTCACTGAAATGTTATTCCTGCATCACAGAAAATCGAAGTTTTGTCTTAACACAGACAGACATTCAGAGTTCATCAAGGTTAGCCAGATAGAAAATGAGTAATTGTTAGACTTTATAGTGTGAAGGCATATTATTTTAAAACAAATATACATTTCCAATTGGTAGATGCGCACTTAGGCTTGATTCAAAGTCCACTAAAGTCAACGAGAGACAATCAACTGACAAATAGTAATTTGCAAAAGTTCATATCTAATATGGACTTGGTATTTCACATTCCTTAAAGGTTATATTTCAAGAGGTAATACGAAAAATAGTTAGGTCTTGTAAAGGAGTCTTAATCCATATATTTCTAAGACTTCATACAGGAAAGTGAGTATAATTATTATAATCTTATAGATGGGGAAACTGAGGCACAGAACACTTACGTGACTTTCCCAAGGTCACGCAACAGAAATAGAACCTGAACTCCTTAATTTCAATACAGGGTCTGATCCATTCCAGTATGCTGCTTCTTAATGGATCACAACTTATGCTTCTTATGACTAATGACCATATTTTAGAAAAGATCTTTGCAGTCAGAATTGCATCCCAACTATTTTGGAAATCCACTGTAGCTTTTCGAAGTGTTGTATTAGTTTTGGTAAGATCACATGAAGAGTACTGTACCTCATATTTTGTATGTCAAAGCAAATGTAACACTAATTATATGATCTTCCTACAATAGTTATCTGTATGTATTTTTCAAAAGACGACAAAGCTGTCCGGTCCATAAAAATAATTAAGAAATCATTTCCTTTTTTAAAGGAAATTTTTCAGAATCTGTTCCTCATACTCCTGTGGTACCACATATTTCTCTAGCATTCCCAAACATTCCTAAGACAACTGAAGTAAACCACCAAGACAGCACAATGATTGCACAATGAGAAATAATGATAGGCTCGCTCTCTTTCATAAATGTTTATAATCTGGCTTCATCAAATATAAAAAGGAAACTAATTTTGAAATCTAACTTTGGTTAAAGAAAATGACTACATTTTTGCACAACAAATCCACAGTCTCTATTTACATTCTGGAGCAATTGTCTGATGGCTAGGAAAGAGCTATGTTTGGAACAATGGCATGTACAATAATGCATTCAATGTAAAAAATTAAATACGAAATGACTGGCCATTGTTTTGATCAACCCAGAGTCTCTTTGATTTGATTTTTGTTTGTTTGTTTTGGTTTAGCTTACTTATTTCTGTTCTTCCTTATATTTCCCTACATTTCACTCTCCCAGAAAATTACAACACCTTTAATATCATATCAAAGTCTCTTCAGAAATAGTGTGAGGAAAAGAGTTGATAATAGTAGTTTGCTTATACAAGAAGCTCTGTAACTGTAAAAGCAGAAGCTTTATGTTTTACTAACAACAAATGCAGTGTGGGATGATGAGTATTTCACTGTAGTTTGGTGAAATTTTCCCCTTTTCCCCTCACAGTTTCTCAGCCAGTACACATCCTAGCCAAACTGTAAATCCTCGTATTCCCCGTTTTCATGATGCATGCTTACGCGTTACAGAACTTGTGCAAACAGTGAGGATTATAATGGAGTCATTTGCACTGTGGCTTTTGTCCATGTACAACTGCCTCATAGTATGTACCGTGCATGGGGAATAAGAAAAAGTCAATCAAACTTCTGCACACCAAACATGACTGACAACTCACTAAGTGTTAACACACTATGTATTTATATGGTATGCACTTCAAAGGGAGTTGGGCACCTCACTCCCCTTAACACTTTGAATAAAATACTTAAGCTAGGAACTCCAAACTTGGTACAGCACTAGGGTTTTGTCATCATTGCCACCTCCAAACCCTTAGTGTTATCCCCTTGTGGCTGCTCTGCAAATAATAACACAGCAAGATAGAAATATTTTATGTTAAAGAGATCTATCACCTCAGTTTCTGGAATCCACTATTGTCTTGGAGGAGGGCTTAAAGAAGATCACTGCTGGCTTAACTACTTCCCACAGGAAGCTTCAAACACTGAAAATGTCTCATAACTAAGTACACAGAAAATTGGGTCCATTTTGGGACACAAGTTAAAGAATTGAGTCCATGAATTTTGAAATAGAACAGGTGAAAACCCCTTTAAAGTGAAATCAATAATTCTGTGATCTAATTTTTCTACTTTTGATCTTGTAGAAAAAGTGAAAATTACATTAAAATGAAAGAAAGGCTACTTACCAGCATATGTAGTACCTCTACATATTCACACTTGTAGGATGTGGACACTTCATAAATGTAGGATGATTCACATATCTGGTGCTGATGAGCTTCGGGAACCTTCTAGAAAAGCAGTGCCTGTTGGGACTGTCTGAGCATCCCCTAATGACACTGGATGGGTCAAAGCTGTTTAAAAAGCACCATGTGCTTCTCCAACTTTCTCGTTTTTTTCCACTAAACCCCAGAACCTTATGAGATTAGAACTCCATGGAAGACAGGAAAGTGTTCTTTCTTCCTTTATAATGGCACTGAGTTCCTTCACACAGAACCCTCACTGAGCTCTGTCTCTTCTTTCCTCTGCCTTTGAGCATAAAGGTGAGTAGAATCACCACAAATGTCAGGCCCTGAGTGGACCTCCAGGCTTGGTACTGATAGGTGAGAGGCTTGAAATGAGGATCTCAGGGTGGCAAGATGGGGTGGAGCACAGAGCAATCTGCCCTGGACACAAACGCCAGTTCTTGGTGGGAGCAGGTACCATCAGAGGCGGTAGCACTCACCAACTTACATTATGTCTACTCGGCAAAGAAAAAACAGCAGCTGGCCGGTACCAGCCGACTCAGGCTCGCGGGGCTTGGGCTGTGGGGCTGTTTCGCTGCTGTGTAGGCTGCCAGGCTCAGGCTGCAGTGGGACCGTTTCACCCTGCAGGGTCCTAGAGCCCAGGCTCCAGCCCAAGTATGGAAGCCTACCAAACAATGAAATAGCCCCGCAGCCCAAGCCAGAGTTGGCTGGCACAGGCCAGCTGTGGGTTTTTCTTTGTTGTGTAGACATACCCTTAGATGAGAGACAGTTTTCTCAGTTTTAGGATAGCCTTAGAACCAGACATGGTACATTCCTCTGACCTGGAGCCAAACACAGGCCAAGCACAAGAGGTTTCCACTTCCCCACTTTAGAGAACTTCAAAACAGAGGCTCACTTTGCCGCAGAGGACTGCATTCTTCAAATGGGAATATGCAGGGCTACTTTGAAGAGGAAGACCATTTTCCCTAGTCATGTGGTCAATTTATGTATAGAATGAAAAAAGGATGTGCAGGATACAATTATGTCTCTCAGAAACAATGGTAACAAAAGGCAGTCATGGCAAAAAAGAAGTAACAATGGCCTACTCTGTCCCTCCCCAGGAATGGGGGTCTCAAGACAGATCAGAAGGCCTGTCTCATAAGGCCTCTGTCAAAGGAAATCCCAAAGCGTGCCAGTCCTTTTGGACCTATGGTGTAAAGGCATGACATGCCAAAAAACAATCCAGTGAATGGTTCTCCATGAGGAAATGTGAATACAGCTCTGAAAAGGCATGTGGCATAAGATACACAGTTCAAGCTCAATCTTTCTTTTTGAAGGTCCTTGGGGTTGGATTAGGTACAGTACAATGGAAATGAAACATGAAACAATACAGGAATCTAACTACACAAAAGTATAGAAATGAAGTAAATGTTCTTTGGGAAACTACCCAAAACAGTCTTAACAACAGTAAAACTACTAATGCTACTAAAAACATAGGGAAGTCTGGTCAAAAAATCAAACCAAAATTCTATGCACAGAGCAAAGGTCCCTACATCTGCAGTTACCTGTCAAAAGAAAGGAACTGAGGTGGTTGGAGACTATACAGCTCAAATCCAAACTCTGGTGCTGCAGAGTCGGGGCTTATGCAGTCCCAATAGGCACTGCATTTCTAGAAAGTTCTTGAGGCTCACTTTGCTGCAGAGGACTGCATTCTTCAAGTGGGAATATACAGGGCTACTTTGAAGAGGAATATAGACCATTTTCCCTAATCATGTGGTCAATTTATGTATCGAATGAAAAAAAAGATGTGCAGGATACAATAATATCCCTCATAAACAGCAGTAACAAAAGGCAGTCATGGTAAAACAGCAGTAACAAAATAAAGCTACTAACATAGGGCTGGGCTGTACATCCTTTTTGAGACTGCAAAATAAGTCTATTGCCCTTGCCGTCATCAGTCTGGGTACACAAAGTCACAGGCTAAATACATACATTGCATATGTGTTCATTTTTTAAAAATTCAGCAGTAAATGCTGAAAATAAGAAAACACCCTACACTAATGACTGCAGGAGAGAGAATAGCAACAAAACCGAAACAGAACATGGAAAAAAACCAAACCATTGCTCTCTAGAAACCAATCTGAAAAAAAGAAATCAATCCCTAATTAACAAAAAGCAGAAAATATGACACTCAAAGATGAGAACAATCAGGAATTCCTCCCATCCCAACGTCAGACAATAAAAATACAGAGTTTAAAAAAAAATTAAATGGGGGCAGAGAGGGACAATTAAAATAAAGAAAGATAACAAAACAATGCAAAGGGGAAATGCAACTAAATTAATTACTTAACACTCACAACCACAATACCTCCACCCAGACATAGACACACACACACATACAGAGATTGGAAAAATTCTAAATGCAACGCCCCACCACCACCACACACACACACACAAATAAGTAAGTAAATAAATAAATAGATAAACAAACAAATAAAAGCACACCAAACAGCCAGTCAGAAATGGAGAGGTTGGAATTGACTAATGGGCAAAAGACTGAGGTAGAAGGAGCTAAATATCAGGAGTGGGAGCTAAAGAAGGAATTACATGTCTGGCTCTTCATTATGACTTTACAAGCTGTGCTCCATAGTGCATGGATGTGTCTGAAGAACTGCACAGGGCTGACAAGCATCAAGCACAGAATCCTTTGAACAACATGATGAATAAAACATCTACAATGCATATACTGGGAATATCATAACACATGACACATGGGAGGGATTTCTATCTTGGCATTAATGTGAAGAGCAAGGTGACAACAGTTAACAAATACTATATTCGCTCCATGGTCAGTTATTTCCCTTTCTAACAAAATACTATCATTGGGATCTAGTACCCTGACAAAATATTGCAGCACATGTCAGACTACAAAGACACTAATGCTACATCAGAATTCGTTAGCATGGACCCTGAGCTCAAACAGAATTCCATAAAAGATAATGGGACTGTGCCCAGGTACAAGGGTCTGCCTTAATGCAGAATCCCAGTACAGAAACTGAGCCTTAGGAACTTAATATTGGCCCAACCAAAGTGTGGGGACTTCAGTTTTACTCAGCTAAAAGCTAAAGATAATGTTCAAATCCTGTTGGAATGGAGTTATTACATTTCACACAGTGTACACAATATAAATTAGATTTTCAAAGAATACTTCATTGTGTAATAAACGTTTTCATAATAATAATACAATTGACTGTGTGGAAAAATGATGATTATGTGATTGTTCATGATACTTGATTTAGGTTTTTTTTAAAAATATATTTGTTTAGAAACACTCAAAAAAATTGTTGTAAAGAACAGCTATGATTTATTCCCTCCCCCTTTTCAAGTGTCAATGTATTGCAATTATGCAAACGGAGAGTGGAAAATCTATATTTCTGGTGTATGTTTGAACCCTTTGGCATAAAATGGTCCTCATGTTACTCACCTTGATCTCTTTCATGCCATGTCCGACTCCCAGCAGCTGGTGAATTTGGAGAGGGGTAAAAGTCTCCGGTTGGGCTTGGCTCCATATTTTCATCTATGGAAATCGTTTTGGGTCTCTTGCTGTTGAAATAACAAAGGTGTTGGTAGTAAGACTTATGTGCAGTTAGCATTGGTACTGCAGAGGCTATAAGGGTTTAAACAATTTTTTCAACACTGAGAGCAATTAAAAGAAAAACCATGAAAACAAATGTTAAGCCTGACCTCAAGCATAGGTCACACAGGTGTGTTCTTAAACAATGGTGTGTGCATTGTACAAAAATATTTACATTATATAGTTGGCATGCGTGCATAATACACAAAAAACCCACTATGGGGAGAATTTTCAATCTCTACACATTCTAAGTCTGGCAGCATTTAAGACCGTGGCCAAACATCCAAAACCTGCAACCTGCTGTAAAAGGGTCACGTCACTAGAATGTTAAATTCTACATATAATTCATTTCAGGCAAAGAAAAGCAATGGAGGAGTGTTTCTGCACCCCAGATAAGGTCAGCCAGGTAAAACTTCAACAGCTCAGAATATGCTAGCAGAAGGAAAACTTACTTCCAAACACCCCACCAGTTCAGCGTACCAAGTTACTTTTCAGTGAGGCCTGCCCTGAAACACAGTCTTTTCATTTTCAATTAGTTTAATTTAAAATGAAAGGTCTGCATTTCAAACTCCATCATTCAAAGAGATTCACTCCACTTCAATCTAGTCGGAGAAAGGCAAGTTTCTTCTTATCAACGCATTCTGAAACTTCTCAGAAAAAGCAAATTTCCAAAGGAAGATGGGGAACCAGGCATGAAGGTTGAACAATATTTTGACAATACCGTGAAATAATTATGACAATACCATGAGGATGAATTTATACTTTTTAATTTAAAAGGTGAACTGTACGGCTGAAAAGACAATGGAGTTAAACCCAGAAATATACACTAAAACCCCACAATAACCAGACTGTGACATTGTTAATAATAACCTTGTCAGTAATTATTTCAAAAACTGTGAAATCTCCCCCTCTCCCCATGCTTCCTGGTTCACTGATGATGCATAACTCTGTGGCACCACAGATATGCAAGCCATGGTACCTGTGATAATACAGGATGCATCACTACAGGGTAGCTTCAGCAAACCAAGATATTTCAGCAGGGAAAAGCAAAACTCATTAGTTTCCTGAAGCCAGAACATGAGCCCAAGTTTCCTGGGCACAGGAGACTCTCCATTCATGCATTTCACTGGCTGTGATGCTCTTCACCCCTCCTAAGACCATGTGAACAGTGCTTCACAGGGTCAGAATCCATAGATGTGGAGAGGAGTAGGCCAGAGTGGGCTGAGGCAGGGATTCAGTGCCCCACTTATCATCCCTTGACTAGTCTTGTGGAAATTTCCTAGGAAAGATAATACAATTGTTGCCTATATCACGTCCCACCAATTCCGCTTCTGCACTAGGGAACTCCCCGCACTTAAGAGGAGGTTCTGGGGAAAGCCACAGCCAGAACCAGGCCCTGATCCCCTCTTGAGTTCTGTGAAGGGTGGGGACCTATCCCATGGCCTTTGCCACTGGAGACAATCCTTCCCCGTCATAACAACCAGGGAGGAACTCCAAGAGGAAACACTCAAATAGTTATGATTACCCTTTGTGTGCTCCATCAGGAGATGGAGATCTGGCTTCTGGTGCTTCATGTCCCCACAATTAAATTTACATATAATGTGGCTGATGTTTCTTTTTTTCCACCTTCGCTATGCTATGTCTGACCCAGGATGCTGAGAAGCCTTTTACCAGGGGCAATTATCAGTCACCACCTTCTCACCAGCCAATGAAAGTTCTGGAGCAATCAGTTTTTTCCTCACAGAATTGTCTTGGATTGTTTTCTAAAACCTGGAGAAATCTGCCTGGCAGATGGAGATCATTTAAATTTTCCCAATAAGAGCAACAAAAGGTGAGTCTTAGCATCCTTTTGAAGGGATGTAGAATGTGAGAAAAGGCAGCAGCGTTAAATAAAAACAAAACTGTGCTCATCCACAGAGCTATAACTGTTCTGCCTGAGTCAGTCAGTAGTGTTAAATGCACTCCTTCTTCCTGCAAGTGTAAAATCTCTCTGTGTGTATAACTGAGCAGTTTTAAAACACATTGCTGTTCTTCTAATAGACCACTACAATGTGGCTTCCTCTATTAGACTACTAGAAAGTGGTTTCAAAAACTAAAGTGAAGTGGTATCATTTATAACACTTCCCATTTACAGGAAGATATTCTTACACCATGAGTTTATTATCTACATATAATTTATAAAAATATACATACTCATATTTATAAAAGCAACAAGAGCTTATACAATATTACACTTTCTTTACAATATTATTGAATTGCTTTTCCCATATCATGAACCCTGACTTCACATAGCCAGACAACCAATATTTTTGCCGAACACTAATATTTACTCTTTTAAGATTATATTTACCTGCTTGGTGGAGAGGACAGTGACCTCTGTAGATTTACACCCGAATTCATATCATGGTAGTATGGCTGGCTCGGAAGCTCTCCAATCGGGAAGTTAACTCCAGTTCCCTGGGTAATAGGCGCTGAAGAACACATTATTAAGAAGAGTCTAAACTAATTTCTAAATTTTTGACCATTCTTTCAATTTTAATGTTTAAAAAATCTTGACATTATTAAATTTATAACTAGTTTTCTGCCTATTGAAGAAATCAAGTACAGTCAAGTTCTGCTCATGTTTACATACCTTAAAAACAAATTAACTGCTCCCTCTGCCTTCCCACCCAAAAATTTCTGAACATATATGCAGTTTTATTACTGTATATTATTGTTTTATCATAGATAATGTGCAAATCATGAATGGGAAAAAGTGAGAAAGATGGAGATACAAAACTGAGCACGTTGTAAAAGGGCGTGAACTAGGATGACCAGACACCAAATGTGAAAAATTGGGCCTGGGGGTGAGAGGTAATAGGAGCCTATATAAGAAAAAGACCCAAAAATCGGGACTGTCCCTATAAAATCAGGACATCTGGTCACCCTAGCACAAACATCCCTGATCGCCTATTCATGCCAGAAATAGCTTTATATGGAGAGAGCACTGCACTGGTAAATTTGCTTTCACCTATGATGCAGATATTGTTTTTGTGTACATTGTTATCTTTACCTTTGTGTACTGTCTGTGCATTGAGCGTTTTAACTTAAAAAATAATTGAATGTTTTATAACTTATCTAAAGTTTGAACTTTTCTAACAATTACAGCATACTTTTGTTGTGGCTTGAGGTTAAACAAACACATGGGATGAAGTCCCACAGAAACCACATACTTTTAAATTTATTATTAGGAGGGCATTATGAGCAACACTAAGAAGCAGAGGATTTGGCAACAACATAATCTTGATTTTTTTTTTAGATATGACCAAATGATTAAAAGTTCTGAATTCATATTTTTGTTAACTCCTTTCCAAATGAATTCTTAAACAGAAAGAAATGAACAGAATTTACATTAAATTACAAGAAGGAAGTATACCAAAAACAGGAGTAAATAAAAACAATATCTGGATTATAGATTATTCTTATACCATATTAAGATTTTCTATAAATTCGTATGTGTGTGACAGAGAGAGAGAAAGACTCTGACAGAGACTAGCATGATCTACATTCAATTAGTTAGGTTTCAGAGTAGCAGCCGTGTTAGTCTGTATTCACAAAAAGAAAAGGAGTACTTGTGGCACCTTAGAGACTAACAAATTTATTAGAGCATAAGCTTTCGTGAGCTATAGCTCACTTCATCTCTAAGGTGCCACAAGTACTCCTTTTCTTTGTATTCAATTAGTTATACTCCCTATTCTTGCTATGATGTAACTGTCCTTCAAAGTCATGAGATTGGAGCAAAGTAAAAGAAAAGAGACATCTGCTGGTTTAGCAGAATTCCAAAGATGTACAGAGGATAGCATGATGGGAAAAAGTTGCAAGTGCATGAAATAATTTGTTTCATTATCTATGGTAATTTTATTGAGATCACTTCATTGAGCCATGCACAGCAAATGGATTTAAGTTCTTAATAAGATGTTTGATTCAGAATTTGAAAAAACAAACAAAGCCTTTTACCTGTTTTATTATAAATGTATGCAAGATGCACTGTGACATCATGCACAAGGTTAAAAGCATTTTCTTCCTGTCTCAGGGCCCGAAGAAAACTCCATTACAGTGAAAGGAGAGCCTTCAATTGACTTCAGTGGACTATGGATTAGGCTTTTTGCATGTGTAAAATCATTAAATATAATGTGTTAACTTACTTCTGGACACTCTCACAAGTTCTGACACATTGAAGACTCCAGATTTTACAAAACTATCCTCAAGGTACCCTGAAAAAGATCATAATACTGTTGTCAACTACCTTACTTAGAAAGACAAAAATATATACACCATCTAATAGCAGAATCAACAAAGAAAAGTCCAAAAATTAGGCCAAAACATGATGATAGCGGTTCACTGGATGGATGAGAGTTGAAATTCAGACTGTTGTATGCAAAATTGAGATTCCATACAAGAGATTCCTCAACATATCAATGGAAATTAACAACCAATATATTGAAATTATAGTTAACCAACTGCAGAAAGTATATAATAACCTCCTTTCGTTGTTCTTTTCTATTTGACTGACAGTATCAAAATAAGAAGAGATTGGAACACTTTCTGTTGGATCAGGCAATTTGGTAATGAGACATTAAACTATCCATCTCCGCTGGGTAAGTTTTTGGTTTGGAATCTAGACCAAGATGGCAATGACTACAAATTACCATCTTAGGACCTGATTCCTCCCCTTTGAAATCAATGTGAGTTTTGCTATTGACTCAAATGGGAGCAGGGCCTTTTAGCTGCTCTGTGGTCAATGTGTAATCTGTTGGGTTTGTTAGGTATTTATCTAGAGGTCAAAACACAGATTTAAGAGTCTAACTTTAGGCACCCATGTTTGAAAATTTTGGCTTCTATATATCTGTTTATATTGAGAGAGAGAGAGAGAGAGAGAGATGATTCTCTCTCCCCACCACTGAAATGTGGTCATGACAGGAAATGATGCAGTGAAACAACAGCTAATATCAAACTCAAATTAGCACCACCCATGTGATGAAGCTACAAGATGCAGAATCAAGAAAGCAAGGTTTTCTTTGGAAGTCTTCTATCCAAGAACTAACCAGGCTCATCCCTGCTTAGGTTGAGATCATGTGGGATCACAGCCTTTGGAGGTACAGATGCAACCCCTCAAGCTTTTCATTAGATTTACAGAGGGTCATAATCCACTTGTAACATGTATGTAGCTCCCATTAACATTATTAGGAGTTATGCCTGTGCACAGAGGGGAGAATATCTTACATTTTACTCTGTACTGCTTAATATAGTCTACACAAAAGAACCTGTTCTCCCTTTTCAATTAAAAATGTATTTTGCCCCAGATGTTTTTTAAATTTTACATACATCATCATCATTCACATCCTATGTGGCACCGTATAAAGCCAACAGCATATATAAGTGAGTGCTCCTAAAAAATTTTTTCCCGTTAGGTAAGGTATTAGCAGCATTCCCTGTGTTTACCATGGATAATACCACTAACACAGTCAATACCTTACATAACAGTAAAATCTTAAAAACCAACTTTTAAATGTATCCATTGCAGATCATAGTTGGTGGCAATCAAATTATCTGGAATGTGTGTAATGTGATAAGAGTTGACAACTCTTTTAATATATCTTTTAGGAACCTAGTACTTTCCACCTTCAGGTAAGTTAGCAATACATTAAAGTGCTGCTAAAGTCAGAAAAGTAACTAAAAGTGGCACACTTTACTCCCTGGGTGCATTCGGAGTAATAGTGCTTATTTTTCTTTTAGGGCGGGGAAGCTTTTACTACTTTTTACTCCTGCTAGTAGTGACTGAGTGGTTAACATGTTGACTACAATCCTAGAGGTTGTAGGTTTGAATCTTCCTTGATTTCACACTGAAAAGCCACCTCTAGTAAACCCAGCCTCAAAATGGGTGCCTGATCCATCAGGTTAGGCTAGTCAAAGGTGGTCAGATTAGATGCTGGCCACATCACTCCTCTTGCATAATGCTGCCTATGAAATTGACATGACTTACCCACATCAGTCTGATGAGCCATTGGCTTTGGGGAACTTTGACTCCTGCTAGCTCTGAAAGACAGCTGAACTCTATTCTGGCTTATGTAAGGGCAACCAAATAGTTAATCATTGCATGTGTAAAGAGTGCACTTCACAGGGCAAGCTGAGAAGAGTTAACACATCCAAGTGAGCTCAAACTGTATTATGTAGGCCTACCATCTTTGCTATACTATTTGTTACACCTACTAGCCAGGTTGAAAAACAGCAAATAGCCACACTTTAAAGGAAATTAATTTCAAATGGTAAAGCTACATGAACCAATCAATCTCAAACTTCAGAGCTGAAGACCCATCGTCAGTGAGTGTCACTGCAATACGCAGCCACGCAGCAAGCATTCCCTAACACCGTCATGATGTTTCAATTCTCAAGTTACACCAATATACGCCACTGCATCTCTTTACGGCCATATGTGATGAAAAAGTCCTGTAGGTCTTTCCTTCTCTCCAAGCTACTTCCTTCTACCCCCCATTCTTCCCTTTTTCTCTTCTGACAGCTCCTCTCTGTTTCCCTGCTCCTTCCCAGCTTCTCCCACTCCCCTGAATACTAGAGGGAAAGGATTTTTGTCCTCTTACTCATCACTAAGGCCCTATCAAATTCACGGCCATGAAAAATGCATCACAGACTGTGAAATCTGGTCTCCCACTGTGAAATCTGGCCTTTTGTGTGCTTTTACCTTATACTATGTAGATTTACAGGGGGAGACCAGTGTTTCTTAAACTGGGGGTCCTGACCCAAAAGAGAGTTGCGGGGGGGTCAACAGGTTATTTTAGAGGGGTTGTGGTATTGCCACCCTTCTGTGCTGCCTTCAGAGCTGGGCGGCCGGAGAGTGGCAGTGTTCGCCAGGTGCCCAGCTCTGAAGGCAGCGCCCCACCAGCAGCAGAGCAGAAGTAAGGGTGGCAACACTATACCATGCTTACTGACCACCCTTACTTGTACACTGTGACCTTCAGAGCTGGGCAGCTGGAGAGTGGCAGCTGCTGACTCAGGGCCCGGCTCTGCAGGCAGCAGTGCAGAAGTAAGGGTGGCAATACCATATCACGCCATCCTTACTTCTGCACTGCTCCTGGCAGCAGCTCTGCTTTCAAAGTTGGGCTCCCAGCCAGCAGCCACCACTCTTCAGCTGCCCAGCTCTGAAGGCAGCACCACCATCAGCAGCAGTGCAGAAGTAAGGGTAGAGGTACCCGAATACCCCTCCAATAACCTGCCGACCCCTCCACAACTTATTTTTGGTCAGAACCCTTACAATTACACCACCATGACACTTCAGATTTAAATAGCTGAAATAATGGAATTTATTATTTTTTAAATTCTAAAACCGTAAAATTGACCAAAATGGACTGTGAATTTGGTAGGACGCTACTAATCACTGATTGCTTAGAAGGAGGAGGCATTCTCTCTTTCATCTTCTGCTCTCCTCCTACCCTCTTTAGTTTCTGTTGGAAGGAAAGGAGGGAGTATCCTGTCAAATCCTTATTTCCCTCTGTGACAGGGAGTAAATAATTTCCTTTTTTCTTCCACTTTCCTTTTTAATATTACAATGGTCAACTTAGACAAAGGGTACACAAACTGTTCCAACATTTGCCATCTTTCGCTCCCCAGCCTCTCTTTCCTTTTCCTGCTTCCTTTTTCCTTAGAAAGTGTCGAGTGAATTGAGGAAGAGAAAGAAGGTCTAACAAAAGTGAGAGAAACATCCTTTGTTTGTTTCTTCCTAAACAGAAAGTTGATTGGCAACATGTTAAAATCAAGTTCAGAAAACAGTAGACAATCTTTTAATCCCTAAAAGGGCCAGACTGCGGTCCAGCCCTGCAGAGTTGGTCAGGAGGATTAGGGGAAATACACCTTCTCTCACTCCCTTCCCAGCCTCCCCACATCTCAGTTGCAGGCGCAGAGGGACAGAAAGCAGTGTTGCCAATATCTGTATTTTTACTGTAATATGATTTTGGATCTCTTGCAATGATGTGACAAGCTTTGGTTCTCATGCCATCAAGTCAAGAGATCATGAGTTCTGCGTCCCGGATCCACCACTGACTCATGTTAATATTTTTCTTCCCTTCACAGCCTTTATTCTGAGGTCTCATACTGGAAATCATAAAATGCAAAAGATCATTTCAGGCAGAGCTGGGGAAAAAACCCAACTCTCATCCACTTTGGTACAGTCTTTCAAAAGGAACATGGCAACTTAGATTTGCTTCTGTAACCCACATTAACATATTGTGACTTTGTCTCATGTTTCAGCAGTTCAGCCACATGTGGTTTAGGACTCTGCTAAGGGCTTGTCTTCACTGCAGTATAGAGCAGTGGTCTCCAAAGCAGGGGGTGCACAAGACAATCGATTGGAGGGCGCAGCAGGAGGAGCATCGCCCGAGTGAAAGAGTGGCGCGGCAGGAGGAACACCACCGAAGGGAAAAAAAAAAAGGGGGTGAGGGGGAGGGCGGCCCTGAGTCCTCCGGCCCGTGGAGCAGCAGGGGCAGCCGTGCAGCCAGCGGCCGGAAAGAAGCGGCACTTTCCCCTTCAGGCCAGGGCCCTGGGGCCCCCTTAGCCCAGGGTCCGGAAGCTCCTAAAGCCCCTGTGTTCCAGGAGGCAGCTCACAGAATCGTGGCCATGGGGGTAGTGCTGCGCTGCCCAGAAGCACCTGCACACCCCCTGCACCAAACAGGAGCTGTCCCAGGTAAGTGGCCTGCACCTCCTGCCTGCCCCAGCCCTGAGCCTCCTCCCGCACCGCCACCCTGAGTGCCCTCCGACACCCTAACTCCCTCCCATACCCCCAAAACTCCAGCCTGAGTGCCCTCACGCACCCTAATTCCCTCCCAGACCCCGCACCCCACTCTGAGCACCCTCTGTATCACAAAGTGTTAAACCAAGATTTTCAAAAATAATAAAGCATATTCAATCACATTCCTCTCACTAAAAATATTATTAATAATAATAATTTTTTTTAGTGAGAGCACAAAGGTTTTTTGTACTGTTAAATAAAATAAAAAATTATTTTAAAAATATTGTTTATTTCATCTTTATCTCATCATTTTTTAATTTCTATTTTGTGTGTGTTTTATAATTTACACAATATATTAGTACAGTAGTACATGTATATAATTTATACATAAATAAATATACACATATTGGGGGTGCATGCTCAAAAAATTTTTACTGATAGGGGTGCATGATCAAAAAAGTTTGGAGACCACTGGTGTAGAGGAAGGTACAACTCAAGTGTTGTCCCTAACCTGGCTCTCAGGCACACACAAAAATCTTTAGCTCAAGTGGTGCTTTAAATTCAAGCCCACGTGGCCTATCAGGAGGTGTAGGTTGAAGTCTGAGTGTTGCTGACACTCAAGCTAGGAACGCAGTGGGGATTCAACTCCTCTCTGCAGCTAATCCAAACATTGTGTGCAGCTGAGGAGCTGTTTTGCAGTGTGGCTGCTCTCACTCAAGCAAGGCTAACTTGAGAGGAGTTAACTTGAGTGAACGCTGCAATAAAGACAAACCCTAAGGCAGCTGGTTCTTTAGCTGCCACATCACAAACTCACCTCCATGCTTTGCACTACATTTTAAGCAACATGCACTGAGCAGAGAGTGGGTGAAGAGAGAGCAAAGAATAGGCAGAGTCTTGACTCCACACATCACAATACACTGACTCAGCACAAAGGGGAGGTGGAAGGGAGTAATCTGCTATGGGTAAGGGGCAACAGCAGATTACTTCCCTCTGCAAGTGAGGCAAGAGCAGAGAAGGAATTGTGACTCAGTGGCACAGAGACTCACCACCCTTTACAGAGAGTTGTCCATAAAGGCACAAATTGAGCCCCTACATTGCAAAGTGACAACCCAGCTATCTTCCATCCTCGCTAGTAAGCTTAAATCCTCAGAAAGCTAAAAATAATTACACACACACACTTTGCCTGGCACTAAGAAACTGAAATAAAACATGCAGATTTTAACCCCCTGAAGCAACTTAAAAAACAGACTGAAATTTCTCTATTTAATACAACATAAAATATTGTAAAAAGCGTGGCGGTGTGACAAAGCCATACTAAATATTTGATTTTACAGGCACTGTGTTACATTAGGTTTCATACTTCACTCCAGGCATTATGTTCTAGCATGCAAGGTGGATTCCAATGGTGCCTCTGAGTATAGGAAAAATAAGCATAGTATATTTAATTCTAGTACCAGTAGAGTTCAGTGGATTTAACTAGTTAGATACTGTGGATATGTTATAGAACAGTTCTTAGCTTCCAGATATGAGATACAAAAATATTTTGTGTTATTAAATTGTTTTAATTTGCTGCAGAAGCAGGCACTATAAATATTAGCACTACTTGCATAACTGTAGGGTTTGTATTAGTCACAGACCAACACCCCCCAGTCAGATGCTGTACAAACACACAACAAAAAGATAGTATTTGCCCCAAGGAGCTTACAATCTAACTATAAGAAAAGAGACAACATATAGATACAGACAGAAAGACAGGGAGTACAAGTAAACAATAAGACAATATTGGTCAGCATGATAAGCAGTGGTCTCAGCGCACCAGGAGCCTAACCATTGTCAAGGTTTTTTGTAGGCATCAAATGAAAGGAGGGTTTTGAGAGAGGATAATGCATTAGTTTTGTGGATGTTTATGGGAAGCTCCTCCCAAGTGGGAGAGTGAGTCTGGGAGAAAGAATGACAGTGTTATTTGAGAATGTGACAAGTGAACAGTGGAGCCTGTCATAATGGGCTGACTAGAGGTGAGGTTAACATCTAGATAGCAAATGAGAGTTGATAGGTAAGGTGGAAACAGGCTATAAAGGGCACTAAAAGGGAAGGCAGCTTATGTTTGATGTGAGAGAGAAGGGGGATGTAAAGAGGGAGATGACATGGTCAGAGCGACAGGGTAGGGAAACAACTTTGCAGCAGCATTCTGAATGGATATGAGCAGGTTTACATTGGATCTGTGAAGGCCAGAGAGAAGATTATTATACCAATCAAGATGCAAGATGGTGAGAGCATGGATGAAAGTTTTATCTGTGTGGACGGATAGGAAAGACCGTATCTTAGAGACTTTATGCAGAAAGAATTGGCAAGATTTGACATATATGCAAGGACCTAGAGAGAGGTTCTAAGTAAAAGATGATGCCCAGGTTATGGGCTTTTCTATGCAACTCATGCAGATGCATTGCCCCCATGCTCCTGGCTCAGTCAGAAAGAGGCCTCCAGCACTTTTCCCTGAGAGGACTGGGGAAAGAAGAAGGGCTCATAATTCCTCCCCGATTGGGAATGGCCACAGAGTTTCCCAAATTCACAATAACCAGCATCTGTCCCTTCCTCCTCAGGGCCCTGAGTAGATCTTTTCACAGAAGGGAGGTAGCAGGGTGGCCTTGGAAGGAAAAATCAGGTCTGTTTTAGTCATGTTGACCTTGAGCTGAAAGCTAGACAGCCACAAGCAGGATGACAAAGTTACAGATCATGATATTCGTTTGGAAAGAAGGAGACGGGTCTGGAGCAGATAGATAGATAGATAGATAGATAGATAGATAGATAGATAGATAGATAGATAGATAGATAGATAGATAGATAGATAAAGTCGTCAGCATGGAGATGGTAGTTGAATTTGTGTTTGTGGAGGAGAGTACCCAGACAAAATGGAGAGGGAGAAGAGAACAGGACCAAGGACCGAGTCCTGTGGTACCTGCTCAGAAATCTGGAGAGCAGATGAGGAGGGTTCTCTAGTCTAAAGAATACACTGAGGGAGTGAATAGAGAAGTAAAAGGAGAACCAGGAGAGAACAGAATCATGAAGCCAAGGGAAAACAAGACTTCAAGAAGAGCATGCTCAACTGTGTCAAAGATGGCTGACAGGCTAAGGAGGATGAGGATGGTTTTGAGCTTTAGCTAGGAACAGGTCATTGGACATTTTATGAAAGCTGTTTCAGTGGAGCGCAAGGAGCAAAACCTGGATTGGAGAGAGTGTCAGATGGAACTGGAAGAGGAGAACTCCAGACAGTGATATGATAGAAGAAAAATGCAGTATGCAGTACTTGAACATTGGAGAACATTTGATTTTAATAGTGTAAGATACCACCTTTCACTCTGGAATTCTGTTCTCCCTACAGAATAGCACTTACTGTTCTTATTTCCATTATAATCTTGTGTGGAAGAAAAAGATATACAGTTATACTCCATACAATATGGGGTTACTTTAAATTAAATAATCCCTGAAGCACAACCTGCATTAACACAGTAAAGATATTTAAATTAAGATTCTTGTTAATTTTTTCTGAATTGCTCATGTATAGAACCTACCATAACACCTTCCCATTCCTCCTTAAAATATTTAATATCCCTTTTGATGTCCACAGTAACAAATGTCAGTCTTTGCTGTTTAAACCTGATATGAATATGTCATTACTAAACCTTCACTTTGCTGGAGAGATAATGTCCTCTGTAGAATTACATTTTATTAATTATCATTATTTTTTAAATTTGACTCTAGTACAAAAAAAGAATCTTCCTGCTAGAAATGTATTTTGTTGTAATCAGTGGGTCAGTCAAAAGAAATACTTCCATAAATTTAAACCAGTTTGCTGGATATTTTTTTCTTTCCTTTTATTTTATGTGGAAAACCCGGCTTCCCTCATTACCTTGTTTTGCATAGAAGACATTCCAGAGAAATAGTTTTTCCAAACTTAATACTGCAATTATCAGACTGAGCCATTGTGGATAATGGGTAACGGGCCAAGAGGTTTATGCACCAACCTTTGGGTGACTGGATCTGAGCAAGTCATCCTAACACAGCCTGTACACATGCAGCACTTGACAGCAATGTGTTTTCTCTAACTTTTGAGAAAGTTCATCACCTTCACACACATCCAAATGCTGAATTATTGATTCCAGTTTTTAAATGATTAAGATTTAAAAATCAAAAATTTTTGAGGCAAATATATTTTAAAATCATTACTTTTTGCACTAACTTGTGCTATATAGGCCTAGTTCTCAAATGACTTCAAAGCTTACCTGTCATGTCTGGTTTTACAAATCTTTAACCCAGCCCTTTTAGTGTCTTTTGATTTAATTATACTTTTATGAATAGAATGCCTGTTTATAGTCTGTTGTATACTGTCTAATGCCAAAGTCTAAAATTACTTCCTGGAATCACAAAACACCATATTTTTTTCATTTAAACCATTCTGATGCTGAACAATTCATAAAGAGTAAGTAGGGATCCAATCAATATATTAAAAAGACTTTTTTTTAAAAGAAGTCATAAATATGTCATATGGCGACCCTTTTCCTTTTTTTAAAAGGGGAAATACAAGGTAATATCTGGAAAACTTCTTAGCAAAGGGATCAATTAGGCTGTGGTGTCACTCTCAAGGGAAGTGAAGAAAGCCCAAGTCTCTGTAAACACTGAACACAACACCAGGAAATGTGCTGTAGGAAGCCCAGAATGGACTGATTTTATAAAACAGGTAATCTAATATGCTGGATCGCCTAATAGGTCTTTTCTACCTCTACAGCTCGCATGATTTCAACAATTCTTGGCACTTCTATTGCTCCTTTCATCAGAGAATCTGAAAGCACTTTATAAACATTAAGGGCCAGATTTCTTACCATGAGTAGTACCTCACTTCTCCAGGGAGCCCATTAATTTCAGTGGGACTACTGGTGGTATTACTCAATGTGAGTAAGGGTGTTGCCAAATAAGCTTGGTAACACTATGTAAAGTAGGTCATGGTAAATAACATTAATACACTGTACTGCTTACTTCTGATTCTTTTATTAGTGTGTTTTCGTACTGCACAGGAACGAACATTCTCACAAGGAGTCAGAGTTTCTCACAGGATAGTGGCGGAGCGGGGAGGGAGGGAAGGGAATGATGCAAATACTGAAGCAGCCGACTACACCAATGTTAGTTGTAGAAGTTGAATGCAGCAGTCCTATCTACATTACAAATAGAACTAAATCAGGGGATTGGGTTATAATATGGCTGTCCCTGACCTGGTTAGTGGTTAAGATTGAGCTTTTACTACACACTGCAATTGTGTTGTAACAAGGTCAGGGGACAACTGGCTTGACCCTCACGTTGTAACTGGGCCCCTGACCTGACAGGATTCATAGTATAGTTGGGGTCACACAACAAAACCTTAATATGCTGCTGTAATTCCAAGAAGGGAAAACTCACTTTAATTGAATAACACAGTGCCATCGGATTGATTGCCCTGAAGCCACAGCAAGAAATGCAAAGAGAAGGAATAAAACTTATGTATATAGCATCTTCTGTCCCAAAGGATCTTGAAGTGTTTCAGAAACTACAGACACTATTTTAAAAAATGGGTCAATTGGAGCCGGGTGTTTAGCACTTTAAAAATCAAGATTACTGATGTAGTGCCTAAATAAGAATTTAGCAGTCTAACTTTAGGAACCTATTTTTGAAAAATGTTAGGACTATAGGACTAGGAATCATTTCACCCACCACATAAACGTGGCCGCCTCTGAAGTAAAAATCAATAGCAATTTTACAATACACAGCAACATTATAGAACAGATTAGAAAGTAAGGTACCATAACCAGCTGAAAATATTGGGGGAATTCACAGGTTAAAACTCCTTTTCCTGTGAGAAGTGTCGTGGAATTGATGAAGACTATACATTGTCAAGACCTCATTTTAAAGACGCCACCTCCCAGCTGCACACTGCCCCATAACACCATACTGCAACACTGGTACAGTACTGAGAGAAGAGTATCACCTTCTCAGGGTGTCTTCAGAGAGGGGGAAAACGTTATGTTCTTGACTTGGGTTAGCTAAATTGGGTTAAAATAGTAGTGAAGCCACACCAACTCAGGTTTTAACTCGGGTTTGCAGTGTGAGTTAAAGCCTACGTTAAACTTGAGCTGCTAACCCAAGTTAATAGCCAAGTTGTCATGTCTTCACTTCTATTATAACCCAGATTGGCTAACCTGAGTTGAGAACATCCCTTTTCTCAACCCTCCCCCCCCAAGTGAAGATATGCCCTCAATCACTGACATTACCACTTGTAGTATTCTAGGAAGGGAAAGTTTCAAAGAATGTCGAGCCCTGACCACACCAATCCTTGCAACTTAATTTGAAGCTTAACTTTAAACTGATCAAGATCACAATCCGACATGGTATGGCTGCAGGCACACAGGAAAAAGCAAGCACATACATATTAAAATATCCACTCCCAGGTTGATAAAGCCAAATTCAAAACGGTTCTGTTAGCATTTGTTTGTTTAAATAAAATTCTGCCTAAATTCCCAAACTAATATTATGGCATCATTGCTTGCTCAAGAAAAGCTGCTTAAAGTGGTTAGGCAGGGGAGTTTTACAATGAAACTTCTCTTCTATTCCTATTAATTAGAGGGTCAATTCCTCACCCACAAGAGGGTAACTTGCAAGACAATAAAAATAAAGCAACCATTTGTTCTCAGAGTCACTCAGAACTCAAGGACATTTGCTGATTAAATTTTGAAAAGATTTGTAAAGGCTGAGATCACCTATTCTTTAAAGATTAATTCTGAAGCTGTATGTTATAAAAATGAAATCACCAAATTCTGCTTTCTAAATGGCTAATAATGGAGAAATTATTATTCAGGATTATGGCCTAATCCAGGGGAATATAGTGCCCATGGCTGCTGGCCCAAGGAAGCACTCAGAAAGCCTGGTAGGCTCTGTGGCCATAAGAGATATTTGCATATTCAGAGGTTTGCCCAGCCAGCATGAATAGGAATAGAAAGTGGTCTCCATTCCCTCCATGCCTTCAGGTTTCCCTACAGTCTCCATCTTTCTTGGGTCCTCAAAATTTATTTACAACCCTGCATTTGATTTTATTTCCATATCCCAGGAACTTGGGGAGGAAAGAATGGAAGAGTTAGCTCTTTTGCTATGTTAATATTGCTGGTTATTAATTTATTTATTCTGATTTAACATTTTTAAAAATTTCCATACGAAAGCTCTTCAGCATAGCAATAATTACGCTTATAATAACCACTCAGCCGTATTGATACCAATGTACAAATAAATCAACTCTGCAAGCCAGCAGCCTTAAATAACCAAAGAGATTAACAATTTACCTCATCCAGTAGTCTGTAAGAATGGGAAAACTCCAGAAATGCTTCTATACAGCGGTAGGGAGCCTGGATTCCGTAGTTAAATACTGGAGTTGTCAAGATTGGTCCTTATATTAACATTTTTATTAATATTTCTGGGTCTTTGAGGTTTTGACTTCCCTTGGCGATTTTTACATGTCTCACATATGAACTTAATGGAGGATCATGTCCTTTCTCTTCAGTGCACACCCTCGCTTTTGCATATCTCTGTATGTACTGCAATGGACACTAGGGCTTGTGGTCTGGCTTATTTACCTAAGGTTGCCTTAGGCTATGAATCCAATGCAAAGAGAAAGAAAGAGTGGGTGGCAAGGGGCTTTAACAGTTCTGTATACTACAATAGTGTTCAAATTCATAATTGGGGACCAAGAGAGTCTCTGACTTGGATGGGGTTCATCTGTCTCTTTGGATATTGCAAAATTATCCCTGCAGAGAGGTGACCTTTAAAACTAGACTCATAAAGAGACTCCTAAAGAACAAGTTTGGTGCTTTTGCAATGTACCACATAAAAGATATTGAAAAATAAAATTTAAAGGAGGACACCCCTGGAATCCTGCTACAAAAGCTACATACCACTCCCACCGCAAGCTACACAATCTTAACACTGTATTATACTATCAAAACATTCAGTGTATTTTTAGGAGTATATTTTAAAGAATTCCAATAAGTGCACTTAATGGTCTTTTGTTTGGCAAGTGGTGTTTCCCTCCCTCCTTGGTTCAGAAGGCAAATTACCAGACACCCTAAAGAACGCAGTAGTCTAGCCAAACCTAGAAAAACCCATTCTTAATACCAACAGCCTCGCCAGCTACTGCTCAGTTTCCAACCTCCTTTTTCTTGGCAAAATCCTTAAGAAAGCAGTGGCATCCAAACTCTAACACCTCCTATTCTCTGCCAACATTCTGGCTCCTTCATATCCAGGCACCAGATCAAAACATGATACAGGAATGGGCCTTCTGGCACTGATGGTCAACATTCTCCTGGCCTTGAACAGAAATCAAACCTCTGCGCTTATATGCTCTGTGGCCTTTGACACCAATGACTATATGGTGCCAATGAAACACATTTGAGGTTTAATGGCAGTGGGACAGCAGTTATTCCTCTTCAAAAAAATCTCATAGTGATGAACCTCTCCTCATTACATCATACAGTCTTGTAGAGTCCCACAAACCTCAATGCTTTCTTCCCTCCTCTTTAACAACTATGTAAGACCCTATGGGGAATCATACAATGCTCATGAGTTCACATATCATCAATGTGCAGATGACACCCAAATGTATGCTTGCCCAACCCTCCTCTGTAGTAAGAGCAAAGGATTCAAGTGAGGCAAGATATAGCCTTCTATTTTTCAGGGACAGCTAGTTCATTTACAGGAGCACTCCCTCCCTAAAGTCACCTAAGTCCACCCCTCCATATTGCAGAAGTTTGAGGGGGGCAGGTTTGTTTGTTATTTTCCCTTCCAAGCCAGATCAACCTTTCCTCTGGCTAGGCTGGCCTGCCATAGTGCCAGCATCCATGACTTCCTGAGGACTGTACAACTTGGCAGGCCATGGACATTTATTGCTGGATTATGTCCACAGTTGTAATTGAGATAAGTATAGTGAATTTATTCAGTGTAGGATCTCCTGAAACCAAAAAGAAATGATAGCTACAAAAATTATAGCCTCATGTTGACTGGTCACAAAAAGTGTAGTTAATGCCGAGTTCCCTGTTTTCCTTTTTTCATTTGCTCTTGGCTGAAAGATCATCCTTAACTTCACCTCTTTTGCACATAGGTATTCTTTCTCTATATCATTATATACTGTCACATAATACAATGTAGTCTATGTACAGATATGGATCCAAGCCTTAATTTTTATTCTTAAAAACTATTTTTTACATGATGCTGAGGTGATGTTGGTGGACTGAGGGAAGAAGGCAGAAGAGAATGTAGAGAGCAGGAAAGGACTAGGTGTCAAGGCCAGGAGAGCCCTATGACAGGGGAGATCTTACGCTTGCAGGAACATCTCCCTGCTGATTCCCTAGTTATTTCTTATGTGACTGCAGCTATGGCTCTTAGCCTGCAGTATAGTTCTTGTAAACTGGTAGTGTATAGATTGTCAGTCCTAATTTAGCTTTCTTCCCTTGACCAGGAAGCAAGTCCTCAGCTGTTTCAAACTCACCTTCACATAGTCATTATCTTGTAAGAGTAGATAGCTTTACTTTACCTTTTATAAGGTAGGGACTTTTCCGTCTTAAAATTAGACATAAGGACAACTAGTTACAACACTCTTTTTACACTGGTTTCTATACTAACAGTCTATGATTATTATTTTGTTAGGGTAGAAATGATAGGCCACAACCAGAGATGAAGACCCCATTCTGCAAGGCTCTGCACAATACAATAACATGAATCTGTGTCCCAAAGAGCTCTCAATCATGATACTTTATACATTAACATTTGATCATACAGATCAGTTTTATTTGAGATAACACCTTTGCTTTCTAACAATGTGCCTATTATGTCTATAATCACTTCACAAATGTTTATTTTTCTTTGAAAACAAAATTCTTATTTTTCAGCATAGATGCAGAGTCTGTATTAAACCACAGCACCAATAGCACATAGAGTCATGTAAGCTTGTAATACAAATTCCACTTTGTGACATATGTTGTGTTTTATGATAAATAATGCCATGATATAAAGAGACCATACTTTAATGGCTACATAAGCAGGATGAGATAAAGTCAATCATTTGTCTTTAAATCTGTACTTCCTGACTTTTGATTGATTTCTCAACCTTAATATTGCATTAATTAATTATTATTATTATAATACAAACACATACACAATAAATATATTTAAAATGGCAGATGAGTATTACAAAAACATTTGGATTCTCTCTGGAGCTTGCACAAATAGATTATTAAAACATAATCTTCATTAGAGACTAAACTATTTTTTGAAGGCTCAACAATTTGAGTTTGGAAAACTCCAACTTTCTTCCAGGAAAATAAAGTAAAGGACTTAGAAGAACTTTCCATGCTGTTGGAATTTAAGTTTTTTTGTTGTTGCTTTTGCATTTTTAAAGCACTACATAATATAATTTGTGTTATACATCATATTTTGTAGTGAAATAAAAAACAAATCAGATATCTCACAAAATTTGGAGGGAAACAGTATCAAGGTCTCTCAACAAAAGTGGCTTCAAACTTTAATGTAAACCAAAATGATCCTCAGCTAGAAACCTATATCCATAAAAAAGAAATCTCATACTATACGAGGTACTCTGCTTTGTAAATTTTAAAAAATGATAGATTATCCTGTATTTATTTTTTGGTTTCTATGTTATATAATCAATTTGCTTTTGCTTTTTTTTTTTTAACATTATATAACCAGGATTTCTCCCATTTTACTGAACATGCTACAAGAACAGTTTTAATCAACACCTAATACTAAACCATTTTAGAGTTTCCAGTGTAGGTTGTTGCTCCTCATCTGCATCAAGAAAATATTTATGTACATGCAACATTCCAACATCACCCAGCTAGCTTTTAATCAGATTGATGCTGGGATTCACTCCGTTATTAGAAAAAAAAGCAAATGATATTAACCCTAAATTCTTCCCAGACAGACACCTTTGCTAAGGACCAAAATGAGAGGATACAGTAATGCTTCACTTGGAGGGGTGTCTCTCATGACCAACAAAGAAAAATCCTAGGGAGAGGAGGACTCTGACATTATTTGTGTTGTCTTACCCTGTGAATAATTACAAAAAAACTATGCTATTTAAAAAACAAGATTGAAGCTCTGAAGCAGATTTACCAGACTTTGGATGGAATAGCCCATTCTCAGCCCTAGAATAACTACATCAAAATATTTAATGTTTGGCCTAAACAATGTGGAAGGCAAAGTCTAGTGTTGATTTTCTTTTGATTCCTTTATTTTTAGTGAAATTCTCGTGGAGACTATTCACATATAATCACTGGAATACTTAAAAGAAACCCAACTACTAACAATGGAGCTTTTAAAACTATTGTGAGTTGACAACCTTGTATATAAGCTAAGCATATGTATATTTACAATGCATGCATAAAATAAAATTGCAGCAACAAACATTCTTGTAGACTTGGTCACTAACTTTAAAGACAGAGCAATATTGTTATTGCCTTGGTACAGCAATAACTTCAGCCTCTGGAGGCCTTTATCAGAATACTGAGATTCAGGATCTTGCCTCCTATCCCTTAGCCCAACCCCCACTTATTAACTTTTAAGAAGCAGGAACAGAAAGACAAATTCCTGTGATTAAATGAATCTTGATGAAACTACAATCAAGGAATTTGCCACTTCAAAAGAGCTAATATAATCACAGTGTGTCCTGATTATATGTACTTAGCCGTGCAAAATAGGTTGCTGACCAATTATGTACTCTTTTAACTATTAACAGTAGTATCTTTGTTCTCAAACAATGTTACATTGCAAATGTCCTGGAACTCATATTTACCTGGTGGATTCTTGGCAGGATCATTGTGGCTTGGACTTCCTGATTGTCCAGAATCTACAAAGAAATCAAATAAATGTTTTAATAATTTGTTTTGAAAGTATCTCACAATCCTTATGAGGCTCCTTTAAGAACAAAGTATTAATTTAATTATAAGGTCATTTCCCTGCCTTTCTACATGAAGGCATTTCTGTAGAAACATACTGTGCGACAGCCAAGTGGTTACATACACACAGGTCATACAGTATGAGAAAACCAATATTAATAGATCATTGGAATACTAACCAGAAGAAGGAAAAGAACCAGAAGAGAAAGGCTTAATATTATTTTCAGATCAAAGAGGATGGCTGATCAACCAAAACTGAAGAAGAATGCCCTCCAGGCAAATATTCAGAGCCTAGACATCAACACAGGGGTCAGGAAGGAATACCCTCCATCCTCCCATATGTGCAACCCTATATAAGTAGCTAGGTGGGTTTGGGTAGCAGGTTTTACATCTTCCTCTGAAACATTTGGTATTACCACTGTTGAGACAGAATAATGGACTAGGCGGATGATTGGAGTACTCTGGATTTCCTGCTCCTTTCAGGCATCAGACATTGGTCACTACTGAAGGCAAATTACTCTATCTGATGGACCAATGGTCGACTCGATACAGTGCAACTCCTGTGTTCTTGTTCGGCCTACAATAGGCACTGTGAATGGAATAGATGTAGCATGCCAAAAGTAACAGAAACAAACCCCGCATCCTATCTGCTAGTTATATCCACATTGACAGCTACAGAAGAAAAGTAAGCGAAGTGCATTCTGCTCTGGATGTATGTGCATAAGGCATGAAGAGAAGAATGTATCTGATGTATATGTAGCAGATGCTAAATACAATCCTCATTCATAAAAATGATTATAACCATTCTTTGCTACATTCCCACAGTAGCAATATAAGTTACATCTCCCCTAAACATTTATATGGCTATATTTGGTCAAGAGCCCTCACTCCACCGTCACAAAGTATCATTTACAAAATACAACATGCAGAGAAAACTTAAATACAGAAAAGATAGGAAACTAAAGCAGAGGTACTTTTACTTCCTTTTTAATTCAAGATTAAGCCTTTCCACAACAATTTGTTGCTCTCTCTTTCTCTCGATACATGTATATTAAAAAATCCAGCAGTGTCATAATCTGAATTTTAAAATAAAAGACCATTGCCCTACTATGCATCATTACTCAGTAATAGCATAGGTGTACAAGTGTATGGCATAGGAACATAGAAATTGCCATACCAGAATAGGTCCTGCCCCTCGGAGCAGCCAATGCAGGATCCTTCAGAAGAAGGTGTACCCCAATCCAAAAAGAACCTAAATATACAACAACACACCATGAGGGGGAATTTCTTCCTGACACTGCTAGTAGCAAATGATCAAGCTTCTATCTTGAAACAGGAGGGCTGATAACTCTTGTCATTTTAAAATATCTAGAGTCATTGCACATGCTACCATTAAATATAAAATTCTGACATATATTTATGCCTGGAGGAGGAAGAGGGTCAACATCCACCCCAATTTGCCTTCATAGCTGCTGCTACTGTTGGTACGCAGGCTGCCCATCAACAAGCCCTGCCTATTTAACACAGGGGACATTTCCTCCATAGCTCCTGGGGTTGCCTCCATCAACACATTCCCCCACAGCTCCATCGCTGGAGGTGCTTTAGAACGTTTCTATCTTGTTCTGCTTTTCCAAAGGCAATTACTAGTTTGGCCTTGAGATGGGTTTGTTTCCTCACGTGTTGCTTCTTCTGCCAAACTACCTGAGATTGGAGGTCCCTTCTTTTCTCTGGTCAGATTATATTAGATGGTCAGAGGCTTTAAAACCTTTTTTCCTTACCCTCGCCACGGGTCCTATCTTGGACAATTTAATATTTTATTACATTGTATTTAAACAACTCTCCCAAACTAATGCAGATATCTGTGTATGGGAGATTAAAATGTCTAGCAAACAAAAGGAAAAACAGAGTGGCCTCAGTGAGGACCTCTCTTGTCTCTTAGTCCCCATCACTTTTCTTTATAGCTACAAGAGCTAGTAATGCAGGATGAGTGATTGATAATTTATCCTTTTCTCTACCACTATCTAAGGTCTCACTAAAATATGTATAATCTGCTATCCAAGTTTTGAAGGCATGGTTTGATTTGTTGGAATCTAAAATAGATTTATTTAGTTTATATAAGCTGATTCTATAGAAGAAAATATAAGGGAAAAATCCATGTAAGTAAAAATACAGACTTAAAGCTGTACAGCGCCTGTTAAAGTTCTGATAGGTAATCTATATCATAAAACTGAATCACCAGAAAATAATGCTAGATCATGTAATACAAGAGTTCTGAGAGTTATCTAAAGTTTTGGAAGAAATGGATATATAAAAATGCTATTAGAAATTTCATTAGAATAAAAATTAAATTCCTCATTATCTACACATGATGCGATAGTACAGAACCCACAAAGGAAACATCACTATTTTTTGTCATGGAATTTTTTTCTGCATTCTTCCATCCGAGAATTAAAGTCTCCAAGCACAAAGGATGTGAGGGTGAGGCCCCCCCAAACTCTGAATGCCCATGGTTTGCTTGGAACACAGGCCTTCCTGCAGGCCTGCCCTCCACTCTCTGGCAGCTTGGAACCCCTAGAACTCCCTTGGTCATAGCTACCCCCAGAACCACTTTTAGCTTTCCTGGGAACTCTGCTGGGTGCCATGGAGACAATAAGTGCCCCACCCAGACCCACCACCAGCTTGCCAAAGCCTGATGATCCACCATCACTGATGTCAAGACCCTCCCAACTCACCTTTCTGTGTGGAATGGATAGATCTGTGCATGGAAGTTCTCCTCCATAAACCAGTCCCAGGGACATAACTAGAACTCAAGTTATTGGATACCTTTCCATTTGACTCTACAGCAGTGAATCTTAATACAGTACTTCTTTCTACCATCCCTTCACTGATACTGTCTCATTGCCAAAAGATCAGGAACTAGTTACAAAAGTGGTGTGATGTCACAAAGGGGAGCTGAATTTTTTTTCTTCTTCCAAATTTATATTTTTACTGGCCTAACCTACATTACCAAAGCCTACAGGAAATATATATTAATGTTCTGGACTGCCTTTAAATTTGTTGGAATTAATGTTTCATTAGTATTTCTAGCTTTTTTAGGTTATTGGTTAATCAGAAAACATTAGGTTGAAACTTTGGCTTTTTTAACATCTTGAACTAATGATAAGGAAGTGTTTGAGTATAGAGGAACTAGGTAGTTTGAATGATGTTACTATAGAGAAGCCACTGTTTCTTGAATAAACCTATAATGAAATATATAGTATTGTTCTTTATAAGTAACTTTATAACCAATTGCTAATAATTAGTACTGATCAAAGTCCTTTTGTGTATTGTATTCCCGTCTGTAACTCTTAATTTTCTGAACTGCCTAAAATATTTTTGAGATGTTGCTTTAAATGTAGTTCTTTGCATAGCCACAATACACTCTTTTGCCAAGATGCATATGCTTTGTGTTTGCATGTCATTTTTGGTAAGATACCATGTAATTATTTTGCAAAATATAAAACAATGATATTTAAACTTAAATCAGCTAAGTTTCAATGTAATGCCAACATTTTTTTGTTGGGGGGGGGGGTGCTGAAAAGGGACAGATTATGAAGGACTTGCTCCCACTGTGCAAATAAATGCTAATGCATATAAACGGTTCACTATCTGGCACTAAGTATAGCATTATTCTAATATACATTCTCTATTTCTGCAAATGCGGTCTCTGATTATTTAAATTAAAGCTAGCACAGAGGATTAATGGGTTTTACATATCAGAGGTCAAAGGGTAAAGTCACTGCAGATGTGTAGATAAAAGAGGTGTTAACTGAGTGGCAGATGCATATAAATACAAAGTACAAAGGGGGTACCTGGGAGTCCAGATAGACTTTATACTGGATCAATTTTTCACTTTGAGCCCTACCTGAAAATAACCTTTAAAGTCTCATGCTGTTCCCATTCACTAAAACGCACACAGAATGAGATTTCTTTAGTTCTTGCAGAGCAATTTGCCTTTAGCTTTACTCTATCACTTCCTGCCAACCTTCAGGATTTTTAAACTTTATTTTTTTATATTAGTAATTTTTTAAAATTCCAATATTAAAACAAGATTACTATAGAATTTTTAACAATTGCAGATAGAAGTGGTTGACCTATTCATTACAATTTATAAAATCAGATTTGGCTTTTTATTCTCTTATCTAGTGCCAAATCATGATTTTTACAAATTTATTCCTTCATAGTGTCTTGATCAATTGATTCTACTAACATATTTGTGACTATGGGTTCTTGCAAAGAATGAGTGCAAGTATTTAATATTCTGAATTTTGTGTTCAGTCTAAGACACATGGGGCCTCCAGGGCCTTTTATCTTGATGTCAATGAACTTTGGATCAGGCCCTTATACCTGTACAAAGTGCTACCCTTCTGATTTGCAAAGGTGTGTAAAAGTGTACAAAGTATAACGGTATCATGCCTATGATACATTTTTTGGTTCCTAACTAAATAACTTAACCATTATCAACAGAAACAGTGTCTGAAAAAAGTGACTGAAGCATTGCTTTTCTAAAGAAGGATTGAGGATTTTAGGGAGAGCCACAGAAAGTAAGCAGGCATAGTAAATGTTAAGACTTTTTAAAATCTTTTCTTGTTCTCTTCTGCACAAGAGCATTTGGCTAAGTTCATGGACTCAAGATTTAAAAATGGCAGGATTTCCTTCACAACTGATGGAGAAAGACATGAGCCAGATTTATTGTCTTCTAGATGATTTTAGATTCAATTTTGTCTTGTCACATTCTCACCAAATAATTTTGTGCATGAATATTGCTTTCCAAGAAGCCATATTTTATATATATATATAGAGAGAGAGAATTTTTGGCAACCAACTTGAAGCAAATACACTTTTCATGAATAAGTATGCTTATTCAGACAGATAAAAGTTCCTCCATGCAGATTTTATGGATTTGAATTTTCCAACTTTTTCCTTTAGGCTGCTTCTTACTAACATAATCAGTCTTTTGGGTTCTTTTAAAAATCACCCTGCTTAAAATTCAGTGTCAGAGCACTAGCCCTTGGATTGATTCTCCTGTATAGATGTCTCAAAGCTAATTATAATGGATTTCCGATTATTTATTGTCTCAGTACACTTACTGTATTTCCTGGGATTGATTCCTGTGGGTTCCTCAGAACTACATCAAATGTAGCTTCTCCTCTGCTTTTTTCCAGAATTAGCTGTTCCAAAAGCCAATGGTTGATGGTACTGAGAAATCATTACCCCAATGGCTAAACAACACAATTTTTCTCTGGATAGCACAAGTCACCCTTTATTACTGTTCCAGTAGATTTTGTTGCAACCCTAAGATTTCTCAGCCTTCACTATATTCACTATCACTGTTCTGAAGTGCATGCCAGCAGTATATTTAAATTCTTAAGACTCGGGATTTTTATCCATATAGACTCTACCTTACATTCTCTCTGTCTGGAAATTTTCTTTCTATAGAAAGCATGAAACACAAGAATCAAAGTGTGTTGGTATGTTTCCCCTGGAGCCTCAGCCCTAGAGTGGGAGATGAGTATTCCCACATTCTCAGATTTGCAGGTGAAACCTGATGACTGGAGCACTGCTCATTCTGTCTGGGCTTAGGCAACTCTCAGAAAATGCTAAGAAACTGAACCTAGTTGTGTGGGATCTCTGGGTCCCACATCAGGGAGTGAAGAGAAGATTATTCATTGATAGTGCCCCTCCCTACTGGGGAAGAGAGGAAGTGGCACCGGATGCCAACTTCCTGAGGGAGTGAAAATGTTGCTAGACACCCATGCAGTGAAAAGAAAGCTGTTCTCCCTCTTAGACCCCACCTCTGGGAAGGGGGCGGGGTGGCAGGAAAGATGTGGTCCCTCTCCCAAAGAGGAGCAGGAAGAGTACACATCCAATTAACAGATCCAGGAGAAATTCACCTGCTACAGCAGAGTGCATGGGAGGCTTGTGACAGTGGAGGCCAGAATAGAGGGAGAAAAAGCAGCTTTGTCTTCTTCTCCCAGGCCCCCATCTGTCACAGCAAGCAGAGGGTAGGAGGGAACGCATGGGAAGTCAGACAGAGTAGCAACACTTTCCACCTCAACTTCACTCCTGATGGAATACTTTACCATTACTTCTCCAACTCTACAGTGCTCATAGTAAACAAGTAAGAGAGCCCATTGATTATTCTCATTCCACCATGTTTCAGAAATGAGTTATATCCACATTCCACAATGAACCAATTTGTGCATTTAAGCTTTTTGCAGTTGGTGCACAGTTTTGAGTTCTGGTAGGAAAAACATTTGGTAGAACAAATTAAAATCAAACAAAAAAGCTCACTATATCTTTTCTAAATCTTATAACTAAAAGCATCTTCCGTAACTTGTTTCAAAGAAAAAGAAAAAAAACCTTCTGATTTAAGACTAATCAAGCAAAATTTCAGGGCAATGAGCTTCTTTTGTGAGTATTGGGGGTGAGGAGTGAGGTCAAAGTTCAGCCAAGATTTGAAACTCTGCAAACACTTATAAACATGCTCAACTTTATACCTGTGAGTAATTGCAGTCAAAGTGAATAAAGTTAAGCACATGCATAAATATTTGCAAGGATCAAGACCTTAACTGTGGAGTTACCACCTTAGATCCCTGACTGATACAATTAACTTTTGTGAATGGTGAAAGAAGAGTTCAGAGTAATTTAAAAAGAACAACAACAGAGGACAAGAGATGGCTGCCAAAATAAAGAAGACGTATAACTCTTGTTGGGACTAAAACTACAAAATGTGTCAAGAATGTCCAAAGGAAGTATGGCCTTGTCTATACCAGACAATTGCACCACTATTATTTAAATAGATTAAGTTGCTATAGTGTAGTACATCCACACTAGCTATCCTGTTTCAGGTGCACGCAATATGCCTCCCCTCCACCCAACCCACTCTCTCTCTCTCTCTCTCTCTCTCTCTCTCTCTCCCCCGATACCATTGCCAGGCCTATGGATCGTTGTACCTATAGTACAATTCCAGGCTCAGCTTCCTGGATTTCCCTGGAGCAGATGCCTAGTTTATTTGCACCTGTTCACCTTTTTTGTTTGCCCCTCAAATGGCTCTGTCTTGTACTAACACACACACGCACACACACACACACAGAGTGTGAGGAGCAGGAGATATACCTTGCTATCCTCTCATTACAGCAGATGCCATGATGAAAGGTCAACGGCTTCAACTGTTGGACCGTGTCTGGGCCTAGAGCATACTATGGTAATCACTGTTGCCTTTGGGCAGAGGTGCTCAGTGAGGTACTGTAGGTATATTGATTTTATTCTTTTGATTCATTTATTCCATTATTTTACACTGCGTGTAAATACATTAAATACATTAAATACATTTGCAAGCAGTGGCTGCTACATAAGACTTCCTTTCCCTCTTTTGTGCTTTTCAGCTGAATTCCTGTGAAAAAAATTCATATTACAAAACATAAAAACAAAGTGAAGTTTTTTTATTTTATCTTTCTCTCTCATTCTTTGCTGTTCTAGGGGTTGTGGTATATGGTGAGGCACAGGGAACGGACTGATCTGACACCATCCAAGAACCAACTTGACTCTATTCAAGCCTATACATAGCTGGTAGGTGAGTGTCTTGAGAGGTGCAAGAGCCAGTACTGTGACTGCACATACTGTGAGAAAGATTAAGTACCAATGCATCCCCAAATGTCACCCTCCAGTGTCACAGTGCCATTGCAGACAGCAAACACTAGTGTAGCTGTTGAACCAGTCTAGCTGGTTTTCTCAATGTAGCTGCTACTTTTCAGTGACAGATCTGACAGCTTAGATTATAATGGTAGGCATGACTGAGGGGAAAGCTTAGGGACAGCAGAAATGAAGGGGGTAAGGCAGGGTGAGAGAGAAAGAAACAGCAACAAAAAGCAAAAAATACCAAGGAAAACAATATGACCAGCTAAAATTAAATAAAGAAAAACAAACATCCATTCCTTCAACAGTCTGCTTTTTAAAGACTACTGTTTATCATTCTTTTTCTAATTTTGCTAGACCTTTCACTTCTAACATCTGTGGCATTTCACTTCAAGAAGCTAACTGATAAACTTTGTAGAGTCTTCTAATTAATTTTCCAGAATCAACTTCTTTTATTGCATAAGGTATCCGTTTTACACCTGATTACTCTAAATCACCGTGCAGCTTAAATTTTAAGTGCATTGTTCTCACTGGTTCACATGATGTAAGTGTTTGGTTATCACTTGTACACGTTGGGCAACATTTTATTTTCATTCTATTAAATGTTTGTTAAAACAACATCATAAACTCTGACATTGAAAAATTGTGTAAAGCTTCCCTGGTCTTGCATAAGTATTCAAATGTGTGGGAAAGTTTTTGTCTTCTCACTTTTTATAGGCCACTGTATTCTTTGGAACTACCTTCATTGCAAATTTGATTAACAGACTCAATATTGTGAAATGTTGACTATGACTTTCTTTTTTTTAATTGGGAACCCCTGGATAATTACTGTATGTTTTACAATTTACACCAGGGGTGGGCAAACTTTTTGGCCCAAGGGCCATATCAGGGTATGGAAATTCTATGGTGGACCATGAATGCTCACGAAATTGGGGATTGGGGTGCAGGAGTGGGTGAGGGCTCCGGCTGTGGTGCGGGCTCTGGGGTGGGGCCAGAAATGAAGAGTTCAGGGTGTGGGAGGGGGCTGTCGACTGGGGTAGAGGGTTCGGGTGCAGAGAGGGTGAGGGCTCCAGCTGGGGATGCGGGATCTGGGGTGGGGCTGGGGAAGAGGAGTTGGGGGTGCAGGAGGGTGATCGGGGCTGGAGCAGGGGGTTGGGGCATGGGAGGGAGTCAGGGGTGCAGGCCCTGGGCACAGCTTACCTAAAGCAGCTCCTGGAAGCAGCAGCATGTCCTGCCTCCGGCTCCTATGCAGAGGCGCAGCCAGGCAGCTCTGCGCACTGCTCCTTCCACAGGCGCTGCCCCCTGTAGTTCCCATTGGCCACGGGGCAGGGACAGCATGCCGCTGCTTCCGGGAGCCACGCAAAGCTATGGCACGAGCAGAGCAGAGCAAGCCTCTGACCTCGCTCCCTGGCTTGAGACCGGAGCGGGGCAAGCCCTGGGCCCCACTCCCTGGCAGGAGCTCTAGAACCAGATTAAAATGTCTGAAGGGCCAGATGCGGCCCCTGGGCCGTAGTTTGCCCACCTCTGGTTTAAACCAAGGACGAAACAGCAGCATCAAAAGCAAGGAAGTTGGCTTGTGTGAATGGGGTGTTAGCAGGAGAGAGTTTCACGTATTTTCACAGAAAGTACATATCATATCGCATCTTCCATTTCACAGACAGAGATTGAGACCATCTCTTCCATTGTATCATTTCCTTCTTTTATAAGGGCCTTATTTTGGTACTCTTATTCCACAAGTAATCCCACTAAGTTCATTAGGACTGCTCTGAAGTGAGGTACTACTCAATGTAAGTAAGGATATCAGGATCTGGCTCTAAATGTTCACAGAGAATTTAGTGCTCACATGAATGGTGCTGGATTGACACCCTGGGAAACTGAAGTCAGGCATTTACCCAGAGCACTTGTGGCAGCAGTTCAATGTTACCCACACAACACTGACCTGCCAATGTACCTCAACCATGCTGTGGAAGGACCATGTATCTTAGGCTACAGAGAGCAGTTCTGTCATCCATTATATCCTGAAATGGTCTTAGTAGTTGTCAGTTTGTGGGCCTGCCTTCTAGAAATTTGAATATAACCATCAAACTCATTTGTATACACTGAACAACCACAAAAATAATACAGTCAGTTATTACAGACCACTGGTATATTCAAACCAGTAGTGAAAATCGATTCAGCCAACTACCTCCCTGCCTCCTTCCGTTTTGCTTACCTATCATTAGCCCCTACTTCAAGGAGCTGTAATGAGAATTAAGGAGTAGATCCTTTGGAAGACAGTTGAACTGACTCAGAGAAGGCAGGATTTGGTTAACATGAACACACCATTTCAGGAGCTTGTACTTGTAAGGGTACTTGTAAGGAACTCATGCAGCTTGTGCTGGGCATGTTATCTTGTTCCATGATAGTACTATAACTGCTGAGCTATAATGTTAACTTTGAAATGATTCTGACTTTTAGTGTTCGTGGATCTTTAAAAAAGCAGCCCAGGGGCAACCACAAGGAAAAACACCCCCCCCCACCACCACCATCATTATTGGAGTATGTTATCTCTGTGTTGCTTAGGGAATTTAGAAATCCAAAAGGTCATGACTCACTCCCAGGTTCACTTCTTGTTTTAAGAGTAGCTCAACTTTCTGCTATAAAGTCACCAAACGGGTCATTGTCAAGATTAGGAGTACTTGTGGCACCTTAGAGACTAACAAATTTATTAGAGCATAAGCTTTCGTGAGCTACTGCTCACTTCATCGGATGCAGCTCACGAAAGCTTATGCTCTAATAAATTTGTTAGTCTCTAAGGTGCCACAAGTACTCCTTTTCTTTTTGCGAATACAGACTAACACGGCTGCTACTCTGAAACCTGTCATTGTCAAGATTGTTAACTTTTCTACAGAACGTTTTAAATAGGTAAATATAAAGTAGTAATTAAATCAATTTTATGTAATATGTTTTTTCATTTGTAATCTCAATTAAATTAATTAACTGGCTCAGCTCTTGTTTAGTTTTTAAACTTCCCTAGTTAAGAAATGGAACACTGGGAGTAAATCCAGCTTTCCTATAGATGAAAGAAATTCAAGGAAACACTTACTAGAACCAAAAGAGCAATAAGCAAATTTTTCAGCTTTGTGTTCCATGTACAGATTTATTTTTTTAAATTTAAATTCCCTCATTTGTTTATGTAAAATAAATCACAACACTTATTTATTCAAAATATTTCTTATACAATTTATAAAGGCCCATATGTTATTGTTTTTGGAAACTGAACGACTTTGTTCTGCTGTTTTATAGATACATTTTTGCATGGGATACAATCAAACAAAAAAAAGTTAAGATTTATATTTCTTTCATGACCTGAAATCAACACTTCCCATAGCTCATAATATTGGCTGATCTCTTCTTTGACAGGTACTTTAAGGGGAGATTTATGTAGATATCTTGCCACATGTGGATGAATGTGGAATAATAAAATTTCTTTCCAAAAGTTTTTGGATTCAGTATGAAAAGATGATATGAATGCATAATCTTTCCCATCTGGGAGATATCGTAGATTTCAGCGACTCTTTGTAATGTACAATTGTTCTGGGAAACCAAGAAATCTTTTATAGTCCAGTATGTAGTGTAAAAGGTAGCACTTGGAAAATATGAGCTGGAATGCTATCACAGTTAAAGGCTTAATCGGAGTGTTAGAAATAAAAACCTTGCATAACATACAGATTAATGAGATACTCCATGTTCTCAGATACAATAACAGAAATGAAACAGAGCCAAAATTGCACATATCCTTCACCTACTAAGTTTTTCCACGCAGAGCCATTATATTGTGAAAGACACAAAAAGTTAATCTTATTTTCATGTGATCTGACCAACTAAAGACATGGGGTGAAACCTGGCTCCACTGAAGTGAATGGAAATTTCTGCACTGACTTTAATGGAGCCAGGATTTCATTCACTGAATAGTATTTTTGGCCCTTAGAACAAGTGTTCATGAGATAACATGTTTTCCATTACATAAGACAATAAAGACACTATTTTTAGGCTGAGGATAATCATACAACTGTGAAATCAGTTTTCTTCACAAAAAATAAAACCCAGGGCTGCGAGTCTCAGAGCCTTGGTCAGCTGACTCAGTTTGCAGAGCTCAGACTGCGGGGCTAAAAATAGCAGCATAGATGGTGCAGCTCGGGCTGCTGGAGCCTGGGCTCTGAGACTGTGAGTGGGAAGGGTCTCCGAGCTCTGTCTCCTGCCTGAGCTGGAATGTCTGCAGCCTGGGCCCGTTAGCCTGAGTCAATTGACTTGGGCTTTGAGACTTGGCACTGCGGGTAGTTCTTTGCAGTATAGTCATACCCCTAATGCAGGGGTTGGCAACCTTTCAGAAGTGGTGTGCCGAGTCTTCATTTATTCACTCTATTTTAAGGTTTCGCGTGCCAGTAATACATTTTAATGTTTTTTAGAAGGTCTCTCTCTCTAAGTCTACATTATGTAACTAAACTATTGTTATATGTAAAGAAAACAAGGTTTTTAAAATGTCTAAGAAGCTTCATTTAAAATTAAATTAAAATGCCGATCTTATCAGTTCAATGCAGTGGTTCTTAACCTGCAGATGTCCTTTTTGGGGGTGTGAGACATGTGAGATTTTTTTAGAAGGTAAATCATCGAAACCACAGATTAAGCACAGGCACATAAGTACAACTACTTTGTTTCATCAAACCTATGTATTTATTAACATATTACATTTTTTAACAATTACTGTAATATACAAAGTTTTTAAGTTTTCAAGTTTCTAAGCTAATTGTAGTGTAATTTTTGATAAGGGGTGAGAGAACATATTTTGAGAACTCCAGACCGTTAGCAGGCCTAGTGGGGCCAGGTGTAGTGTATTAAATTTCTCCCCATAGGAATGTGCTACTTACGGTGTACTACTTACGGCTGCCAGTACTGGTGCTCCGCAAATAGCACATTCCTATGGGAAGAAAGTTAATACACTACTCCAGCGGACAGAACCCCAGACCGGCGGCGGGCTGAGCAGATCAGCCCGCTGCCAGTCTGGGGTTCCATCCGCCAGCTCCTGCCAGCTGGGGTCCTGGCCGCTGGACCCGTTCAGCCTGCTGCCAGTCTGGGGTTCTGTTCACCCAGGCAGGCAGTGGGCTGAGCAGGGGGTGATGGCGGCCGGGGCCCCGGCTGACAGCAGCGTGCCAGTAAAAATCGGCTCGCATGCCACCTTTGGCATGCATGCCCCAGGTTGCCGACCCCTGCCCTAGTTGCTTTTAAAGGCTTTAGCACCAAAGCAAGTACAGTACAACAGGACCTGTAAGGAGATAACTGTATTTCTTTTTAACAGGAATAAATATATTTTGTTATATATAATATTAAAACCAGAACCCCCACCCCGTCATAATATTAAACTTTAAAATGGTACTTCGCCTGTCTATAGCACTTTCTATCCAACAGTTTCAATGTACTTTACAAACATTAATTATCAGAGCCTCACCAGGCCCCTGTAAGGTAAGTATTATCTCCATCCATGACAGTCTCCTAAATAGTAAGTACATGCTAATAGTGAAAACAGCAACAATTCAGTTAAAATATTGGTTTATTACAGAACTCCAGGATAAGACTAGAAAAGACTTTTCTTGTGCATTTCAGAAAGGAGGAATGATTTGTCAAAGCCAACAATGAACAATGTAAAGTGATCGCTGTGCCAGTAAGTGTTTGAGCCCAGCATCAATTTTTAATGAAACTTTTAAAAGAAATTTTGATATTATCCTACTGTATCTAAACGCTATATAGCATATATTGCATTATGGTTTATCAAAAGATTCCTCCATCATTAGATCGTATTTATCATGTCTAGTGCTTTGGGCAGGCAAGAAAGATTGAAGTGCAAGGATACTGTAGCAGCCATGATTTAAGTTTTCAGCATCATTTATTTGAATTATATTGCTGTTTATCTAAAATAACCTCTAGTATAACAACAGGGTGGATGGCACTGTATATTTTCAAATACATTTTGCAGTTCGTACTGCATATGCAGGGGCAAACTTTCAGATTGCTGCTGAGAGGAATGGGCACAACTTCTGATCTCTAAGACATCTAGTGGGAATGTTAGAGTACTAGTATTGCATCTGTTTACATTCAACAGAAGTAAAGTATAGCATAACTAAAGGTAAATTGCAGATTTTTATTTAACACTGTTTTTGGCAAAAGTGTTCTGATTTACTATAGATATTTCACACTCAATATATAAATTATGATATCTATGTATTACTCACACAGTATTTAACACAGATGAGTACATTTTTCCTTATTATGTGAGCGTCTGCTGAAGTATAGAGGGCAGAGGGCCCATGATACTGGGAAGTCTATCCAGAGGAGAGCCCATCCAGACCACAGAGCTTAATACACCACAAGGTTGTCTTTGTTGGGAGTCAAAAGCATTATAAATGAGGTGCCTCCCAGGTTAAATGCTCCAGGATTTTCTTTGCCTGTACTTGTAGCAAGTCCAAGGAAGCATCATGTTCCTGATTCTGTTAAACAGGCCGAAAACTGGTATAAAAGAGTAGAGATTCAGGCCTCACATATACTGATGAGTTTGCAACTAATGAAACTCAGAATTCACTGCAATGGTTGATCCATTATTCCTATTAAGACTCTGATTTCTCCTAAACAGTCCCTGAAGAGGCCGAAAGTACAAAGAATCTAGAGTTATGATGCAAGTTTTGATGTGAGACAGAGAAAAAGGTTCGTTCCTACTACAATGTACAAGCATATGATGAAAGGGTGATAAATGTTTTAATCACGTTAAAAGAAAAAGATGGGAGGACAAAGAAAACTGTTTTTTTCTGTTTTCAGGAAAACAAAAGTTTGCTGAGAAAGGAAGGTTTCCACTTATACCTTTTTTTAAAATTGGGTGTATCAAATAGGTATGGACTGATGTTTAAGTTTATCCTACCACTCAGTAATTAAGGTTTGACAAGTGGTTCCATTCCAGGGCCTCATTTTCAGTTATGGATAATATTTTCATTCTTTTACCTCTGTGGTTGAAATTTGCCAGATTTATTCTGTCCAAAAATGAATGTTTTGTTAAAATCTGAGCCAATATGATTCAGCGGTTTTCAAGGACACAGCATGGAAAAAATATACTTCCCATTATAAAATAATTTACACTCTCTCATAGATACATCATGTGCCAGCAATGCCCCTCTGCCATGTACATTGGTCAACCTGGACAGTCTCTACGTAAAAGAATAAATGGACACAAATCAGACATCAAGAATTATAACATTCAAAAACCAGTTGGAGAACACTTCAATCTCTCTGGTCACTCAATTACAAACCTAAAACTTGTAATTCTTCAACAAAAAAAACTTCAAAAAGAGACTCCAACAAGAGACGGCTGAATTGGAATTAATTTGCAAAATGGATAAAATTAACTTAGGCTTGAATAGAGACTGGTAGTGGATGAGTCATTACACAAAGTAAAACTATTTCCCCATGTTTATTTCCCCCTCCCCCCTCACTGTTCCTCAGACGTTCTTGTCAACTGCTGGAAATGGCCCACCTTGATTATCACTACAAAAGGTCCCCGGCTCTTCCCCCCCCCCCGCTCTCCTGCTGGTAATAGCTCACCTTAAAGTGATCACTCTGGTTACGGTGTATGGTAACACCCATTGTTTCATGTTCTCTATATATAAATCTCCCCACTGTATTTTCCACTGAATGCATCTGATGAGTGAGCTGTAGCTCACGAAAGCTTATGCTCAAATAAATTTGCTAGTCTCTAAGGTGCCACAAGTACTCCTTTTCTTTTTGCGAATACAGACTAACACGGCTGCTACTCTGAAACCTATTAACAATATGTAACTGTGAACCAAGTGGGACTAAAGATGCCAGATAATTGTGCTCTGTTCATCTCCACATAAAAGGCCAAGTATGGGTAGAGGTAGAGAAACTCTTATATTTTCCCCTGTTACGTGCCATAAGCGTGACCACAAAGTGGCCAGTATAGCCCTCAACTTAAATCAATACATATTTTATAAACCTTAACTACAGGTGTCAGTACCAGTGCCACCTGTAACCTATATGTATTCGCAGCACCTTCTTTATTTTCCCACATCTAATAGTAATATCTATTCTAAATAATAGCACTTCTAAGTAATAGCACTGGTGAAAAAATCAGCACCGTCAATGGATCAGCTATCTGTCTACTTTGGCATTTTATAATAAATAATAATAATGAACCTCTAAATCAGTGGTTCTCAGCCCGCAAGCCACTTATGGCCGAATCAGCACACAGCTCAGGGCCATACAGGTAGTACATGTATTGTGTGTATGTGGCTCACATAAACACCCAGAGAAGTACATATGCAGCCCACAATGCTAAATAGGTTGAGAACCACTGATCTAAAAGATCCTAAGGTGCGTATCCATTACCTGCAGTTTTAAGCTACAGAAATACAAATATAGTACTGTGCATGAAAAGCAGAATATTTCCATTTCTTTTTTGCTCTCCTACAAGTTACAAAAGAGTCAAACAATTTTTTGTCCAAAAAAAAAATTGTTTTCTTGCTGACATTTGTATTCTTTTCAATTTTTTTTTTTTTTTTTTTTATTAGTTTTAACAAACAGCAATTTAAAAAATGTTTTCTCGCAGTCTCCTTACATCATAGTGTCATTCATTTATGTTAATTCGTAATATATTAAGTACAAAAGTTCAAGTCCTACCATATGCTGCCCTAGAGACTACCCTAAGTCTTGGGCCAGTATTTTAAGAAGTGCCTGCCTTTGCACTGCCCTTGCACAGTACTTTGCATAGACTGCTTCTGGATCAACCCTGGATCATTACAAAGTTGCATTCACTGCCTCTATTGGTTTCAATGGGAATCAGCCTGAGTAAAACCTCAGTGAAAACGTAAAGGACCCCAAGGAGATTAGCAGTGGATCTGGTGAGCTGCCAGTACCTGCACATTACTGAGCCATCCAGTTTTTGCTAAGGCTTTTCCCTGATAGGAAAGAACCAAACTCCTGCTGGCACTCCAAGTCCAATAAAGATTATCTCACCACCTTGTCTCTGGATACTTAAACTTACAGACATAACAGATTCTGTCACATGGTATCGAAAGACACAAAGTAACATAATTTTGCTGGGCAGACAAGAATAATGGGATCTAGTATGGTTTTATTTGTAACAATGTAGATAGATTTACTCCCAAAATTAATTATATTTTCTCCACAAAATAGGATCTTGATAAATCATCTGCCAAGTCTGAGTTGCCTGTAGCTACATAGAAGTAAAGCTGTAAAATGCCCAACCCCTTGAAACTACTACAGAACCTCGAATTACGGTCCAGCGCAGAGGAGGGGCAGTCCTAATGGTTCCCAGATATATATTATGGCTCCAGGGTGAATACATTTGGACATGGAAGATAACTACTACAACTAGCTCATCTTCACAACTGGAGAAGGGCATTCACAGTTCAAAAGTCCTTTTTTATTTATGAAACAACTTCTGCTGGTAGGAAGGATACAGCACAGAGTTTACCCCAAACATTCCTTTTCTTTTATGAGTTCATTATGTGGAGGGCTACATATACTGAAATTATAAATGTATAGCATAAAGGTTATCTTAAATACACTCAGACAGGTCTAGGGCTTTGTGGGGGATTAACTCTAATGGGAATCGAGCAAGTAAATCACTTGTGCATTTCTGGAAGAACAGATGCCTGGAAAACAGAAATAGCAACAGCATTTTCACCATATGATTTTCTTACAGAAAAATGTCAGGTGGCTCCGAAAGGTGTCACAGCTAAAACACCATTGCTTACATGCTGAAACTATTTTCAGCACATAACAGTAATCCCTGCTCCCTCCATTTGCAGCGCAACTGCATATTCAAGTTTCAGCATGCCATACTTGCGTCTATAGTCAATCACCCAGAATTCCATATATACAGTGTCTACACAGGTAATTTTGGCTGTGCAATTTTTATAACTTTTTTCACATGAGTTAAATCAGTTGCCCCAAAGGAGTGAGGTGAGACTGTGTACAGCACAAGGGCTAGGCTGTACAAATGGTAATTATGCCAAACCCCTTCAAAATAGACCTCTACCGGATGACATTGTTTCAGCTGCAAACAGTTCACACTTTGCTTCCCCTCCCCCACCAACACACACATAAATACACACAAATTGCCTTAAAAAAATCTCTTATTGTCACATAGCCAGCTTCCAAACCTTGCGTCCTTTCAGAGTGGCTGCTGCTGAGCATTTGCCTGAGAGCAGGGTAAGGTCACTTTGTCTGTGCTGTCTGAGCAGCCTGGTGGGCAGTCTTGAAAAGTTTGCAATACCAAGGCATGACTTCAGTTGCACTTAGGTAGCAGCACTGGTTATAAACAATTCTGGTTTCTATTCAAACAGAAATCACCTTGATTTTGAATTGTCAACATTAATCATTGAGAATCAAATACTTTAAGTTACAGGAAGATCAACCTGTCCTGTAAATAACTTTTACCTTTATAAATAGTTAAAATTATATTCCCTCTGAGTGTTGTTTTATATGAAGTGAGTCTACCAACATCCTTTTATGTCTGCATGTAGGTTTCCCAAAGATGTTACACAGCTGAATATTAAACAGCATTCCCATAAGTGTATATAAGAAATGAAATGGGAAGGGCAATGGAGACCTTTCAGGACAATAATTTGACAACAACAGGAGTGAGTACATGAGAAAATCCAGTTCTCTCATGAAAGGCAATATGGTCTAGACTAGTATGTCTCAATCCACTGGGTGTGACTCACAGGTGAATCTTACAGACTGTCTACTAAGCAGACCCCATAGTTAAGAGAAATCAAACCAAAAAAACCCTCATTAAAATGCTGCAGGCTGTGGGACCCAGCAGAAATGAAAGAAAGAGAAGCTCTGCTTCCCATTCCTTACCTTGCCCCCCACCTCTGCTCCAATCACTTCTTCATCCTCCCCTCCCCCATCTCACTCACCCCTTCCTTCCAAAAACCTCTTCCCTGGCTGAATAATAGTCAGCTCTTTAAAAGGTGCCACTGAGCTCTGGGCTGGCAGATCCAGAACTAGCAAACCTCCATCAGTGACGGCAAACAGTAAGATGTCGGTGGGACATGCCAAGAAACTGTGGCTGTTTTCTGAGTCATGAGTAGTAAAGATTGAGAACTACCGGCTTAGTTGACTAAACCTGGACTCCCATAGGTCTAATCTCATCTCTCACAATGACTCACTCTCTAGTGGGCATGGCCTAAGGCTTTCTCCACAGTGGCATTTTTCTTAAAATCCCTCGCTGCTGCATTAACACTAATGCACTTCCACTGGTGACAGCACCAATGTGGGCACTAGTGTAGACAGAGTATGCATTTTTACTATTATACATTTATACTATTAACAAGGCCTGCTCAGAACAGGGTCAGAGAACATGATGACAGAATAACAGCAGCTAGTCCATACTAGGGAACTGCGTCAGTATTAGAGGAAATATGGGAGACTAAGAAAAAGGTCAATACAGACTTTGGCCAAGATTTGCAAAAGTAACGTGAGTCTGGCACTTGTCTTCCTATACACAGTACTGCTCAAAATTAAATTCATTCACAAAGTTAAAATATACTCCATAACAAAGCGTTTTGTCTGCTTGGAGTTTAAAATGTCTATGCCCCTCCTAGAAAGTCTACCATTATTATCCTGCTTCTCTGTCATATTTTATCAAATACTTCCATACGCACTGCTATTGATAACTGTATAAAGTCAGGATTCAAGAGATGGAAACATCACACAAAGCCAGAATACCATGACAATGAGAGTAAAAAACTAAAGCTTTCCACTAAGTTCAGTCTACAGATCACTGCAGCTTCTTAGACAGTAACTGCCAAAGCCAATTTTTACTCAAAACAGTCTTTACCAGCAGACTTAGTTGTGGTGCTGTGTGTAAGACTGTGAGGACCACATGATCACAGGGATATCACATAAGGAGTAAGAAAGGCACACAAATACTTCAGAAATGTACAAGAGATTAACTATTTGAAAACATAGCATTGTCTTCTTAAATTTATCATCACAAACCCTTTTTAATAATAAACAGATGCAACTGAAAGAAAGTACAATCAGTATCTTGCTGCAATAAAATATAAATTAGGCTAAACGGGCATAATAAAAATCACATGGTAGGAAACGGCATTTATTAAGCAATGAGACACAACAAGGAGGACAGCGATTGTGGGACACACCAAGAGATATGATTATGAGGCAAACTCTTAGGATCATATCTTCCCAGGAGATTAGTGTAGTAGAACCATGATAAGCAACAGATAAGTCAACTTATCTGGGTTGACTGTTGAAATGTGGCTTCTTCCCATAATTCTGTACTTCATAAAAAGAGATTTTTGTAGTCTACCCTGCACACACATGATGATTTCCACACTAATCTCCATCAGGAAATAGGTTTAACTGAACAGATGAGTTAGTTCTTAGCACAGAGCACCACTAATACACTAATTTACTATCTTGAAGTCTGTGAAAATCAAGTTCATGGCTTGTGGTGAAGACCCACACCTCTTAAATGGATTAAATGCTGATAAACAGGATCTATAAATTGGAAAACAATAATCATGTGGATGGTTGCACAAGCAACTCATTTAATTCCTCAAAATTGGTATTATCACTATCCCAGTGAGGTTGGTAGGCAAGGGAAATTACCTCAAACTGAACTGAGTTCCTGCACACATGCACACACACATACAAACACAGTGCAGGGCAGTAACACTTTAAGGCATCATTGTCAATGGATGAATCAATGCCAATATCTCAAAGCAAACATTAGTAATCAAGATCATCAAACTGATTGCAGACACCACAAAAGCAGGCAAGTTGTGAAATATGGTAACACTGTTCCCACATTTCATTTCCAACGGCAAGAGAAAATAACTATCTCCACACCAATACCCAGAAATACCCAAAAACTCTCCTCTGAGAATGAGGAAATCAAGAAACATGAACTAAATTATCACTGAAATATTCCCACCTCAATCAGGAGGCAAATATGGACAGCAGTCTGTGAGCCACAGTCAAACACCACAGGCTTGAGGGAATACCTTCAGGATATATGGAGAACAGTAACAGTGATTGAAACTATCAATAATATAACAGTTTCTTGTTACATTTAGGGCAGAGGACATGAATGTTAGTAATTACCTGCTGGTATGCAATGAATTTAGTACATACTTTGTTGCGTGTGTGAAGTCAGAGGTGTTTTCCATGTGCAGTGCTCACCATTACTAACACACATATAGTGCTATTTTGCTTATGAAATGTGTGATGTCTCACCCAATTTAGTATCCATTTTATAATAGACTTTAGAAATACCAATGTATACAACATTTTTAAAAAAACAAATCTAAAATAACTCTCACCCATATGGGTAAATAAACTAAAAACCAACAATCCACCCGTTGCCACAACTCCGCACAATTCCAACCAATCCTCACCCTTTCACTCGCCCCAAACACCTAGGAATATTCCTCAACGCAGCATGGCTTTAACAGCCACACTAGAATATCCCTAGCATGGGCGATTAGAAAGCATGAAGAATTAGGAGGAAATAAGATACCTTTACTAGGTTACATGAGAGAGACAATCAAATACTGCTTATCATCAAGGGTGTGATTTTTATACACACATGCCCATCTCACTCTTCCTTATTGCTGTTACTGAAAGACTATTTTTAAGGCATGTGCTTGTTGGAGGGAGGCTGGGCAGATGATGAAGGCGGTCAATTTTTGTGCTGGACCCTGCTGCTGAAATTACCTGTTTTTTGGGGACTGAGCAAAATGTGAAGCTGAGAATTGCAATTCATACTTCGATGAATCATTTGAACAGAATGCTCCCCACAGATAAATGCAATTTTACAACCCATGGCTAACAGTCATGTTGCCTTATGGCCACTGTTATTAACAGCTTCGCATTTTTATTCCAAAACCAAGAAATAAAAGCATTACCTGGATGATATGGTCATGGTAAGAAACAATATGGAAATAAAAGTAGTAGACAAGCTTTCTTACTTCATCTCCGCAAACTAGTAAGAAGTTTCATCAAAAACAAGATAAATTAATACACCTGATCACAAACAAAATAAGTATGAAATGCCATTCAGTGTCACTATCAATTCAATGGCTTCTAAGAAGTCCATCAGTGAAATTTAGGTAACAAAAGTGAATGTACTCAACAGCCCCAAATCTCTGGTCATGACAATTCCCTTAATACAAATTACCTCTGCTTAGTTATCAGGACAAATATATAGATGCTAAAACAACAATCTGTTAAACCCATGTGACTACAGCAGCCTCAGAAGATATGGAAAATTGAATCCCAAAATGTGAATCTTGAACAGCCCCCTTGTATAATGTAGCAGTATAAGTAACCAAGAGTGCATACACATCTAGAAAAAATTACATATTTTTTTAGTTCCTTTAAGGTTCACAGAGCTTTACCCAGAATTCCACTTGAAACATCTAATGCTGACTCACTGTGAAAAGTTTGCAAAACTGTAGTAAATATGTACTGTCAAAACAAGGTCTGGAACTACCAGCTATATTTTGTATCCTTGCATTAATCTGAATACAGAAGGATAGAAAGAAAATACAAATACTGGCACAGGTGATTTCAAGACTTAGTTGCTTGACCTTTTTGTAAGAAGCTTTTTGGCATCTAGGACTTGGCAGCATCTGTGAAGGCCAAGCCAGGACAAAGAGGAAGACAGGAAGCATAGAGCTGGCCATGTCTCCTTGGCAGCCAGCATTGCAACAGGGTGAACTACCACCTCGTTGCCAAACCAGAAACAGTGGGGGAAGCCCAGATAGTTGGCAATCACATACTGCTGTATTGTACATCCTAAACTCCAAATGCCTGATAAACTTAAATGCTATGCCAGACCCTAATCTATTTAAACTTCTACTGTACTAGAAAACACTTTGTTTGTCCTTATTTGTGTGTTTCCTAAAGAAATGACGCAGCAGTAGCATGCTGAAAAATGTGCATGCTGAAAACTAGTTCTCATTACAGGGTTATGCTTTCAGGGTTTCCCTCAAAGCTCTATTAAAAGAGTGGTAGGCATTCCCCAATCACACTTTCGCTTTCTGTCCCCAACTTTTCCCATCACTGGGAATGACAGCCTCTAAACACACACGATAACTTAGAATAATACCAATAGAGCTAAATTAAGTCCCCTTCTTTAAAAATGTTTTAAATTTCTTATTACTTTTGGGGCACATATTATGAAAACTGGATAACTCTCTCTATCTCACACACACACACACATACACACACCCCTCTCCTTCTACAAACATTAGAGGAAAACCCAGCTTTGAAAATTAAAAGGTTTAAACCCCTGATCCTTGGTCCAGCTGAGCTGTGTCCAGTGTATGACCCAAGATAGGGTTAGGGAGCAAAGTTAGCTTCACATGTCACCTGTGTTTTTCTGATCCCTGAGACTGCAGGGGGCTGGTTTGGACCCTGGTGTAAGTGAGAGCAGCCTCAGGACTTCTTTATCTTACATCGTTCAGCAATGGCCTCCATACAGATGTTGTGGAAGGGCACAGTACACTTCAGTTATGCTCCCTAACATGCCCCTGGAAAGCTTCTCCATGGCATCTCTAGGCCATCTGGTGATTCTCTTATAACAGGGAAAACCACAGCTGAACACTTAGGCCAGCTTTAAGGATGCTGTGTGCAGCCAATGTGGTGCAAAGCAGCTTTTTGGTCCAAGCATCTAGCCGTAAGTCTTTTATTAATCTTGCTAATGTGCAAAGAACAAGAACTACTTCCCTTTCAATGAGCACACTAGTTTCTGAAAGTTATATTTTACAAATCTTTATCAGTTATCTATGGAATCAATGTAACAGGGAGTCAACTGACATCACTGTGATTACTGCAGCAAAAGTGTGTGTGTGACACTCAAACTTTTTGACCGCGCCTGCACTATCACATACAAACCTACATAAAATGACCACCATATACTTAAAATATAATTAAAATTAACTACACTGCATTATTTTTCAATGAAAATCTCCCAAATTGCCTGGGTCAGCATTCACCCAGGCTTCCTAGGCTGGGGTGCCAAGTTTTCTCTCTCTCTCACTAAGTTTAAGTTCTGAATATATTAGAAAGTATACTATGGTAAAGAAAACTCTTGAATCAAAAGCAGACCTTTTCTGGCTGGGACCATAGGTTATAAATAGTGAAAGGCTACAAGTCAATGCCATAATCTATTCTTATTTCCATTTAAAGTTAAAGTCTATTAAAAAAGTTGCTGACATTTTACTCCTGATGGCATTTCTGTTCGGCTTACTCCATACCTACACTCTCAAAAATTAATATTAGTAACAACTATGGCTCTAACTATTGGATTTGCACTCCACAAGAGAATAGGCTCCCCTTTCTCTTTCTAAATAGCCACATAATTTTGATGAGGTTTCTTTCGTTGAGGTTTTTTTTTTTTGTTTGTCTGTTTTTTGACAGGTAGAGAAAGGAGAAGGCATACAGCAAGTCAGCTAAAATCACAAACTGCGAGTTTAAGAATCTCATCACCAAAGTAATTATCACTTCCAGAACAAGAGTCATGGAATGTCTGTTATGTTGAGGACAGACAAGTAGTTGTTTTGAATTCCTACAAGAACTTAGTGCGTGGGATTTTGTCTAAAACTATGCTCCTTCCCCCCACAGATGATATTTATAGCATGACAGGTAATGGCGGCAGAGACTGCATTTTCCTCAGAATCAGCCCCCAGCTTATGTCATCAGAGCCTTACTTTGTGATTGTCTGCTCGCTATATTCATGAGATGCTCTTCTACTAGTTTTAGACATGTAATAACTATTTTCTGACTTACTGGATTTATTTGCTATCATCTGTATAAAATGAAGACAATTTTTAAAAATAAATTTATTCCAGTGAAAATCAGGGATGGACAAATCTGTTCAGAGAAAATAAGGGCCACTCCATGAACTTTTCTCCCTCCCCCTTCTGTCTAGATCCAAACCTTCTTAGAATTTCTGAAAGATTCTAATAACTATTTCAAGTGTGTGCTTTTTTACTATAGCTCTATCCTTAAAACCTTCCTAAAAACTTACTTCTTCAGTGACGGCCATAAGTGTCATTGACATCCACTCATATCTTTATCTTTTTTATTTGAAGCTTAAAATAAAAAAGCATTAACCAAACAAACAAAATGTGCACATAACTGAACTGAATAACCACATGATGATACTTCATCTACCTTCACCCTCTCCTCTGCGTAAAGTTTGTCACGTTCAGTTATGTGAAAAATGTAGATTGTGAAAAGTATAGATTGTAAACTCTGTGAGGGCAGAGGACATGTTGGCTGTGAAGCACGTGGCATACTTTTGGATGCTATTAAAAAATTAACATCACCAGACAAAAAACTGGGACCAGAGATTGAAATACCAGTCACATCATAGAGCAGACAATCTAGTGATTTCTAGTCCAATTTTCAAGACTAAATAGGTTTAAATATGTTTCAGATAAGTATACAACCTTTCTATACTTCTGTGCTTGTCCAAATGGAACTAAATCTTTGCACCTCTGGAAGTATACTATAATTAGTGAAAGTGTTAACTTACTCAATCCTATGATAGTATTAATAATTTTGCTTTGTTTAGGACCAGACTGTGGAGCTCTTACTCACCAAAGTAGTCCCTTGAATAAGTGCATACTAACGTGAATGACAATCTGGCCCTTAGGTGCCTTTCCAAGTCATATTACAGATGCTAGTTCCAAAAAATGCTTAAAAGGAACAGTACGTTATTTTAATGTATGCAGCATTGAATTATTTAATACTTCTTCTTATATTCCAAACAATTGACTGATTGTATTATGAAATTTCTACGTTCCCCAGCATTTACGAATTTGCAGAGCTGAATCTTTGGCTGCCTTAGTATGTCTAAAGGCGAATATAGCTTTAGATAAGAAATGATTTTTTTCTTTTACTCTGTAAGGATAATTATCACAGCTATCACACTATTTTTGTAATTACATCCGTAAGAACTGTTGTTTCAAAATTGTTCTTTGTATCACCATTATGCAATGTGGGAACGTTTGTCTTTTCTAATGATCACCAACACAAGTGTCTTTTTGTAGCTGTGTAAGTGATTTCACCTCCTTCTATTAATATCCTGTTACTTGCTTTGGAAAACCAAAGGAGACAGGCCCTAATGAATATATATATATATATATAAATGAAGACTTTTAGTGAAGCCAGGTCTAAGGCATTTCGAAAAAGGAATTCACACTTCCCCTTTATGGCAGCATAACATTTTCAACGTACTTTGCTAAATGATAAAAAGCCCAAAAAATACCTCAAATCTGTGTTTCATAAACTGTACTCTAAGAGAAGCAGCAATAAAGTTTATTACAGACCTAAAGTATCTGCATAAACCCATTTAATTGAAAAGTGGGTGGAGAACGCTGCCAAATTAAATGTTTACATTAGCACAGCTGTATTGTAAAAACATTCTGCCCCCTGCGCTTTGTAATTATAAGATATTTCTGGACTGTGTATCTCTACAAAGTTTATCTCTACTGCCAAGAGTGTTTTGGCACAGAGTGTCTGCAATTTTTGGCAGCCAGAGTGCTCTCAGCGCAGGCAGTATCTAAAATGGCTGCCAAACAGTTATCCTGAAATGTCGTCGACCTAGTGTCGTCCTGTGTGAAGGGCAAAAGCCAAAGCTGGTTTAAAAACAATCTGATTGTTTTAAATGAGGCAAAGAGCTTGGTTTCCACATAAACACAGGGGCTGGCACCACCAATTTGTTGTGTCATGTTCATAAAAAATTCTGGAGAATGATAGTGGGAGGGAAGGAATACTGACTGCTGGGGATCTCCAGTAAATGGGGGGGAGGGGAAATGTGGGGGGAGAGTTCTTTAAGAGAAGCTTCATTTTATTGTTTTAACTTATGCATAAATCTTAATGCTTTATTTTCCCCTGTGCCAAGAACATAGTAAGATCTTTACAAACAGATAGTGTGTGTACTGTTGGCAAGACAACAATGAAGTCAAAATCTCCCAACTTACAGCTGCATAAGATAGTTTTTGTCATTGAATTTCCTCACCCTCTTTTAAAGGAAATCTTTCTCTTCCAAACAACTACTGAAGCTTACAAAAGCAAGAGGAAGAGGATATGGTTTCATGCTTTCAAGCCTTTGGTACACAACATGAAATTAATTTGACTTAGAATGTAATATCCACATACTCTTGTTGTTTCGGATTTTCTACAAACTTTCACATCAATATATTTTATTTTTAGCAACTATTCAATCTTAGCTATCATATCTTGCATAATTAGTTCAACAGATTTTCCTCTTTTACTATGTTAAGGGTTGAGAGATATACTGGGCCCAGTTTACTATCCTGTAATCATAACTGCTACTGACTGTAGTACAGCAATTTTGTGCTTCAGCTAAATCCAACATTCTTGCAATCACTGAGCACTTCCTCAGAGGTGTAAAATTAATCTAGACCTAAAAGTGGCAATTCTTCAACAAGAAAACTTCAAAAACACACCCCAATAAGAGAGTGCTAAATTGGAATTAATTTGCAAACTGGACACAATCAACTTAGGCTTGAATAAAGACTTGGAGTGGATGTGTCATTACATAAAGTAAAACTATTTCCCCATGTTTATTTCCCCCCTCTCCCCCCTCGTGAACTGCTGGAAATGGCCCACCTTGATTATCACTACAAAAGGTCCCTGTTCCCCCCCACCCCCACTTGTAATAGCTCACCTTACCTGATCACTCTCATTATAGTGTATATAGTAACACCCATTGTTTCATGTTCTCTGTGTATATAAAATCTCCACACTGTATTTTCTACTGCATTCATCCGATGAAGTAAGCTGTAGCTCACGAAAGCTTATGCTCAAATAAATTTGTTAGTCTCTAAGGTGCCACAAGTACCCCTTTTCTTTTTGTGGATACAGACTAACACGGCTGCTACTCTGAAAACTGGTCATTTTAGATACTCCTAGTTGGAATTTGAACATATTACCATGTTTTATTTTAAAATTTGTCATCAATTTCCTTTATAATAATGTGATTATACAGTTCCAGTAAAAGTACTCCACGGTAATTTCACTTCAAATTAAAAATAACATGGAAAATACCCATACAAGAAGATATCCCTTTAGGAAAAGGATTGTCAAACTTGTTCATAGGGTGGACCACAACTTAATAGAGAGATTTCTTGGTCACCTCTCCTGTCATTCTTAATCATAGAACATCCATGTGGCTATTATAATAATTCTTACATAGAAAAGGAATATCTGGGAAATATTTAATGTAGTTTAGCTGTATTTTGTGATTTAGCAGCTGAACTATGGGGCACAGCTTTATGACAGCTCTTCCCGGACCACCAGTAAATAATCCAGGAAGCAACAGTTGTGTATGGCCCACAGTTTGACAAGTCTTTAAGTCTTACTGATGCAACATCTATTTCAATTCTACCCATGCTTTCTTCCTAATTTATCAATCAAAACCTGGTCCCTTTAAATATGGATGCATTTCACTGTGATCATTTTGTCCATTCAGCTGTCTTCTACATTTTAGGGACTTTCATCCTCTGTTTAATTTGTAAACAGGCTCAAAGTCACACACAGCCATGCAATGTCAATGTCCTCGTAAATGATTACCCTTGTAGGGTTAAGATTCCAAAGAGTACAGGAAAGTTATCTGCACTCTATTACAATTAGTATCATTTCACCAACATTAATAAGTGCACCTTATAACTCCTCCCCACCAAAAAATGACCAAAACAACCAATCAGATTTTCTGTTCACCAGGTTCTTATCAGTCAGGTGTGAGCAGTGACTTATTTTTCTATCCTTTTCCACAAAATCTGCATGCAAAGATAATTATTAAACAATCTGACAGTAAACATTAAAAGAATAAAGAGATCAAAATTCCATAAATAAGTGCTTTGTCTTCATTTTTATTATTACAGGTGTGTGAGTGAATTTAGTTCTCACCAAAGCAAGAGATCATTGTGGACAACTTGAGGTAGGCACAGAGCAGGGAGGCTGTCTGCAAACTCAGTCTATGTCCCCACAATGTCTCTCCCTCCTTCTTCCACAAACAGTTCTGCCAATGTACATCATTCCCATATCTGCAACATCCCACATTTTCTAGGTCAGTATCTCCTTTCTGTATAATCTATCAGTTGTGGTCTGGTGATGTGCACAAAGGGTGAGGAGGATTAGACCAATTCATTTTGCTGATGGAATTCCACCAATGATGAACTGAGTCAGTGCAGCTAATGGAAAGGCAAATGGCTGTAACATTTGTTAACACTGTGCTGAACATAAACAATAGTTCAGGACAGTGATGCATCATATAAATAAGGAAGAGAAGTACTTAGAAAACTACCACCCCCTGTGATCCCTACAAACATATTTTACACTGTGAGAGGAACTAATTCAGTGGTTCTCAAACTTTTGTACTGGCAATCCCTTTTGCATAGCAAGTCTCTGGGTGGGACCCCTCCTTATAAATTAAAAACACATTTTTATATATTTAATACCATTATAAATGCTGGAGGCAAAGCGGGGTCTGACGTGGAGGCTGACAGCTCACGACCCCGCTTGTAATAACCTCGCAATCCCCTGAGGGGTCCCGAACCCCAGTTTGAGAACCCCTGAACTAATTCTTCAGAACTTCAGGGTCACAGCTTGCAAGTGAGATCCAATCCAACTGCATCCTTTTTACCATTGCATATTCTTGTACAAAAAGCAGACCTTTGTCTCTCCACTCTCCCCTATTCACAGAACATGAAGGTCAAGCATTACCCTGTGAATGTGATATCACTCTCCTACCTCCCAAATGTGTGCAAGTTTTGAAGGCAAATCTCTACCAGATTTGCTTTCTCTCTTCCTCTGGCATATGTTAACAAGGCACTTACAAAGTCACAACACCAGACAAACACAGAAAATGCAGTTTACACATTACAGAAACAACAAAATGCCCTAGGTACTGGCAATCTCGAACTTTCTCTTTTCCCCATACAAAGATACATAGGAAGGAATATTAAGTGTGCAGGATGGTAAAGGGGGTCTCCATTTTCACCTGTTTATTAAGGTCAAAATGGGCCTTGGCCATACTTTAAACCAGTCAATCATAACCCCAAGGTCAGCTGCTACAAATGGCCAGCCTGCGTGTACTAATCCCTATTCAGCTCCCTCAGTAAGCCAGCCTTCCACTGAGGGTAAAGAAAGAGTCATGTTCACATATGATCCAAGTCTCAAGAGCTTCCAGCAATAAGCAACTGAGATACAAACCTCCAACTTCTTTCTCTGCAAAAAGCTTTGTCCTCAAAAATTAAAATAAACTAATGAACTTCCCCCTCAGTTAAAATAATTATGAAATGTTGTCATTTGCAGATGATGAGGTGGCTTTGCCAGATGTTACATTAACTACATGAACTCTTTTAGTGCTGTGGGGAATTAGATTTTGTCTAGCAATTCTGTTTGTGCATTTATAAAAGGTATTTTCCCCTTTGGCTCACATTTCCATTGGTAAATATCAGCCTCCCACTTGGATTTCTGAAGTATTCGGAGGAAAGCAGAGAGGACCTACAGTTATTTTTACTGACATTCATTGATTCCCGGTGTTCTTTTGCTTTTGCCTAGAACCGTTAATTCAGGAAAATCGAAGGATTTCTATCTTCTACCCGGGGCATCACTACAGATATTTCAACTTCATAGAAATATTATAAGTAAGACCTCTTCCAACCCTACACACATCAGCACATAAACAAAATTAAATTCCATGAAAAATTATGGGAAGAGAATACATGGTTGAGCACTCAAAAATGTGGAAATGCCACACATTACTAATTAGTCCTTAATTACATGATCCCATGCTATTTTCACGTAAAATAAATACAAGAATCTTAAAGTTGCAAAGGCAATCAGTCAAAAGTTATGAAGTGTTGCATACACAACCTTTATTAGGCTCTCTTGTGCATATGCATTAGGATAATTTTGCCCAACACCATATAGAAAGTTTACGGCAGACTTGGGGAAGGAATCCAGCTCTCCCACATCCCTGCCCAGTGTGTCCAACACAAGAGAACATCCTTTGCCTTCTTACAATCCTGTCTCATTCACTGTCCATCCTGTGCATCAAATAAGACAAGGGTCCTACATGTATGTGATCATATAATCAATGACTTATCAGAAAGTATATGCACAAGTGGGTCAATTTATGGTAGTACAGGCAACCTCAATTCTGGAATTTCCTAACTTCTAAGTGCTTGATTTTGCAACCTTAACATGACACATTACAGGTGTATTTTAATGTAATTTCCTAGCCTTATAAAAAAGCAAACTGAAAAACAGACATTTCATTGTATAGATCTGTACTGATCCCCGATATGGGTCATCAGCAGAGTTGGAACCCAAGATCTGTAGATCACAGCACAGGCCTCTAACACTCGAGTTAAGGAGCAACTGGTCTCAGTAGTGAGTTGTTACACTCTTTTTGGAACAGCAACTAGAGGGGGACACAATATACTCTTTGTCAATGTCTCACCCAACTATTCACTAGACATGCTGAGACTCAGGAATCTTGGGTTCTATCCCAGGCTCTGGAAGGGAATGATGCCTAGTGGTTACACAGAGCATAGCCAAGCACACAGATTTTGCATATTAATTGTGTAGCTATGTGGATAACACTTTCCATATTAGAAACCTGAGTTCTTTTCATATATCTGCCCTTTGCAAAGATATGTTACTATATAAACCTTAATTCTATGATCACATAGTGGAATTTAGTGGACTGTCATATGGTTTTATGTTTGAGGGGGAGAGACAGAGTTTGTAAAAAAAAAAATCCATAATGCGGAAATATTTGGCCAGAATGCCTCATCCTATACAATCAGCTCCTTTCTAGTAAATCTCTTACCCTACAAGATGCACAGAGATGCTAGAGCTCCCACATGGCCATTATCTCAGTCTCTCCATATCTGAAAAAAATACACAAAGGTTCTGGGGGTGGGAGAGGGGAGGTGTCTTGCAAATAAAGTTTTCAGTAACACTAGGCTCCCTCCACTTCATTTGGAAAACGTATTCACTCCGTCCAAATTTTCCACATGAAGTGACATAATGAATGAAGCAAGATTCCCCGTGGAGACCAGCCTTGTTCACTGCCCCCCTTCATGTTCATGGCCTACCTTAGTGGTGTAATCTGAGCAAGATTCTCTCAGCCTCACTCACACCTTACTCCATGAGTAGTTTCACAGAGATTAACAGGACTGACTCAAGAAGTGTGGAACTACTCAGAGTAAAGAAGGATGACAAAATCTGGCCTTTTGTAAGCATAGCATGAAAGTGGTTATCACAGTTCCTAGAGTACTGTGCACACATAATACTTACTTTTCAGAGCCACCTAACTTGGAAAAATCTAAACCAATTAGCACCAGGACATCCCAAAGCATTTAGCAGAAAGGGATATTTTCAGACCAAATATCAGCTTTTTACATCTAGCTGTTTCCACTATGGGACTGTAAAAATAAAAGTCCCAAGTTTTTATTGTTTTTATATAATGAGGAGGGGTTTTTTCCTCCTTGCACTTCCAGATGACTGTGCTGTCTTTGCTCAAACAATGGTGTTTTTTTTAAAAAAAGAGCAAACTTGCAAAATTTCAACTTAAATTTTGCCAACACCTAAAAACTGTGGGAGTGGAGAGGGGAAGAGAATGGAAACTATTATCAGTCTTAGCTAGAACAGTTGCTAGTATCTGCCTTATAACACAGTTCCCAGACAAGTTGGTGTAAGTTTTTTTTCAATTTTTTGCTTTGCTACAATATTGTCATTCATTCTCAATATATTTTTCTTTCTTTTTCCACACTGCTTTCGATAATCTTAATTTTAACTTGATGTTTTCATAAAAGATGTTGAGTTTTCACTCACTCATTAATAGGTGATATTTAAAAGTTTCTAAAAATATATTCAGGGATCTTGCAGGGATTCAGGCTTTTGGTTGCTCCTCAGTGGTACTGTTCTGTTTGGCCTAAGGGATCATATTCTATATTGAAGAAAGGAATGAGAGGTGAAGGGGATTACCTTAATTTAATAACAAAATGTCTATGTTTCTGAGGGTGCAGAAAAACATCTCTGTTCCTAGACAAAAGACAAAGAAAAGCAAAAGTATTTCCAGGATAATTTTTATCCAGCCCAGTCCATTTGACCATCCCATACTTTGAATTTCAAAGTAATAGTGCGTGAGCATGTGAGAGAAAATGCAGTGGAACATGAAGAAGAATTGTATTAAAATTAAAATGAAATGGTCTCCTGTCTATAAAATTATTTTTACACTGGCTACACCATGTCAGGTTCTCACATGATCTATACCACATATATAGATTGCCTGTGGCTCCTGAGTAATACAGTTCTGAGTCATTGTCGTTGTCATCTTCTTCTCCTTTTTCTTCTAAATGTGTGTGCTGTAGAGCTATTATTAGAGTATGAAAAAGTTTTCAACATGCCTTTTCTCTTCATTGGAGTGAACAGTATTTTCTACAGTATTAAAAAGATGATTCATTTCATACATGGGAAAGGTGGGGTCCTGCTTAAGAGAACATTCACAGCACAAATTTTATAATGATGCAATGCTGACTAAATGATCTGTTTAGGTCTTGAAAAGAAAAAGACAAAAATTGATTAGCTAACATTAAGAATATCATTGACAAAGACTTAACATTTATTAGAAGGCAACTGCTTGAGAATATGACTTTAATTGTGCATACATATTTTTATTCATTAAAATGAATAACCAATAAAATCCCGCACGATGGTGTCCCAGCCTCATAACACATTAATAAAGTTTCTTAAAGGTTTTGGCAGGGGGCCAGCACAGTCCATTAACTCCTTGCAAGTTGTAAAAAGAAGTAAAGTCATTTCAGGCTGCTTTGTGGTTATGAATGAAACAGCAGGCAGCCTGTATGGAAACGTCACTTTGGATATGGCATTGGTAATGGATGCTTTGCTGCTCAATCAAAGCAGTATGGGGATAAGTTAATGCACTGAATCACAATCGAAACCCTGATGCATCGCAAAACTAATTTAGTTAAAAGTGGAGGGAAAATGGCAAAAGATTCCAAGTAATGAAAATCTGTTTATTTTGCTAATAGCCTGTCACACTTCATCTGAGTAAACTTGCCCATTGTGAAATCAAAAATTATACAATACATTTTCAGTGATTATAACTGTTTTGCTTAAGACTGCTTAATAAAACCAAGCCCATTCTGGATCCTTGTACCTCAATATAGATATGGGCAAATAAAATATTGTTTTGCTTTATCTTCTTTTTTTTCTTTTTAAAACATAAAAAAGAAATTCTACCTTTTTTGTTTTGTTCTCTTACATGAAGGGCCATAAATAACTTCAACAACTGGTAACTAAGTGGCTGTCTTTAACTTTGTCTAACAATTTGAATTAAAGTGCTATACTTTCCCCTTTAGCTTTATAGTACCATCTGTTCTCTCTTTTCATGACATTACAAACATTTCCCTTTGGAGAAGGGATTTAGTATTTTGCATCCTTTAGAGAAAAAGGCAAACTTGAACGGTGCCGAACATGTGGAGATGCATCCAGGACTCTGCAAGCAGAAAAATGAATAGGCTTTCAGATTAAAACACTTTTCTCAAGGTGTGGGCCACCCTTCCTGTTGTTATATTGTTAAGCATCAAAACACACTTGAAGATTAAAAACAAGTTCTAAAACAAGAATATTTTAAATGTGTTTCTGGGAAAAAATTAAATGAAAAATAACTTGTATAACAAAATTCTCTTTACTTCTTAGCAGAATATTAAAATTGCACATTCTGGTCATTGACACAGTAACAATAAATTTCATGAATTCAAAAGTAAAAAGTTATATAAAATGTTAATGTACAAACATTTTTGCAGGGTTGGGAAGTGCAAGCAACTAATCAGCTGAAATGATGCATCAATCTTTCACTTCTGACAGCCCGAGTTCAAGTGTGGCTTAAATCACAAATGCAAAAGCTGTTTGTCTTGCACCTAGTGAGAATTTGCCACAACACAAAACCACAATGTGTTTAAATTAGCAGTCTCCTTAGAGGAGGCCAAGCAGTGAAACAGATGGGGTACTGAGGCCTGGGGCAAAGAGCAATAGTACTAGCTACATAAGGAAGCTTATAAAATATATGACACTAATATGCCAAATACGTATAGATCTGATTGCCATTGTGTACTAAGTCATTTATCCATAAACGGTGCTGACATGTTTTCACAGCAAAGGTTGGCTAACACTTTCAAATTGCCAATAGATTTCAGTCTTTAAAAAGCTGCCACAAAGCACCACTATGTGCACACAAACTTACACAAGTAATGTATATTATGTGATATACAAACACACAATCACACCTTCTGTTAGAGTCAAAATAAAAGCAAACAATGGGGCTATCTAAATTTTTTCACTTTGGCTGAAGATGGCAAAGGAGATAAGCACAATCATAGTTTGTTTCAAAATGATGTTTTAATTACCATCACTCTTTGTGGCCATAATATTTATGTTAAATGTGAACTTAAACGTATACAATGTGTTACAGTCTGCTCTCATTTATATCACTGTACATTCAAAGTAACTTCACTGACTTCATTAGTGTTACTCCAGATTCACAAAGGTTTAACCAAGGACGGAATTTGCCCCAAATAATCTGTTTCACCCACTTCTGAAAAGCAGCCACCTTTGAGATACCAGGTAACTGTTTTACAGCACACAGCCCTAGAACACCACAGTTGATAAGCCTGATCCTACAAATCAATACTGTCAAGCACAGAGCTTACTATTGAAAGTAATCCCATTCAAGGCAATTGGTTATCTAGGGCTACAGAGCAGAAAGTAAGAGAATTTCACATAGGCTTACTTAAAAATTCCCTTTTTTTGAGAAGCAAGGTTCACAGATCCAAACAATGGATTGGACAAAATGCATTTATCTCAAATACAATATTCCAAAACATCTGGCTCTCCAGAAAGGTATAAAAATACCATTAGTAACTACAGCAGTAGGACCACTGTTTTATATCTCATAACTCTCCAACCGGAGTCTCCCTTACCACCAACTTAGAGTGATGGCTCAGTACTGAACTTACTCAGAAAATCAGAATGTTTCAGTTGGGAACAAGGAAAGCCAAACAGTTCAAGTTACAACCCTGTGTGACATTGCTATTTCATTTCTTCCACAGACTACAAAATCCTCGAGCAAGGAGAGAGGCGAGACCCTGATATTTTGACATTTAAAACAAGCAGAAAGGGGGGACAGGGATACAGGGCATTTGTGAAGGCACTGAAGACAAAACCAATTTTTTTAAATTTTGCTTTACAGTTCACCTTTAACAGAGCAACCTCAAATCTGTGTATGCTGTAAGAGCTATGCCTTTATAACAGAAAAAGATAGACTCTTCATTATGATTTAAAGTTTGGAATTTGTAGACCAAAACAAAGCAGGATATGCAATTTTATTTGTACCAGCTATTTTCTCCTGCCCCTGATATTACGACTGAGTTCTTAAATTTGTTTTGGAATCATTTGGGGTGAGGTGGGATGGGGTAGGATTGCAGAAAGAATAGGTTTCTGCTGTTTGTGTTTGAAAGACACAGTCTTCCTCCTAGCAAGCAGCCTGAGTTTGATACTCCTTTCCCTGCCTAGACCCCTGGTCATGAGGAACAGAGAGACAGGGAGACGGTGCACTCATGTCCTAAGGAGGACATGGCTTCATCAGTGCTTGCCTTCAATGTCTACTTAACACGCTCTGAAGTGGTTTGGGTATTTTTTATTCCGCAGCATTTTTTTATGTTTAAACATTTACTCCCAAAACACAAAAAGGCACTGATATTCTGCGAGGCTATATTCAGGCCAAAGAAGGAAGAGAGACTATGTGACACAGCGGTATGATATAATGTGTCAAAGATATTAGTGGGATGCACAAAAGGACTAGACATTTATATGGATAACAAGAACCCCTACAGTTACATTAGATAAGATGTACTAAAATTAAGTATATATGCTCTCATGCTTCAAGGCTTAAACCAACAATAACTAATGAGAAACAGAAGCAAATCTCTCCTGTGAGCAGGTCATTCCATTATTGTCCACTATGGGATTACGTATACCTCACTCTGAAACATCTCGTCATCGTCGCTGTCTGAGTCAGGATACTGGACTAAATGGACCTTGTGTGATCCAGGTAATAAATTCCTAAATTCTTATTAGGCCTTTATCAGCATAAAGTCATGAGGTAGTCATCCAAGTCATCCCAAACAAATGCTAATAAAACCTTCAAATTGTACTACACCAGCACATACTTGCCACACAATCTATACAAAATCAAACACGTAAGGGTAGGATTTTCAAAAGTGCTCAGCATTGGCTTAACTGTATTCCTATTAAAATTAATAGTAAAACTCCCATTGAATTCAATGGGAGTAGTATTAGGACTACACTGAGTGCTTTTGAAAATCCCACCCATCCTGCTTAGCCTTTTTTTAAACTGTCAGAGCAACCTTTTTCATCTCCTGCTTCCCATAATACCTTCCTCCTTAGTACAGCAATCCCACAGCAAAGACCTCTGAAGGAGAGAAAACATTCTAACAAATACAATTATAGAAACCTCTAAAAATTATCTGAAGTAACTTTTCTAAACTTCACAGCATGGCAATTTGACATTCCGGGATGAGATGCAAGTTGTATATGTCCCTCTGAAAAGCTGGTCTAATGGGCACATTCTAGCCTTTGTGTGTCACAACATATCAGAGCTTCAACCTGTCACTAGTGCAGAGCTGAATATTGACATCTGGGCCTTGAGACACTATTTTTGGCTCTGTTTTTTGGTGTTGGGAGGGACAGCCGAGGACATACAGTGAAAGTAAAAAAGGAAACATTTCTCCAGAAGGTTTTTTCTATGGGTCTTTTTCTTTTAAAAAAAACAGTGCCTCTTTAAAGCTGCTCCGAGGTTTGGAATGCTAGAAGTAGTCCCAGAAGAGAGGGATTAATGGGTCAAGTGCTCTTGTTTTATCACGGTTAACAATGACCAGCCAGTCAAAATAATGGTAGGAAATGGCCTTATATTAAAATAGTATAGACTTTTTTTCCTATAAAAGAAAATCCCACTTCAGTTTGGTTTAATGCTTCACAGTGTATAAACAAATGACTCAGATTCTTGTTTTACTGCTCTCAAGGATTAGGTCCATGATGAGAAATTCATTTAGGCAATGACTTGAGAACACTCTGCACTGATTCAAAATAATTTCTTTTAAACATAGGATTTGATGAGGTGTTGATGGAACATATCTCACAATCAATGATTTTTTTAATTCAATCTACTTTGTCATTTTTGAGACTTTATTTCTTCCCCCAGCTCCATCAAGTATGTAAAGTAATACAGGGGACCAGAGCCTCAGCTGGTGTAAATTAGCATAACTTCATAGACTTCAGTGGAGCTATGACAATTTACCCCAGCTGAGAATGTGGCCCAGTATCTTCAAACAGTGCAATAGCCTGATTTACTCCGAATGCATGCTTCTGCCATGAAAATATCTCTAAACTTGGCAACATGGGATCCATCTCTATTGTCCCTCAGACTTCCATAAGTAATATCAGTCGGTTTACAAACCAAAATGTAACATTTTTCTTTTCTTGTTTGTTGTTTTGTTTTTCAAACTGCCAACCCCACAAAGTCAACCTGGGCTTTGATAGGGAAGCTGGGTTCTTTTCTCTTTCATGCATTATCACCAGCAACAAAAGAATGTACAGGCCAAATTATGCCTTCAGCAACACTTGTGCAATTCCAGTTTTCCAATCAACTGAATTAACAACCCCTCAGCTCTACCTCAGTCCTCCCACTCCCTCTCCCCTTCTGTTCTCATACTTCCCCAGATGAGTCCCTCCTCTGTACCTTTCAACAGAAGCTCAGCAACTGCTCATCAGCTGCAGTTGTTCCTGCTGCAGGTGTGAGGCTGGTGGCTGCTTCTCCCTCCACCTCCCCCACTGGAAATTTAGAACATCATCACTGGAGGAGGAGGATCAACAGGCAGGGAGGATGATTGCTGGCTGGCAAGGGAAAAAGCCCCACCACCCCACCCATCCTAGAAGCCTGCTAAGAAAGCTGGAGTCTCAGCAGGGGAAAAGACCACAAAGCTGAAGCTTCTGATGAAAAGCCTGAGAGGTTAAGCAGGTCTGAATGGAGGGGAACACCATGGAGCAGCAAAGAAGAAGAGCAGAAGGCAGCTGGCACAGAAGGAATTCTCATCCTTCTATCTATAGTAGTCAGTGACCGAATCACCTCTTCCTCTACCTAAAGTCCAGTGATAAACTTTTAGCAGGAGGCAAAACGACTCTCCACACTAAAAACTGATGATCTCTCAAGGACCCTGAAAGCTGTCAGCAAAAATGGAGGAGTTCACAAATAAGCAACAAAAATGAATAAGGGGTTGTAGGGACTGACTTAGGGAACAAGATGACATTTCTACAGCCAAGAAAGCTGAGGTCTCCTCTTCATCAAACAATGCTTACTTTCAACTCAGACCCAGTCACTAAATAAAACAGTTTCTGAGCTTTAATGAGAACCTCTATAGGAAAAGTTTCGGAGTAGCAGCCGTGTTAGTCTGTATTCGCAAAAAGAAAAGGAGTACTTGTGGCACCTTAGAGACTAACAAATTTATTTGTCCGATGAAGTTAGCTGTAGCTCACGAAAGCTTATGCTCAAATAAATTTGTTAGTCTCTAAGGTGCCACAAGTACTCCTTCTCTTTCTATAGGAAAAGTGCCACAAGGCACATTCTGCAATACCTGGTCCATAAGCTTGTGACAATAACAGACTGTAGGATTTAAATTCTCCTACTGAAAGGAAGCACACAAAGATTACAAATGTCATCTGTAAAATAATATTATGGGATTTATACAAAGGCCCTTTTCTTCCATCTTTCTGCGGCTAGAACACGGCATAACCTGAATAGCCAAATGGCTGTTTCCGCAACTGTTAATGCATTGTTACTGGTAAGACATTTGAAGAAAAATGCTTGTTGATGGCAAGGCCTTCAAGACTCAGGTACACTCACTTCATAAATGCTAATTAGGACTACATTCAGAATAGCCTCTTCTGTTCGAGTTAGCAGTTCGAAAACGAACATTTAAAGTGTTGAATAATTACTTCTTTAAATCTTGTTCCATTGTGATATTTGAGCAGTTTATATATGACCAATTGAAGCCAACCAGTATTATCATTTTAGACCTAGTTGACTCTTTGGTCTCTGTTAATACTGTGTGTCCACCATCCTTTTCTTGATCAGGAGGTGGGTAGCCTCCTACTAGTACATTTGATTTCTTATGATTTGGGATATATATCTGTACTAATTCTGCTGTATGGGCCTCTCTATTCTAAAGTATTATCTCATTAGATGATATGGAATCTCTTAGATATAATACTACTCCCCCCAACATGACACCCTAAATTGTCCTCCTTTATAGTTTATACTCAGGTATTACCTTACCCCATTATTTTTGCCATTTCACCTTGCGTCAAAATTGCTTATTGACTCAAGGTTTGTCTAGTTGTATCATGAGACTCTCACTCTTCCCAATATTATTTCATAGTATGCAGGTGCAACAATCTGGTAAATAATATCACATGCAGAATCTGTAATATCTAGGCACAGTGAAGCAATTTGAAGAAGCCATGTCAGCCGACATTTTCAGTTTTAACTTGCTCTTGTGGGTTTGTCAGATCAATGAAATTATTTCAATGAAATTTATTTGTGTGTCACTACACCAGTCTTGTTAATAAATCTTGGTTCAGAAAAATCAATACAGTATTTAGATTTACACAGAAATTGGTTAAAAAGGAGAGATGGATGGTTTATTAAAGAAGCCAGTGATTAGTAAGAACTGCATCCGCTATTTAACACTTTTACCCCAAAACGAGACATCTAAAATAAGATTTTGAGAGTAACCATTGAACAGAGGTTGGGAGGGCATGCAGAAATGACTGATTACACTGGGGTATTTATGGTTTAATGGCTATGGATTTAGAAATACTATCTGTTTTATTATAAACATGAAAATATCTTTCATTGTTGCTTACAAAATTAAAAACTAAAAAAAAAAATTTTCCAGAAGAAATGAGTAGTTCCTATGCAAAATGGAGGCCTAACTCCATTATAATTCCAGAGTTCATTTCAGACATGTATTAAAGTGGCAGAATGTACCACCAATGATATCAAATAGATAGAGATATAGATCTAGTTGAACAATCCAAAGTAAAATGTTGGTAATCTTAGGACTGGTGATTCAGTTTTCCCCCTATTCCTCATCCATTTCATGATTCTTGAATTCACTGTTCAGAGTGCAATTTTCATCTGTGCCAGGCAAAAGGTAATGTCTCCAGTGTGATAAATCTGGTCTCTCTTTTGTCATATGTCTAACTTTCCTGTTTTGTTATTCATTCTTATCTTCCTTTCATTCACATTTTTCTCTGTCTTCTTTCCTTACAATCTTCTTATTCCATTCTTTCCATTCTTTCCTAAACCCTTACCCCATTCTTCATTTCCAAGTCCTATTGCCTCAGACACTCTCTTCCCATCTTTACCGTGGTTTAAACAGAGTAGATTAACCCATAAAGAAGACACTCAAGTTGGGAATCTTTCCGAATGCACTGCAAATGAGCAGAGCATGAAGGATACATGAAGAAAGGAAACTGACATACTTTATCACAGTAAGAAAAGGAGTACTTGTGGCACCTTAGAGACTAACAAATTTATTAGAGCATAAGCTTTCGTGAGCTACAGCTCACTTCATCGGATGCATCCGATGAAGTGAGCTGTAGCTCACGAAAGCTTATGCTCTAATAAATTTGTTAGTCTCTAAGGTGCCACAAGTACTCCTTTTCTTTTTGCGAATACAGACTAACACGGCTGCTACTCTGAAACCTTTATCACAGTAGTGACCCATGTAACCTGATACCCTATCTCCATTAGTAGTCAGAACCAAATGTTTCAGAGGAAGATGTGAAACTCTTATGACATATAATTGTACAATAGCATGCCCAATCAATTAGCGATTGGCTTTAGTCCTGAACCATGAGGTTGATATCCCTTATAATTTCCACAGCAGCCGAGGTTGCAAAGTTTACAGTAACTTCTCCTACCAGAACTGTAGGTCATTTGGCAGTCACTGGAAAGTTATCCAGCCCTACCACACATCCCAAACTGCCACAACATAGAATGCACACATAAACTGTTCTTACATTGGTCCATACCTCTTACACATGCAGCCAGCTGTCAGAAGCTTGTCGATATTCATAAAGATGTTGTAGGAAATAACTGTCCCCAAGATTTTATATGATTCACAAGTGCAAGCACCCATTTACTGCTAGTAAGTGCAATCATTGCTGTGGACGATGGAGATGGGTGGCAAGCCACTTAGCTGATAAACTGCAAACAAGCTGTATCCTCAAGTGTTTCTAAGTACAAAGGTGGATATTATGTAGGAGTGACAACTATACTGTGGTGCATGATACGGCAGCCTACCAATTAGGGTGCAAGAGCCTGAGGAAGAGTTAGTGGTGCCGTTTTATTGATTTATTTAGCTGCAAGTTGCTTCATTATCCAATGATATGTACCAGACAAATCCTAGGGAACATATTGTCCTAATTCTGTTAGCATTCTTCACCTCACTATCAATCCTTGATGGTACAGAATACTATGCTGTTTAGGGAGATAAAACTGGGCAAACTTCAGATCAGCACTGAGTGCCCACAGTACAATCCTGCAACCCCAAATTAATCCTATAACTCTAAGTGTCTCCCACATTTAAACTCTTACCTAGTTGGGATTTATTTTAACCAACACACCCCTCCACAGATTTTAATATGAGAAAAGTGAAAGTTTGTATTCTAATTATTTTGGTTAACATTAGTTACCTTTATGTGACTTGAAAATTACTGTACTTTTTTTTTTTGAAGTGCATCCTTGTATTGGGCAACATTCCAGATGACATCTATATCTTCTGAAAGAGGCCTTAAAAAAGGGAGGGGGGAATGCTTGTGGTTTAGCTGTTACTAAGGGCTTCTGGAAGCATTAATTTATTTAGAATCTTACACCATGATTATATTGTAAACCTCAGAGAAATGTGTTTTAGCCCAATTCGGCCCTATTTATAACCTAGCTTCTGTGAAAAAGTAGTTTTAAAAAACTAATCACTTTTTTGAGGAAGTCCAGAATGGATAACTTCTAACAGGCATGTTCCTACAATGAGGTACCTTTAAACTACACCTGTACAACTGTTACCTCAGTTCCAGAGAGGTTCTTATAAGTGAGAAAATACTTACTGAAAAAATGGACTGAAAATTCTAAAAGATTTTTTTCTTCTATTGTTATCCCATTAATGTGTGGTTATACCCTGTAAAGTAATTGGGTAAAACTGGGAATGTCTTACTCAACAAATCTACTCCCTGACTATTCAGAGTCATACAGATCTGCAAACTTTAGTGATCACGGGCAGGATTTTTGAAAAGTACTCAGGTTTGACCTAACTGTGCTCCCCTTAAAGACAATGAAAGTTTTACCACTGAATTCAACAGAAGCTAAGTTAGACCAACACAGAGCACTTTTGAAAATTCTACCCCAGATTGTTTTTAGTACTTTTTACTGCTGTTGGCACTGCAGAGCCAACACAGCTATAAGATACTGAGCTGATCCTCTTATGGTTTGAACGTCATCAACACAGTGTGTAACTAAATCCCAATGGCAGGGCAAAATTCTGCCCTAACCTATACCTGGTGCATCATCGTAGATGGGATCTGGCCTGCAGAATTTTTATTACCAGGAATGATGCATGGCCCAGAAAGAACATAACACAGCTCTCAGATCCCCCATTCAGTTTGCAAGACCGGCAGTTCAGATTGCAGTACTGGCAATCTTTTTTCACCTGTAACTGAGCAAGTTTGGATCTGTAAGTCATTGAAGTACAAACATGAATGCCAACAATACAAAGTGACAATCATTTTCATAGCAGACTACACTTTAAAATAAAAATGCTACAGAGTTAAGATCTTAAATACCTACGGTTAAGTTAAACATGTACTGGAAGACAATTAGTCGAATTAACAATATTCAGAACTTTTTATTACTATTTGAATACAAAGTAAAGGTTTCAAGACAGAATAAAAGATATTGGTTTGCTCTATCTGCCATCTTTTTGGCTGGTCCTTGTTTGATGGGATTGACTGTAAAGAATGTGGATTTCAAACAAGAGCTCGGATCCTCAGTGGCACACTTGAAGGGAGCAGGGGTAACAGATGGCTTACACCCCACATCAAATTCACAGGGCTAGAGCCATCTGGAAAAGCCACTTAGGGCCATTCTGCAAGCCACAGAATGGTCTGGACATGTTCCCTTTTTCTCTCTCTAAATCCTTGCATCTGATATGCCTCTTGCCCTGGATGAGGCCATAAGAAGATAGAGTAGAGTTGCATATAATGGCTTTCACATCACCTGGGGATTCTACTATGCAAGAAGCAACCATATCTGCCCTACTAGGACAGCTCTTATCTATTTGCACCACAGGAGCAATGCAATGGGGATGAAGTGGGAACCTAGCTCTATATATTGAAAAAAGATGCTACCTTGTTTGAATCTGACAGAGAACTGGAACAGATCAGGAAGACCAATCCCACTTGAATAAAACACATTGTTTATGCAACCTTGGTACCAGATCTGTTGTCACAAACTATTTTGATTGTATGTAAAGAAAAATCCTAAGTGAAAATTATTTACTCTTCATCTATTGTGCAATGAAAAGATTAACTCCCTTAACAGTTGGATTTCTTTTAAAGGTTTACTTTCTACCTTCTCTGTCGGATTTTTATTAATGAGAGGTTTATAACAGGTTTTAACTTAAGAATGATTGCTGATGGTAAAGTGCAGTAATTATATGCCTTATGACAAGACATAAAGGTGCATACAAGAGAACTGCATAAAATGCCAACTTAATCTCCCTCACATAAAAAAGGAATACTTTACAAGCTGGCAGATCTTCAACTCTGGGAAACAAAAAACCTTTCTTTTCCTGACTAAAACAAGAATGGGTTAATAAAAGCAAGAATGAAAATCTCTCTTCCCCCTTCTCTTGTTCGCAAAATATAGTATTACAGGACTTAAAGAATTTGAAATGCCATGATGTGGTTGAAAAACTGCATGAAGTAAAAGAAATCTTCTCTAATAACAACAAAACACTCGTATTTGAAAGAAAGTTCATAAGCAGTTCATAATGAAGCCCTTTGAGATACATCATATTATATTAAATTAATTCAGAAACAAAACAGAAAACCTAGATAGAGGATGAACAGGTTATGGGTGTAAACTTAAAGTAATAATGCATTCTGAAGCAGTAGCAGCAAGCAGTGGTAGGAAAGTCAATCGTGTTTGTGCTGTTTCTGCTTGGCTGAATCTTCTCATACAAGAGCCACTTCTGAACTATAATGAGACTGTGGTAAAGCATCTGTTTAGGGATTAAGGATCCTGCAACACTGAATGTTCAGTTCAGCAGAAACTGGTCACTTGCTTAACTCTGTGCTTGCCATGATCTGCACCAAACTCTACACACAGCAATCCTAGTTCTTTTTAAATGTGACAGTTATGATTCAGAAATATCATTTCCTCTTGAAAAACGTTTCTAGACCACAAGGCAAAACTTGCAATGTTGCTTTATGTATAGAAGTTTGAAAAGGAAAATATATACAACCACAAATTACATTACGGATTATGAATAAAACAGAATTTGAAAATGTTAAGCCCACAATCTGTACTGCAAGGGTAGATACAGTGATGATTTCATAACTATGCATGAATATTTGAAAAGTACAGACATCACGGCAGAAGAGGAATTGTATATAATACATACAACCACCTGAAAAGGAATATTTAGTCTAGATTTCAGAAAAGACTTTCTGACAGTGAGATCTCGAAGACCGTGTTAACTTTTTCCAAAGGAAGGGATGGAAGTAAAATTTCAGACATCATCTAGAGAAGTAGAAACCTTTATAAAATGCTTTGAGATCTGTGCATGAGAAATGCTGAATAAAATTCTATATAAAGGAAATAAGCACTATTATTTATTACTAGTACATACAGTACTGTTGGAAATGGATTATGTCTACAGGGTGGGGTAATGCTTGTTACAAAGATGTGATTTCTAAAGTACACTAATGCATATCAATTGGTCCATGTAGATCCTGCTGGTGTGCACTAACGGTTCCCTAGTGAGCTTTAATATATTACTGTTTCAAAAAGCACTACGTTAAAACACAGAGATCTTTTGCATAATATGAAAAGTATGAAAGCAATCAATAAAGCACTCTAATATATGCAGATTGTTGCCAGATGAGTAATAATAATCAATTTTTGGTTTAGTGGCTAAAAATCTAAAAAACATTTTTAAAGGTTTCTAGTAGTTACTATGACTTACTAAAATATGATTACACAATGTATTCCTCAGGCTTTCAGCTTTACAATTTACTGTTCTTCACTTAGTTTTCTAAGCTACACTGATAAGCAGCAAGACCAATTGGGAAGTGTAAGTGCTGTGAGTAGCAATGCAACACGATGACAAAATTTCTTGCAGGAAAGTGAAAACTCTTCCTCAGCAAATTAAACTGCTTTCTCACTAAGACAAAGTATATAAACTCCTGCTAAAGAGCAAAAGAAAACCACTAATTGCCTGAGTTTAGGAAGCTACATCCTCTATGGGAAAGTTATTCTATAACTGTCAATTCATGGATTTTTTGCACCTTCCATTGAAGCATCTTGTATTGGTTATTATCAAAGACATGACACTGGCCCACATGGAACACTGGTCCAATCTGGTATGAAAATTCCTATGATTCAGACATCCTCCTCCTATTCTTTGTTCACGTCAACAGATAACTACATCTCCCATTTATATAATCACTTAAGCACCTGCTATTCATCCCGGTAAGACAGGGCAACCCTTATGCATGTGCTTAACCGGATTTTGAACACTTAATGGTGTCCTCAAGAAGAATGCTTTCCTGAATCAGGGCCTACATGCTCCTAGTCTATCCAATAAAAATGACTCCTTTGCAAGACAAATTGAGTCAAGAAATCAGTGGTGTTTCTGAAATTAGTTAAAGGACCACAGCCCTCCATAATTACCTTAATCCATTTAACTGATTCATCTGTTGCCAAGGGCTCCAATTTTATGCCCACTTGTTGACCATTTATATTTCTCCAGCAATTGAAATTCTCACATGGAAAATATTCTAGTTTATCAAAAACTATCTTTGGAGGGACAGAGAAAGAAACTGAATTAACTTTAAAATAAGACTTTTTTAAAAAAATGCTTTCTAAAGATCCATAAAAGGAGTATTATTTGTCCATAAGTGAGTGCATGCCCACTAGGGCTGGAGGGATAGGGGAGAGTTAAATGCTTCAGCATCCTACATCATCCTAATATTCATGAGTAGGCATAATAGAAGCCTATAGGGAATTTTGGCAATAAATGTGGGGATTTTTGTCTTTCATAATCAGCAAGTTTGTGGCAAGATAAGTGACCAGCAGGGATGATACAATATTTTGTCTTTATTTACCTCTTAGTATCTTTGAATGACTTGAACCCAGTAAACTGTGCACATAGTCAGACTTCATAGTCACAAGCTCCTAGAATTATTACCTTTGTCCTCGTTCCTTCTGCTTGCTACACCCCCTGACTGTATCTTGTCCTAAATTAGACTGTGCCTCACTGTGCATTTGTACAGTGCCTAGCACAAAGGAGCCTGATCCTCATTGTGTCCCCCAGACCTTAATGTAATCTAACTGAAAAAGAATTCAGATAAGGAGGGGCATGAGTGAAATATGGTATTTCCATAAAATTATTTTCCATCAAGATGTTTTTTGCTTCATATTCTGCTTGACCTCAAATTTTATTTTAACTAATGCCAGATATTAACATTAAAAAAATATGGCCATTTAAGAATATTTATTACCTTATTAACTCTTTGAAAAGAAATAATAGATAACCCCCACCACATACACACACAGAGAGACCTTCCTAAGCATTAATTTCACTGGCAGAGTTGGAAACAGCAGTGTTCTAAGGCAGGGGTAGTCAACCTGTGGCTCCAGAGCCACATGCAGCTCTTGAGAAGTTAATATGCGGCTCCTTGTATAGGCATCGACTCCGGGGCTGGAGCTACAGGCGCCAACTTCCAATGTGCCGGGGGGGGAGGGGGAGGAGTAGTGCTCATTGCTCAACCCCTGACTCTGCTGCAGGCCCTGCCCCTACTTCACCCCTTCCCCCAGGGCCCCCCACTCCTTCCTGCCCCCTTCCCCGAGCCTGCCATGCCCTCATTCCTCTCCCACCCCTCAGAGCCTCCTGCATGCCGCAGGAGGCATGGGGAAGGATGGGGAAGCGCTGATCAGCAGGGCTGCTGGCAAGTCAGGGGGAGCTGATGGGGGGCTGTTAATGTATTACTGTGGCTCTTTGGCAGTGTATATAGGTAAATTCTGGGTCCTTCTCAGGTGCAGGTTAGCCACCCCTATTCTAAGGGTTAAACTACTTCAAGCTTCTCTGCTGGAAAAAGTTTTTTGTGATTACCTTTGATAGACAATATTCCTACTAAAAGTACTATCCTTTAGAAATCAGGGAACATTTAAATTATCCAAACAACTGAAAGAATATTTTATATATTACATATTGAAAACCTGATACCTTAGTCCTATGGAATTCACACTCAAAGGAACAAAGGCTACATCAGGTGTGAAAAACACTATGCACTGATCTACACTGAGCAAGCATGTTAACTTGTCTGACTAATAGTGAAATGGTTAACTGTTTGGCATCCAAAAGATAATTAGTAAGGTTCAAAGTCTGAGCTTCAAAATCTCAGAGGACTGGTGAACATTCACAATGCTTGTTGCTATTGTTTCAACCTAAATGGCTGAAGACCTAGCAAGACAACCGTGCACGAGTTTACATTCTGAGGGATATCTTCTCCACCATGAAAGAAACACTTCTTTTAACTTAAACATTAGTGAATAAATAAAGAATTAAAAGATATGAACATTAAGCATTCTTTGAAGAAGTAACTACAGCTCTCATGAAAGTGCAATTTATAAGAAAGAGTATGAACTCAACACATATTGTATATGTGTTGTAAAATACCCTAACAACAATTTGACAACACCAGCCCCTATCTCCTTGCATGGCTGGCCCTAGGTTTTTCAAGGCTCCAAGTGATATCAAATGTTCCAGGCTCTAGGCACACTTACATGACATATACATGTGGAAACAAGGTAGAAAGTCTGCTAAAAGGTTCACTTGTCACGGAGGGGTAACTGGGAAATTCAAGTTTTTGGCTTCCTTTGGGATGTCTGGACTTCTTCCTGCCCTCTGAGGACTGAGTCTAAAAGAACTGGAATATCAAAACCATAGAGCCCTGTGCAGCTGTACACACAACACAGGCCTACAACCAGAATTTCACTTTGGGCTGCAATCTTATCCTATCTCCCAGATTAAGTAGTGTTGTACCTGGATGGGAATCTTCCAAGGAAAAGCCAAGTGCTGCCGGAAGTTGTATTGATGGATTTAGTGAGAAGCCCTCTTCCCCCTGAATAAGTAGGTTGCTACTGGACCTCCCCTCCTTCAAATGAGATCCAAAACAGAGGCATGTACTATTTGTTGTTGAATAATAGGGACTGTAAATATCAATGCCATGGCCAATTCCATGCATTCTGCAAATCTCCCTTGCAGTTTTCATTGGCTGATTCTTCTGAAGATTGTTGCGCAGTGTTGAACCCAGAGATGGCTTCATTTCAGTGAGAAGTGAATCAATTATGAGAGCTGAATACTATGCTTGATTCACATGTGCACCTCTGTTGGTATCACTGGGAACCCTACCACAGACCAAAGTTAAATATTTTGTAAAATGCTTTGGATCCTTCTGGGTGAAAGGTGATATACAGCTGTTTGGTATGATATTTCTATTGTAAATGTGTAAATATGTTTGTTTCTCCCAACATTAGCCAATCAAACAGTCTTTACTGCAACTTCAGTATTTCCCATTTATCTTCGCTGCATCTGCTTCTGTGACCTCCAAAAGAAGCACTCTTTAAATTCAATTTAAGAAACATTTTGGTAACCTTTAATGATTGAGATAGCAATGGAAATTTATTTGAATTCTACAAGCTGCTTGCCTTTCTAATTAACATAAAACTACAAAGTACCCAAAATGCATCAGCCTACTAGGATTCTAGATGGAGATGGATACAAAATAATCAATGTTCATACCTGCAGATCAACAGGACAGGTGTTTTTATATTTTTAAATTACTCAGTTCAGAGCATCATATCTTTTACTGTATATATACATACATAAAAATATATGTATGTCTTTTTATATGCTGAATAGGCCATATGAGACACATTTTTCCATTAAAGCTACATTCCACTGGAATTTTTGGACTCTGCTTAATGAATGAAAATGTATTTTCATATGGTGTCAATGTTTTACTACATCCCATGTTTATTTGGACAGATTCATAGCACTGGGTAGGAAATGTATTGGTTGGCAACTTCAGTTTTGGAAGAGGAAGTAAACACATGGTGATTAGCAAACAGTAAATGCTACTGTGTTTAATTTTGGCTTTAAAAAACTTTTTTAAAAAAGCCAAAAAACAAAACAAAAAAACTCAAAAGAACTCTTTGGCATTATATTCCAAGCAAGAGCATTTGTTCCTAGGTTGTTTCCTAACCCCTCTCTGGAGGGCTTCCAGGATTATACTCTTTCTTTTCTTCACTAACACTACTTGAAAATTCCAACATGGCATTATTTAAGAAAAGAATAGTGCATATGGTATACTTACTAGTACAGACGGTTTTTGGGTTGTACAATAAACCACCAAACCACACACATTAAACAGCATAAAAAACTAACACAATTGTCTCTAGTACTGATAAATAAAAAGTTAGAAGAATCTTTCATAAAAGAGCCCAGAATAAACACTGGACCAAATTTCAGTTAATTTCAGGACTAATGATAAATGCACAACAACCATTGAAAATTCCAATTTTGTTTTCCTTTTAGCACTTTATTTTACTAGGAGTTATTGTTTTGTTTTTTAAAATACATTCATTCCCACTCCATGCAAATGTATCCTCTTTTCTGGGATCTTTGACACAAACAGTAGGTTGTGGTTTAGCAGTCAGAGCAGCACTCACAGTCTACTTCCAGTTCTGCCACTGAACTGCAGTATGACCTTAGGCAAATCTTTTAAGTTGATCTGTGCTTCATTTCATCTTTCTTTAAAATGATTATAACAATATTTCCCTGCCTCACAGGGGTATTGTGATTCTCAGATTAAAGATATTATGTAAGTGCATACTGTTCCTATTATAATAACCCACGTAATTGCACTTTTTTAACCACCATTTAGCTTTCCTGAAGTGCAATTTAATCACAGTAAGGCCTCAGGTGGCTATAGTGCATATGAACTTATACTAAAGCATTTTACACAATGCTTGCCACATGTCAAGTACAAAGCAACAGCTAAACAGCATCCAATACTCAATAAAGACCAAAAGCATTTCCTTCCATGAAGCTCAGCAGCTGAGGGCCTGCATCCGCCAGGCCAAGTCAGTTCATTTCCAAACAAAGGTAGGAAATGGCTGTATCCTAGTACTTCATTGTAGCCACATGAGTCAGTACTTTGGAACTTGGTATCTATTCTTCACTCTTGCAACAGAAAAAGAGTAGATAAACACTACAGACTGTGCAGATAAATGCCTTGCTCAAGAGAGATCCTTTGGACCCCAACTTCTCTCTTTACTTCCCAATCTCTTGCTCTATATAACATCTACTCGCCAGCAGGAAATCCATTTGTGGTGACAAAGTATCCTACTACTGCAGTGCTACATTACACAGCTTTGTTAATCGAAAGATGTTGTTGTGGGGAAGAGAGCATGAAAGGGGTGTTCAAATTTAGAAGGAGACTCAGTGACCCTTACTTTTACAAGGAAAACTTCTCTTGCAAGGAAATCTAACTTGACACATTCCAATAAAGAACTCGATAATCATTACTGTGGTTGAAAACTCTGCACTACCTCGTTGGCTGCAGTAAGACCATAGGCGGTTCTATGCAATAATAATGCACTAGGGTGCTGCTCCATGAAAACTATACTTTTATCTATTTGTAAGCACATTTTTTTAAAAAATGGTCTAGGAGATACCTTCATGCCAGAACATAAAACATAAAGAAACAATGAAAAAGCTGTTAAAACCATGTTCCAAAGCTTCCATACTGCTGTTATGAGTAGAAAACTATGCTGTTATAAATGTCAATAAGCAGTGATAGAATTCAAGTTACAAGAGCTCTATTATAATATGCGGCTAAGGTACACTACCAGTCACACACCAAAATATTTAATACATTCATTTTTTAAAAAATCTGATGTTGGAAGTCTTGCCTTTGCTAATGAAACCATCTTGAATTTTATTTAGGAAGATTCCAAAAGTGCTCAGCCATTTTTACATGAGCAAAAATCATTTCACCCACCACTGAAATCCAACTAAGACAACAGCTGTTTAATGTCCTACAGTAACTCCACACAGGAGTTAAACACAGATAGTGAAGAAAACTATATCCAATGGAAACTTTAGGATAATTTAGGAAGGCAGAATATAGATACCAAATTGGAATTAAACCAAAACTATGGAGTAAAAAACACTTCTAATTAGTGTAATTTCACCTTGTGAAAAGTGCAAAGGGGTATCTTTAGTGACCATACTTTATCAAGATTTGACCCAAATATTGATCATAAGAGATATTACAATCTAGTATAGTAACACTACAATGATCTACAGTATACTGTAATAAGATTAACCTGAGTAAATAAGAAGTGCTGAGCTAAAATATTTGGCAAGGTATACTTTAGTTTGTTTTATTGGATAGTCTTAAAGATATGATAAAGTCCAGTTTTATAGTAACATTGCTAGTTATAGAAATAATGTCATTGTTATTCTTTTGGAAGTGTTCCCATAAATACCATTTACCACACAACTTGTGAAGTTTCCCTCTATATCCATAAGAGTAATTTCTTCTTGTGACAAATCTGAGGAACTACCCCAGATTGAGGTGTCATTAGAGGAGGTTTTGGAACAAATTGATAAACTAAGCAGTAATAAGTCACCAGGACCAGATGGTATTCACCCAAGAGTTCCAAAGGAACCCAAATGTGAAATTGCAGGACTACTAACTGTAGCCTGTAAGCTATCATTTAAATCAACTTCGGTACCAAATGACTGGAGGATAGCTAAAGTGATGCCAATTTTTTTTAAAAAAGGCTCCAGAGGAGATCTCAGCAATTACAGGCTGGTAAGCCTGACTTCAGTACCGGGCACACTGGTTGAAACTATAGTAAAGAAGAAAATTGTCAGACACATAGATGAACATAATTTGTTGGGGAACAGTCAACATGGTTTTTGTAAAGGGAAATTATGCCTCACCCATCTACTAGAATTCTTGAGGGGGTCAACAAGCATGTGGGAAAAGGGGATCCAGTGGATACAGTGTATTTAGATTTTCAGAAAGCCTTTGATAAGGTCCCTTACCAATGGCTCTTAAGCAAAGTAAGCAGTCATGGGATAAGAGGGAAGGTTCTCCCATGGATTGGTAACTGGTTAAAAGATAGGAAACAAAGGGTAGGAATAAATGGTCGGTTTTCAGAATGGAGAGAGGTAACTAGTGGTATCCCCCAGGGATTTGCACTGGGCCCAGTCCTATTTAGTATACTCATAAATGATCTGGAAAAATGGGTAAACAGTGAGGAGGCAACATTTGCAGATGATACAAAACTACTCAAGATAGTTAAGTCCCAGGTAAACTGTGAAGAGCAACAAAAGCATCTCTCAAAACTGGACGACTGGGCAACAAAATGGCAGATGAAATTCAATGTTGATAAATGAAAAGTAATTCACATTGGAAAACAATCTCAACTACACATATAAAATGATGGGGTCTAAATTAGCTGTTACCTCAAGAAAGAGATCTTGGAGTCATTGTGGATAGTTCTCTGAAAAAATCCACTCAATGTGCAGTGGCAGAAAAAAAAAGCAAACAGAATGTTGAAATCAGTAAGAAGGGGTAGATAATAAGACTGGGACTTTTCAGCTTAGAAAAGAGACGACTAAGGGGGGATATGACAGAGGTCTATGAAATCAAGAATGGTGTTAAGAAAGTAAATACTATAGGAATAATTAGGAAGTGTTATTTACTCCTTCTCATAACACTGGAACTAGGGGCCACCAAATGAAATTAATAGGCGGAAGGTTTAAAACAAACAAAAGGAAGTATTTTTTCACACAACGCACAGTCAACCTGTGGAACTCCTTGCCAGAGGATGTTGTGAATGCCAAGACAGGATACTGGGCTAAATGGACCTTTGGTCTGACCCAGTATGGCTGTTCTTACGTTCTTATATTTTCAAATAAGCATGCTTTTTCTATGTTTCTATAACATTTATGCAAAATTAAAATGTGTATTTTTTGCGTTTTATGAAAAAGTCTTAATTATATATTCTTCACACAAAAACAAAGAGCTTAAATCCCATCTTTAATTGAAAAATTTGACACTACTTTATTATTTCAGCTACATACCACCCAATGAAACAAACCATCAGAACAAATCTCCATCAATAATAACTGAAATGTATAGATAGGCAAAGTAAGAAAAATACTGCTTGAGAACTTGAGAGTTTGATTTATGGATATTTACTTTGTATATTTCAACATGTGATCTTGACAATTTGTCTTTTAATTAGTATAAAGCTTTAATTTTTTGAATCTCAATTGTCTGCTGTCACTAAAAAATTGTCTCAGCCCCTAAGTGTGACACTACCCATAATTTCATCCAAAAGTGAAAATTTAAATCAAGAAAAAAAATGTAAATGCTTAAAAATAAACATTGCTATTATCCATCAAAATTATTACAAAAAATAAAATCTAAGTCTGCCAAACCTATTCATAATATACAACCTAAACCTCTACACATGGCCGTACAGCTCTGGGATCAAATTTCCTCATATGTACAATGCTCCCCTTTTAAAGCCTACAGTGATGGAGCCAAGAAAAATGCTAATTACCATCAAAGTGTGCATCATATTTTAAATGGTGCAAATAGACTTTATTAGTCATCACTTAACATAGTATAAAGCAAAGAGGAAATTGTATGAGACTATGTCATACTTATCCAAAATCTCAGCAGTTTGAATTGTTTAGAAAGATACAAAAAACTATGCAATGCATAGTTTATAAAACAAAAAAGGAAATGTACTCTGTGAAGAAGAAGAATAGTTAAAACCAAGGTACAGTAATAGCACTATCTTGTTACAAACATTTGGCAGTGTGTCTAAAGCACCATGGTCAAAAGCATGATACAGTATGTGTTGTACTCCTGCCAGAAGCACTCCCCAACTCCAACCCTCTTTAGCCATCATCACCACCTCATTTGGCAATGGCTCCAAAGACTCAGTTCATCTACTCTACATTTACTCCACCTGAAGAAGACACAAACTTACCAGATCTGTATTGTGATCTGTCCAGCAAAAAGTAACATTGACAATGGACAGTATAACAGAGTTGTGAAGTTATGAAGCTACAAATCAGTTGCACTGTATCACGAAAGTTCTGTTGTGCATCAAGTTTCATCCTGCTTTCATTTTAAAATTTCAGTGACACTTTTCTCTGCTTGTACGCCTTTCTAAATTACTGGGGTTTCCCAACCCCCCCTTCATCTGCTGCTACTTCTAAACCTGTTACGAGTATGTTCAGAACTGGTAACATCAGCATTTCAAACAGAAAAAAAAAGGCAAAAGGATACAGCGGAAAACTAGCTGGTATCTTAATAGTTACGCACTGCTATTGAAAGTGTGGGAGCTGCTTTTTTAACATAATTTATTCCACTCTGCCTAGTTATCTCTAAATTATTTTCTCTGATTCTCTACAGAAACCAAAATAGGCAATTTATGAATTCTTACACACTGGTCTTAATGCATACTGTGCCATGTTTCTTAAAAGTAAAACACACAAACAGAACAGAGAATTTTCAAATAGCTTTTTCAGTTCTAGAAGATTCATTCTTCAGCAAACTTTAACATGTAGTTAGTGTTCCAGTTGCTCATTAAATTGAGGATAACAAAACAATAAGTAAAGTTAGTCTGTTGTAAACTGGAGACTTCAGGAACACATTATTTTTTGTAATTTTTTCTTGAAGAAACCAAACTTGACATTTCTTTATTCTCCTATCAAATTTCCATTTTCTAAACTAACAGAGTAAAAGATTCAATTAATCTTTTATTTCTCCTTGGGAGTGTTATAGACCGGACCTCTTAAGACATGTTGCCATTCAATCAAATGGTTTGGCATAAGAGGCTATAACAATCCCAGAAAGAAGAATCTTTTAAGTAAAAGTTGTCCCAGAGAGGTCACTATTCCAACTCTTCATGTAACCATGTTTCTGCTCTGGTACAGTTATTTACAAAATTTCAGATTTTTTAATACAATAATATTTTGTTCTTACACATTGAAGAATTGTGAAAGCTTATGAATGTATTACCAGTCCCATTTCACAGGTGGGAAACTAAGATATGGACAAAATAAGTAACTGGCCAATGTCAAACCACAAGTGGATATAACTTCAGAGGAATTCCACGTGGCACAAAGATTTATTTGCAGGACTGGGTCTCAAGTTAGCGGCACAGGCATAGAACCTAGATTTCCTGACTCGAGTCCTCTGTTTTAGTCATTAGAAATGCCATTATCTACGTAACCAAGTAAAATAAGAAAAGGTTTATTAAAAGCAAATATTGCAACTCCTATAGTAAGGTAGATTAAAACTCCATTATAAAAAAAAACTACTTTTTAATGCACTTTAACACTTCCATGATTTATAGGAGGAACTTGAAATTTGGCAGGGGAGTTGTCCTAGGGGCAGGGTATCTCCAAGAAAATCCATTCAGATTGGGCTGAGCTGTCCAATGTTGAAAAATGACTACTTCCATCACTGTTTTGCTAAACAGAGCTTGCTAAAGGCTGGATGCTAAAATAAGCAACATTCTATTAGCACTGTACATGCAACCATCGCAACATGTTGCTCCAACAACAAAAGGGGGTTTCAACATGCCATGCTAAGGGAAAGGTGTAGTGGGCCCCCCGAAAGCTAGTAATGATTAAGGCCTCAGACCCCACTGAGAAGTTACATAACTCAGAAATAAAATCCAAATTGTTAACATGGCAGACCCCAAACTTCCACCACACAGTTTCAGAAACAATCTAAGCCAAATCTAAGAACCTGGCTACATTGCTAGAATACTACATCCACATTTTCAAAAGGATGTTGACAAATTAGAGAGGGGTTGGAAAAGAGCCAAAAAAATAAGGACTGGAGAAAATGCCTTATTGTGACAGCCTCAAAGGTCTTCATCTGTTTAGCTTATCACAAAGACGACAGAGGAGATTTCATTACGCTGTGTAAGTACCTTCACGGGAAGAAAATACCTATAACTAAAGGGTTCTTTAATCCAGCAGAGAAAGTCATAACAAGAACCAATAGCTGGAAGCTAAAAACAGACAAATTCAAATTAGAAATAAAATACAAATTTTTAAATAGTGAGGGTGATTAACTAGTGGAACAAACTACCACGGGAAAGGTCATCAAATCAAGATATGGGAAATACAAGTTACGCTTTAGTCAAGCACAAGTTATTGGGCTCAACATAGTAATTGCGTGAAACTGAGGAAGTAATACAGAAGAGGTCATGATTGAATGATCCCTTCTGGCCTTAAAGTCTAGGAATTCATGAATTTGGAGGTTTTTCTTTTTAAAAAAATCTTATGGAATTACATGAAAAAGGATACTTTTTTAAAAAAGGTATGCACGAGGGGACAGAACTAAGGTTAATTCTGCCATTTTCTAAATTTGAGTTCAGTTTGACTTTGTAATCTTACTAACACTTTTTTAATATATTATATATTTGAAAAACTGACTAAAATGAAACTAAGCAATGGACTAACTCTAAAAGCAAAATTGCTTATTAAATAATCTAAACTTATTTCCAAGTGCCCTGGAAATTTTCTTCTCTAACAATAGCAGATTTTCAGACACACTTACGGACCTGTAAGTGATCACTTATTTAATGCTTCTAAACTTTGAGGATGAAAAGTGCTATAGAAGTCCTAAGTATTTATTATTAATCATCATTATTTATTATTAGAAACAGATATGATCTTAGAAAAGTACTGTAAATCAGGAGCTCCTGCATTTTATTAATGCCTCTTCCACTTACTAGCTGTGTGACCTTGCTTGTGAAGTTGAAAAGCACTCTCAGTACTAAGCATTATGAGTGGAACCACACATTTTGTATGTCCATAAGAGAGTAAATTGTTAGAAAGAGATATGTTATTATGATTACTAATAATTATACTGAAGAGTGGGTTCCAGAGATCTGAAATTCTCTGAGGCATTTTTTTAAATTTCACTCCTGCATGTTGCAATGTAAACAGAGATATCAGTGTGGCTTCAGAGAAATGAGCAGGAGTCCCACAGAAAGAAAAATGTGCAGGGAGTTCAGGATTGAAGCTCTCCCACCTATGCATAAACTTTCCAGGCTATCAAGATCCCTTCTCCTGCTTTATACATCAGAAATATTGGGGGGAAGGGGAAGGGAGGAAGAGAGGAGGGAGGAGACTATGATGAAAGCCAAGTTTTAATTTAGAATTTAATAAAAATTGATTAAGCATCACAGAGCACGAACAAAGCTGCTCCATAAATCTTTCAGCTCTTTTTGTGCAGGAATAAAAGAAAACACTGTCTGCTGAAGCAGATGACAGATGCTGGCTTAAAGATAAGTATTATTTATACTTCTGTACCAGATTTCTTCTTATGCATATCTTATCATGCATGGGTATACAATCAACAAAGCAATTATTCTGTATCAGTCAAAGACCTTATAACATACAGTTACTCCATGGGAATTTGTCTTACATAGTTCATGCCCATGGTTTTAAAAAAAAAAAGGGAGGGGGGGAGAAAAGTTTCAAAAAAATGTTTAAATTATTGTTTGAAATGCTCTTTTTTCAAGTGACTATATTGAAATGTAGCAATCAAAAATTGGACAAACTGTCATTCACAAACACACACTTACTCATTTTAAATGAATGGTGTACTGTTGAAACACAGAAAAGTTTTAATAAAACCAGACAGTCTGGATGAATCCAGAGCAAACTGGTCTACAATAAAAATAAAAGAGTACCCGTCCACCCCATCCCCATCAGTTAGACGGAGGTCCCTTTACAGTGTCAGTGTTTACATAAACATATAGTTGATTTAAAATTTTCAAAAAAAAAGTTTCTTTTAATACATCTAAAACCAGAATTAAATCTGTGCTTTAAAATTCACTTCCCTTTTACTTCTTTTCCCGCTCCATATCATTGTAATATTTTAGAGTCAGCAAAAACCTACTGTTTCAGAGTAGCAGCCGTGTTAGTCTGTATTCGCAAAAAGAAAAGGAGTAAGGAGTACTTGTGGCACCTTAGAGACTAACAAATTTATTAGAGCATAAGCTTTCGTGAGCTACAGCTCACTTCATCGGATGCAATTTGGTGTCCACCAAATGCATCCGATGAAGTGAGCTGTAGCTCACGAAAGCTTATGCTCTAAGCTCACTTCATCGGATGCAATTTGGTGTCCACCAAATGCATCCGATGAAGTGAGCTGTAGCTCACGAAAGCTTATGCTCTAATAAATTTGTTAGTCTCTAAGGTGCCACAAGTACTCCTTACTCCTTTTCTTTTTGCAAAAACCTACTGAAACTTATCACAGATTTTTTTTTTGACAGAATAGTCTAAAAGAAGCATATAAAAGGAACAATCAGCTAAAACTAAACATAGTAAAGCAACTACATATTACCTTCTTGGAGAGATCTACTGGACCATGATAATCTATCAAACAGCACAAATGAGAAGGCATAACGATATACATATTTCTTTTATTATAACAATAAGGAAATGGCTCTGAGAGCATTCAAATGGCAATTCTTTAAAATGACATTGGCAAAGGAATTAACTTGTAAGATTTTTTAAAATTTAAGTAAAGTTATCTCTTGAGAATTAGAAATGCATAACTAAAATAGGATACATAAATCAGCACTTACACTGTAACATTAGTCCAACATATGCAATAAATTTTCTCTTTCCTGAATTATACATGAAGGCACATTTATAAGAGGGTAGCAATTACAAGACGATATCTCTTCAAGAATTATTGTGCAGTTCTCTTAACCATGCATCTCACCAAAAACCTACAAAATACAAGTATGACTCTTCATTGAACCCCAGATTAAAAAATCTAATTTAAGACATGTTTAATATTTACACCCATGCAGTGTATACACACACACACCGCTCTATGTGTTGGAGATTTCCTGAAAACCAGGTTTATGATTAAAAGTGGAATGATATTAAAATGGTGTAAAAGAGTGCACACACACACACACACACACACACACACACACAGAGAAAAGGAGTACTTGTGGCACCTTAGAGACTAACATTTATTTGAGCATAAGCTTTCGTGAGCTACAGCTCACTTCATCGGATGCTTATGCTCAAATAAATTTGTTAGTCTCTAAGGTTCCACAAGTACTCCTTTTCTTTTGGCAAATACAGACTAACCCGGCTGCAACTCTGAAATATATACACCCACATATCTTATACATACATACACACACATTTTTTCTCTGTCTCACTCACACACACAAAGATTCACAAACAGATTCAGTGGGGGTACTTACCTGACCTAAAATAATTCTACATTCTTGCCTCGTGGCTGTTTAACTATTTCATTTCTGATCCCACCCCCCTGCCATGAGAGAGGAGCCGCTGCTGGGAGGTTAGTGTGGGAGGGCTTGCTCTCCTCTCCACCAGGAGCCTCCCCTCCACACCGGGCCAAAAGAAGTTTGACCTGGCAGAGCTCTGTCATGGAGTAATCTGGCAGTGGATGTAGCAACCCATCTAGAACCTTCCTGCAACCCACTGGTGGGCCAGGACCCACCATTTGGGAAACACTGGACTTGGATACAACAAAACACATAAAAGTAGAATATTTTAAGTTTAAAGGGAGAATGATTACCCTCCTCTGTTGAAAGAATGTCCTCCAGTGGGGAATAATGCCCTCAGTTTGCCATTTTAACCATTATATTCCACTGTCTTTTTTTTTTTTAAACCCGGGGACAACAGTTTTCAAATATAATGGACCAAATCCTCAACTTCTGGTAAAAGGTCTGAGTTCCAATTACTCCAAAGGAGCTATATCAGTTTACAGCAGCTGTGCATCTGGCCCTGTGTCTGTATATACACAGAGAGAAAAAGAGATTAGAGCACAAGTGGGGTTTATATTAGTCAAAATCCATTGAAGCTGAAGTAAAGATTCCCATTGACTTCAATGGGCTTTCAATCAGGCCTTTAGTATTGTGATTTTACCAGTGAGACTCCACTTTTTAAAACTCCATCCACAAAAGGTATAGGCACATTTTAATCTTTAAAGACACAAAGCAGAGTTTACCTTGGAAGAAATCTCATCAAGCAAGGCTTTATTCAACATATCTGCTACAAGAAAAAGTTGTTCCATCAATGCTCTTTTAGAGGGAATTTGTGTTGTTTTTTCGGAGACTACCATACTTCTATTTCTACTTAGTATATGTACTAAGTCATAGCACTAGCAACTACACACAGTTTTCATTAATTTGGCCTTTATCAGAGAGCCTTACTCATTCATTAAATTTCAGGCAGCCAAAGGCTTAATGGACAAACAAGTCACAAAGTCAACCCCACATTTCTGACAGCTGGCTTTTCTCAACTATTCGCACACTCAACTCTTCCTTTATACTGAATGCCCCCTTTCATCTCACATAGAGGACATATCAAAAGTTTTATTGGAAGAAATATACAGGAGTACATCTGTCACAATGAATAAAAATTAAATATTCAGGGTCCTTCAAAGAGTTGACTTTTCCTTTGTGATATCTCTTCTCCAGGGATTTCTGCTGTGTAGGATCTTACAGTTTGAGTAATTAGCAGATTGTTGCATTTTGTTTAAAAAATAAAATAAAATAAACATTCAGGAGCTTCAAAGGAAAACAAATTTAATGGCATTCTTCTGAAATTCAGAATGAAGGGCATTTTTTAAAAAAAAAGAAAAAACACTTTTTTTAATATAAAGTTATGCAAGAAGTGAGATAAAGAAGTGGAATCCTCACTTTACAGTGGCTCCTCTGGGGCACATCACTTCAAAATGAAGCAGAGCTGGCACTGAGCAGCTAAATAGTTAATCTTCAGTAACTCCACGAAAGAACACCCGTGGCAGACTGCCCATCATTCTTTTAGACAGAGCTTGTCAGAGAAACTAGGGCAGCTTGTCCAGCTCAGCAGTCAACTGATTACTAGTGAACTCAATGGGGCTCCCAGCCAACCCCTGAGATGGCTGCCAGCCCCTTGGGTATTCAAAGGCCAAGTTCCAATGTGGTTTACTTTGCCAGAATCACATGATGTCAGTGCTATTTTCTCCTGACCAGAATAACCAGTCATTCAGGTTACTGCAAATGGTATGCAAACAAATGGTATCAGCTCAGAGAGGCCTGCACTTAACTTCAAGAGGTTACACACACAAAACAGCGCAGCTCACCTTTTCATTGTATGTTCTTGGGGTCTCTTAAGGCCTCCTGTAATAATTAAATTAACATTAACATGGTAGGTTTCAGAGTAGCAGCCGTGTTAGTCTGTATTCGCAAAAAGAAAAGGAGTACTAGTAGCACCTTAGAGACTAACAAATTTATTTGAGCATAAGCTTTCGTGAGCTACAGCTCACTTCATCGGATGCATGGTGGTTAAATCAGAGAGGGAATGGTATTTACCTTTTTACCAGATAAAATCATGGTTTTTAACCGGCTGTGAAAAACTAATTAGTCCTACTTTAAGGCATTTTCTATTTCAAAAACCATTTTGTTAATGCACACCACATAACTCAGTTTTAGTTACAAATTCAAACTGTGGTTACACAAGACAAAAGATTTGTATATTAATTTAGCATTGTACAAATAAAAGTAAAACTGCAGTGGGCATAACACTACTATATGTAATTATAACATTGAACATAAGAATGTCTGTATTCATTTTGGTTTGGTATTTTCTCAAGGAAAATGTCAATATTTCAATTTTCAATATTATATAAACAAACATAAAAAAACTTGATTATATGAAAACAAGAACAATGCAGAGTTGTAGGCTTGAAGCATTAAAAAATCAAGCGCATAAACAGTTGAAGACTACCAGTCCAGGTTTATTTAGCCATGGGATTTCATAATCTAATGGGAATATTGAAAATGACTGACAAATTTCAAATATCTTATAAAATATTTCTTCCTATGTATGTGTGTGTATGCAGAGAGATGTTTCAAAAGCTTAGAATACACATTTCACTTCAATGCTCTCTTATGTATATAATTTATGAAACTGGCTAATATTTATTTTCAATTTTTAAATATTTTGGGTGTTTTAACATCCTTCCCTTGAGATGGAGATTCAACTGACAGAGTTTGGATTCTTTGGACACGATCATCATTTGAAGTTGGTGGAGCTACACCAACAAACACCAGCTGAGAATCTGGCTCTCTGTCTGCTAAAAGGGAGAGAAACTTTCTAGAATGACCGTTCTCTGGACTCAGGGAGAAAAAGACAACAGAAAGAAAGGATGATGTGATCAAGGAGAGAGGCTGAGCATCTTTATAAAGCATACATGTATTAGTAGAAACCCACTTGTAATTCCCCAGCCCTCTTTATGATAAACCTATAGTGGTGTCTACTTCCATCTTCAGCAGGGAGGGTTAATTTGTTTCACATGAGCCTTCGGGTAGTAGAATGGTGATTATATAAAGAAAGAAATGTATAAGGATAAATATGTCCCTAAAATGCAGAGTTCCTTAAGAGGACATAACATTAATTTCAAAAACTCAAATTCTGCTCCCCTTAATCAAGCTGAGTAGTACTTAACTATATGATTCAAAGGGCCATGATACAATCCAGCAGCCCAGCTCAGGCAACTGGGGAGTCTCATTACATAGGGGAATTCCTTGGTGCCATAAAATAGGTGCACCTGTCTCTATATCTTCTGGTTGCAATGCATGTCAGGGGTTGACCAATGACAGGAGAAAGTGTCCTGGAAGTGCAACACACTCCCACTGTCATGAACCAGCAAAGTGGACTAAATTGGCCCCCAGACAGGCCTTGGATCAGAAAGCACAGAAGTGGTATAAAGTCACCTCTGACCCTAAACTTTGTGGGCCATCCCCCCCCCCCCCAGCATAGATATGCCAAACCCAAGGATCTGGGCCAATTTCTGCTTACACAAATTCAGAAACACTTTTCTCGTCTGTAGGATCATAGATGGTTGCCAGAGCAGGTCTAAATCCCAGTAGCTTTACAATTAGTTATTATTCATTATTCAGTTAAGTGTAATTCATTTATGGAATTATGAACTAGAGTTAAATATTTTAAACCTTAATCAGCAATCAGCATAGGCACAGACACCTCAGCCAAAAACAACAGGTGTTTGTTCCTTGAATTTCTTTGACATTGGTAGCATCCTCTTCCCATTCAGCATACAAGACTCTTGAAAGCAAGTGATCATTCTGTCCCTTCCCTATATTACGAGTACAAAGTATATGGCAGCACCTGTATATGACTATATGATAATCATTTGTATTAATTTGAAATAAAGCAGCTGTTACTGTAAACACAAGAGAATCTGTCAAGAATCACATGCCATAAGAACGCAGAAGGCTGATAGACATTAAGGTTGTAAACATTTTCCTTGTGAACTACATTTTTCAAGAACTATGCAAATAAAAAATCATTGAGCTTCATAGGCTGCATTGTGTCTCCTTTGCCATTCAAATGAAAAATTATTTCAGCTGGTGGCACCCTAGTAAGTTGCTACCTCTGGCTTTTTATTTTTTTTCTGAAGCATTAAGTGGTAATGTTAACATATACAAGAGAACATTACATGCCAGAGATGAAGTAAGGATGGATGCTCTTTGGCAGAGGTGTCTGCTATTCTGGGAAGTGCATGGTATTGTATATACACTGTGTACTAACCAACTAATATCATGGTTCATGAGTAATGAATTATATTTGATCAGTTTTGGCTGTTCTCTAGGAAGCGTCTGTCTAGGGCTTAAAGCAGGAAGCTGGGATTCAAGATTTCTCGATTCTATTCTTAGCTCTGTCTCTGACTCTCAGTATCATCTTGGATCATAAGTCCTTCTGTGCCTCAAATTAACCTACCTACCAAAAGGGGCAAATAATTAGATTCACTGATGTTTATAAAGCCCTTCAAGATCTTCTGGTGAAACATGATCATCATTGCTGTCACTGGCAGTTATTTATATGACTTTAGATGGCTCCTGTGTTAGACAACAATACTGTATGCAGTCTCTCGATTTAACATCTCTTTCTTACTGTGTGTCCACTGTCAATCCCTCAGATAAGATTAATGTAATTACTGGCATAATGCTAAGGGTTAATTCCCGATTCCAAGGTCACTCTGATTTTGGTTCTTCTGGTTATACATCCCTTGTAGAATAAGAAGTGTTTAAATGTAAAGTACTTCATAGAGCAGTCTGTCTCAGACAGTGAGGCTGGCTACCGAGGAGAACATGTGAGCTCTGCCAGAGGAAGCGTAAACCAAAGTTGGGAAAATAATTCTTTTATTTTCTTGGTTAGGAACCACAGGGAGAATGAGCTTTTACATACACAGTTTTCTATCGGCTGTTCTGTTTTGGCTAAATTTAAATAGCCATGACCCCGCAAGAACAAAATATTAACCCATTATCCCATACACACATACAATCAAAAATACAATTTTTCATCATTTTTTCAGGGACAGATTCCATGTACCCCCTTTTGAAATTCTCAGAAAGAACAGAGACCTACTTGCAGATTCTACAGCCAGCCAAACTGGTCAGGAATCACAGTAAATAATATTAATGGCAAGTTTTCATTTTGACACAAATAACCGGGTCAGTTCTCAGACTGGTCCATCCGTCAAGGACAGCAAAACCAGAGGGAGGAAAATTCAAATGACCTTGGAAAAATTAAGCAGCTGTAGCCAGGAATTAAACTCGTACTGTTGCATGGTAGCTTAATTTGACACAGCACCATGGCTTTCCAATTTAATATTTGTACTACAAAAGTACCCGCAGGAACCAATCAAGATCTGGTCACAACTGTGCTATGCAATGTACAAAGGCATACGAAGACACAGTAACTGCCCCTATGAGCTTCCAGTCTGGAAAATCGACATCTAGAAGACCAATAATAAATCTCACATCTGAGCAGCTACTACTGAAGAAATAATGAAGTTATTGGTGTATATCTAGTAACCAGCTTCCCTGATCTTTTAATAATTCCTCATCAGCTATTCAAAGACCTACAATAAGAATGAACCAAAAGGTAGCTGCTCACTTGCTTTACAGGGCCATACATTTTAGCCTGTTTTTCTTGGACACTTTACAGCAAGATATTGTGGGAGATGATAGAGAATAGGAGTTTGGGGGCATAATTTAATACTGTAAGCCGTAACTTACTGAAGAAACAAAAAGAAAATTGAAAAGCAGCCTGTCTCTGAAGTTCTTGTTTGAACGTAACTGGATACCGTGCATATTAAATTACAATCCTTAATGAGACAATTTAGTGGGAGTCTCTCAAGTTTGTCATTTTTCATGTATCTATCCAATTTAGTGGGATGAGACACCTTCCTCTGCAGGAACTCCCTCCTGCCTCCCCCCCCGCCGCCCCGATACACACCACCACCAATTTGATCGGATATTTCAATCTCCATTTTGATAAAAGAAGTAATTTTGGCATACAGGTAATCTCCTTGCAGATTAAGAACACTTACTTTCTTCCTGATGGATCATTCCCAGAGATACCAGGACAACACAACCTACGCAATTAGTTTTCACAGGTGGCTGTTTTGCCTCCAGTAAAACTGCTTTTCTTTCTCCTCCTGCAAGTCATAGCCAAGCAAATGTATATAAAAACATTTCAGATATGAAATAAACACTTTCATAAAGGCAGCTGTGATGCAATACATCATTTCTGTCTGACCTGAGTTATGGAATGAACTCGAGTTGCTGGAATCAAAGCTGGTAGGGAGGGAGTAGAGGAGGGATAGGGGCTCAGAATACCACAGAAGTTAGGCAAGTTCAAAGACTCTAGGGGTAAATGCCAGCTAACTCAAGCACAACTCAAGTTCAACTCTTTCTGTACACTCTGCTGGATAATCTGCACCACCACACTGGTGTGGCAGGCAGAGGCAAGGCAAGATTGTTCTCCACATTTTGTTCCATACAATTAAGGTACACCTTGAAAAATCCACTCCAGATTGTGAGCCAGAGACAATCAAGAAACACAGAAAGCTGCATCTGACATTATAAATGGTCCCTTAAATCTTCTAATGACCATTGCCTAACAAAATGCACAAGAAAAAATTATTTAAAAAGAATTAGTATCTTCTATTTTCAAGAAATGTATTTCCGATAAAGGGGAAAATACAACACATATCTCTTGAACTACACATCTGTTAAAACTGTTTCTAGGTCAAGGGTCTCAAACTGTTAAACAGTAGGGGTTCAGTCATGACTTTTTTCCCAAGGTCTTTCAAAACTGCAGCATATACACAATCTACCATATTGTTTAAACATCTGGCATGCTTATACCAAAAAAGGGTTTTTTTTAAAAATATCATTATTCTATTCTGCAATGCTATACTTCACATAGACTTTAAACTATATTCCTTATTTTGGTTACATATGTCAGTTTTTCCAACCTTATACTCTAGAGATCTCCAATGTGGTTTGAACATGTAGGCCTCTCAAGAGAGGTTTTTGCACCAACTTCGCAACGCCAAACATACAAATGAGAAATAAGGTGCCAACAACCACCTCCTGGTACCAACAAACTGCTCACAACCTCAAACTTTCCCAAAAGTTCCTCTACTTAGTTAACAAATTTTGTTTTCCCTTTCAAAAGACTTGACACATGGTGAGCAGAAATGTGACGTTCTAATTCCTGAGGAAATGAGAAAAACTAGAAGAATTCCAGTGACAATTCCCTCCACTAGTTGGTTCCTGCAAATGATTGTGAGTCTGACTCAGAGCTCATTTTATTCACCATGTAGACACAGCAAGTGAGACACACCATTAGCAGCTCTACTCCTATAGAAAAATAAACTTCAATCCTTCCTGGCAGGGGAAAAATGTGCATGAATTCAAATATTGGACATGCAAAGCTGAACCTATTAATGTTGCTAGCAGCTGAATCAGAATATTTTATCATGTCATGATTCTCAATATCACTGCCTAAAAGTTATAGGCTCCCCTTGGGTAATGTTCTTCCCAAAAAATCTTTATCAACTAAAACTAACATTGAGGATCAAATTAACTAGGTTATGACCAAATACCAAAGTGCCCAGTAACAAAATACGGAGGGTGAAAAATGAGATGTATTTGGGTAGGAGGGTACTGGAATCTTGTTTGAAACTACAGTATAAATGATTACATTACTTAATGACAATCTGAGACCAGACTGTCTGTCTACTCAAGGGACCAATTCAGCCACCCTAATGCATACTGAATACTCACAAGAACAGTCTCGTTTGTAAGTGCTACTCAACTCAGGGTTGGCAGAATGGAGGACCCAAATGATATATCACTTTCTTTATAGTCTAAAATAGAAATGTGAGTGAATAAGGTGAAGAAAAATGAATTGATTTCATCTATTCAGTTCAAAAGTATGTCTAGACAAAAATATCCACAGTATAAATTTATAGATGCATATGTTTGTTTGAATGTATTCTGTTTTCTATTTTTGCAGTCAATTGAGACTACCTACTAATGAAATAAAATGGAGGATATTATCCAACAAAGGTGAGAGTATCTGAGATATAGACAAAGATGAGAAGTCACTAACTACGGAGATATTTTAAAAAACTGCTGAAGATTTACTGCATAAAAATGGCAATTTCTGACTCAAAGCACCTCCTCTGTCTGTGTCTGAAGGACGTATCTGTTCACTTTAGAGATTAAAGGTGTCTTTTACTCCTGTTAGCTATGATCAGCCAACACAGATAAGAGAGTGTGTTCTATTCCTTTTTTTGCAGCAACCATGTTTGTTTATTAAGATCCAACCAATTATCCCAGTATAAATTGACTCAAGGCCATAGAATTGCATCTTAGGGCACAATTTAGCCTACAGAATACCTGTTACTGATGATGGTAAAGTTAGGAGGAACAAAATCTCCAGTGCCCAGGGTAGGTTTGCAAGTTGACAGATAGAAAAAACAAAAAACAAAAACAAACAAATCTTTTTGCATGTAACCTGGGCCCATTTGATGTTGAAATCATTGACACACAAAGATAGGACCTTATTATGCCAGTTCTATATTCAATTTCCAGAGTAGAAACACACTTTAACCATTGTATTTGCTAATATACCAGTTCTTCTCTCCAAAGAAATACATATATACAATTCTATCTCAGGATTCTGAAGGCAGACAAACCAAGTTCAATCTTAATGTTTGTGATGCTATCAAAATTCTTTAAAGGAATTAGTGTCTTACGTATAACTAGGTGCTTAGCATTCTTTATAATATGAAATAGCTGTAGAACTCTGGACACAAACAGGGAATATCAATTTTTGATTTACTATAAGTGATGGTCATACCAGTGTCAATACATATATTGTATGTTTATGATTTTTTTAATCATTTTCATTTCATAACAGCAAAATACGATCCCAGACACAAAAAGCCAAATCATTATCTTCTGTAAATCACTAGTATAGTCCCATTTAAGTCAATGGAGCTACCTCAATGTACACCAGCTGAGGTTATGGTCCACATTTTCTTCCATGATTATTATCCTTTCAGTGATTGGTGATCCTAGGGTTGTTGGCCTCTCATGTTAACTGTACTTGAAAAATGCAATAATTTTGGGGGGATGTCTCATATCAATGCTTAATCATTCCAATATTATTGCACCATGCCCACTATGTCTTCTACCAGCATAATGCATATAGGAAACCCCATTTAGACACTATACCTCCCAGTGAGGCCTGGGTTTTCCATAATTAAGTCATAAACATTGTCTTTCAGATTTAAGTTAAGTTTCCAAAGTTGAGCATGGGCAACTTTAATTCTGGCATTTCCTAACTTTTGAATGCTTGGCTTTGCAAATAACATTCTTTCAACATATTTTTTGTGTGTACATTCCAAGTTTTTTTTAAAAGCATGAGTAATCATATTGACACTCACATGGTTCTTCAGTTGGCTTGGAACCTTTAGATCCACAGCACAGACCTCTGTCACTTGAGCTGCCATAGGAACTAATAGCAGCAGGAAGTTATCTACTGCGTGGACCAATCACTAAACAAGGACGACAGATTTTGCCATTGGGTTTCACATATATTTGATAACAGCAGAGAAATGTTAAGACTCAGGAATCTTGGGTTGCATTTCATACTTTGAAGGGGAGTCTCTCTAGTGATCACAAACCACTTCCCCACATTCCGCCCAAGCCTGTCACTTCCAGTCCCTGTTCCCCGCACTTCCAGTCTCTGTTCCCTATCCCTATCCTGTCTCTGTCTCCCCTAGGTTTTTGTACCAGTTTTTTCCCCAGCTGCTTGTCCCAGTCTCCACTCCCACCCCACACTCTTCATCCCAGTTTCAGTCTCCTTGCCCAGCCAGATCCAGTCTCCCTCTCTGGGCTCCCTGCCCAAATCCCATTCTTCTTCCCACCCTAGTTCCTTATCCCAAGCTGAAATGGTTAAAGCCTCGCACAGTTAGAAGCAACTGAAAATGTGGACTTATAATGGAAAGCACAAAGCCACTTGAACTACAATCAGTGCTATCAGCGCTACCTATGAAAAATGAATAAACTAGTTAGAAAAAAGAGTCTGTATCTTTAATTCAGATGTAATTTTGCATATTACATCAAGATGCATGAAACAAAAGTCTTAATTTGGAACACAGGCTGAAAATCTATTTCTGAACACCTGCCAACCAGAGGACTACTTACTAGCCAAGGCTGTACCAGATATGGGTCCCCACATGGTTCATTGACATTGCCTCATCCATGCAGGGATCCATCTTTGAAATTAGCCTGATTTCCATTTCTAAAGAAGGATGAAGCACCTTCTCTTATCCTTCCTGCCTGCTGGCTGGAAGAGAAAGCTTCACTTATTCACTCTTTATACTCTCATCCTAGAAAGGAATGGAAGGCTCCATGCGCCTCTTTTTTTGTAAGTGTTTGGGATTTGGGAGCAGTAAGCTCCCTTATTTCACACCCTGTTGCATTTTCTGTCTTTCTCCTACTCCCTCCAAAATCATGACAGAGGGGTATTTTTTAGAACTTTCACAAGTAATAGGTGCTCTGCTTCCTACATCTGAGGCACCAGCACCTGAGAGGAGTTAGCAATAGAAACACCTGCACTCCCCTTTTACAAAGGGAAACAGAGCCTTTAGACACCACTGTTGCGTAGGAAGTACCATGGGGGTGGATATTTTCTTTGGTGCCCCTTTCAGTATACTCTGCCTAATGTCACACAGAGCCAGCAGAGTGCCGAAGTCTTTGCAGAAGCCTGATGCTCACACCATCCAGTAAGGCTTTCTTGGGCGGAAGAGTGTACTCAACCAGCCAACAATTTGACTTGCCACTGCAAATGCATTTTTTAGAACTTTGGTTGGGAGCCAACCATACAATGGAAGTTACATTATAACATTTTAAAAGTGTAAAAAGGGAATGCTGTACAGTAAAATACAGCTAATTCACAAACTTAATAATTCAAAAAATATGGCAGTTTCTATTGCAAAGATTTAATAGCCAATTTCTGTTGTGAGGTTTCATATTATTAAGACAAAGAGCCAATATATTCCATCAAGCACAGCCCTATAATAGGGGTTGGTCAGAACTGTTCTGGCCCAGATGGGGCTCCAGGTTGCATCTTGCCATAGTGGCTCCCTCTTCCTTTTTGGGGATACAAAAACCTACAGAGGTGCTAGCTCTTAGCAAACTTTATGCAAAAGTGGAGCAAGCGCTACAACAGCAGTTAACCTTTTCATAGCAGAGAGGAAGCTCCTTGTGCCCTCCTCAATCTTTCACACTCATTCAGGAGCCAACCCTTCATTATTTTTAACTATGTTTTTTGGTATATTAGCTAGTACACTATGAAATCATCATCATAAGGAATTTAAGGTGGAATTTGCAAAAGGGCCCAAGTGACATAGGAGCACAATGACAGTGAACCATCGTGCTTTGAGATGAGATGCAGCTGTGACTAGTGATGGGTGACGCAAAGAAGGTTTGGGGTTTAGTTGAGATAAGTTTGAATACTTATGTGAAGCCAGGCTGACACTAGAAAAGTATTACTGGTATAGCTATATTACTATATATAGTATAGCTCGTATTACTGGTAAACCTTTCCTGTGTAGATGCAGAAGCTGGTATAGCTTATTCCAATAAGCTATACCAGCAAAAGCACTTTTATGCCAGTATAACTGCATCTACATTAGGGCTTTTGCCGGCATGGAATTTTTTCCAGAAAGTCACTCCTCATAAATCAACATGAATATACTGGCAAAAGTTTCAACTATACAGCTGGTCTGTAGATTACACCATTTAAGAATACACTGTGTGTAGCATTGGGCTGGAAATGTCATAAAAATAGGCTAGTACTTTCTGACTCTATTTGGACCAGAAATACTGTACTACCAGAACTAATTGTCTTGTGGTATTTCAGCACTGCTGGTCCAAGCTGGAAAGAGGAAGCACAGAAGAAAGTGAAAAAGAAAAAGAAAGTTTGTAAAAGTTCAATTAACCACTTTACACCTTTAGAAAAAGTTGGTTCAGATTCGGCTTCAGTTTGGGATAAAGTGCTGGACCATTTTAACTTCAGTTATCCCAACCCCCAACCCAGAGTTCAAAAATCATGAGGCAGCCCCCTTTAAATACAAAATGTTTTTAAATAATATGTTTGGTTTCTTTTATTGTTCCTTCTTGGTTTTCAGCTATTTGGAGCCATGTTTTCAAGCATTTAGCTGCAACTATAAAGCCAGAAACTTACTCTTTTTTTCCCTTGAAGCTGAGATTTTTATGTAGCCACAGGACTCCAGGAGCTGGAGCTTTCAGGAAAACATCAAATATCACAAAAGGGCCAGGACATCAGGCTAACTGTCCTATTCTTGTGAAAAGTGCCATAAAATTATTCATGATCATCTGTGACCAGAATCTTTGTTCTAGATCTCTTTTGAAAGATGGCAGCTCCAACAGCCCAGACCCCCTAGTCCTAGCTAGGGCATACGACAGCAGTTAGGTCAAAAGGAAAAGCGCCCCTTACTGATTCACCAACTTCACATGCTGTTGTTTGTCCCTCTCAAGGCAATTACAGAGTTGTAGCATTTACAGCAGCAGCCATCTCGAATAGAATCATAGAACTGGAAGGGACTTTGAGAGGTCATCTAGTCCAGTCCCCTGCACTCGTGGCAGGACTAATTATCTAGATCATTCCTGACAGGTATTTGTCTAACCTACTCTTAAAAATCTCCATCATTGGAGATTCCACAACCTCCCTAGGCAATTTATTCCAGTGCTTAACCACCCTGACAGTTAGGAAGTTTTTCCTAATGTCCAACCTAACCCTCCCTTGAATACATATAATGTAAGTGAAAAAAGGTTTCAGTTTTACAGTTGATGGAATTTTTTACTTCACATTAATTGTAGAGTATATTGCTTTTGCTTAGAACGTTGTTCAGCCATCATGTTGGTGCCTGTGAGAATGTTTAAAAGTATTTTAATTTAATTTAATCTCCATTTTTACTTAATATTTTTCCCCATGGTCATTATGTACAGCATGTCTATGAAACTGAAAAAGTAGCACAAAAAAAACAAGGGTCTGGGTTTCAAATATTTCAAATATCTGGTAAGTTTTGAAGTTTCAATATAAATCGTTGTCCCAATGCTATTTTTACTCATTTTTTTCTCAAACAAAATTTTCACTGATTCACTAGTAGTTTGCCTTAAAAAAAGAAATCAGAGTGAAACTGGACAAGGACCTCAGAATAAAAATCTTTTTTTAACGAATTCTAGAGCTAGAATTATTCTGTTCATAGACTCTTGTCTTATGCCATACGTTCCTCTGACAATATCTAAGGCAAAGGCTAGAAAGCCAATAGTTTATCTTTTCAAAAGCACTGACCAATTAAGACAGCAATAATGCAAAATTGTATTTAAAGTATATCTAGTATGTCAATACTTATCCACTTTACACACAAGTGTGAGAAAGAAAGGGATTAATATCAAGTATCTAAATATCACAAATGAAATTCGAAGTTCAAAAACACTAACATCATCCAACAGCACATTTTAGATTACATTAATGCTTCTATATATCTGGCTTCTAAAAATCTGACTTATACTGCTATGTGATCATTCATGAAGTGAAGAGTAAAAGTAATAATTTTGGAGCTCACCATCATTTGGAAACATTTCAGTTTTTCAGTGTTTTGACTCTGAAAACCAAATCCTCATGAGAAGAACATAATGAATGACCTACTTGTAAATATTGTTTTTTTGGCTTTTAATAATGCTACTTTTATTTATTAATAAAGATTACTGAAGGATGTAAATAGAAATCATGCTTAATTAAATTAATCAATGTACATATATTTTCAAAGAAAATTCATTATTTACAACAGTGCTTTGTGACCTTTGCTCAAATAGTCATTTTTAACTTAATAATAAGGACATTGTAAATGGTGATGAAAGTCATGTGACCTGTCCAGCTGCCATAAACCAATGTATTTCCATGGTAAAGGAAACTGTGAGATAACCCTTTTGCCTGAGTGCACCATTCAGGAAGAAACAACAAAATGCTGCTCCAGGTAACAAATAAAATGTAGGTGTTCGGAGTTAGCAATATCACATCTTACATGGTTTAGTCACCTTGGACACATGCTATAATTTTTCTGCTGTGTTTAGCATAAGCAGTGTCTAATGCCTTCATGTCATTTATGCTATACAATCCAATGTTTGCTGCCAAGTGAGAGGTATTTTTTTTTTCCCTCAGAAAGACTATCTGTGCAGATATAGATTTGAAAGACAGGATGGAAGCTCCAAGTGTTTTAATAGCCCATCATCAAAAATTATCCCTTGGCTATAAAATCCCCAGACCATTGGCTTCAGATCAACTCAGAGAAAAATGAGATTATAGAATTTAATCTAAACAGAGAGATGTGTTCTAAAAAGCTTGGGATTACACAGAAAAAAAATTCTATTGCGGGCACAAGACAGATCAACTTAATTTTCGGTCCAATCTACTTGTCTCACACACAAAAATCCACTTGATTTTTAAAAGTGTTTTCTTATGCAAAAAAAAATACAAAGTTAGGTTGATACTTGATACTCGTAATGTTTTAGTAAGAAGAAAAACCTCAACAGAAAAAATTATATTGGGAGGTGACAGGAAACAAAACAGCATTTTGTCTTAAATTTGCACAACCTAATTTATAGTAATAAAGCAGAACCTAAGAGTTCTGGTAAATGTCAGAGCAGTCATGTTCATTACATATGTTGATAGGTATGAAGCAAAGTCTCTTAGGCCCTTCAAAAATTACACACAGCCGATCTAATGCAAACCAGAAGTCACTGACTGCTGGATGAACATTCAGTTTCATTCCCACATGGATATTAAGAGAAGGGTTTTTTCCCCTCCTAATTTATTTACAATTAAAGGGTGGGTCTTGAGGAATGAGCATGAGGCCAGTTATCTACGGATTTGGTTTATGGGAAGACACCTCTTACCCCCACAACATTTTCCAGCCACTGCAGAGAAAGCATCTTGGTTGTGTGTAACCTCCTCCCCCTAGCATCGAGCATCTGCCTTGCCCAATCTCGTCTGGGCCAGCTCCAATAACAACATCTGCTTGGCAGCTTTTCAAACCCACGGATAGTTATCTAACTGAGGCTTTTGTGCTGCACTGTTTATTCTATGTGAAGAAATGCCTCCTTAGTTGAAAGAGTACTTTAGAAAAGCTGTGCAGCTATTAGCAAGTGAAGCACAAGGCTAATAACCCCACCTGCTCATCAAATTAATTATGACATCTGAGTCATTATAACTCAGAAAGAACACACGACTGCAGACTTGTCACATGTAGAAATAAACACATTGTACACTAGAACAACAACAACAACAAAATCAGGCAAAGAGGCCCAAAAAGACAAGGCATGAGCTTCCACCTTTCACTTTTTAAAAATGTGCATTATTAGTTTTCCAAGAAGGGACTGGGGGAAGAAACTGTCTTACAGAACTCTACCACACTGAACACATGAGATGAGGGGGAAAATGGAATGGGAATTATTGCAAACAAAGTCATTTACAGTAAAAATACAAATCATTCTTTCAGATGTTGAATATATTATCATCCCACAGTTCTAGTAGATGACAGCTTTTTTCTTTTAATCACAAATAGGAATTCAACTGAAAAGGTTAAATCGTGCATTTGCCTGTTAATCTTCCAAATGTATGTTTCTGGTATTTACAGCTATCATATGCATTTGTTATATTTTACTGCACTTTTCTGGAAAAACTTATAATTTTCCGCTATAAAAGATATGGCAACATACTTACATCTTAGAAACTAAGTTCTTAGGAGTGAAATACAGCATATGTCTAATTAATTTTTAAAAATTTTCAGATGTGTTTCTTATCAAAATAAAGTAATAGGTGAATGAACCATTTTATGTGTAAATGTATTGTGTTTAACTTCAGTGAACAACAAAATGTCCGGAACTCAAACAAATAAAACCCTAGAAAGGTATTTACATGCAATTTATGGAAGTCCCAAGTCATTTTTTCTCAATAGCTTATACCTCAGGATAGCACACAATTAATTCCAAAAGATCTGAATAATTCCTCTCTTATTAAGAGCTTACCTTTAAGAACTGTATCAACTACAAAATATTTTTTACTGTTTAGAACTACAGTTAATAGTTTATTATTATATAATAAGTACACAACACCACCAGAAAAATAAATGGAGTATTCCTTGCTAAGAGATATCACCCCGTATACCCTTTCCCCCTTTATGAAGAACATATTTTTCATTGTGTGAGTAGCAACCACCACCCTTTGCAAATAAAGACCTCTAGCTCTATTTCTAGTGAAAAAATGTTGCAGAGTTAACTTTCAAACAAGACTATACTGGTCTTCTATGCGCTTCATATTTTTAAAGTATTATGTATGCTAATTATTGAGAAACCAGTTCTGAACCTTACTTTTAGTATAATTTTTTAAACTATAATTTTTCTACTCAAAAGGAGCTATTTTGGTTGATTCGTTCAATTTTGTTACTTAGCCCAAAACTTACTCTGGATTTATATATCTTAAACATTAAAATGGTAGTCCCAACACTGCCTTTGTCAAACTAGAAGACTCATATTCATCCTACCAAAATAAATGACTATCACTTGAATGTGTCAGTACTGAAGAACCAGAATGAGACAGGAACAGGAAGTGCATTCAGCACACAGGCAGGCCGATTCTCTGCCCAGCTTTAAATGCCTGAAAAAATGCATGTATCACATTCAGACCTTTCAAGTGCACCACATTTTGAAGAATGATCTTCGTTTGGAATTTGCCATTAAAGCCTATGGCAAAACTCCACACCCCACTCCTGCTCTTTGTTTGCCACTCAACTAGTTCTACAATAGTAACTGCAGTCCATTCCTGCTCTGTGGTGGCAGTATATAAAGGTTACTTCTCTCCAGGATGTAAAAGTAGCCAGGGAACTGTGGAGGAAGCAGGCAGGGGGAAGAGGAGGGCACGTTCAAGATCCTGGTTTGGAGCTAATGGACACTTTGATCAAGGTGGGGGAAATGGATGTTTTGTATATTTTTACTGATCTGAAAACAAATAACTAGATCAAACTATACAGGTGCTGTATATTTATTACAGTAAGGAAAGAACACAACATTTATAGCATAAATAGTGATAATACCATGCAGTTGCATTTAAATATAGCAAAAAAACGTTGTTTTTAACTTTGGCCCTTTGCTACATATTTTGGAGGCTTCCACTACTGATCTGGGGCTAAATTCTACTCAGTTACACTGGTGTAGCAGTTAATCTAATTTAAAACATTGTAAATGAGAGTAGAATTTGGTCCTTGTTAGCTTGATGTTAGAAGACTGAATGAAATCATTATAGTACAAAATGCATAGTAATTCTGGATCCCAGTTTCAATAAATCACTTTTAACTTTCTTCTCCCTTATTCTCAAAATACTATCCTTGTCAGAACTTCAGCTCCTTTAACTGTATTGTTCCTTAAAGTGACCAAATGCATGGTATTCGTATCCCTAAATTATGAAGTCAGAGGAGTATTACTTGTAAATGCAACAGGAGGAAGGGAAGAGTTAATGCATCACTACTTAAAATATTTTTCAAGTTATTTTTTAATAACTAGTTCCCACAATTATAAAATTCCTTTACCATGATGAATAATGACAATGTATTCCAAAGAAACAGAACTGAAGAATACTTGACAGTATGTTCACGCCTGCACGTGCACACACACAGACAAGTTATGTATGCCAAAGTGCAGGGAGTGGGATACAGAAAAGACTGGTCTATACGAACCTGACATACAAAACAATTCTGCACACAATTTAGCATCACTGCCATTGTACTTTGAAAAGTAGCAAAGTAGATGCTATAAGGAGTCTCATAAAATTCTGCAGTTCCTAGATCATACTCAGAACAGCAATTCTCATATCCACTTAATCTCAACACACATCTCCACCCCTACTTCCTTCCCTATGAGGTCTTGAAAACACAAATGTTCAAGTTTCCTGGAGCTGAGCTAAAGAGGAAAAGTCCCGCTCCCAAGAGACAGAGCTACAGGTTCTTGGCGCCCCTGAAGTTGTTAACTATAGTACAACATAATGTGGCACTTTACCACAATTAGCCACAGGGAAACAGTCTTTTTTTCACCTCTGATGACATTTAACAGATAAGACCATGAATTCCAGACCTTATCTGCAGGGAAAGTGCTCTGAACACCAATGGTACATATGAGTTTTGTGTGGAGAAGGAGTTATGACTCGTGTGGCTTATCAGAAAAAAAAATCAAGACAACATTCTGCTCATTAACAATCAAACAATCAACTCCAAAACCAATCCTGTTTATAGATATTATAAACAGACATAATATTAACACATGGCCAAAGAAATCTAGAAAAATGTTCTATGGTAAATTTTCCTCTCTAGATAATAATTAATACAAATTGAAAGGAAACGTATCAGTGTAATAATATTGTCATAATGTTCTTCTAAAAGTCTCAACACTCTGTCCTCCTGCCTTTTTTATTGTTTAATTTTTATTGTTATTTATAAAGTGCCAATTTATGTATTTCAAACTATCCTTTAGGCAGAAAATAACTCATTTTTAGTACAATGTAACTAAATGTATTTCTTTAAGCAGTACTGAACAGCTTTCCTTTCCTTTATCTTTATATCCAGCTGTTGCCCTCTGCACAGCTATTCATTTTAAAAGTGAAGCTCTTTCAAAGCAATTTTCATTCTTCCTTTTTTAGGCTGTGTGTACTGTGAGGGGTCCTCGGGGTGCAACCTGGATTGTGGGACCACTGAGACCTCCAAAGGCACCAGCCTGGGCTGCCTCTGACACTGTGAAGCTATTATCAACCTACAAACCTCCGATGAGGACTGCACTTACACAGTCATCCACAGGCCGGGACACACATGCAACTGAGTTACATGAATTATTTCCCAGTCACTCATGAGCCATCAGTAGAGAGAATACAGCCAATTCATCCCAGCTCCAGCCCCAGGACTGTACTGTCTTACACTGTTCAATGCCCCTTTGGGCAGTGCAAGTTCATTAAGTAGTTCGCCACTCCCTCAGTGTGGAATGGACACACACTAGGCTTTGTAAACTGAGCTCAGATTTCCCAAGACTTCAACCAAAAGTAAAATATAAAACAGGTTTATTAACTACAGAAAGATAGAGTTTAAGTGATTGTAAGTGGTAGGCATAAAGATCAGAGATAGTTACCTTAAAAAAATAAAAAGTAAACATGCATTCAAAATCCTAAATTTTAGCCTAAGCAAGGGTTGACTCAAACAGCTTTTCTCACCCTGATAGATGGTACAAGCAGGTTACAGTTCCTCAGTACACAGGCTGAGATTCCCTTCCAGTTCGAAGTCTGTGTCCTCCAGACATTCTTCCAGATGTTGAGTTGGGGGTGGCGGGGCAAAGAGGCCAAGCAATGATGTCATGTCCCTCTTTTATACTTTCTTCTAGGTTGCTGGAAAGATCTTTGCTGTGATGTGGGTTAGTCCACCTCCATGGCATACGTGCCTCCTCCAAGAAGTCTCTAGAATAGTGGATTGTGTGTTGATGAGCTATTAACACCATCTGGTTACTGATGGCTACGCCTTCGTTGTAACGGAAAGGCTGGTTGTCGGTGTTCTCAACCTCACAACATATTTCAGTAACACATAACAATACTTCATAACGTCACATACAAGGATAGTACACACAATCCAACAAGTTATTATTGTTCAACTGATCAAGACTTACAAAATGATACCTCACAAGGCATACTTTGTACAAAATATATCCTAATAATGTCACAGTGGTGAATATGGGAGTTCAAGGGTGCTACTTTGAGGTAAAGAGTGTCACATTTACAGTGACTGATTTCTTGTAACCTTTGAAAATTTAGATTTGATCAGAGAAAACGCGTCACTCTGAAAATGGCAAATCGCACACACTGGATTCATATTACTCTGTATCAAATATCGAAAAATTAAACCACAGAATGTCAGGAACAAATAATATTAAGTGACTGATTCAGGCAACTAAAACAAGTCCCCACCCCCTAAAAAGCCAATCAGAGTTAGTGCTGCAAACATTTACCTTAACCTACCTCATTGTGTCAAAGCATTTCAGCAGTTACAGCACATATCCCCACTGTTTCAAAACCCCTGCAATAGTTATGGCACAATGGATGAGGTAAGAATGTTCTGTTGTTTCAATCTTTGACTGCTTTGAAAAAACATGCCTAATGACATACTAAAATCCTCCATTTACAGTTCAAGTAATGCACAGGCAGTGGCAGTTCAGGTTTCCTCTCACCACTCTGTCAATGTGCCTCAGTGGTTTTCTAAAGGGACCACATCAAAGGGTAATATGATTTGTTCAGTTTCCATGCCTACTCATTCTGGGATCTCTATGCTGAGATTTCAATGGTGCTTTTTTGGAATAGATACCACTCAACTAGGAACTAGATTGAAACCATCAACTCATTTCACATAAGATAGCAAAAAGCTTTCAGTTGGCACTTCTGGTGACTACCAACCTGAATCAGTTTTTAAGTAGTAACTAAGAGCAATAGCTCACAAATGTTTGGGACAGTTTTACCATTTTACCAGATATCAAACTAATACTGTACCAGCCAGTGCTCCATGCCATCAGTTCAATTGTCTGCACTCCAACAACAATGCTTGGAATGTTCCAAGCACCAGCCTCGCAATAGCATTCAGTTGAATGGCAGGGGAGCAGCTCACAAAATCTCATTGTTAAGGCAGGGAGGGGAAGATGAGAGTATCAGTGACAAAACTGAAGTAAGAATGGTTAAAAACCAATGGTTTAGAAGTGAAAAGTTTCCATTATCTACAAACCTAACATAAAAGCAATGATATTTCATGTATGTATGAGCCTCTCCTATGGTGGTTTAATTTCTTTAGTGTATTAAAGATGAAAACAGATTGCAATGGCTTTTTCGTTGTTGCTACAGTCTATTTCCGAGGTGGCCAAATGTGACCCACAGAGTTGTATAATGGGGTCTAGCCTCATTTTTAAATTATATTTGTGGCCCAGAGAAGCTACAGGTCCCAACATTCAAGCTCTAATATAATCCCAGAAGGTAGCCACTAAGGTCTGTATAGAACATAAAACGGTGAGACCAGTGTGCTCCACTCTTTATGGGAAAAATGGGCAACACCTGCATTCACCACTTAATGCAAATTTTTTGTCTTTCTCAAATTCCAGGGAAGATGGGCATAACGGCCTGTTTTGTCCACAGCTCTATATTCATGCCTTTTCCTGGCAACTCGTTTATGGTGAAAAGCTGTAGGCACAATTTATTGTGAGCAGAAAACTGCCACCAGAAACATGGAGGTTCATTCTGATAATCAGACTCCTGGAAATGTCAACATAGTCAAGCCTATATTGCTGAGCTAACAGATTGAACATTGTATTTTTAAAATGAATAGGCTTAAAAAAGAAACTACTTTATTTTTATTGTCCTAAAATTAATATTTTAGGGTCAGATTTTCAAAAAAAATCCACATCCAGCAGCTCCAATTGAGAACAATGGAAACAACTGTTGGCACTGAATACTTCTGAAAATCTAGCTCTTAATTTTTTTGGACTTCTACACACATCACCTTCAAAATTTACTAACCGTTCCCAAACCGCAGTATCTGAAATACCACAGTTATTTCCTATTTTAAGTAGAAGGTAATACTGCAGTATCTACAATACCGCCATGTGGGAAAGCATTGACAATTACAGATTTTGTGATATTGACCACGGCTACCTTTTATCTGAGTACCTCCAAGTGTTTTACAAACATTAATTAAACCTTAATGCCTCTGGGAGGTAGGCAAGTAGCCATGTATCAGTCTTACAAATTAAAAAACTGAGGCACTGAGGGTGAGATCTTGACCCTATTGAAATCAATGGGAGTTTTGGCTTTGACTTCAGTAGGGCCAGGAATTCACCAAGGAAATTTAAGCCTCTGATTTAAGACCACAGAGTACATTTGGATTGTACCCTGAACCCTGACCGACAGGGTTTAATTCTGACAATGTACTGTGTGTATTAGTATCTGAACCAGTTTGTGCAAAGTGAAATGGAGCCCTTAAAACATTTAACAAAGCTTGTAAACAAGTCTGTGCATATGTGTCTTAAATATATTATCAGTCATGAAATGCATCTTCTTGAATAAAATAAAATGACAGACAATCCTAGGCCATGAGCCAATTATTATTATTTTTAATAGAAATTTCCTCTGGGAAATCAATTTGTCTGGTTTTAAGTTATTGACATGTAGAAAAATAAGTTCACTTGTTTTTTATTCATTTTTCTGCTGCTTTAAAAACTGCTTGCATTGCAGAACTTTTTTGAATGTCTGCTTAACTACTATGCACATTTCTACTTTTTACTCCTGATTCTGCTATCAATTAATTGACACATTGCAAGAAAATGTAACTGGAAAAGGCAGTGTCTATTGGGTCAAATAAAAGACCAAAGTCAAGATTCCTAAATTCTATTCTTAGAAGTGCCATTGGACCTTTACATCAAATACTCCAATTTTGGCCCCCTCATGTAAAGCTTCTCAAATATAGATAGCATGCAGGTGGCTGAAGTCTCCCTTGAGCAACTCCTCCACATCCTTGCACAGTAAAATGAAGTACTTTCACTATTTTAGGGGGGGCCCTGCATGGCTTCCAGAATTTTGCCTTCAGATATTTTATATTTTCCGACAAGAAATCAAAAAATGTTTCATTAAATCATAATTAGGCCAAATTTCCAAGAGTGACCTGCATCCAAAACTGCATGTGCAAGTCTTCAGGTCAAAGCTTTTGAGCTTACTGAAACCAGATGTGAGCCTAAAATACATTTCTCTGCACAAGTAAGGTAGATGCCAATTAGCTGATTTGCACACACTAACAGAGATGGTGCCCACATAGCCATGTTTTAAGCATATCCAAAACCTTAAATGCAAAAACTGGAGCACACAAGATCTTGTGCATCATCCTCATTACATACTAAGCAATGCTTGAAAACCATGTTAAAAGCATAGTTCTACATGGCTCCATTAATAAACCAGATATGAATAACAGAATAGATTACATGGATCTTTTTAAACCTGTTTTAAACACTCTTTGGCTCTGTCCATATTAGGTATTCAAAGAGACTATTAGTTGCCTTACCTGTATTTTTTATTTCTCACAATGGCTATATCCACCAATCTGGACATTACTCATGGGTAGACCAGCTTGTTCCACCACAATTAAGGCAACTTAGGGGTTTTACCCCCCACTTTGTTCTTTGCTGCTGGACTGTGGTATCAGTAGGGTGACCAGGTGTCTGGTTTTCAAATTACAAATAAGGAAAGCAATTTTGTCTCTTGCGAACGTGAACAACCACTTGTCTGCACATTACTCAAGGGAAGAAACAAGCAGTAAGAACCAATTCTTAAATAGGGGAAAAGATCAAATACAAAGCAACCTAAATCTCTTCAAGAGAAATGCCAATGAAATAATTTACTTGGTTGAATTACTTTTTGTAATACTCGTTTGATTTGCTTGCTTAGTTTAAAGCAAGAACAGCCTGGAAGGACCAAATGCTGCTTCAACCAAGAAGCAAATGCCATCATGTAGTGGTTGGTGAAACAACTGCAAATTCCAAGAAGACAAACTGTGAATGTCATTGTACCAGTCATTTTGCTTCTCCACCTAAGACTTTGTGATGTCCCTTGAATATACTATGGACACTTTGCATACCTCATTTGATCTTGTGAGTTTGGAGTACTGGAGGCCTTCAAGCATCTTGTGCTCCACCAAGAAGGAAGAAGAGTATTTGACTTCTTCCATTCTTTGCTAGTGTAGACAGACTTGAATGCCCCTTGCACATTCAATGAATGAAAAAAAGTGTTTTTCTAGTAATATTCAGGTAAAAATAAGGAAGAGATATGCATATGTTTAAGTGGTTTTGGGGGGTTCTGAGTACAAAAGTGGAAGATGGACTATGTACTTTTCAAGGAAGCTCAAGGAAGAACTGAAGATTGGTTTTTTTTAATTGACAGAGCTCCCAGCTCACTTGCTCTCCTCACTAAAATAATAGCTACAAAAAAAGGAGATAGAAAAAAATATGGGGAGGCCTCAATTAGGAGTTAAAAAGGGGAGTTCCACTGAAGGCCCTTGGAACCAGGTTGAAGTGCCATCTGGAGCCTCTTAGGAGCTTCTGTATTCTAATCAACTCACATTCTCACACATCTTCAGGGAATCTGAATATTAGCTATGTAGAAATGGGAAATGTGAATACTGATACCAGAAATTTTGGCTCAACAACCCCAAGAGCAGAGTACTGATCCCCAGCTTAAAGGAGTCCTCCATATTCTTTTGTATGTTCTGGAAGTTGAGGTTTTCCCAAAAAGTTAACCAGTTCCAGGGAGTATCTATTTTGTGGAAGGCTCCAACTCTCAGATTCCAGGCTGTAAAATAAAATCTGCAAAGGTGATAGTGGATAAGGGGGTACTGGTGGTGCAGACTTGAAAAACTGGAAGTCCCAGGTTTTACAGACTGATATATTTATAAGCCTAGGGAACCATGGGTATGCAAGGCCAAGAGTGGAAATGTTCTGCTTGGTCTTATTTTCCAAATCATTTGGGCAAGATAGAAAATGAGGAAAAGCACACATGAGTACACGTGTCAACAGAAAGGAGAAGGTGTCTGTTTTCCATGCCTACAGATGGCCTTATTAAGAAAAAAATCTCAATACCTTAATATTGTCTAGACCTATTTGAAACTTAGAACAAGACAGTAAAACCTGTTGGTGGACCAATGATCAAAGATTTCCTAGTTTAACTCCCATTTGTCTGTTGCCAGCTTGTGGCAATTGAGCTAGATGGCCTTGAACTTTATCTTATCTCAATATATATTCCTCTGATACACAGGACCTGTTTCTCCACAAATGGAAGGAGTCTACTGGTCTCACTGTTCAAACTCTGTTCTTTCCCAACAGTTTATATATGCCACCACTGTGCAGCTGTTTTTCTTGATTTGGTATGTGAAAACGTTCATGAGAATTTGGGATGTGGGAGATTCAACAGCATAGCCAATTGCTTTAGAAACACTATCAGAGACTTAAATAAATTATTTCCAATTGTTTAGAAAGAAAAAATTGAAAGATTTAGGGTTAGTGCTTTATCTACTGGATTTTTATGTGCATGCCAACTTGAGAAATAAAACACTAATACAGGAATGTGCTTAGCTCAGCAGAACACTGGAAGTAAAGGATTAAAATTGATTTTTTAGGAATTAGAAAAACGAGAGAATTAGCCATTGAGGTACATTAGAAATTATCATCCCCAAGTTGGATAAAACCCAGAGATTATATCAAAAAGGTGTTTGCGGGGGGGGGGGGATTGTTTTATCATGAATCATTGTTAGTCAAGTTACTGGATTCCATGGAGAAAACATATTTCCTTTAAATACATTTTCAGCAGTAAACCATACAGGTAATGGAGAGCTAAACACACTCTTTCTTTCTCAGGCTGTTAAAATCACATCAACTTGAACAGCACTTTGGAGAAGATATGCCAAATGTCAAGGACATTCATAGATAATTCCCCTTAATTTCAGAAAATAAAAATGATGGTGACCAGATCTGATGGTAAGAGATTTACTGTATTTAGAAGAGAAAGGTAGAAATCATGTCAAGACATTTTTTGATTGAGTCATGTAATATTTTCTGTTCTGTATCTTGTTTTCTTTATTGATTTGTGTAAAATGAAAGCTTACATTATGCAAATTCTAAATATTCCATGTGCACAACACAAATACATCAAATAGGCTGGATTCAGCCCACAGGCCTCTGACCTAGTAGCACAGATAGGCTCACAGTATCAGCAAGACCACTACTATGTTGCTGGGGAAAGCCAGCAGCATGTGAAATAAAAGGTTAGGTGGAACTGATGGAAGAGAAAAGACTGTATATTTGGCACAGAAGATCTTCTGGCAACCTAGAAGGAAGGCTAACTAATTTTTCTGGCAGAAAATCCAATTCAGCTGAACTTCCCAGAAATTAGTGAAATGAGATGCTCACTCTAAAGAGACTCGGTGTGGGAGGTAGTGTGGTCTACTGACTAGAGCAGTAGACTAGGACTCGGGAGACCTGGATTCTATTCCCTACTAGGCCACTGGCCTGCTGGGTGATCTTGAGCAAGTTACTTTGTGCTTCATTTTCCCCATCTGTAGAATAGGGATAATGATACTTACCTCCTTTGTAAAGCGCATTAGAGATATCCTGATGAAAAGTGCTATGTAAGAGGTAGGTATCCATAAAATAATAATAAAAATAATAAAGATGATGGCCTCTGTTGAGGTCAGATGGAGAAAGAGTAAACAAGGTGAAAGTTCAATACTGAAGCAGTCCAGCAGAAGAGGTCTGAATTCAAAGCAGGAAGGAAAGAAAAAACATCCTAGACTGTTTCTGTTGTGGTAGAATTGGCTGAGTAACAACCAAAGAATATCTATTGAGAAACCCAGCTAAGGACAGGAGTTTCGTTTCAACACTGTTTTCATTCCGTAGTGAAGATGAGATCTGAGATGTTGGTCAGCCATGTGTTTGCATCTAAGGTTTTGAGCATACTAAAATACAGATTTCTATCCAGGTTCTCACACAATGTCCATCACCATAGTATCCAAGTGTGGATACAAGCATGTGACACAAATAGGTTAGCCAGGCAACTACATGACTTTCTTGTACTAACAAAGTTTGCATTCACAAATCCAAGGGCTTTTCTACACTGGAAATTTATTGTGGAATAGCTATCCCAGAAAGCTATTTTATTAATTTCCCAAGTGGGCACTCTTATTCCTGAAGAACTTTTGATTTTTCAGTTCTGAAGTAAAGGTGGAGCATGAGGGAAAGAAAATTGCACCTATATTGCCCCTTTGCAAATGTGACTATTAATATATTCTGTGCTATATATTATGTATGTGTAAGGGGACTGTTGCCCCCTTACTAACGTTCAGTGGGGGTGTTTTAGTTGCTAGCTCCCAGTACTAAAAAGGGGGAAGGATCGATGGGGAAATCAGGACCCTGAGACTGACAGCCCCCAGGAACAATGGGGAAAGGCCAGTGCTCCAGGTCAGCCTGAATGACAGGGCGGGCAGGCTAATCAGGGAGTCAGGAGGCCAGGGAGGTCCCATCCTCATCCTCCGTGTGAGCTGGAATTGCCTGGGTCAGACAGAGTGGGGCCGAGCTAAGGAGAAAGCAGGAGCCCGAGCTGAGCTGGGGAGCAGAGCTGTGCCAGATCCAGAGAGAGCAGACCCTGTTCTGGGAGCAGGGCTACAGCCCCAAAGCCAGAGGCACAGCCCAGAAAGAGCAGACTTCCCTGGGAAGAAAACTGCAGCAACCAGAGCCAGAGGGGCCAGAAAAGCAGCCCACGAAGCAAGTCAGTGCTGGGAGCAGAGCTGTAGCAACCAGAGGCAGAGGGGCCAAAGAAGCAGCCCAGGGAGCTGGAGGCAGAGGGGCAGCAGTGCTCAGACAGAGTGGTGGAGCTGGGGCTGGAGCAGTCCGGGGAGCTGGGTGCAGTGAGCAGCTGGGGAGAACGAGGGGACCCTGGGCAGCGGGCCCAGCACAGGGAGACGCCTCAGCCAAGAGGCTCTGCAGGCCAGGCTTGGATCGTAACCCCGACAGGGCGGGGGCGACACTGGGAAGGAGGGTCCCACCACTTAGAGAGTGAGAGCGTGTGGCCACCACCAGAGCAAGTGTCCAATCCACAGCATCCCTACAGCACAGCCAGGGCCTGAGAAGGCGGCCTGGGACTTACAAGGAACAGACTATGAACTGCCCTGATATTTCAGAGACACTGTCTGTGATGTTCCCTGCCACAGAGCGGGGTGATGCGTTTCCTTTAACCTTTTCCATTTTTCCTTATTCTTTTTAAAATTAATTGTTGATTAAATAACTTGCATTTGCTTTAAATTGTATAAAGAAAAGGAGTACTTGTGGCACCTTAGAGACTAACAAATTTATTAGAGCATAAGCTTTCGTGAGCTACAGCTCACTTCATCGGATGCATTTGGTGGAAAAAACAGAGGAGAGATTTATATATCTCCTCTGTTTTTTCCACCAAATGCATCCGATGAAGTGAGCTGTAGCTCACGAAAGCTTATGCTCTAATAAATTTGTTAGTCTCTAAGGTGCCACAAGTACTCCTTTTCTTTTTGCGAATACAGACTAACACGGCTGCTACTCTGAAACCTTTAAATTGTATGTAATAGTCAGTGGGTCAGAGAAGTGCCCAATGCAGAGAGAGTACACCCTAGCCCCTGTACTAGGTGACCATAGCAGGACTGGGGGTCAAGCCCCCTAGGAATCCTGGGCCCCGCCTTGTTGGGGTTACAAAGACTCAGCCAGACAGGAGAGTGGAAGGGGAGTCCTCAAGGGCAGGGAGGCCACTGGGTAAAGGAAGTGGGAGCAATGACTCAGATCCTTTCACTAGCCCACTTCACCGGGGTAGTGCAGAAGCCAGGAAAGTTTCCCACAATAGCGGGACTATTTCCCCGCTTACATATGCATTTGGATTTACCCACAAATCTCAGTGAGATCTATCTGCTAAAATAACTTAATTTTTTTCACAATGAAGACATGTCAGACTCCAAGGACTAATGGCTTCAATGAGAGAAAGGAGACTAATTTCCTGACTGTGGGGAACACTCTGTGAAGTTTGTATTGTATTTTTGAGTGATTCTGTGCACTATTTAGTGTATTGCCCTGTGACACTCTGTTTATTGGGGAAAAAAAATCAATAAAAGACAAAATAAAGATACAGGATAAAAGACAGCACTGAAAGAAAAAAAATCAGGCTAATAAGTAGCTCTTCATAGCTCTGCCAATTTTTAAAAAAATTTCTATATGTATTTTTGGGGCATTTTCAAGTAGCAGAAACTCCATAAATCCCTTGACTATAAAAACAGAAAGCTGCCTGCTGTTAACAGAACTTCTTGTGAATCAGTACTCTGATACAAAATCATCAAATCCCACATTCAAATCTAATGCACATGATTTTCTGGCAGAATTCTTTTTAAACTTCTCCAGGCAGTCAAAACACATACACACACGTACACAGACACACAAAATAGAATTTTTGAACCAATAAGTAATTTGGAAGATTCACCAGAAGTGTGCCAAGGCATGTTTCTCGTGTTGTGCCAAATTATGTGCTTCTGTTTGTGGCTTTCAAATATGGGTTAGACAGATGCACAAGCATGTACTATTTGGCAAGTAGTGACAACGGTCTAGTCTGAATTTAAGCTTTTCATTAGTTTGACTATGTGAAAAAAAGAATTAACAACTCGTTTGAGTACTATTTTTATATCCTTTTGTCATCCATTCTTGTTCATTTGCCCCAGAGTAGAAGCCACTGGAATTTCAGATGTCCTCTTTAGATAACTCTAAAGCAAGAATTTCAGACAAGAATTCAAATGTCAAGTACATTTAAACTGCACTTGTGTTCGTTGTTCTTCCAACACTACAACACTAGCTCCAAAGTTCCCCTATTGTACTGGAACGTCTAATATCCCCTCCACTTTCTGGCAACATACACATATGGAAATTGACTAAAGAGGTCAAAGGTTATTTGGGATTTAAATGTCTCATTCCTAGATTGTGCCATACATAAAAATAAACTTTTGCATGACACAATACATACCACGGATTCACAAGCTTATCATGACGGGTACTCACAGAATCTGCACCTCTTCTGCCTTACCACCAACTGCTTCAATTACATACTCAGAGCCATTATAGCTTAATACTCTGCACTTTAAAGCTCTGTTTATAGGAATTCCAAAGCATAGCTAATTCTAGGTTCTGTGATTATTACAGCCTTTGCAAGTGACACGTATTTCATTTTAATCTCAATTTACCAAGAATGCAAACAGGAGTGCCACAGTTTTCTATAAATCATCTATAAAATGGCAAGTAAGCTCAGTCCATTTATAGTCTGGCATTTTCTTCTGTGTATAGGTAGGAAAAATAGTTGAGTCACACATGGAAAAGTGCACAGGAACCAGAACACTTTAAAAAAAAAAGATAGAAAGGATTAGATACTGACAGTGGCCCATTGTTAATTGAGTCCCATGTGTGAGTGCTACAGAAAGATTAGTTTATACAGCTGCTGCTATTTGTCATAACATAGCTAACAAGGTACATAGGTTAACTCTGAGTCTCTCTTTTCAGACACAAAAAAGAGTAACCATACCAAATTCTATGACAAATATTAATTCAGAAGAATCAATATCAGCTACTAGCTTCGGAATTCAACTGATTACTTTACTGTCTTCACTATGACACTGAGTGTTCTAGAATCTTTCGTTTTAAAAATAGTTTTCTATCATGTGAAAAATAATCATTTTGTGGAACATGGGTAGGGGAGGAGGGCATCAAATTATCAAATTATGGCAAATTCAAGTGCCGGGTTGTCCTCCTAAAAACTGTAATGTTACCACACATTTGCTGCCCAAAAATCAAAAACTCTCAGATTGAATGTGCCAATAACCAAGTGGGAGTGCGGGGAGTGAATGTTTTGTTATGGGGATGGTGAGAATTGTTGTAATGTCCATTCCTTCTTTTGTACATCTCAGTGTGATTGGTGGATTTAAATGTCGCTGATCAAGCTGAATGAGGTACCACTACTAATAAGAAATGGGGCAGTACAAAATGGCCTTGTGTGATTACTGGGGTTGAATATTGCCAATCCATGCAAATGGGTACCCAGCTGTTGACTGGAAGCAGTCCATCAGATTCACTCCTTTAATGAGAGTGAACAAGTTCCCCACCATAAATCTTTTCTTCCCTCCCTCTTATCATTAAGGAAAAAGCAGGTTAGAGGGTTAAACTACCTTCTGGATATGTGACTAGGTTTCCAGCTGAAATGCTTTTTAGGAATGTTGCAATTATCAAAAGGCAATAGCCTTTTTGTGACATAGGGATTGGAGAAACCCACTTACTCTGAAACATGGCCATATGTAAGTCTGTAAGAAAATCATGGGCTGCAATTCTGTTGTGAAACCCATAACTTTTAACACACATTGCAACTTGATGGAGGGGCAGTCAGGCCAGATCAGCACATGTGGCATTGCAACCTGGTACACAGGGTCACAACGTCACTCAAATTTGGCCCAGCTACCCCTCCACTATGTTTGCCTTCATGAGCCAAGCAGGCCTCATGGCTTCTCTTCTGTACTGCTGCCCTGATTTGGAAAGCAGGCTGCAAACCTTGAACTGCAGTGTCAAACTCTGGCTGTAACTTCTGAACAATAAATAAATTAATAAATAAATAAAAAATCACAACTTTCTTACAGCCTTAGGCATAAGATTTTTAAAAAGGGATCAGAAGAGTTGTAATGGAAAGTCTTTATCAGGTGCTCTTGGCAAAATAACCCAAAAGGAAAAGGCTAAGTCTGTGGATTTGTTACTTAGGTTATATCACGAGTGCTCTGGTGGTTTTTTGGCCTTCTGAGCCTGGCCTACAAATATTATTCTACCTGTTATTCAGTATTATTATTATAAGTTGTGTTTAAAAAATGTGCAGCTTGTTTCCTCTCTGCCTCAAATCAGAGTACCTAGTGTCCTTCCTATCAATACACATGGTGACACTGCCAATGTTATTTTAAATTCATCCAGTAAAAACCTATATTTACAAACCTGAAGATCCCGTACCACTGAAATTATTGTTGAGATTTTACTATTCAATTCAAGGGAAACATAATCATAACAAAGGAACCAAAGAAAAGAGAGCTGGTGACCCCACTGACTCAAAAGAAGTGTAGCTGGCAGCTGAAATACCATGATTTATAAGTGCTGGAAGAACAAAGCAATTAAGCTAACATGCTCTGATGCTCCAGCTGTGCATTACCTATTCTAGCACTATGAGGCCAGTCCTGCAACCCTTACTCACACAAATGACTCCACTGACTTACATGAGTAATAGCCACCCATGTGAACAGAGGTAGGAAAAAATACTACATACACTCAAATCCTCATCCCAAAGCTCGAGGTGAACTTTTCAATGTGTTGAACCCAGGATATTTAGCGCCTTCAAGGGAAGAACCAAGACCTTGAACGAGATAATCAGCAATGTTATAAAATCAACCAAAACTGCACTATAAATCAGTTTGGTCACAACTAATTTTAACCCATGCTAAAAGGCAATTGCAAAACACATTTGAAATGTATATGTAGATGGAACCTTAATATAGTAAGCATTTACATGGTATTTACTATTGCCCTGTCCACACTGAGATTACAACTATGCTAGCTACAACTGTGTTAAAACACAACTACTGATAACTATGTCTTAGCACAATTTCTCAGGCCAGATCTACACTACAAAAACTTACACTGGTATAGCTACGTCACTCAGGGGTGTGAAAAATCCACATTCCTGAGTGAGTCAGGTCTGGTCTACACTCCAGACCTATATTGGTATAACTATGTCACAGAGAGGGATTAACTATGCCAATGGGAAAAGCTTTCCTGCTGGCGTAATAGCATCTTCACTAAAGTGATACAGTAATGCAGCTCCATTCATGAAGAGTTTTAAGTGTAGACCTGCCCTCAGACCTGCTCAGTTTTTTGTTGTTGTTGTTGTTTTAAACAAGAACTTCATTGGCATGGCTTTGTGTCCTCTGTTGAAAAACCCACTTATGACATGACTGTGCCTTAATTGTGTTATAAAAGTTGGAGCACAAAATAACTATCACATAGAATTAGTACAGAATAAACATGGAAATCTCAAACAAAAACTTTAAGGTAGTGTCTAGTGTAAAGATCAGTCATATCTTTCATTAAGTTAAAAATGCAGCACTGCAGTCCAATAGATTGGGCACTGGACTGTGATTCAAGACCATGGGATTTACTCCCAACTCTGCCACTGACTCGCTGTATGACTTTAGCTAAGTCACTTCACCTCTCTGTTCTTTGTTTCTCCTCCCACTCTGTTGTCTATCGTGTCTGTTTAGATTGAAAGCTCTTCAGGGCAGGGACTCATTCTTACTATGTGTCTGTACAGTGCCTAGAACTGCTCTAAGCATTGCTGTAATTAAAAAAATGGGTGATTTTCATATATTCTGTGTTATCTCTTTGGTTTCTGGCAGATTAAACAAAATGTGCTTTCAGAGCCACTTTGAAACTCTGAGTTCAAATCTGTCCTACTAAGAAAAAGTATTTAACAGTCCCGTGATTTACAAGAACTGTGGGAAAATAAACAAATAAATAAAAAAGCATCACTTCTTTTAATGCTCAATGAAAGTCTAAACTTAACTGCCAAATACCAAGTTCCATTATATGCTCGAATGTATCTCTGCCTCACAACATAACAGGAATTATTCAAAATGTCAAGATTATCAGTGTCACAGAAAGGGCAGATGTTTATGTCAATATATTTGTGTTTAAAGTTACATGCTGCTAGCTAACTTAAATCCTGTTAATGAACATTAGAAAGTAAAGAGACAAGATGGGTGAAGTAAAAATCTTCTATTGAGCCAACTTCTTTTGATGAAAGAGACAACCTTTTGAGCTTTTGTCTCTTTTGCCAATAGAAGTTGGTGCAATAAAAAATTTGACCTTACCCATCTCGTCTCTCTAATATCCTGGGACCAACACGGCTACCACAATACTGCAAACAAATTAGAAAATGAGTCAGTTGCTAAAATGGTCAATTGGGAAGTTCAACATGATTGCCATAATTACACACACACTTAAGAACTCCATAGGTTCCATATAGCATGAATGTCATGCTGCTTCAAAAAGTTATCTGTAATTTACAGCTTTGCCGAGTCAGAAGAAAGTGAAAGGATAACTGGTAAATAAATACAAAAAGAAAAGAAGTCAAGAAACTTGACTTCAGAACTTAACTGCTCTTTATGTGGTCACATAAACACAACAGACAGTGGTAAAACCCCCAAAACCAAATTTAAGTAACAATTATTGTAAAACCAAAAAAATGCACAGCAACGACTTTACCCTGTAATTCCTACTGGATGCACTACATCCATGGCATACCTCAACGTCACTTTCCTAGCTTGCTGCTAAGTTAGAAACATGGATGTAATTATAGTTTGGCTTTTAACTTTGTCTATAAACCACGGAGAGATAAACTGTTATTAGCGAACATACTCACTCCAAATAATTGTGTTTTGACATTATAGGTAAAAAAGACAACAAAAACACAAAGAAAGAAAACTAAATCCAGCAATTATAAATTGTATGCTAAAAAGCATACCAGGTCACTTATGACTACGACTAAGCTGCAACAAATCAAAAGCTCCTTTCACTTACATGCACGAACACATACACAGTTTACTAAAACCAACCTCAGTATAAGAATAATTAATTTCTTACCTTATAAACACTGTTCAAAGAGACAGTAAAATAGAAGACTTAGAACTGGAGATCAAAATTTGTAACTTCTCAAAATAGTAATAGAATTTACCACACTTGGAAAAGTGCACAGTATAACATAACATGTTCATGTTCAAGTGTTCATTTTATTTAGCAAAATATCAATATACTGAACTCTTAGGAAATATAATATTTTCATTATGCAGTTACTATTTGGATTGAAGATGTGGAAATTCAGATCTTTTTTATTCATTCTTCTTACAGTCACTTTAAAATGAAAACTCGCTGAGAGTTTTTCTTTACATATTTACTTGGTCAATAAATCCAAAATACGGGCATTCTGTAGTAAATTTAGCCTTGTTTGTCTTTGTTTTTCCACTTGCTATGCAGAGAAATTTTACAGCTTGAGCTATATAGAATAGTCTAGATAATTTTGCTACTAATGCCTCTGCTTTTGCACAGTTCTGCCAGTCAAAAGTTTAAGCAAAAAAAACACAACTAAGTCTTGAAATGCAAAGATGGAGAAATGGAAAGTGTAATTTAAAAATACCCTTTAAATTTAAAGAATAAAAGAGGAATTACAGAGCTAAAGTCAACTCATTGCAACAGGTGTTGGGACCCTGGAATTTCACAGGATCCAAAAGGTTTTCACAAATTATCTCATCTGTATAAAGGATAAAGATAAAATTATGTGAGTTAGCAATACTTTACTTATTAAATTCTCACATTATCAGGCAATTAAGTGAAATCCATCTTACTTGGCTAATTACAGCGCCAAAGTTTATGTAGAGTTTTTTTCTGCCTTTTTAAATTTTAACATAGGCCAAGAAACTTTAAATTTAATTTTACATATGACCAACACACAGAGATGTTCTGAAAGAAAATGTAATTGTCTTTCCTAATTGTTCTTCATTTACAGCTATTTTGGCACACACTAGATTAAAGAAATGTTAAAAAAGCACATGTAAGCAACTTGGAAATCAGGATTTATTTCATGATTTTGTAGTGTCAAACATACAGTTCACACATAATTTCTAATCTGCAGTATATGAAGAAAAAAAGCTATTAATACAGGCAATGTGTCCATCCTTCCATACTTGCTGAAAATGAATTTTTTATTCATGCTGAACTGTCAGAAATGTGCAGCACACACTATCTCAGGAGAACGCACCCAACTGCCTCAGTGCTGTGTTTTAAATTATGAAATGGATAGCAGTGGAAACATCAATAAACCACTAATCCTTAATCCTTTCCATTGTGCTTTGATTTTAAGCTCTGTGTGTGTGTGTGTGTGTGTGTACATATATATATGTTGCACAGTCATGAAGAGTAGTTTTCAGATTCTCACATCTCAGTACAAAAGTTGGAAAATACACATGAGAGAGTACGTTCCTCAAAAATCAATGATTTTTTTTAAAAAATATAAAATTAATTTGAAAATGTGTGCTATTGCAACTTGATATTAAAATTTACAATGAACTAAATTATTAATGCCAGTTTTGTTTGCTTTTTAAATATCACTACTGGTAGCACATCTTATCTGAATATTACAAAACTGATATAGGCAAAAAATAACACATTGAAAGTTAAGACCCTAATCCTGCAAACACTGCAGCAAATGCAGACTTTTATTCACATGAATAGTTCCACTACTATCAGTGTGACCACTCGTGCTTAAAGTTACACATGTGCATAAGTATTTGTAGCACCAGGGGCTAACACTATTTTTATTTAAAAATTTCTCTTAGAGACTTAAATTGGACATTTCAAAACACAATTGCTTTAGTGTTAATAATGAAAAAGTTATTTAAACTTTCAATACATTAACAACATTATTGTGAACTTTTTCTATGCATGGACAATTTTTTTTAAATTAAGAGCCCAAATTAGGCTCCTAAACCCTCATTTAGGCCCTTCAAGGCAAGATTTTCAAAAGCACCTAAGTAACTTAGCACAATTCCCACTTACTTCAAACCCTTATGGAGAGTATAGCACAGACAAAGCATTTCAGCTTTCTTGACTTATGGAAGTTTAATTTATTGGAAGGTGGAGCTAGTAGGAAGTATAACAAAGCCTATTTGCTTATCCATTTTGTGTCTGAGTTTGTGCTGTGCTTACATTAAAGATGTTAATGAGGCCCTATATTTGTCTTTTTCAGCACAGAAGACCATTGTAAGTGTGACATTTTCTATGTAAAATCTGAAATTCAAGTACAAATTAGGAAATTAATGAAAGAAAAAGTACAAAAACATCCAATTTCATATTATGAAATCGGAAGAAAGTAGCAGCAAGAAGTAATCTGATTTAAATGATAAAAGTCATTTTAATTATTATTTTTATCCACCTTGCAGTCACAAGATTTTAAATTTCTATATGAGATGTTTAACAAATTTCGTAATGCTACACTTGAATTCTGCACCAACAGTGAAGATCATGTTCCTCTATCCCAGTTTATTCAGGTTATCTTTAAAAAAGAAAAAGTAAACCCAGTTCTAAACCCTTGGCTAGAGGAGCTCATTTTGGAGAGCTGGTCTTGTAAATACAAAATTTTATTAGACTTTCTACATTTGAAAACATGTAAAAGTCTTATTCAGCGCATATCATGACAAAGAATTTATGCATATACATGTGAAGCATCTTAATTATCCAAAAGATAATCAGCCCACCAACTTCCTTAAGGCTGGCCAACCCACAGGAACACAGAGGCACGGATCCCCCACTCCTCCAGCTAGTCCCCACTTGCAGAGAGATTGCACTTCGGTTTATCACTATTCAGGACAGAATTTTTTTTTCTTCCCCTTGTATATCTCTTCTTTTCCAGAGTTCCTCTTTAGCTAGGGCAGAAGTGTAGTTGCTAAGACAGAGGGAGCAGTCCCAGGTCACCCAGCCAGCTCCGAGCTACTCAGTCCCACAGAGCTCTTCTAGAGCTTGAAGATTGGCTGGAGAACAGTTAGGGTGACCAGATGTCCCGAATTTATAGGAACAATCCCAGTATTCAGGTCTGTGTCTTACTATAGGTGCCTATTACCCCTCACCCCAGTCCCGATTTTTCATACTTGCTATCTGGTCACCCTAGGAACACTGGGAAACTAGTAAACTATGTAAATTGTGTAGAAGAGGCAAATAGGCTTTAAATCCTTAGCTCAGGATCAGGCTCCTTGGAAAGAGATTTGAAAGCTTTCCAGAGAAATCTCCTCGCTTACCTGAAATTATCGAGTGCCACCACCAAACTCTAGGAATAGTTAGTATTCTAGCATAAAGGAAATGGACTCAGGACAATACATTCTCATTTGAACCAAAACATATTGTTGTGGGGGGTAAAGCAATCCACGGCATGCATCTCAGTTAAAGACATTCCCAAGCCCAGGTTAAACGCTGACAGAGCCAAAAAGCAAAGTCTTATACTGCACATCACTGTAAGGTATGCTAAATGCCACAAATACCTGTCACCAAGTACCACATTTTGTAAAAGTTACTTTCATTGTTGCATTTTCACACAGCTCTCTGAAACAATTAAAGGAACACTTAAATAATACTTTTGTCTCAATATTTTTAAATATTCCAGTTATAAGTAACCCCTAAGATTAATATAACAAAGAGAGTAGAAAAAGTCTATATTTTTTTCTGATTTTTCTGTTTGCTGACTGTTCATTTAACAGCACTTAGGCACAGCTATTTTCCCGTTTTTTGAAAGGGTCTCTCTCGCAGCAATTGGAAGAGAAAGCCATTTTAAGTGGGAAAATGTAATTCCATAAAAATTGCCAGCAGGACTCAGAACATGTGTGGTAACCTTATATAAGTGTTTACTGGGTTTTTTTTCCTGTGTGTTACCTATCTTCAAAAAATATTAATGGCATATAGTGATAAAATGGTTATCAAAATAAAAAACAAAGAAGAGAAACAAATATTTCCACTAAAAAAAGAAAAAGATCCACAAACACTTCTTTATGAAATTCCTACATTGTTATAAAGAAGCATCTTCCAGAATATAAAGAAATTTGTTACAACAGATTCTTAATTATAGGGCTATTATGTACGATTACTGAATATGGAATTATAAATCTGAAAAATAAAAATAACTAGAAAAGATACTGAATGGTATTATACACAAATTAATCCAGTATCAATGGCAATGCCCACACATATATGCATATGTCTGAAAAATAACTTGCAGACTATATTCTTATTTGCCAGCCATACGGTGTAAATATATATATATGGATGCCATTTACACTCTATGGCTGGCAAAAAAAAGAATATAGCCTGCAAGTCATTTTTCATGCAGGCCCTAACATGTCTGTGCCAGATGCAGACCACAAAGGTCTTTTCTACATTAGGCTTTGAATCATATTTGAAACTAGAAAGTTTCAGCTAATCTGGTTTCAAAAAAGTGAAAAGGATATCGCTTGAAACATTGAAAATGGACAGGACAAAGTATTCCAAAACATACGGTAGACTAGAGAAACAACATGTTTTGCTAGGGTGATGGCCTAACAAGGTCCTTTTCTATAACTATTTTGAGGGCATTATTTATGCTTCACGAGACAATAATTAATGGCTTTCCCTAACATCACTGGGGAAATTCAAGCCCTTAGAATGTTATTGATATTAAGGATTGAATTTTCATGCTTGAGTATTGATATGGTCATTGCTCCTACTAATGGACATTGCACTATTCTTTAAAAATAGAAACTTATGACATTGCCAGAAATTATGGTCCGAGAGATTTTAGGACAAATGAAGGGGACGGGAAGTACACTGGATTCTTATGAGGAATTTATCCAAGATTAATTTCTTGTAGACTTTCAATAACATTTCTGTCTTCTTCTTAGAAGAGTTATTTACTTTATGTTACTCCATGGTGTTGAGAACACTTTTATTTTGTTTTATTATTCATTGCTATGCTTCTCTTTGGAGAAGGCATCATGATATTCACATTATATGGAGGCTGCAGTGTTTAATGTTTGCCTTATTTATTCTTGTTTACTTTCCCCACTTTCAGTTTCTTAATGCTCAATGTTAGTGTTTACCTAACACGATACTTCTCCCAAGGTGGAGCATTTGTCAAAATATTTTTGCTACCTTATATGGATGAGAAAAAAGCGATTAACTTGGATTTTTGTTTAATTGTCCTTTAACTTTTATCAGCTAAGGTGATTAATAAAAGGTGCAAAAAAGAAACTGTTAAAAATTTTACTCAGACAGTCAGGCCTGAATGAGTACAAACACTACATGTCACGTGGCTGAGAAACAGAGCCCACTAATGGGACTCCACACACCTCTGTGTGCTGTGAAACCAGGCTCTCTGGTGATTCGATGTCAGAAGCACAGACAGGGACTGTGAGTGAAACAGGAAAGGGATAGAATCATGGCCACTGGGTTCCCACAAGCCCAAAGCTCCTCACAAAAAGAGCACAGAAAGCTGTTACTCCTGCCCATAGGCTGCAGTTTCCATCCTGTTTTGAGAGATGGAGATTCAATCCATTTTAACACTGTGACCCCTTTTTACTCAGGCTTTGCTAATAGGATTTGCCCTAAATTAAATTATATACATATATTTTCTTGCTGTAGTTTCCATATACATGCTTTTCACACCTCTAAAGTTTAATCAGTATGAGCAAATCCATTATAAACCTCTACTTTCAGCATATTAAATTAGTCTAAAAATTCAGCCAGTAATGACACATGGCATAGGCTTGAAGAACATGGCAAGATAAAAAATAAAAATAAAATTAAGGTTGTTAAAAGGTCCTAAAACAAAACACAAGTATTTTTGGAAGAAAATACGAAGTGGGCATAAAGCTTGGTTTTGTGCACACTCAGTCTTTGGGCTGCTGCATACAGGGCTGATCCCTGGAGGAACTCAGAATATAAAGACCAAAATAGGGGGAAGAGGTACAATTTATAAGGAGAGTGGCCAAGGTGGTGATAGGCCACATCATAGTAATAGATTTTGTAAACACAATTTAAAAAATAAGAGAATATACTATTCCCAAACTGTTCCTCAAATTTATCATTAACAGTCAGTGAGTTTCTCTTAGGTGTCATGGCAGCAGTAGAAAGAAAGAAGGGCCTGATCTTGTAAACCTCCTCTTCATGTGAGTAGCTTCACTGAAACCAATGGGATTTATTATGTGAGTAAGGGTTTATAGGATTATGTCTACAGAGTCAGAAATACTTTAGACATAGACAGTCTTCCAGTTTTGTTGCTTCGGTTCTTCATGCACCAGAATAGCTCCTGAATAGACCACAAGAGGCTATCATACCATACAGGGATAAATTTCCCACTGCAACACTCCTGAAATCCAGGACACCAAGAAACCTCATCTGATTTTTGTGTTACTATATAATAGATAATCTGAGTCAAAGAGCTTCCAACAGGACTCTGGGCTGATCTAAATTTAGGATATTTACAGTATGCACTATCCATTACCGTTAATAAATTGAGGAGGAAAAATAATGTTTTTCAAAGTTTCACTGAATTTGTCTTTTGCTAAAGGAAATAACATAGGATGATTGTCCCCCCGACCCCACGCCTTCTAGAAAACTCAGCACAGGAATAAACGTAATATACTGTAACTTTTGGTTACCACAGTAACTGAAGAAGACAGGAAAACAATAGGTTATCAGAATGGACTAGAGTCAAGCTTCACTTCAATAAAATACATAATAACTGGCAAGAGGATCAGACCCCTTGCATTACAAGGCATACTGTCAGGTTTCAGAGTAGCAGCCATGTTAGTCTGTATTCCCAAAAAGAAAAGGAGTACTTGTGGCACCTTAGAGACTAACAAATTTATTAGAGCATAAGCTTTCGTGAGCTACAGCTGTAGCTCACGAAAGCTTATGCTCTAATAAATTTGTTAGTCTCTAAGGTGCCACAAGTACTCCTTTTCTTAAGGCATACTGTGTAGCTTCAAATATAAACAGTCAGCAAATTGATACACACCTGCACTATATATATTAATGCATATGCGTACAATGTTTGTACTACAAAGGGTGTAATTTCCAGACACACTAACAAGATTAAATAACAAAATTCTAAAAGATTTGTTTGTAGTTTCTAGGAAATATGTAAATTAAACATTAAATTCTGTTTAGGATACTTTGACATCTGTTTTCGTGGATTAGAATGAAAGCTGGGGACTCCATACATACATTTGCTGTAATAAAGTGTCACTGATCAGTGTTTTCCAAAATATTGCTCATAACTATTACTAGCCAGTAGTCTCATTTGCATGAACTAATATGGTTGCCTCATAAAGTTTCTTCCTGACTGTGCTAGTTGGTCCCAAACACATGATCTAAACCAGTTCAAACTACTCAAATAGAACAGTATTTCTATAGCCCAAGACAAGTGCACAATTTTTCCCATGATAGGGCCTAAAATGAATTACTAAGGGTATACTCTCATTTTTTATAGTGCCTATCAATGCTAAGGGGCATGACACATGCATATGGAAGTGAGAACATACTTCTTATGGACTTGAACAAAAGGTCTGTGTATAGACTTCTCAGTAGATCCATCAACAGATCCAAGAATTGTACATTAATGTTTATCCTATTATGTGACTCTTCAACAAGCATAGAGATTTCCATTAATATAAATTAAATTTTGACAAGGTCAAACTTTGCTATGTTATATTTAGCTAAATAACAGTTTTGTCATAATGCGATGGGACAAGATACTTTAAGGCTGTATATAATGTAAAAATGCAGGTCTCTTCTGCTGAGTCAGCTTAGGCTCAGGAGCTAAAACTCTGCACTGAGATTTAGGATAATTACAGCTCAATCTTACAGGATGGGGGGAGGGTGGGGCAGTTAGCTCCAATCAGGATATAAAGTGAGTCTTTTGGTGCCAAAGGGAACCAGGAGCTAGCACACTGAAGGTCTAGGAGGGCAACTCTAGAACTGCCAAGCTGAGGGAGGAAGATTAGGTTGACGTTTATCTTGGTTTATTGTTTCTGAGTTACCAATAAAGGCAAACTCCAGGAAGGGGTTTGAACACTAAGTCAGCATTCACGTCCTCTATTTAAGACAAGGCAGGGACTCAGCCCAAGCACTCAATTACACATTCCATATTGGCGGCTTAAATTCATGGTTTGTAAACACGAGGCTTAACCATGGTATCCTAACCACCCTTTCCATTCTACTTCTGATTCACAGAACCGGATAAGCCACTAGGACAATTTAATATTTGCCCCTACCGTGATCCTGATCTTAACGCTGAAATATGTTTTTCAGTGCACATGTTTTATATTACACAAATGTTGGAGGACAAACAGCAGATTAATTGTGGACCCTAATGCTGTGTTTGTTAGTGCTAAGAAGTCATTCCAAATGTTCCAAAAAGGATTAATGCAGTATAACAAGTCTATTTAATTACTGAAAGACCAGTGATCCTCATATTACTATAAGCAGCTTTTCCTTTATTTGGAGTCTGTAAATAGAAGAGAAATCATTACATGATAACTATAAATCACACTACAGAATATTCAGGTTGTAACACCAACAGAGTTAAAAGAATGTACAAGCAGCCATAGAGGACCTTAAAAGAATTATAGCACTGCAACATGTGTGCGCGCACATACACACTCATATGCCAATATAAAATTATGTGAATATTTTAAAATATACACATTTAGACACCAACATTTTTAGTTACCGTAGAAGAGGGGAAACAATCCCTTTCGGCCTAAGTAAAATGTAGTCTCTGCATCCTTTTTTTAAGATTTCAACTACAATTAAGCCAATTCCAATAGTTAATTTATATTCTTAACCTCTTCAAAATTTCTCCAAAATGTAATAAAATCAATAAAGTCTACAACTTGTATAACATAAACCCTTATAGATCACTAGACTAGACACAGCGAACTAACCTCTGAAGCCATATGTGGAAAAACAAAACATGATATAGATTACTTTAAATTATATGTCTGAATCAAGACAGCCTAATCAATTTTCCAATTCTACTTTCTGCACAGCTGGTTATTCTTTAACTAACAGACAAACAATAGAATACCTTTTAATGTTAACTCTTTGTTAGCAGCAAACTGAATGGAATCAGTATCTTCATGCTTAAATCCTACTTTGAGGGGAAAGGAGTGGGCAATCTTTATTTCCCCCCTTTTATTTATTTGTTGTTGTTGTGCAAGCACAAATTAAAAGTAAGTTACATTCTTAGAAACAGGCATGTTAATCTTGACAATCTTACAGGGAGGTTATTAGCAAGCCTAAAATATTGTCTTGGGGGGAAGGAATAAGGGAGACAGTGATTTAAGGAGGAAAGGTGAATGGCACAATGAATTCAAAATAGCTCAAGTTACTAATTAAACGTTTTGGATGGCTTCAGTTTAACCAATGCAGACTTCAGAATAAATGATGGCCCTTTAAAAGAAATTGAAAGGAAAAAAAATAATAAAATATACTAAATCACTTCCAATATCAAATAAATGTGAAGAACGAACAACCATCACCTGCCTTACAAACAAGATCTATCAAAACCATCTATAAGATGTAATAAGTTGTACTCACTGTGTCCATTCAAGTATGTTAACATAAATTTTAACGGCTGTCATCAGTTTCTTTCATCTCCGAGTGTTCTTTTTATGATCAAACTTGTTTACGTGTAGGGTGCTTTTCCCACAAAGTCTGAGTAACGAGGCTATGTTTGTGGACCTCCAGAGGTATTGAAGGGTGATAAAATTCATACACACCCACAACCTATGGACAAGCCACAAGGCCCCATCCACAAAAGCCATTCCAGCCAATGTTTCCTACAAGGCTCCCATATACTGGATATGGTAAGTGTGCATCTAGCAGCCCCACCTCCAATGAGCCCTCTGTATCATACAGACAGCCCCACCCTCCCATGCAGCTGCTTTCCTACCCCCTGCTTTGCTGCACAGAACCACCACAGGGCATTAAGTGCAGGATTGCTTTGTGCTGGCCTTCCACACTGAGGAAAATTTCATCTATAGGGCATGAGACGACTGAGGTACCTGTGCTTGAGATGGGAAATTGCTACACAGCATAGAACCCTTCTTTGGACTGGGCACTGGCATGAGGATTTGTCTCACAGTGAAAAAAAAAAGTAAGAATTGTAAACTTTTTAGTTCGTATCCATCTGCTTACATGGCTCCCATCACCAAAGCATCCAACTATCTCAATAATGTTTTAAACGTATTTGTCCTCACAACACTCTGTACTATCACCCCACTTTTACAGATAGGGAACTGAGGCACAGAGACACTTATGTAACTTGCCCAAGGTCACAAAGAAAATTGACAGGAGAGCAAGGAATGAAACCGAGATCTACAGAGTTCCAGGTTACCACACTAACCACTGACCCATACTTCAGATTATCATCACAATTATACTATTTAAAGAAGTACAGTCTAGTTTGTGTCACTAGATACACCTTTCGTTGTACAGCCACGTTGGAAGAGAGACAGGAGGCAATGGAAGTCATTTAATTAGGCTGCAACTTTATTCACTGCAAATATCTGGGAATACCCCAGTAATAAGCTGTACAGTGCAGGTTATCGTTATTTCCTTAATTCTTCCCCCTTCTTGGGAGAGTTGCCATCAGCCCTCCCACTTTCCAATGTGGCCCCAGCCAGCCCATTGCTGGGATCCTGCTGCCCTACCCTAGTTTGAGTGTTAAGGGAACTATAAAAGGAGGGGGGTTAGCTTCCCAATGAACCAGGTGTAAGGAGCCCCATACCCCCTGCCCCAGCTTCCTTAAGGGATGCTTTCTCCTAAATCCCATTCCAGTCCATTTTATTCAGTAACCATAACCCTTCTATAATAAATACCTATGCTGGATACTGTCACATTTTTTTTGTTACTTAATTGTAACATTTTAACCTAACTTTCCTGCCCATGCCACTGGGTTTCTGATTCACACTGGGGAAAGCAAAAACAAATAAACAAACAAACCCACCCTATCTCAGCCAAGGGGTGCTGGAACAATGTATAATGGGGGTGCTGAGAACCAAACTATAAACCCTGTATATGATGGAAACCATTTCAAGTCAGGGGGTGCAGCAGCACCCCAAATTCCAGCACCTATGAAGTAACAAGTCCACGTTTGAGAGACAAGGTGGATGAGGCAATTTCTTTTATTGAACCAATTTCTGTTGGTGGGAGACACATTTTTGAGCTTGCACAGAGTTCTCTCACCAACAGAAGTTGGTCCAATAAAAGGTCTTACCTCACTCACCTTGCCTCTCTAATACCCTGGGACCAACACAGCTGCAACAATACTGCACACTACAATGCAAGTCCATGTTTGACATTTTCATCCTAACGTACTATCAAGGCCAAGCCCCCTTTCCAGCATATTACATTCAAAGGGTATATTTGATAGACACATTAAGGTGGATATAAAGTTCAAAAACTGAACTAAGAGCATCTGACTGATACAGAATTGTGGCAATTTCTCTTGGAAGAGATAATGATTCTACACTCACTAAAAGAAATGGAATTCTTTTACACAGCAAAACAGAATGTAGTGTCCCTCTAACTAGTAATCCCTCTACCACCTCTTCCACCAAGGAGGGCTGCCAATTTGTCCCCATCACTGTCAGCAGACAAAAGATGACTATTACAGCCAGACCATATCAAACAGAAGACACAGCAACTCCAGAGGGATGCCTTGAAATCCACTGGGGTGTAAAGTCAGGGCTGAAGCCTTCTTGTCAGCTATTACCACAAAAGAATCTGAGGAAACAGTGGCACCGTTAAACAATGGAAAGGTCAAGCGGTTCGAAGCCACTTCATGACCCAGACAAGTCAAGGTCAAGAGATTCAGGTAGCAACTTGGCCTGGGCATAAGTTACAGCACAAATGACTTGTTTTAACAAATCAGCTTTGGTCAATTAAACCTAACAAGACATGTTGCATCACGTAGCAGGGTTCCTGACACTTAAGGCCAGGAGCTGAGACTGGCGTCATAAAACAAGGCTTTTAACATAGCATAACAAATTTAAGGTAATCCATCCAGAAACTGCAGATGTCAGAATAATAAAATACACGTTGTCCTGACTAGAAGACATTTTCACAGTTTTAAATCAGAGACACCGGACCATAATTGTCCCTTCAATACCTTTGCAACCTTCTCACTAGCATTAGTTGAGAGTTATACACATACACGAAGCAGAGAATTGACTCTACTATAAATAATGTTGCTTAGCTACATATGATGCACTTCTAGATTTGAATACAAGTTGCTGTACAACTTGCTATGAACTAATTTGACCCAGAAATCAAGCTGAAAATCATGTTATTTTTGACCAATGTGGTTTGCAAAAAATCAAGATTTCTTTTTCATTACAAACATATTTTGTCTCTGAATATTTATAAAACTTTTAAATTACAGAATTTGAAACTTCTATGTTAGATACTATGCATATTTTATTTGGTTCTATTTTAGAGAAAAAAAATAAATCAGAATAGTCAATGTTCCAATAAGTGGATTTTATTACAGAAGCAGTTTTAGGAGCATACTGAGAAATGTCTGACTAAAAAATAAACCACACATACTGTGTTCAGTATAAAAAGCTGATACTTCTCTCTCATTTATTTAAATTCATCCCAAGTGAGACTGAAGAGTACAACAACTAATGTTAATACTGCATTACGGTTGAAGAGTCACAATTAGGATATCCAGAAATTAAAATTAAAAAATTCTACACTCTTACAGAGGAGCAAATAATATGGAAAATGCTACATATGTACAGTATGATTCAGTTAATAGTGTATTAGAAACCTTAACTTTTTGAATTTCCTAACTTGTGTGCTTGATTTTTCAACAGTAGTACTGCATTACAGTTAGTTTTTGTATTTAATTTCCCTATTCATTGTTTTTAAGGGTGAAAATAATTAAACAGCCTTTAGAGTTGTACAGCTACCTTCGGTAAAGGTATCCTTACATACTGAAGGACACTGAGAGCTTCAAAGGTGCCCTTACGCTTTAGTTTTAAAGGCATCTTTACAATAAAAATGCTTAAGGCAGCTCAGGACTAAAGGAAGCTTTAATGGGTTAGCTGACTTTAGCTACATTCTTATGGGAGTGCTACCTAAGGCCCTCAGTAGTTATGGGTGGCCTAAAGTTAAAGTGATTCAGTGTGTACCTGATATTTTAAGTGATTGGAGGGGAGAGAGGAGGAAATGGAACACACAAGAAGTAAAGAAAAAATGTCCTAATGCTCAAGTTAAAAAGTGCTGATTTTAAAATGTATCTAACACTAAAACTAATGAACACTAAAACACTAAAACTAATAAACAAATTAGTTCATTAGTGTATGTGAATTGTTGTTACCTCAGTTGAGGTTATTCCTACCTCAATTAGGACAAAAACAAAAAAATCAAGTCAAGTTTGATGTTTCTAACTCTAAGCATTTCTAATTTACACTAAAGCAAAACTTCATTTGAATCTTCTTTTTTCCCCCAACACACACAACTCAAAAAATGGCCAAAACAATTCAGCTCAAAAACTTTTGAAGAAAAGTAAAAAAATCACCTTTGTGCTGAATTCAAGCTTGGAAAGTTTAAGTCCAAAATTCATTTGTTTGAAGAAGTTATTAATAAAAAGGTGGGGAGAGGAAGAGAGATGATACTGCAAGACCGCAACTCAACCCTATTCAGTGCTCACTGCTCACAAACAATATAATATACACGCACACAAATCAACTCGCTTTTCCCTTTGACCCAGATAACAGTATAGGACTTTTTTCTCATTTACTAACCTTTGAGCACCTAAACCTCCAATTTAAATCTAGGATTGCTTTGCCTCTATTTACGTTTATTAGCAACTGTTTCTATAAGTTCTAATGGTATTAAAAAAGAGTAAAACCATGAAGAGTAGCATCTTGTTACTATCAAACAAACCCTGGCTAATCAGACAGGCTTTTTTTCCTTTTTCACATTCACTTAGCATCGGAAAAGTATCTCCAGAGTTAAGTGATTTCTTCTCCATCCCAACATGTAAGTATTAAACCTATTCCATTAAATTAGCAGTAGAACTTGACAGTGTATTTTAAGTTCATCAACCCAAATGATTACTGTAAAGCAACATACCACCTTGCCACTGAGAAGGGAGTATAAGTCTTTAGAAAGCCTCTTAAATTGTTATGCTTGGCATTGTGGTATGCTGCTGTAATAATCAGAGCTTCCGATAGCGTAACCACTAGTCCTTGAGATTTCCCAAGTTACTCCTCCAACACAGGGAGGGGCCGAGGGGAAAAAAAAGTTGGACATCTTAGCCTGAAAAAACCAGATGGGTTGCTCAGTTACCCTCCTTTAGCACAAACAATGCATGCACCTTTAAAGTGTGTCAATTGACAACACTTGTGTTGTAATATACTTCAAAATACAAAGTGTAATAGTATTAGTGTTTAATTCAGTTTTAACTAAGCCTCCACTGTAACTATAGACATCTTCAACATATAGGAAAATGAGAATGTTTTTAAAAAATTGCCTTTGTCTCTTATTTTAACCATTTCCCTTACAAATTAATAAAGTGATTTATGTTTTAAAAAGAAATTTTAAAAAGAAGCATTTTTTTTTCACAATTCTGAGTATATTTTTGTTTGACCCTATCATGAGGCAACAATCCAGTGTTGACTTCATGACCTGTTGCCATGGAAATTAATGTGATATCAGAAATTAAAGATTATGCCCTAACCTTTCAAACAGTGCCACAGGATTTAACCACAAAACTCCCCTTGACTTAAATAGGAACTGTGTTGCTTAATCCTGTGGAGATGACTTCACTACTGAGGCCGTGAGGAACAGAAGCCTTCTTGAAATACATCTCTTTCATAAATACCAGGAACATCATCATTAAATATTTAAAAGTTCCTCCTTCTCTCTGGCCAACCCTATACCACCACCAAGAGTGCCACTTTGATGGGAAACTAACAAAAAAAAATTACCATCCATTTTGGATTTTAGTTCTGCCTTCCAAAATGTCAGTAGATACACAGAGACTAGAAGAATCAGGAATAGCTTGCAGTCTTATCAAATATTTTAATTCCCTATATCTTCATGCACAAAATATTTGAAAGAACCATTTAGAAAACATTACCACATCCATGTTCACATCTAATTAACCATCTTTTAACAATGAATGCATGTCATGCCTGTTCTTTTCAGCACAGATGAGGTACCATATGTATTCTCATGCCAAAAGAAGCATGTAGCATTTTTTCAGTTTAAATATTATATTTTCTTCATAATTCCAGTTAAACTGGGATTGATCAAAGCAAACTGATTATAAGAAAATATAACAATCTGCTAGCTAAAGATAAACCACAATTTTAAAATCAGAATTGATAAAATATGAAACTTGTTCTTCTGATCCATATTGGCTCTCTGTTCCAAAAGTGAGATTGCTACTAACACAAGGGTTCAGTTTGCCATATCAGCACCTAGATGCCAAGCTTCCATATTGGCACCTGGGCTCTGATAGTTAAACCTGGAACTGCCTTGTGAAGCTATATGTCATGACTGAAGTTCCATGCCATGACAAGGACTAATCCATATAATCTAGTGGTTAGGAAGATGTTAGTTGGAACTACTTGATGCTGTTCCCAGTTCAACACTGATTTACTGTATGAACTTAGTAAATCACTTAACCACTGTGCCTCGGTATACCCTTCTGCAAAATGGTTATAATACTTACCTTTATGTTCCCATATTAAATTTTTATTAATGGGCCAATCCTATGAGGTAATGGGAGTGAGGACAAGTAGTAATTCAGTGAATTCCTTATGGGCCCATTTTTGCATTCATTGAACACATAGGTATTAAAGTGCACAAGAAGTGCAAACTCTGGTCCTAAGTGTATGAGGATGATGTAGCACTTTGAGCACCTACATATCACCAGCATTATGCAGCAATATATTGTTGCATATAGTTTTCAACTGAATAAAATATCTTCAAACTTTATTCCTAAACTGAACTAATCATCCTAAATAATTTCATGCCCTTTTTAAATACTTAAAAAATTACCACTTTGATGTTCCTAACTATGATCTAAAGTTTTAGTAATATTAATAAAAAATATTAACAAAGTATACCTAGTTCAATGTCAGTTACCTAAAAACAAAACCTAATAAAGACTGAACTATTACACCACTAGTATTTCACTAGTTAACTCTTATAACTCAGAAGTGCCATTTTTTAAAAATTATTAAAATTTCTTACTAAATGAAGTTACACTTTTCATAGGAAAACAATGCATATGGATTACTATGATATTTCACATTAAAAGAGTGATGTGACCATTAAAAAAAAAGTAACCATAACTGTCAATGTTAAAAAGACTAAATACTATTTCAAATCAATGCAGTTGAGACACATGGACTTCTGTGTTCCTGTTCAGATTATCTGAAAATGTACTTAATAACAGTCCAAAGTACAGTCCAAAAATCAGTAAGCCTGAGTTAGTTTAAACTGCAGACTGTTGGAAGTCATGTGGTTTGTACAAAGTGCCAGCACACAACAGTTGCTATCTCTTGAGATCTGTAAACTTCCTAGTGGTGCAATAGATGCAATAGATGTACAGCTCTCCCCTACCCACTCTTGAGAAAGCTCAGTCTACACCCTCCCTTCCCCTTTTCTGGTCCCCCCGCCCCCTCCTTTCCCCCAAACAGACAGGACACAGTCTGGCGATTCAGGGATTCACATAGGCCAGACTTCCTTCTGTGCAGCCCTTTGGGTAGAACTGCTAATCCTTCTTATTAATTAAAGAGATAATGGTGGTTAACCAGAAAGCAGTATTAATGCTAACTATCTAGGAAACTTCAACAGAAATCATTTAGCCTTTTTGTTGATTTCCTGGTAACAGAACTGTGCAGCTGGAATTCTAACATCTTGATGTTTTAAGAACTTAGAAATTTAGGAGTGTCTGAACTATATCAGACTGAGCGGAACTGTATCTTTTTGCTGCACTCATACTTAGATATTATTTTTAAAGCACCTTCCCTGAACTCCTGATTTAGATTAGTACCTGGGGTTAAAGCTCTCCTCCCATCACTCTTAGACCATGAGAAAGAGAAGAGTGTAAGCATAAGGTATTATAACTGGTGTGAGAAACACACTGTGATAGGAACAGGCACATAAAAAACACTTCAGAACGCTTAATGCATTGACTATTATTTTAGTCTCTTAGACTTCCAAAACATTTCTCAAGGTGCACTGTGCTTCATTCAGTATGCGATGGAATACCTAATATAAGGATTGTATTTTATTTATTTTGAAAAAATTAACAAAGACAACATGGGGATTAAGAATTCTGCAGATGAGAAACATCACTGTAGATATTTTATGGTTTAGAAAAACAGCAATGCAAATTTTAAAATCAGCTGTTGTAGGATTAAGTAAAACATCTATAAGAAGAAAGGATTTTATATTATCTGAGGTTCTACTGCAGCAAACAAGTACAGCAGCTTTCATTCAGTGATTGTCAAAAACTTTCCAATGTGCCCACTGCAATGCGGATGCCAACCAACGAATCAAAGGCATTCAGCAACTAGACAAAGAGGGTCTGATGCCAACCTCGGTGCCACTGGCAACCATTATTGGCATCAAGCACATTGTCTGCCTTCCCCCTCCTCCTCCTGGCACTTGACAAACAAAATGGCGGTTCTTGTAGCAACGAAACACAGCATAAGCGCTGCACTGATTGAATCAAATACCACCAAATGATTTTATGGACTGAGATGTAGTTCATACCAAATGATACACGCTGTCTATCGGATAACAAAAAAAATCTAGTTTTATCAACAGAAATGGTAATCATGGCATTTGCTAATTTTTTTTTAAATCAGAAAAAAATAGACAGATATATCACACAGGCAGAACACCAGAGAAATAAGTTTTTAAAAAGAATTATTTTTATGCTAAGCATTCCAATGACCTAGGTATACAGCATAATGTAAACTTTATTTTTTTCCCCAAAACCACTAAAAGCAGCAATACTGAAACCCGTGTCAAACCCCTTCTGATTTTTTTTTTTTTTACATTCTGCAAGAGAAGAGGGTGCTAATAAGAGGCAGGGGGAGATAAAACAGCTGAATGTTGAGAGAGGAGCAAAAAAGGAGAACCAGGTAAAGTTGGTCAGCGACAACGCTTGATCGGCTGGGTCTTTATTCCTTCCTTCAAAAGAAGCATGGAATACAAGAAGTAGAAACCCCTTTTATAAAGAACCAAAAGGATATTGACATTTCTAGATCTGGAAATTGTCAATATATTGTAACATTACTCCACACTGCAATGCGGATGCCAACCAACAAATCACAGGCATCGTAGGCTAAACAAAGAAGGTCTGATGCCAATCCTGGTGCCACTGGCAACCATCATTGGCACTCTAACTATTCTTCCTCATCTTTTCTCCTAGTCATTTAAAAAAAAAAAAAACCTCTATTTTGTTTCACTTACTTATTCTTTTTTCATATTTCTTTCATGAATTGTTTTTATTTCTATACTTAATGTATATGACATAATTAAGTGGTTTTCATATACCAAAAAAGAAATAAAAAGTCATGTGCAAGATAAGCATGAAGTCAATGAAATTGCTGTATCTTTTACAAAACCTAACATCCTTAATCAATTACACTGCAATTTGCCATAACTGAACTGCTCTCGATAAAGAAGAGAAAGATTAAAAGCTTGAATGAAGAAAAAAATACAAAGTTAACTTAACAGGACTTCTTCAAAAGTAGAGAGCCACCACATGTTAACAAGAGATTTACTGCAATGCAGTGAGATACAAATTAGATGCACAATTTACAATAAACAAAGGGTCTACCAATGGTGACTTGATACAAATCAGTTAATCCATTTTATTTTCCAGTATATTTTCTTAGTAGCTCCTTGTATCTTTGGAAATATGAATGGTGTCATAATGTTCGCGTACGGCTATTTTATTCACGTCTATTTTGACACTTCTTAAAATAACTTATTTTGTCAATTCATTCAAACCAATAATCCAGTTCCCCACATCCTGATTCCCCATTTCAAGTTAAAGCTCGCTACCAACTTAAAAATTGACAAAGTTTAAGAGATTATACCGACCCTACGTTTCCTTGGTTCCAGAGTTGCTTGAACCATTTTGTTTCCTCTTGTAGTCTTGACTTTCAGAAAGATATATTTTACAGACAGGTAAAATGTGTTAGTATTAAGGCTATGTCTTACTATATGTATTTCCATAATGTCATTTCCTGAACTTTTTGCACTAAAGAAATGTAGAGAGTTATAACATATAATTAAGATGTTTTGTTTGAAACTACCACAGACAGTAAACACTTTTCTTTTTGTTTTCCTGGATCAGCTTTGCCAGGTTTTGCAGCCACATCAAATCACTGCAAAATAACCAAATGTTGTATATACACTGTCTACTGCTGAGAAAAAAAATAAGCTAATAAAAAACAAGCAGGACTAACTACCGAATTATATTTTTTCATTATGAATAATCCAGCAAAACTCACTGTATTTAATTTGCTTTACTTAAATTATATGATCATAACACACAATTTGGGGAATTAAATATGAATTCTAGAACAGAGGTTCATTAAAAACTTATTGTTGTATGTGTTCTTCTACAGAATTAATACAATAAATAGTATGTAAAATCTATAGCCAAATGAAGGTAGGTGCCATTTTACTTTTTTTTTTGTTACTAATAAAAGCCATTTAGTTAATTTCTCAGTTAAATCCCCTAGTTATATACAGTGCATCAGATAACTATCTGCCATCTGCCTTTCTGCAGGCCATTTCTGCCCACCACCAGGCCAAGTTATGAAATGGCCCACCATCTGTGGCAGTTCAAACTTTACCCAGTTTGGATTTACAGCTAAAAAAGAAATGCTTTTTTAATGTGGATAATAGTAATATAAAGACTTCTAGACGACGGTACAATTACAAGAGAATTAAAAAAAGACCTATAAGAAAGAGTGTGCATTTCATGGCTTTCAGAAATATGAAAACATGTATCTACTTGGATCCATCTATGATTCAGATGACCTGCAAATGAATACTTTTATCAATGAATTATATACATAAAGTTTAACAAGCAAAATACTTTTTCTGAATCATCTGTAGAGCATTATGAACAGCTGGTTTCCTTTTACTCCTATATCTCTAAGTTGAACTGCCTCTTTTTTTTTTTAAGTGTACCTAGTATTTTCCATATTTACACAATTCCTAAGTAAAATTATGTGCATCAGTATACTATGAAAATATTATTTTGATGGAAAAATTTGGGCAAATCTGAATCAAGCATCTTTGAAAAGTAAAATTCATATTGGTATCTTGAAGTGGTTCATACAATCAAAGAGTGGTTATTAAAATATGAATAAAATGCAAACATTGCATGCTATAATTCTGACTATATAACAACAATATTTTCTGGGGCTATGTTTCTTTGCTAAATCCTTTTTTATGTTTGATTTTTGTAACACTTGAGAAAGTTTAAAGTTGCTCTTTAGAGCAATAATAGATTGTTCAATATAAGCACAAGTCATTGAATACAAGTAATTAAAAGAAAATGTAAATATTTATATTTTGTACATATGTTTCTGTGCAAGTACACACATATGCATATGTCATTAATGATGTTGAAAACAGACCTATAAAATATTAATATTTTCTGGAGTACTAATTGCAAAAAATATCCAACATATTGCCATTTTTTGACAAAAATGAACTTCAAAAGAACTCAAATGTTCCTTGTTCCTTTTGCAAGAAAAACCAGCACGTATGTCATATGCATGTGTCAAGCACATATGTTTGTTGGAGTGAATGTGTATCGGTGTATACGTATACATGCTGACTTACAAATGTGTACATACCCAAGTTTTGTATATACACCACAGAAAAACGTGTCATTGGAAGTCTTCCCTTAAAAGAAAAAAAGCTGCTTGGAATCAGTGTTTGACATACTAACATAGAAACACAACAATCTGCTTCCTACCTTGCTCCTGCACGTAGTATGCCAAAAACAAATCAAGCTCCTTGACTGATACTGTTATGTGATGTGGCTGGACGCAAAGTGCTGGATTTGTGCAATGTGGGGATTTCATGAGTCGCTCTCCATCCGTACTTTCCAAGGGGATGCCTTTGAACAGGATCACCATGACTAGATCCAGACGCCAGACTTTGTCAGCCTGTCGCAGGCAATCGATTCTCCTAATCTTACCCTTCTGGTCAGGATTGGACAATACACAGCATGGGTGCTTCTTCCCAGTAACAGTGAGCACAAAATCCTCCCGGTACTCTTGGCGGATATCTTTGCGCAGTTTGGCGAGGAGCCTGGATGCCCACTTCTGTTTAATTTCAGGCTTTTCACTAAGTAGCTCATCCTTGACTGCTCTTTCCTCATCCTTTGACATTCGCTTCTCATGTTTTTTAAAGTACTTGCGTTTTCGAGCCTGAAGATTGAACCAAGTATAGGCGATTGCACGGACATGTGGTAGAAGTGCCTCAATGAACGGGTGAAATTCATCCTGTTGAAAAAAAAGGTGCGGGGGAGAAAGAAGAAAACTCAAAGTCAGTTTGTTCTCATAATAAAGGCAATAGAGAGATAAGTTTCTGAACATTTTGAAGTGAAAACCAAGATGAAGAAAATATAGACTTAACATTTACAACAATTTCTGCACAATACCCCTTTATTTAATTACTACACTGGCAGACAAGAGACAGAAGTATCCTGAGCATCACATTTTCCCCACATTTCGTCCTCTGAAAGAAACACGTGAAGGCTTTATTTTGTATGCCCTTCAATTCACAATGCTATACAGACTACATCATTTAAAAGAGATGCTATCAAGATGTTTTGTTTCTAACATTTAAAAATTTGACTGATCGGCTAATGCCAAGCAGTACCATTTTACAAAGAGGACACAATACGGTTTTAAAAAATCTGAGCAGAAATGTTCAGAACGCAGGAGCGAATGCCACAGTTCATTTCTCTTCTCTGTGGCACAGAAACACAAAGCATATACATGCTCAGCGTAATGCCACACAGTTCCCGCTTTTGGAGCATGCTCTCAGCAAGAGGCTGCTGGTGGCACAAAGAGCATGCGCCATTAAACTTGATCCATTTTCTTATCAATCGTCCAACATTCCAACACTGAAACAGCTCCATTCCAGTAGTGGTAACTAGAGAAACCAGTATACGGTAAGGGAAGGTGGGCAAAAGACACAGCATGTAAAAATCCTGAAAAGAAGCTTCTGTACTTACAGCTCTGCATGCCTCCCTCCCATTCCTTCCCTTCCTCCCCCCCCCCCCCACACGCACACTTAGTAAAATAGAAGTTTATGAAGTTGAGAACAAAATTACATTAATGTTCGTCCAGAAGCTCTACTATCGGATTTGAAGCCCCACGGAGTTAGTTAATTTGTTAACTGATCACATGAGTGTGGCAATTATTCTAAACCCCTTAAAAATCAATCTGAGATGTACAATGAAAAATGGCAACTTGGCACAAACTTTGCATTCTTTGTGTTTCTGCATGCTGTGGCAGGGTGACATTAGGAGTACACCACTGGTCAAACACTACTTTTGTGAAATCCATGCAATTTATTCACATTTTTAAAATATCCTTTCCTGGCATGTGGCTTTACCTGCAGGTTCATATCTTCTACCTAGTTGCAGTATTAATGCATTAAAGGAGTAAAGCCTAAATGTAATGTACAAGTATGTCACACAGCAATTCATTCATTCATTCATTCATTTTGTCTGTTTTAAGTCGCATCCTCCATACTTGTTCATGCCCAAATAGGACTTTCCCCCAAAGTACTGTCTATCTCTGTTAACAAATATGAATGTAATTATTCCACTAACTTAACATAGCCAAAACCCTCTACCAAACATTACTGTGTTTTGGTTTTGAAGGGAAAAATTATGGGGTGTCTCTCTATTTGTTATTTTGTAGGTGTTTCTGTTTTTAAGCACTCTGCAGTGGTTATGCATCACATTGAATAATGTAATACAATCATACCACAACTTAGCTTTCTTTATGTGATTATACACAAGAATAGAGTATATAAACTAATATTTTAGTTACACTGATAGAAATGGAATGACATATTTAATCAGTGGGATGATTAACTCCATTAGGTAAAAATGACTGAAGAATAATTAATGGCTTCATAATTATACAGAGTTCACAATATTTTCTTGGCAATCTATTGGACTTCAGACTGAGATTTTAGTATTAAAAACTTCAAATTTAAAAGCAATTTCAGAGTATTCTGAATGTTAAAATGTTAAGATTTGATTTTGCACCCCTAATTCCCCCCCTTCCCCAAAAAAAAAAAAAAGTTGTGAGCACAGTTGCACATATGGCCAAACATTACCTTCACAAGAAAAAAAATCTGAACCAAAATTGAACATTAGAGAATGCAAATGGTTTTTATTACAGTGTGAAACATGAAGGAAGTGATTGAACTGTTCAGTAGTTTCCAGCAGAGAATTGAACATTTCTGATACTATACTGGCACACAAAACTAGGCCAGGCAAAGAGTTAAACCACAATCTGTTCTTTGTGTGGGAAGGCATTGAGCAACCACAGCCCACGATAAGACTTCCCTATCGCCATACACTTTCCGATGCCATGCTTTTTTCTCTCATTAGAACTACTACAGAAAGTTTATTTTTTATCCTCAGAAAGTTATCTTAAAGAAAGTCATTTAATAACATTTTGATTTTAACATATGTGGCAAAAAAGGTTTAACATATAACATTTCTAATTCATTTTATTACCAATTTTGAAACCTGTAACTTCTGTGGGGAGGGGGCTATAGTGGGGGGAATCCTTTTGTCCCAAATACAATAATTTCCTCTATATTTAAAGTAGGCTGCAGTGCTTATAGTTTAAAATACATAAAATATTATATATCGAGCAGTTGGGAGGGGTTATTAAGGACATAAAGAACTTTTTAGGTTTGACTTTACTTTTAGGTACTATATTGAATATTAACAATAATATCCAATAGTATCCAAAACCGTAAGTCATTTTATAAACGGTACATAAATTTCAGTTCTGTCACTCTAATAGTTTAATTTTCTCTATAAAAAGAGAAACTTTATGTTTTGTATTATGACCAGGGTTTTGTTTTACAATATCATCAAATACTGTAATTATAAAATATGTTCAAGAAAAATACAAAGTAGAAAAGCAGCAAGTTATGTCCTACTGTAAAGCAGTATTATCAAATATCTTTGAGAGATTCACTGTGCATCTGGATTCCTTTCAAATGAAACATTACTTGACAAGAAGTGCCCCATAAAAATGATCCTAAATGGAGATTTGCTATTAATCATACACATTCCCCGCTAAACCTCCTAAAAAGCCATCTACTAAATTTGATTTTTTCCCTAACATTAGTAGAGGCAATATTGAAAAAAATGATTTTATGTGGCACTTACCCATGTGAATCATAACTGCTCTTGCAATAAAGTGATTTATGAAGGTAAGATTTTCAAGTGTCGTAACAAATGGTTCAGGTGAACCAATATGCACCAACAATTTAAACTAACATGGAGGTTATTCTGAAATATGTATATAGTTTGCAAATAAATGAACAAAGACCGACACCGTAATCACAACATAATGCTGACAGATAGGCCAAGCTTCTTTTTTCAGAGTAGTTTACAAGAGAAATGTATTTCCCTTCTCCTTTCCCCTCACCTTACCTCTTCCTAAATTTCATATCAACCCATCTAAATTCAAATTAGAGAACTATGATACAGAAAATGAGGCAAAAGTCTAGCAATTACACATAGAAAATCTAGCATGCACAATTTCACTGCATCGATTTTTATTATTTTTCCCTATAACTAAACAATATTTTCTAGCAATATAAAAATAAACTGTGTTAAATATATCACAAGAGCCTGAGCATTTAAAGGCATGTGGTAACTGCATCCTATCATGTCTCAGGCAAGAGAGAAAAATTGGAGTTTATATTCATTCCAACACGAGAATAGAGAGTGGGGGAAATACATTGTATGTGATGTCAGTATACTAACTTACAGGTATTTCGTATCCTTTGAACGGGTGATGGGAAGCGTTCCCAATTGCCAGGTATTGGCTTAACAAACCTACTTTTACATTTCAGATCTACTCTAAAAAGAGACTACAACACTATATCCTCACAGACTGAACTACAACTTTTGTAAAGTGCTGTATCCAATCAGGTATTCTATTTTGATCTGTGCTTACAAGTTTAAACAGAATATTTTATGATGAGCACACAGCACTAGAGTCAAAATATGTCCAGACAATCATACAAATAGTGAGTACAGCAGAAATTAAAATAATTTTATACAGGTTTTTTCAAACTGTTAATCACAACTTCATATCAGATTCAGTGATATTCTACTTTTAAAAAAAATAAAGAGAGACAGAGCATGTAAACCTCACCTTCAAATTAGAAGCAAGAGGAAGGGAATTAGTAAATAAATTTCAATCATTTCAAACGGAGGATAGAAACTTTTACAAATAAAGAAAATCAGAACTGCTACAGTTATATTCCCAATGTATATTATTGAATTTGTCTATTTAAATAGTCATATGATACAGCATGATTGGAAAGGGCTATATTTTATAAACAAGTTCTTAATACATCAGAGCAAGATAATGCTATTTTATTTATGCCTGCATAAATCTCATAAATTAAGTTTTATAAACACATAAATAGTAGCATTTTAATATAGATTCCAAAAAAAAAGATGGAAACCAAACATGTGAAAAAAATGTTATAAGACCTGGAAATAGCAAGAGACCTTATCCGCAATATTACAGGTGGGAGTGAGAATTTGCCCTATTACTTTAATATAATGTAAAAACTATTTTGTTTCATTTGTATTAGTCTTAGAGATACACTCATGTACAGAAGACCCATTAGCTTGTCAATTTTTTTTTAAGAGAGGACAGCTGATGGGGGGGGGGGGGAGATCTACTAAACATGGATTACACCAGAAGTAATTCTTAGGTGCATACCTGTAAACATATATGCATATCTTCAGTACTTAATGCAATCTATATGTAATGATATAATTATTTATTTTTAAACTACAAAAAAACTTAATATTCTTTTCCAGTTTAGTTGACGTTTACTTGCTGAAAATATCCATATCTAAGTCAATCACACATAGATGCCAAACAAAATATAAACAATAAAAAATGTGTCAGCCAAAAAGCTACAGGACTGTATCCAATCAATGAATAAGCCTTATCTTTGTTTTCATCTTCATTCACAATTTCTGAATGCTTCAGTCCTTTTAAATCACAATGTTTTCAATTGTCAAATAATTGAAATCAAAATTATTTGTCCTCTGTACAAATATAACTGCATTAAATATTAGATTTACAATAATATAACACTAGATTTACTTTCTCACTTTTATTTAGTTATTTGTTGCACCAATGTGGACGCAAGCAGGTATCAGTTATTCAGTTTACATCACATCCTCCTAAGGCAGACTTTTACAAAAACTGCTGAAAAGTATCCCATAGCTTTAGAGTTAGTTTACTCTTTGGAATATGCTCTAGCACCAATTTATGTATTTCTTGTTAAAGTGATAATAAATATACTCTGCGGTAACTGCTGATGTGTTATTTTAAACAGCAGAAAGTAACAGTTTCAAAAGAACTGTACATCCGTATTCCGTTTCCTTCACCACATTTTAAATATCTTCATAAAACCCTGGGTTTTCCAAAATCTACTCTCTATATCTCCCCTACTTTAAACAATACTGCACAGTTTGTCCACAATTTCTCAAAACATATAATCTTGCATGCAGCATAGACAATTATTGCTTGTTTTTCTTATAAAAGACTCAAAAAGTCAGATACCACCAAAGCATGACAATAACTATAAGTGCAATTTATATAAAAGATCATTTTTGCTTTTTAAGTTGTATGCTGATTTATAAAATTATAAAACACCAAAATTAAACAAGAAAAATGTTATGTCCCTAGACAGTCAAATAAAAAAATATCCTGTAGTTTGGTCATTCTCACTCTAATCAACCTCATACTTTTGGCAGATTATAGATTATTAATTCAGGGTTGAGCAGTATTACTTTTACATCAGTCAATGTTCAATTAAAAATAACACTTTTCCTCTTAAACCCTTTTATTAGACATTGAGTGAGTAAACAGGAGAGCAGAAAAGACAGCAGATCAATGTTCTCTAGTCTAATCAGTACTTTTCAAACCACTTTCTAATTATATTAATTTATATTGTTTTTTACCTTTGGCTTTTTATGCAACAACAATTTAGCAGTATGTTTCTAGGGATGGCACTTTCAACGAATCCTCCGAATGGCCTTGTACTGTTTGTTCTCTACTGTTCTCTTTTGCAACAGGAGTTTGGACCCTGACAAGCAGCTATAATTATGCTTTAAGCCGTTACTACTATTAGCATGACTCATTGAGAACCATATTGTATGTGGTTTTTATATTATATATAATAAAAAATATGAAATATAAAATCAAAACGCATCTGTACCTGAGTGAGACAGATGGGAGAATACATCATGACTTCGCTTTGAGAACACACTTCCCGGAGAGCCCCTAAGAAAAGCCTCAAAAGGGAATAATTTCATCTATTCATTTTAGACATCTGAGAACTCAAGGAAGATGAAATCAATCAGGACGGGATTCTGCCCCGGATCACCACAACTTCACAGCAAACCCCAGTCCTCCTTAAATAGCCAAAGATTCAAGTTCACTCCGTGTGCTAGATTTCCCGGGGTGAAATCCAATCTACACTTTTAACCCTCTTGTTGTCGGCGGCGCTTTTGCTGCTTCTGCGGCTGGTTTTCGGATGCAGGGTTTTTTCAGGGGTGGGGGAGGTGGACGGGAGGGTTTTGTTGTTTGCTTTTTTAAGATGTTGGTGGCGGCGGCGGCGGTGGTTGTACTGTCACCACGCCACCAAAGTTCAAGGTTACAGCCCGGAGCGGAGCAGGAAAGTCCCGGAGTAATCGCAGGCGAAACTTTGCAAGGAAGAGACCATGTGCGTATGTGAGAGAGAGAGTGAGAGTGTGAGTCCCCCAAGGCTGGGAAATGCTTCGCAGCGCGCAATCTCCGGGCTTCTCTCGCAGCAGCCTGTGCCTCTCTCTGCCTATCCACTCCCTCCCTCGCTCTCTCTCTAATGTGGGCAATGTTAAGAGGCTGCTTTCCAAACGCCCACGATAATAAAAATGATCTCTTGAAAATTCAAAACGATAAATCTCTCCCTCTCTCCCTCCCCATTTGCTCCCTCTCTCGCTTGCTGCAAAACTTGGAAGTTGGAAAATCCATCGGTTACACCCTGGGGACCCCCTTCCAGTTCGCTGCCCCAAATGAGACTTGAGGATTGGTTTTAATTATTTAATTACACAATCATCGCGTACACTCCTCCTCCTGCAAACATTCCTTTTTTCCACCAGATCTTCCCCCCCCCCCGTCCCGCCCCCCTCTTCATCAATCATCTACCACTGTAGAAGAATCCAGCACATTTTACAAACATGCCTAACTTTCCCCTCCCTTCTGGGGAAAGGTTTTGGGGGGACGGCGGGGAGGGGGGGAGTTGGAACCGCGATTATTGCAGCAGCTATTCCAGAGCATTGGCAGTTATAAACCCACTTCCCTCGGCTTGTCCTGGGAAGTGCCCAGTGGAAAATTCCCTCACAGGGAGAGAGCAAGGGGCTGGGGCTGCTGGGGCTGGGGCTGCTGGGGCTGGGCGCTCTGCTCCGGCCTCTGCCCTACCAGCCCGGGAGGAGCCGCTGCGCGAGGGGAGGCGGGGGCCTGGGCGGGAAGCGAAAAGCGTGAAACTTCGCCACATCGCCACTCATTCAACGCCACCAAGAGCGGCGGGTGGAAGGCGGGGGTTGCTTTTTCTTTGCACGCCCAGCATGTGCAGCCTGCAGCCCTCTCTCTGGTTGGGTTTCTCAGTGTTATTGCCCGGCGCACTTCGAACCCGAGGGGCTGCTAGGCTTTCGCTCACCGTGCAATGGGGCCTCCTGCTCTGGGCTGCTTTTTTGCCTCCCTGCCAGGGAGCCCCTTACACGTGGCCCCCCATCCCTCCGCCTTGCCGTCGCAGCCTGAGCAGCACACGCCCTCGGGGACCGGGCTAGTCTGCGGGGCAGGCTCCTTCCCTTACAGGCTATGCGATGGTCAGGCCAGCTTCCCCCCGCCCGGCTTTCTCCCCTGGCGTGCCCAGTGGGGTGCAAGCAGCAACTCGGAAGGGCATCAAACAATCTGGAGGATGGGGCCCGCGGTAGCAAAGTCTGGTTTCAATCTTCCAAACCAGCTTTACTAGGAAGCTGAAGCCCGAGGACGAGTTTCTTGCGCCAGGAATGTAGTGAATGAAACTTATTTCTCCTCCTGTAGGGAGGGCGGTGTGATGCACTGCAGATCGCGGGGGGGGGGCACCCACCCCATGCGCGCTGGTGCTGCTGCTGGTGGTGACACAAAGGGGAACGAGAAGCTGACGAAGCGCCTGATCAGTGCCAGCTCCTGCAGCAGCCTGAAGTTTAAACCTTCACTGTGTTTCGGCATCGAGAGCCTCTCTAGTCTAAATTGTCCTGAAGGGACCAGTGACTTTTCCTTTCCCAAAGTGGGGAGTTATTCACGTCAGTTATTCACAACGGCACATCAAGAAAAGTAGGCAGGTTCAAGTCAACCATGAAATGGTCACTTTTTAACCCCGTCCTGTCCTCATTAGGGAAATGCTCAAACACAGCCCATTTTCAAAGAGGGCTCTTAATGAGGAGAGCTTGCCAAGTCTACCAGCTGCAATTCCCATAAATTTACAAGCCAAAGGAAGGGGGAAAAGGGGGGGGGGCTCGTACAAGACAGGTAATGTCAAAGGAAACAGCGAGAGCCCAACACATTAACCCTTCAAAGAAACCTATCTACGTGCGTTCTGGTGGCTAGCTGCACTTTCAGGGTGTGCTCAAAGCATCAGTCATGTACAAGAAGTCAAGAACAAGTCATGTCTTCTTCCTTGTAAGGGCCGTATTTAAAAGTGACAAGCAAGTTTACAGCGCGCACTTATGCCAGAAGTGATGAGGCAAACTCGGGGTTAACCGTAGTGAACACGTTTCATTTCGTATCTTGCACAGACTACACCAAATCCTATCATCTAGTTCCAGACGCTGCAAAAAGCTGATAACGCCAGCTTTAAATACTGGAGTTTCCCTTTGAATAAATATGCAATTTAACTGGAGTTAATTTACCATGAAAGACATTCCCCTTGGCACAAATGCACTAATGTCCTTGAACACCTCTTTAATCGCTTGGACTCCTACACAACCCGCCATTACTGCGGGTCTGCTTTAAAGCTGTAATATCCTTCTCCCTCCCCTTCCCAACTCACTCCTTACCCTCCCGAAAAAAAAAAAAAAGGGGAAACCCACTAGAAATGCTACCTCTGTGAGTTGCACGGATTTTATAACTAGGCCCTCCCCCCGGGGGAGGAATATGACCAGGCTCGTTCCTAAGTACTGGAAAAGGGACCCTGTTTTCTCCAAAGACATTTACACTAAAAGCAACAAAGTGTGACAAGCTTCTCAGATGGAACAGCGGCACAAGGAAGGGGGACCAGGTAAGGAGAGCCAGTGAGCCTGGGGGTTTCCACGAGCCAGAAGAAACTCCAGAGTTAGATGGGTGCGGCTGATCTCCCCACTCAGGCACATTCACGTACACACACACTGGAGTAGGAACAAGGACTGGGGATTATACATACACGTATACATTCGCTGTTGTTAATCACTAGTTTTCACTTCCACTAAGTGAGACAAAGACGGCTAGCCGGGGGGGGGGGGGAAGAGATGAGGCTGACTGCTTGGGGCCCCGTGTGGCCGCCTGTGTCTGTCTCCCTCTGTCCTCAGGCGCCCTGCACACAGAGCGCCCGGCCCTTCACTCACTAACACTGACGCACCAGCGAACCAGCGCTACTTATTTAACAAAATACCAGACTAACTCCCGGCCTTTCCAGGAATAGATTTGTTAGCCAGGATTAACCAAACTCATTCTGGGAAGGCATCCGTAGGGACGGAGTGGAAACGGTATGGTGATTCATCTCAATAAATGCCCCCTCTTTAATAAGCAAACTATAAAAACAACATGCTTAATAGCGTCTCGGAAGTAGAGAAAGTTTTAGTACAGAAATTCCCCTACAGCCTCCGCGAGCACACACGCCTACAGGACGAAATACACATTCTAAAGATGGTCGCAAGATTGCTTTTCTTCCCCGTTCTTTTCCTTCTTTTTCTCTCTCTTTAGGATTACTCCTCCAGCAAATTAACCCAGGAGAGAGATTCTCTGTGGTAGAACAGTCCCTGGTTCGAAGCAGAGTTTGGCCATTCACACTACAGGAAAACAAAACTAGTGCCCGTTTCAAATGAGAAAAGTTAAATGGGCTTACGATGATGAATTTGTCTTTTGGGGGGGAAAGGCCCTAAATTATCAAAAAGAAACCTTTAAAAACGTTTTAAAAGTTATTTGCTTACGTACAGATGTCTATGAATGCTGATGTCTCATGTGCCTGACTTTTTAAGGACATGGTAGTTAGTTAAAGTAAACCATGACTACGGCTGAACCTTGGCATGCAGCGAAATTCTTTATGAAGGTAGAGCAAACACCCCAAAGCACCTAAAAATAAGCTACTATTGTTGCAAGTTCTGTATTATTTAGTATCCTGTCTTTCTGACAATTTCTCATAACACTACGTTTCCTAGCATTGCAATATTGGCTTCTGTATATAATGGAGATAAACAGACCTTCATATAGTGTTTAAAAATCCACACGTGTCTGTAATATTAACACACACACACTCACACAAATTCGCCACCTGACCTAGCCATTGAGTGACACTGAGAACTGGTTTGCTCTGCGCTAGTGCTAAGAGAAGCTGCTACGCTATCAGCGGAATGGGAACACTATATTCTGCCAGTGGCAGCTTGGGGGAGTGATGAGGGTATGCGTTTTATATATGTGAAACGTCATAAAACAAACATCCACAACTAAAGAGAAGGCTCCTGTAAGAGATAAAGAGTAAAATGCATCTGTTTATTACAACGCAAGTGTCTAATCGGTATTTTAAATTCTCTCTCGGAAAATTAATACCAGTCTGGTCTTTCCTCTTCCCATTATCCCCCAATACCCCGGATCTGGCATCCTGTACTTATTTCACTGGGAGCTATTTGCGTTCCCTGGGGACAAAACTAAGCTGAGAAAATCACTGTTAATAACGTTAGTGCCGAAATACCAACGCACGCTGTTATACAGGAACAGTGTCTCACTCTGTCTACATTTCATGCACATTTACAGTTTGAAACTCACCGAGCAGCACTGATTTCAAATACAATACGAGGCTAGCCACCTCGACTATATGGAAAACTAGAAACACTTTTTGAAACTAAAGACCAAACAAACTTTCGCTGCCCTCGGCAGCAGTTTTCCACAGACGATTCAGATTTGAGTTCTATTGGACTCCTATGGAACCAAATGCTCTCACTCGCTCTCTTTGAACACACAATGTCTACACATTCTACAGAGTGTTTGTAGTTATATTTCCAGAGGATCGTAAAACTGAGAAATGGAAAGGCCTGTTATGTCATCAAGTCTATATTCTTGCTAAGGTAGGATTCCAGTTGGTGTCCTTTGTTCTAGTATTTTGGTTGTCAATCATAACATTGTTTTATGCCTCAAAATCAAGAGAAAGATATTGTTAATATTGGACTGTATATACCTGTTTATGTTAGTATGCAAGGGTGTAAATGTCCTAATTATCAACAAACATGCAGAGAATTATCCATTTCTGTCTGAGTATTCTAACAGCATCTTTTTAAAAATAAAAAACCATTCCGTTCACACATTTTGCAGCTATTTCAAATAATTCAGTATGCAAGAATCGCCTCCTCTTAAATTTCTATTTCCCCAAGCTCTTGTGACACAAAAGACAAGCTATACGCAGCTATATCCATGTTGTAACCTCAACTTTTCAACTTCATCAGCAGTAAGAAAATTAAGCTTTCAGCCGTTATATACACAAATATTTACATGTGTGCACACATTAGCATAGATTGACTAAATTATATATTATATACATCACAATGTTATATTGTGTGCCATATATATTATATATAATATGACCAGTAATTGTGAATTGCAAGGCAATTCAGGATTCCTTATGATTCAGGGTTCCTTGTGATATCATATACAACTATATAGCAACGCTCCAGATGCTTATAATGTCATATAATAATAGTTTTGTTCAGTTTTCCTGAGTATATTACTGTCCGATTACGACTGAAAATAAATGTAACTGGGAAAATAAACAGTGAAACTCAATATTTTTATCTGTTCACGAAGTCTCAATTTTTATATGCAGTTTAATTTTTCAGTACAGGTTTTTTAAAATGTGAACAGTAAAACTTGTAACTCACTATATCATCACACCTATAACTATATTAATATATTTTAATCATAGTATTACTATGGGGGGGGGGTTCGGAACGATCAAACACACACACACACACACACACACACACACACACACACACCCATCTAGCTCACTGGGTGTGTGTGCTTGACCTCTGTCCACATATGGTTTGATGGTGACTCTAATACCCGAGCTTTTTCTGTCTCCCAGACCAGAAAAATGAAAACATCAAACCTCAAATGTAAAAGCTGTAAACCACAACGTTTTGTGTTACACAACGCTGCAGTTTTTACCCTGACTGCGTAAAGGTCACGTTTGCAGCCTTACAAAAGAATGGAAACCCATTCTCGCTAATATAGCAAATGCTCTCAAAATTCACATTAGCTAATCTTAAACTTCCTGGACACACCAAAAAAAAAAAATAGTTGCAGCTGTATCTTTTCTGACAGTTTATATGACTTTCTAGATTTATTATGGTTGTTTTTAAAAGAGATTGATGTAAACGTCTATACAAATTAGAGTTCAAAAGTTAACTTTTTTCCCTATGATTCAATGTTAAGTTACATGGTTTGCGGCTCAAGATCACTTCAAAGAAAGTTAGAGTTAAGTCTTGTGTATTTTGGCGCCTTTTCCCTGCCAGCTACTGTACTTAAAAAAAAAAAAAAACTTGGAGATCTTGTCTGTCCCGTCTCAAGTTCAATGGCAGCCCTTTCCAGCAGCAGGAGTAGGAGAAGATGGCCATTTTCGCAGCCCTAATAATAATTCAGATCACGCCACATCGGCATCTTGTGTCAAAGTCGAAACTGGCTTCCCCGCCCCCTTCAACCTGAGAGCTGCCAAGTCCTCACACACTCCGCATTCAACCACAACTTAATGGATGGGATATTGTGCATTAAAATGTGGCCCAGACACACAGGCGAGGAGAGGACAAGAGGGGAAAGCAGACAGACACACACACACACACACCCACACACACACACACACCCAGAAGAAAGGAATGAATTAAAAGTCCAACATGCAAGGCTCCCACAGCAAAATAGAAGGGTGAAAAAAAAGGGAGAGAGAAACCACAGGAAAGCCACAAAAGTAACTTTAAAAAATAAATTCAGAGATACCAAATGAACACTTCATACTGCAACATGCAGCACCCGAGATAAATTAACTATTTAGCACAGCAAACAGAGGATCAATGCCACTTTTCCTCAAAAGTACACATTCAGGGTGAAAAGTGTATTCATTACAAAATATATCCAGACGGTTAGAAGAAAAAGAATCAAAAGGATGAACAAAAAAAGAAGAAGAAAAACTACAGCAACAAGACAGGGGAAACAAAAACTGTCTCGAGATACAAATAAAGTAGCATTTTCATTAATCCATTCCAGCGTTTAACTGATAGCTGCCTGCCAGAGCAGAGGGGGAGGGGGAAAAGTTGAAGCAGGAAATGTGCCAAGTTCAGCACTTTTGGACGCAAACTCCCATCAACTGATTCCTGGCATAAAAGTGTGACCCATATACAAAAGCTGCCAAAAAAGCAAAATATAAACAAACAATCCACCACTTATATCTCATCCTGTAAAACAGAAGTGATATCAGCTTTTAGAAAGGGGATATAACATCCACTCTGGAAACCACAGAGACACAATCGCAGCCTGGAGGGGGAAAAAGAGGGAACAGCCAAGCAAATGAAAAGGGGGGGAAAAAGTATAATTTTCAATGCCACATACCATTGCACTGTATTGCATTAAATAAATGGGATCCTGATATCTGTAACACACAACACAGGGCCGTTGGCTTCACATGTCTCAGGTAACAAATTTATTCTTTTCTCAAGAGCTCGGTGTGGTTTGTTTGTTTGTTTTGGTTTGGATTTCCAGAAGTGGCCTTCTTTTAAAAAAAAAAATAAGAAAAAAAAATATTATTGTTTGCTCAGTTGTTGTTTTTTTTTGTTTTTTTTTTTAATGGAGACACCAAACAGGAAGAAAATTCTTGGCCAGAGGAGGGGAAAAGGCGGTAAAGTTAAAGTCTATAGGCAGTGGGCAGCCCCCTCCTCCTTCTCCTCCTCCTCTCGCTTTCCAATCTTCCTTCCTCTTTGAGTTGCAAGGCTGGAGAGTAGGTTTTGGTGGCTGACTTGAACGCGATCCAGGAGAGGCTGAGACCTGTGTGTGTGTGTGTGTGTGTGTGTGTGTGTGGAGCTGGGCTGGTCTCTATGTATGTGTGTTGCTGCCTCTCTTTTTTTCCTTCCCTTCTCTTTCTCTCCCGCTCTCTCCCCCCTCTGCGACTGCAGAATGAGCTGGCGATACCAGCGCGGAGCTAGTGCGTACTTGGCCTCCTTCCACCTCTTTCCGATTGGCCGGGCCAGCGGCGGTGGCTCCCTTTAACCACCACCCACTAAACCACCCATTCCCCGAATCCCTATCTGGCCGCCGGAGCCCTTGGGAAGCGCGGCTCTTCGTTTCCGCCTGGCGGCTGCCTGAGAAACCAAGGGGAAAAGCTACCGCGAGGGAGGGGGCGTATTTGCATATTCATACCGCAACACCCAATGAGAGAGCGAGAGAGAGGAGCCGGAGGCGGCACCGGCAGCCCCAGACAGGTCAGGGACCTGAAATCTGTCCTTCAATTGACGAGATCCTTGTGCTGTGTAAACGCAAGGCTCTGTGTGCGCGCGCGCCGGAGAGCTGTACTGACTGCATTGTTTCAAATGTCGTGTTGCAGCTGCACGCACGGATTTTGTTCTTTAACAGAAGTTTGTCGTAATCTCCATTCATTGTTGAAAGAGGTTTAAAATCTTACTAATCACGGTAAACACATACCTCTGATTATATATTACACATACGTACACACAGCGTGCATAGATACAGCTAGAGGTTTACACACGTTACACATACATACATACACATATCAGTGCATAGATACAGCTAGAGTAGGACCAAATGAAAAAATATGCTACTCCTACTACGTATACTAGAAGATTGTCTTAATTTTTTAAAAAAATAATTGTATTTCTGAATGAAAGAAAGAAAGAAAGAAAGAAAGAAAGAAAGAAAGAAAGAAAGAATCACACAGTTGTCATTAAGGTGAAGCCACCTACTCCCTTGCCTATCTTTTGTGAACCCCCAAAATTCCCATTGAACTTGAAGTGAATGGAAATTTTGGATGTTCAAGGAATTACATCAGAAGCTCCTGGTGCAAACACTGAAAACGGGTTTAAATGGGAGCTGCAAAGTGCTGGAAACTTTTCAAAATCAGGCTTCTTGATTGAGGTGCCTAACTATAGGTTGAGGCCCTGGCTTTTAAAAATTTCTGTCACCCTCTTTAATGTGCTTCTCTGTGGGTCTAATCCTGATACCACCGAGTTCAACAGTGCCATGAGTGGCCTCTGTTGCTGCCAAAAATGTGACAGTGAATGAAGTTTTATGTACAAATTTATATTTTTTAGGAGTTTCAATGACAATAAAAAATTGGTCTAAGCTGAAAGCTGGCACACGTAGATTTTCAACTTAAAATTGATGTTTTTATTAAATGTCATCACATCAAATAAATTGGCAGCTTATTAATGAACATGGGTATAAAAACTATTGGTCTGTACCAATTTGAAACTTTTTGGAGTGTATAATATTCTAAAAAGGTTGGGGATTAAAAGTTGAATTTTGGGGAGTTAATATTCAATGTGTTGTAGTTGCTTCAGATATTACCAAAAAAAAAAACCTTAAATATTTATGTACAGCACTTGAAGAAGAATAAATGTCTTCACATGCATTTTCATAAAAGGCCTTTGCAGACTACTTATGGCTTCAAAAATACCTATTATAAAGTGCCAAATGACCAAACTACCATTATCAAAAGGACCAAAATAACTGCAGTGGAATTGTTAGACCCAAACTGAAGTTAATTGGAGCTCCACATATGCAACTCTGAGCCTATGCATTGAGCTCCTTGTAGAATTGGGACCACAGAAAATTCCCTTGAACCAATATGTGGGAAGAGGTAAAAATCTAAAATACATTTTTTTAGTGCTAAAAATTGTTTGCAAAGTGTGCACCCTAAAGGATCCTCATAATTGCTTTGAGACCATTCCTGGGAGCAAGGACAATCAGGCAGTTCCTCTCAGGAAGTCAATTTGTTTTTGTTTGTTTGTTTGATAATACTTTTAAAACTAATATGTATACTCCTACAGTTAAGCATAAATCACCAAAAATAAAAACCATAAAGTAGAAATCCAGAAAAAAATTTATTTAAAAAGTCAAAAATGGGAAAAATTAAATGTAAAACATTTTCTTACATTGTGTTTAGTTAATGTAATTGCTAAAAGAGTATGTGCCCTGGATTTTGTAAATTACATGCCATCCAGTTAATTGACTGGATAGCACGCCTTTTTTCCATGCCAGGGGGAATCTATGGTTGTTTTTGTTCTATAGAATTCAACACTCTGCAACTGATCTAGCAAACCACCAGGAATTCTTCATACTGTATCAGCTGAAAGAAGTAATGGCAATGTGGAAAACAAAACTCTGAATGGTCTTAAAGAGAGATTGCTATAGCTCAAAGCTATATTAACTACTCAAACAGATGAACATAGATTGAATATATATTGATATTTGTCATAGGCATCTTTCTTGAACATTTTTATTTAGTTATTGTGCTAAATATATATTTTAGCCTTTGAGTTCTCATTTGTATAGTTTTTGTGTATCTTGCTTAAATGTATGTTTTGCTACAAGTATAATCAAAGCCCAATGTCCTCCATTGGAAAGCTGAAACTAGCATTCTGCTGCAAATTCCCCAGATTTAGCAGCTTTCTGGTAGTGGAAGTTTTGTGGCAGTTTCATTTAAAATTTTAAATGGAAAAATAATAGAATCAGCATAGCAGCTCGTGTGTGGTTTACTGATAGATAATCAGTGACCCACCTAAAAAAGAGTTGGAGGTAGTTTGGGACTGGGAAAATCTCATTTGTTGAATTTCTGCTAAAATGAGCAGCAGTGCAATTGTTATCAGTATTGACACTTAATGTGTCATCTGTAGGCTTCAGCGTCAACATTATATATAAATTGTTGTTAGACCCAAACCTGAAGTCAAGTGGAGCTCCACATAGGCTCAGAGTGAATATATATGAATTAGAAAGATCACAGCTCTCAAAGCTATTGTTTAAAGTGCCCACAGACTCAAGAATTCAGCATGGCTTTGGTGAACACTCTCCTTGTTTTCAAGGTTTCTTCACAACCAAGAGGGCCAGGAAAGATAATGTAAATGAAAGCCAAGATTCTGGAACAGGAGTCTGTGGCAAGTGGTTGACACAACAGCAACTTCTGTCAGCAGTACAGTCACAGAACAAAATCAAATTCTGTGGCCATACAATCCCAGAATAGACAGTCCCCTGAATAAAATACATGCATGTTAATTGTAGGTGATGCAGTAGTAATGCTATTTTTAAGATTGCTGAACACTTTCCATTGTGATCCCACATTTTCTTAAGTTGCTTATAACTTTTATAAGTAGCTTAAAACTTTGTCAAACTTTGTCCTTTTTAGGCTGAAATTTTTTATGCTTAGTACCTGTTTCAAGTCAAATTATTTTTGAAAGTTTGATGAAAAATATCAAAATCATTCTTGAAAATTGCAGTTCAGTGAAAAACACAGTAGGTAGTTTTGGCTTTTTTCAGACAGAACCGGTTAAAAAACAAACAAACAAAAATCCACCAACTATTACGTAAGGGTTTGGAGCAGGAGCTTACAGTTTGGCAGGATGATAGTCCTGTGGCTAGAAAGGTGCATTTGACTGAGTTATAAACCACAGAAAATTGCTATTTGCACACATGCACTACACCTGCTCATTATTTCTGCAAGTTCATATTTTTGCCATGCTGTACTTTAGATGTTCTCAGTACCCACTGAGCCTCTTGCAATGTTTCCCAGCAACTAGATGGAATTATAGCTCCAAACTTAACATAGGCAAGATGGATGCTGCTGTTTTTTCCCTCATCAAAGTACTCCCTGGTCCAGGGTAAGATGCTCTGGGCCAGGAGACCTTGAGTTCTAGTCTCATGGCTTCCACAGATTGGTAATCCTCTATACTATTAAGCAAGTCCTTAAACTCCTATTCTAAGAGAGAGAGAAGCATCACTCCTATTTTACAAATGGGGTAATTGAACACAGCAGAGGTTGTACCAAATTTCTTCTGGAAGAACTGGGAATAAAGCCCAGAGGTGAAATCCTGACTGTCCCTGAAATTAATAGCAACACTCCCATTGACTTCAATGGGCCAGGATTTCATCCCAGGTTGCTAATACAGCAACTCATGTTACATTAATTGAATTACATTGCCTTTTCAAAAAAACATATGCCAAATCTATGTGCTTGATAATGCTATGAGTAAAACACAGCTACTGTTGCATACCTATCTTCACAAAGTACATTCTGTACCACAAACAAATGGCCACTATGTAATGAAAAACCTGACTAAAATACAAATAGCATCCAGGAATTCTAATATTCAGTCCTTTGCTTTAACCATTAGACAACATCCTTCTCCTAGAATCAGGAATTTAACTGATACCCAATGTTCTATTGCTGCCTAGCAAATAATTGCAAATGATGTAATTTCTTTGTTTGTTCGTTTTCCTTTATTAAAAAACCGTGGAAATTCCAAACAACAAAACTCTACATTAAAACAACATGATGAAGATTGTAAAGTGGAGCACTCAAAAGTTTTAAAAAAATTTTCTCTGTATTCTGTGCAACTTTATTTCATTTGGGTATAGTTTATGGTATGGTATTTTATAATATGGCAATACATTATTTATTCCACAGGACTTCTACTTTATTGGAGTGCTGTGGATGAGGAACTGTAACATTGTTATTTTAAATAGAAGTAAAAGTAAAAAATAGCTCTGGGTTAATGGTAGTATATAAATGGCCTACATAACAATTTGAGTTCACACCTCATTAAGGTGAATGGAATGGGAAGGGGTTCACATCTTTGTCATTGCTTTTGCCTTGCAGCATTTTTCTGCCAAGCCCAGTTAATAAAGCAGCAGCATATTAGCTGATTTTGTAGCAGCTGTATTTTTGCAACAGAAAAAAAAAAAGAAAGTTTAGACATTGCAGAACATTGTGAAATGGATCCAGGGCTGGCCCTCAGAGGATAATTATTTTGTCTCCCCTTTGCTGCATATCCGTCTACCAGATCCCAATCTCTTCTCCTGCTACATCTGGGAACTTCCATCCCGCTGACCCTCCATACCCAAAGGTTCCTGAGAGATGGGTCTTAGAGCACTGAGGCTTCTGGATGGCCTCTTCTGCACTCTGTGGTATGAGGATGATTTCCTGTAGTGTGAGGGTCTTTACAAGGTGCAGAACATTTCAGCCCCAAAGGCAACATTTTCAGAAAGCTTTGAGCAAGTGAAAACAAGGTTATAATAGAACTTCTATGCAACCTTAATTATAGCCTTACTGCTGTGAATACCATAAATATATAGACACACGCACTCAAGATAATAAAATAGGACTTTATTAAGCTTTTTGATTTTGGTAACCAATCCAGCTGGTTCATAAAGTATTGCATTGAAATATACTGTGTACTACTGCCTTCTAAACTAAAGCTAGCAAGGAACAGAACAGGGCACCACTGGATGGAGGAACTCAGAGGAAGATGTTGGTATTGGTAGCTAAATGTCAGCCCAGACCAAGAAAAGTTGTCAGTCTGGGGCTCCACTCCCAAGCCCTGGCTCTGGAATAAAGGCCAAGGAGTGTGAGGAGACTGGTGCTGACCAAGAAAAATTGTTCTGGGAGCTTTAGAAAATACTCACTTCCTTTCTTACTAAGCAAGAGAGAGATAGAAGGAAAAGAAATGTGGGGGCCAAGCAGCAAGAAGAGGCATAAGGCGCCTGAGAAGGAGGAAAGACAGTTGGCCCCAAAAACCTTTGATGTATGAACAAAATTCATACACAAACTCTCTGTGATGGTAATAGCAGTAAAACAAATTAGTCTCAAGTAAAAATTGTTCCTGGGCTTATGCAATTTTTATACACACACACACACACACACACACACACACGGAAGAGTAGATTGATAGATCACAGGGAAAATATAGACAAACTTATTTTCTCTTTCTGAAGATAAGTATGTTTCTTATATGCCAATGAATGTCCTTCTTTGTCCTTAATGATCTACTTTTAGCCCATAACAAATATTCATATGTTTTATCCCCTGTTTATTTTAATGTTTTGTAAATTCTCTGAAGCAGAGGCTGTCTTTCTGGGTGCTTGTTTGTATTGTAACTAGCACAATGATGGCCTGATCTTGAATTAGGATTCTTAAGAGCTACCTTTTTTTTAAAAAAAAAATGTAACAATTATGGTAAAATTCGTGTGTGCCACATAGGAGTTGCACAGGGTTCTGGGTCTGCACATTGCTATAAAACCTAAATGTGTATTTTTTCCTCTCCCTGGGTTTAGAAGTATAAAAATAGTAAGGTTATTGCTTAAATTTGATTTCCCAAAATCATAAAATAAACTAGAGAACCCCAATCTCCACATCCAAGATTAAAACTGTATAACACCAGTGGCATCCAGCAACATGTGAAAGTGTGTAGGTGATGTTGAACCAATAGGGTAGACGCAGAGATAAATACAGCACCAAGTAAAGCTTTTCGTGTGGTTTTAAAACAGGACAGGCATTGCCTCCACGGCAGACCACCATCGTATGCATGTTTTCCTGACTAAGGGCCCAATGCAGAAGAATATATCCACTGTTTTCCAGACTGTGCAAGCCTCACAAAGGTGCAGATATTTGACCTAATCCTGCACTTCTTTCTTTGACAAAATCCCCATCCAGTGGGGAGAACGGAGTGCAGGATAGGGCCCACCTGCCCTATGGCAGACCAGTCTATCCAGGAAAACAAATTACTCCGCAAGGCCAGAAAGGAAAGAAGACAACATCTCAGCTGCAGGTTGTGAAGCTGCTGAGATGAAGGTGGCAGGAGATTGCTTATCAATTGGACATTAGTTGAAGAGCGCTCAAATGCCATCAAATGTTGCATCCGATGAAGTGAGCTGTAGCTCATGAAAGCTTATGCTCTAATAAATTTGTTAGTCTCTAAGGTGCCACAAGTACTCCTTTTCTTTTTGCGAATACAGACTAACACGGCTGCTACTCTGAAACCTGTTAAATGCCATCTGACAGTCCCCTTCATCTCCTCTGCCCTTGGCCTCCATAACATGTCACCCTATAGGCAATAGATCTGCACAGCCTCCGGAGGAAACAGCTTCTCTCTATTTTTTATTTAAAAACAAGCATCTTTCGCTGTTGGAAGGGGACACTCTCCCAGCCCTGATTGCTGGAGAGAACAGATACTGGAGCTCCTGCCAACAATCAGGAGGAGGGAGAGGGAAGGGACAGTGCTAGCCTCTTGCTGATGCATGTAGTGGGGGATTCACTTCAAAACAGTTTCATTGGTCATTGGATATTTTCCCCTCTTCCTGCCTGACACCTGCAGTCCAGAGACAGTCAGGCTTGTCAATGTTTCTTGAGCACATGTAGGTGTGACAGGAGGAGATGTTATCACAAAAGATCTTGTTACAGCAGATCCCAGATGTGTGAAAGTAATAGACTGCTGGCACAGAGGCCTAGTTCCTATACACGCGCCTTCGCTGTCTATTTTCCTGTTTGTTCACCCCTACCCCCTTCCTTCCCCCACAGGCAGATTCCATAGGCAGTGTTGCTTTTTATATCAGACACTCAGGGAGGGAACTGCAGCAAATAACTTTGCCAAGAACAGAGGATTGGCAAACTCTGTTCCAAGTCTGCAAAAAGCAGCAGCGGCTTTAAATAGACCTGACTGCAAACTGCTGCTGCAGAATTGGCTCTAGGATCCAGTCGAGAAAAAGGTCATCAGCACTGACCAAGAAACTAGAGACCCTGCTGGGCTAAATTCTGTCTTCAGTTGCGTCATTGCAGGGCTAAGTCTGGTTGATTGTTTGTTTGAGGGGAGAAGGCCTGTTTGCGGGAGAAATGGTTTTTGTGGACTGATTGCGTTTCTTGAAGTTCCCTGACTGTTCTCTCTCAAACAGCATGCTTTCTGGATCCTGCCTACAGTGCAATATGTTAGCGTAGGGTTTATGTTGGTTTGGTTTTTGGCCTCTATACTCTCTTCCACTTGATAAAGCATCTTAAGAAGGTACCACTAGTCACTTGATATCTAAGGGACCATCATGCTTCATGGTATTTGCACCATTTTCTTTTTATAGAGGGGGATGAACTGAACTGTAGTTGACCGAGTTTTTCCAACCACATTTTGGTGTTTCCATCCTCTGTATCTTTCAACAAAATATTCACAAAATAAACACAAAAATCTCATATTGCTAATATTTCTTTATTTGTTCAGTGTCTGGAAACTGGCTTTCAGTTACTAGAAATCTGTCTTCGGTAAATTGTGGCTGCATACGGGCTGTGTGGGGGACAGGGAGAATCTACTAAAAATTTGAAGTGTAACTACAACTATTCCATAGACATTCAGAAAGTTGGTTTCATTATATAACTAGAATGAAAAAATGTATTTGCTGTATTTTAGTTAGACACTGATCATCAGTGAATTCTGCTAGAAGAATTAGGTGCATCATTTAATACATACACACACACACACACCCCTACCTGAGGCCTGGGTGACTAAATAAAAGGATCAAATCTTGTCCCCCACATAGGGCTGTGGTGCAGCTGCCACTGATGTCCATTGGTCTTGGTCCCTTCTGTCTGAGTGGAGAATTGGGCACAGCAAGTTGAAAGTGACCATAAAGGTTCGGTTTTAGGCTTCTGACTCTCTGTAGTTAGCAACAGTAGCTAATGAAGAGTAATAAACATTCTGAGAGATGTGAGAGGGCCCTAAAAACATCCCGCATTGCCACTGACTTTAGCCCTTCAAACTCTCCAAAGGGGCATCTCTCCTCATGCATAGGGCTTTTATATTCAGTGTTGAGAGTGCCAACAAGAAGGAACTCCTATAAGGCTGCAGACTTCAGATGAGGTCTACTAATTCCCTCAGATTAACTCCTTCCTGCCCTTTAGCTTTTGTTCCTTTGGCCTCACTACTCCATTCTTACACTAGCTGCAGTTTTTCTGTTCTCTCTCTCTTTTACTTAGGAGAGTAAATGCCTAACACTCAATTCCCACTGGCAGGAGAAACAGCAGAGCTCAGCTGCTGCGCAGCCCGCTCAGTCTGAGCACTTTACCTGCATTTGGTTTGGGGGGCGGGCAGCTATTTAAAACAGACACTACAGCATCTTTCCCCACTTGCCTCCCTTTTGGAATCCTTCAGTACAGTCAATAAGTTTCTCAGGCCACCCTCATCTTTTGTGTGGCCCTCCACAGATGTGGCTTATATGCAATCATCTTATTCTCTCCCTTTCCAAAACCTGGGTTATTTTGTCTGTGACCATTTTGCCATATTTTTACACATTTTATCATATTTTACTGCAGCATAAACACAACTGGAGAACTGTTCAGTGGTCTTTGGAAAGCCTAACACATTAGATCTACACCAATCTTCTAAACGCCTCAGTACTAGAAAACAGAAAATCAAGTTCAAACCCTTAGCACACACTTTAGGGGGTTGTTGGCCCTTTTCTCTCATAAAATGCACTTTAAAAACAGACTGCCCAGCTCTGCTTAAAAGTGTCCGCATGAAGTGGAGCACAGTGCCACACAATTGGTGGGGACCATTTTTCCTGTTTCAAAAATTTAACATCTCTTTTTCTTCTCTTTTCCGAAACACAGAGAAAACATACACGCAGACAGCACAGACCTAAAGGGAATCCGAGATGGAAATATCTTAATCTGTAGTACAGTCCCTCTCCCCAGCAAAAATCGACTTGTTACAAGCCGCGATATTACAGTGAGGTTAGGAAAAATCTCTTCCCACCAACGCAGACAAAGTGCCTTTATTCTGATGTATTTTTTGCCGATATTCACGAAACGGAACAGAATTCATTCGTGTGTGATTTTCCCACCCTAAACTCAGGCTGTACCCACCAGAGGCAGCAGATCTGGAGCCGTCGCTCGCTTCAGCACTGTTTCAGTTTCAGAGCAGTAGTTTGTCTATTGTGTGTCCCCACAGGCTTGCTGAATTGCCAAACTTTCAAGCGTTAGCTCTTAGCTGGAACCGGGCTCTATTTCCAGATCTGGAGCCCACGGTGGGTTTTACCGTGTGACTTCATTCACTTGGGCTTAATCCCTGGCAGAAAAAAAACCGAGACACACAGACAGGACAGATTGAAAAGGTCTGGAAATCCCCAATATGGACTGAAGCAAAGGCAGGGAAATGGAGGGAGGACGGGGGAACACCACCCGGCCACACACCCCTTTCCGCCTCCGAGGGGAGAGGGGTAACCCTGCGGGGGTGTGTCCCGCTTTCTGCCCGGGAACGTGTCTTGGCTCCCGGGAAGGGGGGGCCTGGACTATCCCCCCATCCCCGATGGGACAATGCGGGGCGACTCGGAGCGAACAAGGTGGGAGGGGGAATCGGCGTGTTCAGGGACCGGCTCTCCGTTGCAGGACCAGGTAAAAAAGAAAGTGTGAACAAAACTAGACAGCACGTTCCCCGCCAGTCCGAGACAGGGCGGGCTGAACAGCCAGCGCCACAACCTGCACCGCACACTGTCCGCGGGGCTGTCACAGCCGAGTCTGGCCCGAGGGCGGAATTCTCCTGCCGGCTCCAAGAGGAGATTCACGCCGGACCTGAAGGAGAAGGAGGAAGACAGGGCTAGAGCGGCGTGACTCCGAAACCGCCTCGCGGCTAACGCGACTACGATGCAAATGAGCCGCTCGGAGACGCGTGTGAAGCAGGCGGGAGCAGATCGGCTCCTTGATGTCTATGCAAACCCTGTAAGAAATAACATGAGATTATTAAATATTGCTAAGGTGGTTTAGACTGGCATGTTGTTGTTGTTGTTTTACAAACAGGCGAGTTATTATTTAAAAACACGCCGGAGTAAGTCTTTGCTAGGAAATCGACCTATTGGCAAGGACATCTCTCTTACCTCTAGGTGTTTGTGGGGAATCCGGAGCGGGTTTTAAGGAGGGCAGTCGCGGCGGCTAGGAACAGTATGTTAAAGGCGCTGGAATGGCACCACGAATGCGGTTTGAGTCATTCTCCTGTGTGGGAGCTGCTGGGGGGGGGCGCCGTAATTAAACTCTAATCTCGCAGCTGGGTGTGAAATCAGTTCCGACATCTTTCGAAAGCCTGTCCTGCAGGTAAGTAGAAAACGAAAAAGTGTGCCCTGGGTGCAGGGGGAGCTTTCCTTCGGCTGGGCAGGGGTCTCGGAGCGGTGCCTTCGAGTGGCAGGACGAGAGACTGCAAGGGTGACACTGTGCTTAAGAAGGGGGTTTGGTGCTTGGGGGGGCGGGGGGTTGGTGCGTTGCTGTTGAAGAGGGTTTGTTGCCTTGCTACAATCCCTCCAAACCGGCCCCCTGGCGCAGCACAATGCATTCGAGCAAAGTCGCCATAACGGCAAAAGTTTTTCCTTTACGCCCAAGCGTGATGAAAAGCGCCCACCCTCCAGAACATAACCCTGCGTCCTTAGTTTCTCTGGGCCAACCTTTGGATTGGATTATTTTAATAAGAGCATTGATATTTCCTACTGGTCAGCCCAACTGGCCAAACCCATACCTCCTTGCAACATGGGTGGTGGTGGGGTGTGTGGGTGTTATTTTTAGCCCGTTCGCTGGAACAAAATGTTCCCACTCTCTCTTTCCTCCAATCTAAATCTCATTGCTGGTCGCCTAGTCTTTGATATTTAAAACGGTCTGTTTCCCTTGTCACCCTACCTGTTATAGGAAATGGCTCCCATCGCTTGACAAATAAGGCACGACCTATGCCTAAGTGAAGAATGGTTTCTAAGCTGTCACAGGGAAAAGCCGAAATACTAAACTGCAGATCTATTGCAGTCGTTTCCCTACTGTCTGATCATTCCATATGTGACAACTGTAGAATAGATTTGCGTGAATGCAGTGCACAGCTATCAAAGTAAATAAGAGCTGATCAAAATATTGCCATGTGTTCTTGGCCCTTTGATAAATACATTTGGTCAGCTCTTACTGAGCAGCTTTTAAAGCTCCATATGTATTTCCCTAGCAAATGTGGGGCCCGTTTTAATAACATTTAAATAACCCTCTTCTCCAAATCTTACGGTTCAGTCAGTTTAACTATATTCTAAAATGCATTAAAATCTCTCTCTCTCTCTCATCTGAACCTAGGATTATCACCTGGATCCATTTTAACAACTGGTTTAGTGTGTTTTGCCACAAGCTATCCAACATGAACACAATCATCATCATGAAGAGACGTAACAAATAAAGCGAGGGGGAGGGAAAATGATACTTTTTGTCAAATGATAAAGATTGAATAATAATAGTTCAGTCTTTTAAAAAAAACACCCTTTGCGAGATCTTTAGCACTATAGTGACACAGAGATATAGTCTGGTCTATAGAACTGATACGGGGCTTTAAAATTGTGTTTACACCTAAAATTGTGTAGATGTAAATTGGGAAAGCTCTGATCTGGCCTACTAATTGTTGATGACCCACATGCTGCAGTACATACAGTATTTTAATAAGTAATAGCTATTAACTTTCAGAGTAGCAGCCGTGTTAGTCTGTATTCGCAAAAAGAAAAGGAGGACTTGTGGCACCTTAGAGACCAACAAATTTAGTTGAGCATAAGCTTTCGTGAGCTACAGCTCCGATGAAGTGAGCTGTAGCTCACGAAAGCTTATGCTCAACTAAATTTGTTAGTCTCTAAGGCGCCACAAGTCCTCCTTTTCTTTTAGCTATTAACTTCTGTTCCTCGCCCCCCAGTACCGCCCTTCCCCCATATACTCCCTAAAACCATTGCAGTGAGTGATCATCTTCCTTCTGATTTTCTGACATTTCTAAAAATATCCAGCACATATACATCATCACAGTTAGGCAGGGAGGAGCGGGGAGGTAAAGGGGGAGAGAAAAATCAATGCAAACTATTTTTGTACTCTGGGGTTGAAGTTAGGTCTTTGTATTTCTAAAAAAGGTGAAAACCAACTCCTTTTCACACTCTCCAAACCTCTAGACTCACAGCAGAATACAATCATTGTGCAGTAAAGAGGAGACAAAACAATCCTGGTAGGGTAATGATAATTGTTATGGCATAGAGCAAGAACGGTTTTGTTATAGAAATAGTGTTTGTTATGAAGAGATTGCGAATGAACAGCCATTAAGACAAACACTAACAAACTGCACCTAACAAGTCTATTGTCATTGTGATGTTCGGCGTGCTGTTAAATCTCCTTTAGTTTTTAAATCGTTACTGTTCTTCTCATTTATACATGTCTAGATTGCTTCCATTTACTGTAATTTCAGCAAGCTAACGCTCTGAAATTGTGTTCAAAAGGAACAGAAACCCCATTCTCTCTTTGTATAGACATCAATACATTAAAATTTATCTCCCTATTCTGCAGTCAATTTTACAGATTGTAATAAATCAATGTATAGTACATTAACAATATAAAGGCTTCCAATACATTTATTCTTTGTGATTTATTGCATTTTAGTTGATTTCCAATGGTATTTGCAAAATAATAGTGTAACACCTCGACGCGTAGGGAAAACATACAAAAATGCAAAGCAGTACATGGAATGAGCTACCATAAAGTTACTATTTTCTGTATAAACAAAATTAAGCTATCTAAACTGGTAGATATGTAAAAAGCAGATATGTAGATATAGGTAGATAGATATCTATGTGGACTGTATAACGCATGTAGCCAATGGATATCCCACAGCCTTTCCACGTATTCTTTTTAGGTCACAAACTCGACTCGATTACATGTACGAACTGGCACGCACGGCAAACTGCAACTCAAATCAGTGCTTCTAAAAGGAATAATAATAAAACAGGCAGCGAGCGGCAGAACATTCTCCCAGCCTCACAGAATAATAAAACCCCCCATAAAAGATTAAATATAAAAATCATAGCCCACAAACAAAAGGCAAGTCATCTGCTGGAGGCGAGATGGTGCATGCTTTAAATTCACGAGTTAGGATGAGCTCTGGAAGCTTTATGTAAGATCTATATTATATTCACTCCTGGTTTTTTAAAAAAAAGGTATGTTTCACTGCAGGACTGATGGCTCCTTTCTCTCTCATGCACATTCCTTACTAACGTAAGACTTTTCTGAGCATTCGTACACAGACTGTTTCGAAAATCTAAACTGCATCTTTCCGAGGTTTTGTCCTGCATTAACAGTGTTGCTGGGATAGCAAACCAGCCAGCTTTTTCACTAATCTGCCCCATTTCATTTCCACCTGCCCAGGTAAAGGTCCCTCTGCCACCAACACTGATTCATCAGTAAGCGAGCACTTCAGTCAGTAATTAAGGAGGCACCAGTGCAAGGCATTAACAAAGCTACAAAGGATTTGACCCCCCCCCCCCCATCTTTGTTCCTCCCGCCCCCTTTCCCCAAAAGCAGAGCTTCGCGAACCTGACATGGAATCGATGGGACAAGGTCCGAAGGCAACAAGGACGAATGGCTCAACAACCTAGCAGTGCTCGTCTGGGAATCTTTAAGTGAGGGGCTTTTTTATTTTAATGCAGATCTATAGATATAGGTTAGAGGCAGCAGTTTTAAAAACCTTATTGATCTAGATTGCAAAAGCCTTACTCCCTAGAGGGAGAGAGGTGGGGTTTTTTAATTTGCTTTATATGATAGTTATTAATTTGATACACACACAAGGAGCGAGTCTTCTTCCAAACGTATGAGATTTGGCAGGTTCCTGGTGTACTAGGTTTAGGACTGAAATATTCTGGGAGAGGTGTGTCGGGGGGGGGGCTCTAACGGGAAAAAAGGCAAAGGAATCAATGGGGGAGGGTGGATTGTCGACCCCCCTTCCCCCCTCCCCCCGCTTTAACAACAGATGTCACACACGTGTTGAACTGAAATCTCCTGGCTGAAGCAGGATGGGGCTCAGGCTGCACACAAAGGTCCTCGATCGATTGAAAATGTTATCTCTGCCTTTCCAACACACACACACACACACACACCCATGCCCCCAAGCAAAACCCGATCTGGGATTATTTTTAGGATGTCAGAGGCTGTGTCATCTCCTAAGGAAAGAAAAAAAATCACCCAATTTGGGAAAAGTGTCTGATGGCTACATACTCCCCAAAGGGGAGTCCCTAGAGGTCCTAATCTCCCCCCCCCCCCACTGTCTCCCTAAGGTTTTGCCTGGAAAGAGAGTTTCTTCAGACACTGAGGGCTGCTTATGTCAGTGTTCAGGGCTTCAGGGGGAGGTTCATGCTTGCAACAAGTCTGGCTGTGACTTCTCCTCCAGTTCTGGAGTCTTCAACGTGTAAGAAAATCCAGCGAGGAGCCTGACAGTGTCCTGGTATGTCCTTTCATCACCCCAGGGAGCAATACCCGCTCCGACACGTGCACTTATTTCTCGGTGCACGTTTGGCTCGAAGCATCAGTGTTAAAAGCAAACCCTACCCTCGTACTGTACTGGGGTATATGGCGAAGAGTAAATCTGCAGCCCCTGCGAGCAGGAGGCTGTCTGAGCTCATGCAGGGGGAAAGACCCAGAGGGAGCAGCTGCCTTGGTCTCAAGGTTTCAGCTGCCAACCCAGAACAAAGGACCCCGCGCCCCCTCGTGTCAGAGAGCTGCCAATGCAGGGCTGTGAGTGGGAGGAGGGAGACAGAAATACAGGGGTTCACAATGAGAAGCAATTGGAGGGAGCTGTGGAATTCTGCTCAAGTCCCTCCTGGGGAACAAAGAGCACTCGGTAACAATCAGGAAAAACCTAATGTGTTTTAGAAATGGGAAGGAAAGGCATCTCTCAGCACACATATGTGGGAGATCAATGACCGTCACTGTAGATACTCTCCCCCCCCCCTTATTTGAATCTAAGGGATAAGACCTAGACAGCAGCACCTTTTTCTTCTGTCTCTCCTTAAAGAAGATTTAGAAACATGATCTTTTATTCCTTTGGTGCTGTGGAAAAAGATATCCTCTCTTTAAAAAGAATCAACTCTGTCTGAATGTCTATATGGTATAGGAGTGCTGAGTCTGCAGCTCAGAAACCCAAGCAGTTTGACACAACTCTCTGCTCCACTGGGTAAGCCCCTGTGGACAGAATTTACTAGATGACCACATTCTAACCACTGCATCACATACATATACACCCAATGGTTCCACAACCGTGCCACAGGGTTTAAAAAAAATCCTATATGGATTCGTTCAGATGTACTGCTCTAATCAGATAAATAGCGAACATACAGCCACCAAAATAAATGGATCCAGGTACAGAGGGCACTAGTGCATCCAATATGAATCATTGTTGCTGGCTCATGTTTTCCCATTTTTCGTAAGGATGCATCTAGCGCTAACAAAAGTCCAGAAGAGAATTAATTGGTAAGCTGCTGAGGGCAGGAAATGATTCTCCTTTTGTTTCTCTGAAGCACCTAGCAAAGTGGGGCCCTGATCCTTATTTTGGAGTCCGAGTATTACCACAATGCAAATAACCACCAAAGTGGGTTCAGTGACAATAGCAGTAGGTTAACACAGTTCCTTTGACTGTGCTATTGTCTTCAAACCTAGGCAAGATATGTATAACACACACACACACACTTTTTTTTTTTTGCTGGAGGCAGTTGCAACAGCACATATATACAAAAATAGTAAACAATGAAATGTAGAACATAAATCACTCCTTTTTTAAGTTTTTCACATTTTCAGATTGCTGTTGCACAAAGTCTAAGATATTCTGGGATCTGAGCTTTGCTCCACATATTGCTGATTAAGGCAATATCGGCTCCCACAAGGTAGTGTTTGCTTGTGTCATAAGTGGTCACTTTTTTCTCTACAACTTTAAAGAAACATACCAGCCTAGGGAATAGTTCCCTGAGCTGTCAAAGCAGAACCCATAAGTTCAAGTCACACCTGTATTTGCCCTTTGTTTGTATTCCTCATGTACATGACCACCATTATGATTGGCTAAGGCCATGAAACATAATTCTAGAAGACAGTCAACTATGAGCTGACACCCCATTTTATAAATAAGGTAGCAGAGTGGTTACATAAGGTGGCCAAAGACACAGAAAGGAATAGAATCCCTACCAGGACTCTAACATGGCAGACCCAAATCTTATTCACACTGTCCTTTAGACTGAATATGCTTGATTATCCCTCTCTCTAACCACTGAAGAACATACTTCCCAAAGAGACGCAGGAAGAACCAGGATTCCTGATCTCCAATATGCTATTGCTGTCTAGCAAACAGTTGAGAGACCCATTGTATTAGGTCTTCCCCTAGGGATTGAACTAAATAGAAGCTCCCAATCACTACTATAGCTCAAGTGGTGAAAGTCTAGTATTCAAATCCTGATTCTGACCTATGTGAAAGAGTGTCATGGTTGCTCATGACAGAGTTTTGTTTTTCAATTTTCCTTTTCTAAAAGTAACTGCTTTATTTAAATGTACACAAGAACATTTTGTAACATCTGTAAATTAATTTGCAAACTGGATACAGTTAACGTAGCTTGAATAGAGACTGGGAGTGGATGGGTCATTACACAAAGTAAAACTATTTCCCCATGTTTATTCCCCCCCATCCACCCCCCACTGTTCCTCAGACATTCTTGTCAACTGCTGGAAATGGCCCACCTTGATTATCACTACAGAAGTCCCCACACCACTCTCCTGCTGGTAATAGCTCACCTTAAGTGATCACTCTCTTGTTACAGTGTGTATGGTAACACCCATTGTTTCATGTTCTCTGTGTATATAAATCTCCCCACCATATTTTCCACTGAATGCATCCGATGAAGTAAGCTGTAGCTCATGAAAGCTTGTGCCCAAATAAATTTGTTAGTCTCTAATGTGCCACAAGTCCTCCTTTTCTTTTTTCTGTAAATTATGGTGCACCACACCAAAACACAAGCGTTTCACATTTCCATTATTTGTCATCTCCCCATCCTCCCCAACCCTGACCCTAAGGGTTTTTCCACTTAGGTATACCAGCTGAGTGTAAAGTACCCTTGTGCTCATGCCCTACACACTATTGTAATAATCTTTGTACAAAGTAGGCCTGGCAAGATGTAATTTAAAAAAACTCAATTTGCTGAACAATAAAATCACGGCAAAATGCATGTAGCAGGGTTATGTGTGAAGTTACAAACAAACTCAGATCAAGATTAGAGAAGTCTGGGGAGTGGCCAAACCAGCTTCTCAAAAGACAAAGGGCAAGCTGATACCTCAACCAGGTGTAAAAAAGGCTGATGAGTCATTACCTACTAAGTAGCCATTATTTGATAGGAAAGGGTGCAGGTGTTTAAAAAAAAATCTACATTTTAACAAAGAAACAGCATGGAGTTCCCTTCCACACAAAGTGCCTATCATCTTGATCCCAGGTGGAAATGCTTTCCAAGGTGGGGACAGGACTATAACAAGGAGGAGCAGACACACCAAGGAACCTTCTCTCTCTCTCCCCATTGAATCACTGCACCAGAAGGAACAAAGGAAGTAACTATTGAGCTGGGGAAGGGGTCCTGATCTAAGAAGTTTGTTCAGACTGCTGCGAGTACGGGTTGAGAAAAACTTTGCTTTAAATTTAATATATTTTGTTAAGTTAAACAGCAACTGGTGCCTATCTTTGTTTTTCTTGTAACCATTTCTGACCTTTATACCTCATTACTTGTACTCACATAAAATCTTTGTAGTTAAACTAAACTAGTTTTATTGTTTTATCTAATCCAGTATGTTTGAAGTGCTTGGGAAACTCCATTTGGAGTAACAAGCTGTATGCATATAATTCCTATTAATAAAATGATGGGCTTTTATATAAGCTTGTATTGTCCAGGAGAGAGCTGGGTAGTACAGGACATGCACTTCTTGAGGAAAATCTGGAACTGGGGATGTGATAGGGTCACCCCGCAATATAACCAAGGTTGGTAAGAGCGAAGATATGGCTGGCTGGCTCCAGCATACACACAGATTTAGCTGGGACTGATTTGCGTGCTGGAGGCTGTTTGTGAGCAGTCCGGACTGGAGGCTGTGACATTGGCAAACCAGCTAACCTGTGTATGTCCCATAACAACTTAAGAGGCATTACAATTGTAATCAGAACAATTCATTTGAACATGAATATCAAAGAGGTGTACTAGACCAGCAATCACTAACTGTCAAGGTTCCTTCCTTACTCTGAACTCTAGGGTACAGATGTGGGGACCTGAATGAAAAACTCCCTAAGCTTATTTTTACCAGTTTAGGTTAAAACTTCCCCAACATACAAACTATTTTACCTTTTGCCCTTGGACTTTATTGCTGCCACCACCAAGCATCTAACAAATATATAACAGGGAAAGAGCCCGCTTGGAAACGTCTTTCCCTCCCAAAATCCTCCCCAAACTCTATACCCCTTTTCTGGGGAAGGCTTGATAAAAATCCTCACCAATTTGCATAGGTGAACATAGACCCAAACTCTTGGATCTTAAGAACAATGAAAAAGCAATCAGGTTCTTAAAAGAAGAATTTTAATAGAAGAACAAGTAAAAGAATCACCTCTGTAAAATCCGGATGGTAAATACCTTACAGGGTAATCAGATTCAAAACATAGAGAATCCCTCTAGGCAAAACCTTAAGTTACAAAAAGACACAAAAATAGGAATATACATTCCATTCAACACAGCTTATTTTATCAGCCATTTAAAGAAAACGGAATCTAATGCATATCTAGTTAGATTACTTAATAAGTTCTAAGACTCCGTTCCTTTTCTGTTCCCGGAAAACACAGCACACAGACAGAGAGAACCTTTGTTTCTCCTCCCCCCCCACTTCAGCTTTGAAAGTATCTTGTCTCCTCACTGGTCATTTTGGTCAGGTGCCAGCGAGGTTATCCTAGCTTCTTAATCCTTTACAGGTGAAAGGGTTTTTCCTCTGGCCAGGAGGGATTTAAAGGTGTTAACCCTTCCCTTTATATTTATGACATGCCCCCCAAATCACAGATAGGGTGAAAAGCTGACTGTGATTTCTTCCTGGAGCTCTAGGGGAAAACAGAGTTAATAAGACACATGCATCTCTAAATATACTACCATGTATATAAAGACTAACCATATTTTTCACATCTCAAGGACGATTTTAACCAGTTGATTCTGGGAAACTTTCACGGGAAAGTGCATCAGCCACTTTGTTAGAAGCTCCTGAGATGTGTTGGATGTCGAAATCAAAATCTTGGAGAGCTAAACTCCACTGAATAAGTTTTTTGTTTTTTCCCATGGCGGGCGGTATGAAGCCACTGTAGCACAGCATGGTCGGTTTGCAGGTGGAAATGGCGTCCCCAAACGTATGGGCGTAGCTTTTCCAGAGCATAGACAATGGCGTAACATTCTTTTTCACTGACTGACCAGTTGCTTTCCCTCTCAGATAGCTTCTTGCTGAGAAACACTACAGGGTGGAATTCTTGATCCGGTCCTGCCTGCATTAAAACTGCTCCCACATCACGCTCGGACGCATCTGTGGTTACTAGGAACGGTTTATCAAAGTCTGGAGCCCTTAGTACAGGGTCAGAAATGAGTGTCGCGTTAAGCTGGTTAAAGGCCTTCTGAAACTCTTTGGTCCACTGAACAGCATTTGGCTGTTTCTTTTTGGTTAGATCTGTCAGTAGGGGGGGCAATTTGGCTGTATTGCGGTACAAATCACCTGTAATAACCAGCCAAGCCTAAGAAGGATTGGATCTGTTTCTTTGACTTTGGGACAGGCCACTTTTGGATAGCACCAACTTTGGCCTGCAGGGGGTTGATAGTTCCTTGACCCACCTGGTGTCCAAGGTAAGTCACTCTGTTTAGGCCTATTTGACACTTAGCCTTAACCATTAGTCCTGCCTCCCTTATGGGCTCGAAGACTTTTTGTAGATGTTCCAGGTGTTCTGCCCAGGAATCCGAAAATATGGCCACATTGTCAAGGCGACTGCATATTCTCCTAATCCCGCTAGGAGACCATCTACAATTTTTTGGAAGGTGGTGAGTACATTCCGCAGCCCGAAAGGAAGTACATTAAATTCATACAGCCCGACATGTGTTGTGAAGGCTGACCTTTCCTTGGCGGATTCATCTAGCGGTACCTGCCAGTACCCCTTGGTTAAGTCTAAAGTAGAGATGAACTGGGCCTGTCCCAGTTTCTCTAATAGTTCTTCTGTGCGTGGCATTGGATAGTTGTCTGGGCGAGTTACAGCATTTAGCTTACGGTAGTCCACGCAAAAACGTATCTCCCCATCTGGTTTGGGAACTAGACCACTGGAGATGCCCATGCACTGCCAGAGGGGTGGATTATACCCATCTGTAGCATATCCTGGATCTCCCATTCTATAGCAGTTTTAGCTTGAGGAGACACCCGGTAAGGTTGGGCTTTAATTGGGTGAGCATTACCCGTGTCAATGGAGTGATATGCCTGTTCACTCAGTCCTGGGGTGGCTGAGAATGTCAGCGTGTAGCTAGTGCGAAGCTCCTTGATCTCCTGTCATTGCATAGCCCAAGGGTCATGGAGAGGTTCAGCTCTTCCACGCCACCAGCACTTTTCCCTTTGTAGTAGATACCTTCAGGCCACTCAGCGTCATCTCCTCCCTGGGCTGTAAACTGACAAACTTTGAATTCTCTGGAATAAAAGGGCTTTAGAGAATTAATATGGTACACCTTAGGCTTTCAGTTGGAGGTGGGGAATGCTATGAGATAATTAACAGCTCCCAGGCGCCCCTAGACCATGAATGGCCCATCCCATGACGCTTCCATTTTATGGGTCTGGAGCGTCTTTAAGATCATGACCTGGTCCCCTACTTTGAAGTAAAACTCTCTGGCATGTTTATCATACCAGGCTTTTTGCTCTTTTTGAGCATCCTGTAGGTTTTCTTTAGCAAGGGCTAAAGAGGTTCAGAGGGTGTTTTGTAGGTTGGTTACAAAGTCTAGAATGTTAGTTCTGGAGAAGGTGCAAACTCCTCCCATTGCTGCTTCACCAACTGTAACCAACAACCTTAACCTCATGGCCATATACAAGTTCCAATAGTGAAAACCCTAAACTGGGATGTGGTACAGCTCTGTAGGCAAAGAGCAACTGCTGCAACACTAGGTCCCAATCATTGGAGTGCTCATTTATGAATTTACGTATCATGGACCAAAGTCCCATTACATTTCTCCACCAGGCCATTTGTTTGATGATGGGAAGGGGTGGCAACCAAGTGATTCACCCCATGAGCTTCCCAAAGGCTCTCCATAGTTCCTGCCAGGAAATTAGTTCCTGCATCTGTGAGGATGTCGGAGGGCCAACCTACCTTGGCAAAAATGTCTGCTAGTGCTGGACACACACTTTTAGCCCTGGTGTTGCTTAGAGCTACTGCTTCCAGCCATCGGGTGGCAAAATCCATGAAAGTCAGTATGTACTGCTTTCCTCTGGGTGTCTTTTTCAGAAAAAGACCCAGAATATCCACAGCTACTCGCTGAAATGGAACTTCAATGATGGGGAGTGGCTGGAGAGGGGCTTTGACCTGGTCTTGGGGTTTTCCCCACTCTTTGGCAACCTCACAAGACCAGACATAGGTAGAAACATCCTTGCCCATTCCCTCCCAGTGGAATGACCTCCCCAAATGGTCTTTGGTCCTGTTCACCCCAGCATGGCCACTAGGATGATCGTGGGCTAAGCTCAAGAGCTTGACCTGGTACTTATTTGGAACTACCAACTGTCTCTGAGGATGCCAGTCTTCCTGGTGTCCATCAGAAAGAGTTTCCTTGTATAAAAGTTTTCTTTCTACAACAAACCTGTATTGATTAGAAGAACTGAGAGGTGGTGGGTTGCTCGGGGCTGCCATCCAAGCTCTCTGGAGGCTTTCATCTGCTTCCTGTTCGGTCTGGAACTGTTGCCTTAATGCTGGAGACATCGGTTCCTCATTGGATTGTGGACCTAGGCTTGGTCCCTCTGGAAACGATGTAGGGGATGGGGCTGTTTCCGTTGACTGTGAACTGCTCTCCGCTGGTGCACTATGTTGGGGTTCAGGCTCCGGCTGAGCCTCTTGTGTAGGGTTATCGGCTGCTGCCGGTTCCGGGACTGGCTCTACTACTGCTGTTGCAGATGTTGGCATGGGGTCCAAGTCCATCACCTCTGACCGGGTCCTGGTAGAAGTTTCCAGAACAGAGCTAGGTGTGACAGCTTGCTTAGCCTGGCTGTGGGTGACCATTCCCACCCGCTTGGGTAGTTTCACATGATTGGCCAAGTCTTCCCCCAATAGTATGGGGATGGGATAATCATCATAGACTGCAAAAGTCCACATTCCTGATCAGCCCTTGTACTGGACAGGCAACTTGGCTGTAGGCAAATTGAAAGAGTTGGACTTGAAGGGTTGAATTGTCACTTGGATCTCTGGGTTGATTAAATTGGGGTCCACTAAGGAAGCATGTATAGCCAACACTTGTGCTCTGGTGGCCCTCCATGCGGTGACCTTCTTCCCACCCACACTCACAGTTTCCCTCCGCTCCGAGGGTATCTGGGAGGCATTTGGACCTGAGGACCTCTGGTATGATTCTGCTGCAATGAACTGTAATCTATTGGGGTTCTTGGAGCAGTTGGCCTTTTCATGCCCCGGCTCATTACATTTAAAACATCGTCCAGCTGACGGGTCACTGGGGCGAGGTGGGTTGCTGGAGAACGGTGTGGTGGGACCATAAGGTGGCTGGAGGGTTCCTTGGGGTGTAGTTGGGGCCTTGGGCTGCCCCCGGTAGTAGGGTGTCATCTGAGGTTGTCCCTTCTAGTATCCACTCCAACTGCGACCAGTTTTTTCTTTTCTGCCACCTCCACCCATTTGGCTCTAATCTCCCCCGCCTCGATTACTGTTTTGGGCTTCCCATCTAGGATGTATCTTTCCATTTCCTTAGGTACACCCTCTAAGAACTGCTCCATTTGCATTAGGAAGGGCAAATCTTCTGGAGATTTAACACTTGCTCCCGATATCCAGGCATCCCAATGTTTCACAATGTGGTAGGCATGTCGGGTAAATGACACGTCTGGTTTCCACCTTAGGGCTCTGAACCACCGATGGAAATGCTCGGGCGTTAGCCCCATTCTGACTCTCGTGTTGGTTTTAAACAGTTCATACTTGTTCATGTGTTCCTTAGGCATTTCAGCCGCCACCTCAGCTAAGGATCCACTGAGCTGCGGCCTCAGATCTACCATGTATTGGTCTGTAGAGATGCTGTACTCAAGGCAGGCCCTTTCCAAGTTTTCTAAGAAGGCCTCGGTATCATCGCCTGCCTTGTAGGTGGGGAACTTCCTGGGATTTGAAGGTACCCGGAGAAATATTGCTATTCTGCTGAGCCTTTGCGTTCTCCATCTCCAGTGTATGCTTCCTCTCTTTTTCCTTTTCCTCCATTTCTTTTCCCCTTGCCTCCCTAACTCTCCTGTGGGCAGCCTCCCTTTCCTCCTCAGCATGCTTCCATTCTTTTTCCTTTGCCTCTATAGCTCTCCTGTGGGCAGCCTCTTTAACTTTTTCTGTTTTGGGCTCTGTCATGTTTACCTCTCTGTTTTTAACTAACTTTACACCCGAGAGTTAGAAATGAAACAAACAAAAAACTTGGCTTGTAAAGTTTAGCTGTGCTGTAACCAGATACCTATGTTCTCCGATAGTGATTGTCAGCCTACAGAAAAATCCTTTAAAAAAAAAAAAACCATAACACCTTTGTCTCCAGGCAAATAGGCAGAAAACCCCTCTACTTGCTCTTCGGTTAAAAAAAAAAAAAAAAAAAAAAAAAAAAAAAACACACTTCTTCAAGTCTGTGAAGACTTGTGAATTTCCCTGCAGGAGGTTAACTACCCTGCCTTTAGGGAGAGAAAACTCCAGCTCACGAAAGACAATTCCATTTTGTCTTTGCTCTGACCCACAAGCAGAGACAAAAAAAACTCTAGCTGCTTTCAGCTGAAAACCTGCTTTCCAGCAGCCCAAAGGAAGACAAAAATTTCCTTTTTAAAATCTGTGCTTCTTTTTCAAAAATCTCAAATTGATTTCAAGTTAATCCCACCGCTCTGCCACCGTGTCAAGGTTCCTTCCCCACTCTGAACTCTAGGGTACAGATGTGGGGACCTGAATGAAAAACCCCCTAAGCTTATTTTTACCAGCTTAGGTTAAAACTTCTCCAAGGTACAAACTATTTTACCTTTTGCCCTTGGACTTTATTGCTGCCACCACCAAGCATCTAACAAATATATAACAGGGAAAGAGCCCGCTTGGAAAGTCATTCCCTCCCAAAATCCTCCCCAAACCCTACACTCCCTTTCCTGGGGAAGGCTTGATAAAAATCCTCATCAATTTGCATAGCTGAACACAGACCCAAACCCTTGGATCTTAAGAACAATGAAAAAGCAATCAAGTTCTTAAAAGAAGAATTTTAATTGAAGAAAAAGTAAAAGAATCACCTCTGTAAAATCAGGATGGTAAATACCTTACAGGGTAATAAGATTCAAAACATAGAGAATCCCTCTAGGCAAAACCTTAAGTTACAAAGACACAAAAATAGGAATATACATTCCATTCAACACAGCTTATCTTATCAGCCATTTAAACAAAACAGAATCTAACGCATATCTAGCTAATTACTTACTAAATTCTAAGACTCCATTCCTTTTCTGTTTCTGGCTGGCGCGCACGCACACGCACACGCACACGCACACACACACACACACACACACACATAGAGAGAGAGCCTTTATTTCTCACCCTCCTCGCCCCCCCGCTTTGAAAGTATCTTGTCTCCTCATTGGTCATTTTGGTCAGGTGCCAGTGAGGTTATCCTAGCTTCTTAATCCTTTACAGGTGAAAGGGTTTTTCCTCTGGCCAGGAGGGATTTAAAGGTGTTAACCCTTCCCTTTATATTTATGACACTAACCCATTTATTTGTAGTTTTAGAAATCAAGGGTAGATGCTAAATGTGTTTGTCTGAGTACTCATATCCTGTTAGAAGTTTACCAATGTAACCAAATTAGCTTTTAGATACTAAATCCTTTTCATGTCTTAATTACCTTATATTATGTATGCAACTGTGTTCAGTTAACCTTAAGGCCCAAGATGTGAGACCCTGCAGGAAACTAATAATATTATCTACACTGTCTTCATCTTATCTGAGGTTTCAGAGTAGCAGCCGTGTTAGTCTGTATTCACTAACAAAAGGAGTACTCATGGCACCTTAGAGACTAACAAATTTATTTGAGCATAAACTGTAGCTCACGAAAGCTTATGCTCAAATAAATTTGTTAGTCTCTAAGGTGCCACAAGTACTCCTTTTCTTTTTTCATCTTATCTATCCCTGTTATAATGAATGACTGGTTATTGCCTTATGTAAATGAGTGTAACTAGATTACCTGTGTATGCATAGCATAGGAGATTGAATGTTAACTTTGAAGTGGTGAGTCAGTATGTGCTCAACAAAGAAGAATCCTCAGTCACCTGCTGTGCTCAAGACAATTGACAGCTTGCTTCAACTATAAAAGAGAAACCTTGGGCCTGATCCTGCATCTCTAATCTGTTGAATTTTGAACAGGAAAAGTTAAAGCTGTGGGACTGGGATCTCCAAGTAGTTGCTTGGAATACCCAAGGAAAGACTCTATCAGACTCTACATCTAAGCTACATTTGGGTTCTAACCTTCTGGGATAAGACCAGAGAGACTTTTTATAAACTAGTAGATCTAATATCACTGACCTGCAAACTCTAAAAATCAATTGTCATGTATATGATTCCTTAACCATTTAATAACTCTTATTTTCTTTTTATATAATTGAACCTTTCATTTTTAGTTGCTATAGGATTGGCTACGGGCATGATTCTTGGGTAAGATCTCGGTATATACCTGGTGAAGTGGCTGATCCTTGGGGACTGGAAGAACTTTGCATCTGATGAATCTGATTTTCAGTAACTTGTCATCATAAAGACCACGTGTCTGGGTGGTGAGAAGTGCTGGATTGCCTAAGGAAGACTGTGTTTAGCTTCTTGTTAACCAGTGTGTTGATACAGAAGCCTATTTTGTTGTTGGTTGGGTGAATTTAAATGTTAGAATAATCACCGGTTTGGGGCGTATCTGCCCTATCTTTATCAGTCTGTCCTGAGTTTGGCATTCCCAGAGGTATCCCACAATAGGAAAGAATCACAGAGGCTACAGCAGCAAAGCAGTGTAAAGGGCATCCCAAGTTAGAGGGCAGGGATGACACAACAGCTCGTTGGTCTGGTATATGTAACAACTGCATATACTGCTTGATTCACAGAGTGCCTACTAGGCCAGGGTTTCCAGAAGCTGAAGAGGGAACTATTCACAAGCACCTACCTGCATAACTTACAGGAATTTCATGGTATGGCTGGATCCCACAACAGAGGAGGAAGTTTTTTTGGTCTGAGGGAGAAGTTTCCCCCATTTGGCAGTTACTTACCATTTTGGTGGATGCCCAATTCCTCTCCCTTTCCAGGTCACAATCATTCTGTCAGATGCTGTGCTATGCCTCCAGAAACTGAAGCACGTAAAACACATCCAGAAAAGAGATGGGGCAAAGATGATGTTAAACCACCAAGGTACCCTCCCAAATCTGGGTGGCTACAGGAGCCAAAATAGCCTCTGCAGCATTTTAGGCAGTCCTGGGGGCCCCCTCTCAGTTAAGACAGCCTCTCCAGTGTTGCTTGTGGCCTGCAGCCCAAGCCAGAATGGCTATAGCATTCGATCTGTGCTCCCATCCTCCCCCCCCCCACACACACACATGCCCCATACAGGAATAATTATTGCGCAGACCATGGAAGGCTGTTTCTACCCCCATACATGAAGCGAGCAGTGCAAGGGAAGCAGAATGGGGGGAAGAATCCTTCCCAGAGATTTCACCCAGTCAAACTGTTATGTCACCTCACCACAAAGATGACTTTAGAGTATAAAATGGAAACAAAAAGCAGTACAAACATTCTGTTGTCATTCATTCCGGATATCCCCAGAATGTATCACTCAGACTTCACAAACATCCTGGAGTGAATTGGTTCCAGTGAGACTTCTGGTATTTGTGAAGTCAGAAGGATGCTATTTGGGGTGCCTTCAGTGAACCAGGATGTACCAAGAAGGATTTCAGATGGGGGACCGAGTTTGAAGTGTTAATTAAAATTTATTTCTGTGTACAGTGGTCTGCCCAGCCTGGTTAAGGGTAACATTCTGCACATATTTCTGGGCTTAACAAAGGTATCTTAACATTGCCCCTGGGATGAAATATACCCTTTATTTTATGAGCTCAGAAGAGGTAAAATAAGAACTAAGTGAAGCTTGCCGAGGTCACCCTAATTCATGACAATAAAACATTTCCCCCACCCCAAAGTGATTTATTATGTTTTACCACCATTTTTGTTGACTGTTGTATTTTTGATATTTAATCTTTTATGGAGGTTATTATTCTGTGAAGCTGGGAGTTCACTATTAGGGGTGTTCTCCTGCTCCTTCCCTCTTAGAGGCATTTATTTGCAATCTGAAGTTCACCTCTAAGGAGCTATTTTGCTCTGAATTAGAAAAAGGAGTTTCCCCTTAACCACCTCCTGGTTGTCCAAGAAGAAGAAAAAGAACAGCATTAGAAGCTGGGAGTTGCCAGTTGAAAACATTTCTCATGAACTTTCACATCCAAACAAATCCAAGTAACAACCCAAAAGATGACATATACATTATGCTGATTGGAAGGCCAGGTTTAATCTTCTAGTTTGTCTTCAAATTCCCTGCCTGGGGACACTAACTCAAAAAAAAGATGCCCGTTTGTCCTTGATAACTCTTTATCGGGGAACTTTGATTCAGATTCATTGTTGCACTGAGGACCAACTACAGAAAAGGCTGTTACCTGCCTTCCTCCCCAGAAGAGCCTAGTCTGCTGCATGAATTCCTAATGGATTTCACAGAACTTCCTTTAGCCATGAGGAACTCAACTGATGAAACCCAACTGGAGCCTAAACAAAACAGACTGAATCATTGGCTTGTAAATAAGCTTTAAGACTAAGGAACTACAAATTCCATTGTTGGCATACTATTCCTGCACTTATCAGAGGCTTCTTAAATGACTTTAAGACCACCAGGGGTCCCATTATTATCAAATAATTCTGTGGATTCCTCCCTGAAAACAAATCCAAACATCGGTGAGAGGTCCTTTACTTGTGATGCATGCTCAGCTAAACAGTTGATATTGAACAGGAAGGCAGATCTCAAACATCTGTCTCCATAGCAGAGCTGAAAGCCTCCAAGACAGTTCCCCAATACTATAGTTAGTTAGACAAAACACATGCTGCTTGTACGACAAACATTTAAATTATGTAAGAAATTTCAGAATTTGTCACTGGTACAAAATTGTCTCCAAGGCATCAGAAGACATATTTCTTCACAATTCCTTGTGTTCTGATATCACATTATAGCAGCTAGCAGGTATAAAAATATCAATAAATCTACTGATATCTGGCTAAAGAACCACCAATCTCTTTAAAAAAATGGAAGAAACTGCTGGCTAATCATAGACAAAAGGATGCATTCCTGACAGTTGCTATCTTTTTTGTTCCAACACATAATTCCTAAAGCTTATCTGAAATGAAAACTTATGGCAATAAATGTGATTTTTCAGGCTCCAATCAGCCCTTAAGTGTGTCCAAAAGATTCTGGACAGACACTTAAGATTAAAATTAACACACTTAAGACACTTAAAATTTTCACATATTTTATCTGGCTGAAATCTTAATTTGTCATCAGAATCAAGTCTCTAATAGAGAACAGAAACTACCTATTACCTCTATTACATGAATCTGCCTCACATATTTAATACAAAAACAAAGACAAATCTCGCTCTTGTACATCAGACAAGTCTTCTTTCTTGGTTGCTCTGCGCTGAGAAATCTTCATGTTTTAACTAATAAGAAATAGAGGAAAGAGGAAATTATCTTCATCTATTCCTCTCACCCACAAAGTCAAAAATTGACAACGTGTTGGAGCAGTTGCCTCACCTGACACCTTCTACATCTAACTCCTTTTGCAGCGATCCTCAACACAAAATAAAAGTAGTACATATGGGGAGAAACTTTCCTGAGGTAGCAGTGAAAGCTTGCAGTAAGCACCGGAAAAGCAATATATAAAAATATTAGAATTAAGTATTGCAAAAGAAGAAAAAGGGGAGGGAGCACTATTGAAACTTCTCCCTCCAGATACTCATGATCAAAGACTGCTATTGCCATTAGATAATCAATCTGCCGTTGCATACATAAAACTTTGGCAGCACATAGTCTCCACTGCTTTCAACAGAGGCTTTAGACATCTGAAACTGGGCACTCGCCCAAAATTTAGATCCACTTGCATTATACATTCCAGAAAAGACAGCACCAAATGAGAGGCCCTGTCTCAACCATTTTATAGTCAACATACAAGGTATGACAGACTATATTCGAAAAAATAAATCAAATCCTGGGTCTTCTTGAGGTAGCTATATTTGTATCCTCCAATTCCATTAAATGGACCAGATTGCAAGAATCTAGTTGTTGGAGACAAGAAAACTTTTCTTTCCCTTTCAGAGAGAGGGAACTGTATGCCTTTCTCTCACTACTAATTCTCTCCAGGAGAAGTCTGAAAATTTACCAGAAATCTATAAGATATGTAATTCTTATGTACCAGCTCTGGAAATTTACTGCTATGGTCTAACAATGAGACAAGTGACTACAAGTCGCCCCATTCCTCTGGGTCATGTGCAGACAACATATTCAGCTATACATTTTAACTTTAAAGCTCCCGAGGGAAGTTTTCCCACTCTTGATTCAAACCTGGCACTAGCAGCCAGCCAAAGTTTTGGGAGCCCTCTTCCCATTTTGATTTGATTTTGATTTTACCCTTCTCCCCACAATGGGTTGATTCTCAAGCAGCTGCATTAGATTTCCTAGCAGAGCCATTAATTGAAGGGATTTTTGCAGTCACAATTAAAGCATAGAGGGCAGCCTCAGTTACTAAATCCTAATCTATTTACCTCTGACTCTAGATTAATCTTTCTCCTCCTAGATGAAGCACCTATCTACAAATACACTAAGATTAAGATGCCCAACATTTACCCTATTTTTCAGCACCAGTATACTCAATTTCTTCATACTCCATTATCTCTTATTCAGTTTTCAGGAAAAGTACAGCAGCTGTAGCACTACAGAAAACACACCCTGAACTCTCTCACACACATGTAAATGTCCTGTGGAATGCATAGCCTCCAGTGAAGTTTCACATAAGGGATTCTTCTAAAAGAGAAAGTCAAAAACCAAATACCATCTAACAAAATATACTTAGAAGTATGGTTGAATCCAGATGATACCTATGAAATCATCCGTTTATTTGTGACAAGCAGCCCACCACCCCTTTGGATCACCTCAGAAAGGTGGTTTTATGAATCCTTGGTAGCTGGTCATCATCCTCTCTCTTTTTACATACTTCCTTGTTCTTTTCCACCATTTTCTCCTCATGGCAGGGTCTCCCACTCCTCTCCTTCTATCCTCCAGAATGGCTCCCCTGTTCTCCTTGTGCTCTTAACCAGAACAGAGCCCAGCTTCTCTTTCCCAGACTGATGAACAGAACCCAAGTCTCCTGACTCTCTGCGTGAAGCACAGCCACCCACTAGAAGACAACACTGCCTCCTCATACAAACCCCTTTCTTGGAGGAGTTTTTGCAGCCATGCAGTCTTACGTGAATTAAACACCTCTTCACTTATTTGCTTAATGTACAGTGAAATGAAAAGAACTTGGTGAATACTACTTGACTCTAGTCTTATTATGGTTGGGGGCAGGGGGCTTCGAAGGTTTCAGGGCAGATCTGCCAAATCTTAAAACAACCTTTAAATCAAAAACAGATCATACTGCTTTACACAATGGCCATATAGTTAATACTTAAACCAATTCAAATGTATAGAAAATAAATTGCTAGGACTTACACTAGCAATTTCAATAAAATCAGTGTTTTTAGTTTTAATGCCGATTGTTAAAATAAATAACATAAATAAAATAAATAAAATAAATAATAGTCTTCCTTTGTACAGAATTTCTATGGACATCAACATTTGTGGCATCTGACCTTCTTTTCCACGTTTGCTAGGGCCAGACATTATACAAGTATATACAGTGTGTGCTCAATTATAAGAATACATTTCAGGATCTGGATATTGGCCCATCTTGGATGAGTGGAGACACACTGCTTCAACTTAGGCTTCACTGTGTACCTGAGGTATACAGGCATTTGTTATAACACAAGGTCTAGAATGCTATGGCTAATTATAAAAGGGCATTTCAGTTTTACTTGGCTCTGACTGACTTAAAGCAGTTTCATCCCGTAACATCAGTGCACCTATGGAGGGGACAGATACAGTCTTACTCAAAATAAGTGTAAGTAGATAGGCCTAAACCGAAGCCCGGCAGACAAACAACTCTGAATTTTGTGAATTTCAAATCTGGATCCCAGTTTGGTGGCTCAGGTCTATCTCTAGTTATTGATAAGCCTTTACTAAATTAATCTGGTATTTTTCACTAGTTGTAATTTTGTGTAAGGAGGGTTTAACTCTTAGGACACAGACATTTTCCAGACTTCCAGCCAAACAAATGCTCACAACACAACTGGTATTCAGTCAAACACCATCCTGGGCAAGATAATAAGATAATTACTGTATTAATTTATACAGATCATTAAACAATTGAATTAATTTGCAGTTTCTAGTTATACACTACTATATTTTAGCTTTGTGTGTCTCAAAAATTGCATGTGGAATATCAGAGCTGAAGTGATTCTAAAGTATATAGGGAAGTGGCTATGTTCCAACTGAACATTGCCATCTACCGATAGAACAAAAAGACCATACAAATGGGTAAAAACGAATGCTGTAATTGGGACTGGACTCGAATCTTTCAGTTCTATTGTACCGATGCACAAGGGATTTTCCTATTAGTATTCACAGACAATAATACCCCTGTAAATTCTCCTGTACGTCAGAAAGAATAGAGCCCATTGTCTGAAAGATCTCATTATGATTACCTTTTAACTTCTAAACATGTTGTAATAACTTCCAGACTCAGCATTTCTGATACACCCCATATCTGAGAGAAAGAGACTTAACTGAAAACTTTGTTCTAAATGTTTTTGAACTATTCTTTTTGACTTAGGGCCAAGAAAGACGACAATAAATATGTTTCATGGATTTTTAAATGTACAACTTCTCCAATATTAAAAAACATAAATTAAACACATACACATTTTGCTCCTAAAAACAGGTCACCGGCAAATACATGAGAGGTAGATAAGTATTAATGCAGCACGAACATATGGACAAAGGACATGGTAAAATATGTGTTTTAGAGTACTTTCCGTTCTGGGTTGATACTACAAAGCTACTTCTAAATCTATATTCAGTCTTGGTCTTTAAATAAAGCAGATACAGGAGTGAAAGAGTTAAAAGTCTCAAATAAGAAGATATCCCTAAAGATCTGAAAACAAAGGAACTTGCACATTTTTGAAAATGACATTGGAGCAGGCAACGGATTTCAAGTAATTATGGGATTTTGGGATTCCTGCTGTGTGTGCATTAGTTGGAATACTACACTTTTTATTTGTCCACGTCCCTTGGTTGTGCACTGAAAAGGCCCTGTTCAGTTTTCTCTGTCAAATTTTGAAGAAAAAATTATAGTAAAATATGTTTACCTAACAATGAGGCCTTATGTTAAACAAAATTTTCCATAGCTTTCAAAAATCCCCTGCTAGTGTGTTATTTTGTTACTTTTTCAAACAAACATTCTCTGGCTGACTGTTTCAGACAGGAATTATGAAACTGTTACAGGCTATCTAAATGTAGAAAAAAGTAAAAATAAAATAGGTAATGTAATAGATACCTTGCTAGTGCCACCTACACCTAAGTGGAATTTATAACTACAGTTATGCTTGCTAATGCAAATATGGAGATTGTTAGTGTAACCTATTGGTGAAAATAGCATTGCAAAAGGGTTGTTATGTTGCACCAAGGAAGGGCATGATGGGAAAATATTCATAGTTATTGTTCTATGGTTTTTTTTCATTGCCTCAGATTAAAATATTTAAAAATATGAGATAGATTCTTATTGTTTAAGTTTACATTTGGAAGATGAAGTGTAGTTAAGATGAGCTCCAACAGCTAGTGGATGCCTATGATAGACTAGAGGGAGATAAGGTAGAAGCCTTGGACCTGGTTTATTGGACAAGTTATGTTTCCCTTTATTTGTTTTTAATAAAAACCTCGAAGGAAATAAAGTTCTTTGAAATTCCAGAAAAGGACATGCCAGGATGATTTGGCTGAAGTCACATGTTGTGGCGATCAAAGCTTAGAGTTAGAGCTGTTCAGGCAATAGGAGGCTAAAGCAGGGTGACAACAGGGCCTGCCCTAGATCTAACATTAGTTCACCTCTGGTTGAATCCGATGACACGAGACAAAGCTGAGTTTCTCCATCCTAAGGACAACTGTGAAAAAAATAAGCAGCCCTCTGGGGATTTCTGGAACTGAATCCAAAGCAGTATTCTAAAGTGTGTGATTAACTTTGTTTCCCTAGGTTTTAGCATTTGTGTTAGCCTCTGCTTTTCTGCATTCTGGTCAGGACTCAAAGTGCCAAAATACTGTGAGAAGGGCGGTTCATAAAACATAACCATTAGGACTTGCCCTGGGAAAGGTAAGCGAGTCATCTTAACAGGGGTGGCAAAATAGACCCACCTCCAACACCACCTCACCACCCCATCCTTCCTGCAGCTGTGTCAACACGTGACTTTTGGGAAATCTCCCATCATTGTATTAACACTCATATATCTCCACCAGTCATCTCAGTGCTGAGAACACTAGGGTAGATAGGGCACCTTCATGTTTACCACTTTATTATCTAACCCTGCTTACACCATATCTGGACAACACCATGGCAAAAATTGTAGCAGCTGCCCGAAAACTGGTTTTGCTAGTGGTCCCGCTGCGTAGACATGCCTGCCCTGTCCATAGATTAGCTGCTTACTCCCTTTCCACTTTGCACTAACAAACATTCATCTGAGGTTAGCATGTTCCCACTGGAGCTAAGAGGCAGCATGAAAGAGGCCAGTGGAGAGTCCAAAGGCCCACCCATGCCATACAGGGAGGCAGAGAAGAGTTCATTGCCAGGCTGGGAGGAGCAAGATTTTTTATTTTGTGTGTGTGTAAACTAATAATGAGGGGAGTGGCGGATTCAAAAGTGTTTGAGGGCTGGGGGTGACTGGAGGAGACGCTGAGCAAATAGAGTAATCCTTGGGAAAGCTCCTGTCCACTGGTGAGCACTAATACTTTTGTAGTTTGAGACAGGAGAGCTCACACTGGTGTCTACAATGGCCAGGAATCTTCCCTGCAGCTAAAAGTCAGCGAAACAGAAGGCTGGTGTGCCACTAGTGAAGTGTTTGTGGATGGTACCAAGTCAGCAGTCAACCTGGATATCATACTATGGAGCCAGCATGAGCCCTGAGACCCATCCAAGTGTTGCCAGTTCAGGCAGTTCAGACAGTTTGGATAAGCACTTTTTGATGCCCCATGTGTATGTAACTCTGAACCCTTTGGGGTTCCTGCATCACTACTACAGCTACCCAAGATGTCTTTATTCAGTAAAACACATTGGTGATGTACAATGTACTTGTGGATGTGTGTTGAGCAAGAGATCACATTCATACACACAAGCCTTAAACAAATGTCTGGGCTGGCACATGCAAACTCCATCAAACTGTAAAATGAAGCTAATAGTATCCTACAGTAGGTTGTTATAGTCTATCCCAACCCTTCAGCCATTACTAACACAGTAAGTCCCTCTGAAGTCATATGAATAAGGGTTTAAGGGGTCCTAGGTACTCAAAGTGCAGGAGCTGGACTACCTGAGAGAGATGAGAAGAGGACTGAGATGCAATAGGATTTATGGAAACAGGCTCTCAGAGGATCTTAAATTAGATGTGCAAAATAATCCGATTTTATATGGAACATGCTTTCTGTCTGCTTTTGAGACAGGCTGATCCGTCTAAGAGGGCTTCTCAGGCTTAATTGGTTATACTCCCTGGCATGGACAGAATGTTACAAGCATGTAAGCAACTTTGCGATTTGGAATAGAAAGGTGCCAAGAAATCTTGACACTCCTTAGTTCTTACAAAGTGGGCCTACAGGTTTATGACCTCAACAAGGACAGTGACTAAAAAGACTAAAATAATTATTTAAAAAAAAAATCATTTGCTTATAGCTGACTTAGATTTTATGGAAAAACTTTGTAAAATACGGATTTTGTTTTGGAGATTTCCAGCTGCAGTCTTGCCAGATTTCATGCTTTAATTGGGAGTTTCATGATTTCTTCTTTCTTAAAGCCTTTGCTCCTAAGACAAGTGATTACTTGAGAATCTCAGCTTTCATTTAAAAGGGCTTGTAAGTTTCAAGCCCTCAAGATTGCAGAGAAAAGCTTGAAAACATGACCCAAGTGCGACAGACTCAGAAAGCAAATAAAAACCCCCAAATATATTTTTAATCTCATGAATTTTAAGGTGGTCTCATGATTTTTGAATCCTTGGAGTTGGCAATAGTGCAGTTGAGATGGGAAAAATAAATTGTGATATACAGTATGCTCTGATTTCAGTGTCACTGGTTTGAAGGATAACATAATTTGGTTTCCTTTACCATTAAAGATATGACAGCTTCTAACACAAAGAGATGTTTGTGTTAAATGATAGCACTGTCCTCACATAAGGCCTCTTTCTTCTCTTTGGATACAGAAATGTCTGCATAACTGTTTCTTATTCATATAACTTGTACTCTTTGTTCTTAAAATGGTGCTTTTAAACTGATGAACAAGATCAATAAAAAAATCCACTTCTCTGCCACAAATAAGAACCAAGTGGACACTATTTACTCATATCGTGCTTTTCTGCTTTAGGTCCAGCAGAGGGAGCCAGTTTTAACCAGCAAGAATGTGAAATTAATTATTAGAGATGGAAGGAGAAAGTCAGAGCTCAGCCATGTGGAAGATGCCAAAAGTTTTATGAAAACAGATAATAAATGATTTTGTCTGTCATGTCTACATTTTAGTAACGTATCTTACTTCATCACTAATAACTTTTAAACAGACTGTTTAAAAACATATTCTTCTACTGTTCTTCATAAAAATAAGTGTCATTGCACGGCAGTATATATATTGCAGTGAAGGCCAGAGGTGAACGAGCTCTATTACTGAATCATCACATGAATTTGGGCATAACACTTAATCTCTCTACACCGTTCTGTTATATGGGGAGAATATCCCTCAGAAGAATTGTGAAGGGGAATTAGTTAATATTTCTAAAACTGCTTTAGATGCTCACATGAAAGGAGCTATAAGTGCTAACTTGTTATTTAGGTTGCTGTTAGAGACTTAAGTAGGGCCATATTCATGACTCCACTAAACTTGGAATTGTGATTGCTTATGCAACCAGAGAATTTGCATCTTTTTGAAGTAATGCACATGAACAACTCAGTGCAATATTTCATATACACTCTTTCCACTCTTAGTACATAATTTGTACTTCTCTAGTGCATTTCATTCTCAAAGCATCTTACAATCAGTTAAGCCTCACAATACCCTTTTGAGGCACGTAAGTAGTATAATTATTGGCATTTACAGATGGGAAAACTGAGGCATAGGAGTTAAGTGTCTTGCCAAAAAACACTAGAAGAGCTAGGAATAAAATTCAGAATTCCTGACTCTTAGTCCTTTGCTCTAATTACTGAATATCACTGCAATATGTGCAATGCACTGTGAAGACATTTATTATTATTTTGAACAATAAAAAGGGATCTAGAGAAGCTTTTGTAATATATCACCAAAAGTTTTAAATTGTTTTTCACTGCAGAAGGAGAGACTATCAACAACTATCACCAGAAAAGTTTTACAGTAGCCGGGAGTGTAGAATTGGACTTCACCAACCCCCACCCCCGCCTCCAAGCCCCCCCACCACTAAAACCAAGAATATTCATCTGACACCTCATAGAACAATTCTGTTGGTGATGAAATAGTTATACAGTTAATCAAATCCTATTATTTATGATGTTACATTCCATCATCAAAGAAGGTCTTATACCGTAATTATGCTTCGAAACTTACTTGAGTTTGAAAAGTCATTGGTGTGTCATTTTTATTACTACAAGGAGTATCTAGATACCATAGATAGCTATTTCACCTTTCTATGGAGCCTTCCCCAGCAAAGCACTTAACAAATATTAATGAATTAGGCTTCACAACACACATTATTCTTCCCATTTTACAGATGAGGCACCTCAGTTAGAGAGAGGTTAAGGGTATGCCTACACTGCAAAAAATTGTGTGTTCTTAACTTGGGTTAGCTAGCTTGTGTTAAAATAGCAGCAACATGGCAACTCTGCTTAACTGAGATTAGCTGCTCAAGTTCAAGCCTACAGGGCAGCCTGGGGTTGAACTTGAACTGCTAAGCAGGGTTGCTCTGTGTTCACTGCTATTTTAACCCGAGTTAGCTAACCCAAGTGAAAAAAAATGCATGTTTTGGTTGTTGTTGGTCTGCAGCGAGTCTCCCAGCCCAGGTAGGCTTGTGGTAGCAGGGCTCATATTAGTGCACTAAAAATAGCCATGTGGACATTAGGGCTCTAGCAGAGACTTGGGATAGCCACTCCAACTCAAGCCCATGGACACCCTAGGATTGAGCTCATCCTTTCTGACCCGTACACCTCTTGGAATAGAAGCAATATGGTAAGCCTCAAGGAGGGTCAAGCATTTATAAAACTGGATTGTGTTACGCTGTTTATGACTACTAATGTACAACAGCTGGCAGGCAGCATGTTACTGCTATTGTGAACATTTTGGGAAATTAATGTAGTTCTTAGAACGGAGGAAAAAGAGGGTTTGGGACAACTATGCATCACACGCAATGGATCTAAAAGAGAGGGAGAAGCCAAGATTGTCATGATTATCTCGGTGTACATTATAAGGGACACTGATGACTAGCCTGAGGTGACAACAATAAGCCATTTTGCTGCCAAAGGGCGACTGGAAGGTCATTTCACTCCATGTTATGTAATCCTCTGCAGAGAAATCCCCATATCAGAACAACAAGGTTATTTTTAGAGTTCCAAGCAAGCCTGATCTATATTATTTCCCACAAAATATCCTAAACCATATTTTTAAAATGAATACTCTGGGTGAGGGAGGGGTTATGTATGCTGTGGCATGGTAAGTTGCGCTATTGTGAGCCTCATTCAGTCTCATGTAATTGCCATTTTTATCACAGGATCTTTTAGAAGACAAATGGTGTTTGATATCTTTTTCCTGGTATACGTGATGTGAAAACATCAACCCAATATGCAAATTCTTTCAATTTTATGGAGACAGCTGACAAAAATATCAAGTACAGATTAAAAGGATATTTATCAAGTAGTTCAGCCCGAAATGTGAAAGATCTAACCTTAGCACTAGAATATTGTGGTGATGGATGTTCTAGAAATAGCATACATGGTCAGCTGTATAGGTCAATTTAAATGACAAATTTGTAAGCAAGCTATTGAATCACCTACTTCTAGCCTCTTTCACAGTCAGGAAATATCTTATGTTGTTTCCATTAACATACTTAACTTTTTCCTAAAGGTGAACCACAAAGGACTTTGGAAAGTTGCTCTAACAGTAACAATATGTGCTGAATCTCCTAATATCCAGCTTAAGGGGGCAATTCAGTACACAAATATGTATAAGCTATTTAAAAAAAACATTTTATGAATTCCATAATATCTGTTGCCTGGTTTACAGATCATTCTTTGATGTCAGATGCCAGAAAACTACCCTGTAGCCCCAGAGCTCTAAGGGCCAGCTTACTAGCTCTATTTTTCTTCCCACGATAGGGTAGGTTTTTCAATATTTCTTTTATAAAAGAGGATATATATTCTACATCTCCTCCTTCGAAGAGGAGCCTGAACCTGAAATTTGGGAAAGTTCAGATCTGAAATATGTACTTTGAAGGGACACCAATGGAGACTTGTCTCAAGTGACTGCTCAAAGGCACCATAGAAAAATTGGTTGCTGAATGAATGTGTGACCTATTAATAAAAAGGAGGAGCACAACTCATCACATTTGAAAATACTTTGGGTCAGGGTCCCAGAAAGTTACCTGATAAAAGTGGTTTTACACAGCTTTCATAATAGGATGATTTTGTTGTAACTACCTAATTAAAAAAAAACTGTTCCATGGCCTGGTTGACTTTACTGTAAAAAAAAAAACAAAAAACAAACAAAAAAAACATTTTTCAATATTAGCACAACTTTGGTGAAGCTAAATTTAATGACGTGGGCATTTCTTGCCTTATATGGTATGACAAAGGATAAATAAAAAAGGTAAAAAGGAAAATGGGGAGTTAATTATCACCAGGAATGGGTATTTTGAAGAGCATATATTTTGAACAGTTCTGCAAGTAAGAGGTCTTTATGACTCCCTTAAGCACTCATTGCCTAAACAGTCTTGTTGATATTCAGATGTGCCTGTGAACATTTGCCTTCTTACCTTTCAGTTATTCTTCTCCACAGAACATATGCAAAAAGAAAAGGAGTACTTGTGGCACCTTAGAGACTAACAAATTTATTAGAGCATAAGCTTTCGTGAGCTACAGCTCACTTCATCGGATCAAGTGAGCTGTAGCTCACGAAAGCTTATGCTCTAATAAATTTGTTAGTCTCTAAGGTGCCACAAGTACTCCTTTTCTTTTTGCGAATACAGACTAACACGGCTGCTACTCTGAAACAGAACATATGGTAAGTGTGAAGAGCATGATCAAGTCTAATGTGGCTATTGTAAAAGTGTTTCAGCATTGCCCTAAAATTACTTCAGGGAGGGGCTTCCCGTAGAAGAGATGCACTTGGAGTACTATATGGGTTGCCGAGCTGAGCCTACGTTTGCTTGGCTCCTCTGCCTTATGATCCCAAAGGTCTGGCAAACTTGCAAGTTTGACATTGCTATGCATTTAAACAGATGGGCAAGATTGCAGCCATCCATGTTTGTGCATGAAATCTGGGTATAAAGGACAGGATTTCTAAACAACTGTCTGTTCTGATCCTCCATGTCTGTTGTTCAGGGATGTACCATCTCTAATCCATTTTTGAGCTGGATTAACTTTCAAAAATAGAAATACAGCTTCCAGGTCATGAACGAAGAGGTTTTTTGGCATATTTGCATCCAGCATGCTGATATGTAGGGGTGGGAGTTGGATAGGGATTGGCATTCAAACACAAGCTCTATTCCCTTTTGTTTTCTTCACAAAATGGCACAAACCAAGCTACTGCACCCTGGATGAATTTCAGCTGAACAGGGTCATAGGATGTAGAACCACATTTTGTGGATTTCCACAGGCTTGCATATGTTTGAGGTGGTTTGCTTTAATGCTGGTTTAATAGCAAAGGGAAATTTTATTGCATAGATACCATGAAAATGCATGTTTAAATACTAAACATTCAACTAGCTCTTACATTAAGCCAGCACTAAAGCACAAGATGAAAAATAGGTTTATAGTTTTGGATAGGAGTATATCAAAAATGATGTCAGACAGCAATCCAGGTTCAGAAAAGCCACCTTTTATTAAAAGCCTTCATTGAAAATAATCCTACGTTTGTACATTTCACAAAATAGATATTCTTACAACATGGCATTACATTAAATATCATAGTCTAAGTGTTCTGCTGATTGCAATGGAGCTTTATATAATAAACACACTTTATAGGTACACTGGGCTTAACTCAGCTAAAAAAATTGTCCCGGCTCCTAAGTTGCACACAGTTGCAAAAGTAAGAATATTGCTACTGCAGGAATCAAATTAATTAGACTGACTTTTTAGACTTATTCAAATATTCTGTGCTGCAAGGTTTATTACGGTGTAAAATGGTTTCAACGCTGGATTGATTTATAAACACAGTCTAGTGGATTTCAAAAGACTGCATTTGGGTTAACAGTAGGTATGCCAGAGGTGACTATAATGCAGCCAGAGCCATTCCAAGCCCCTATTAATCAGGATATGCAGGTAAATGAGGACAGACACAAGAGTGGATTTGAGTGGCAGACCACAACTTTATTAAACCTAGCACCAGGGAGGGGTGCTGTCTCTCTGTACCAGGCATTTATGTGGGTCCAGTGCAGGGCTTACAGAGTTCCTTTCATATAGCCCATAACTCAGGATGGGCTCTTCTCTGCCTATCCCTTGGATTCAGCTTGGTCTGCTGAATCCTCTCACCCTAGCATGGTGAGGGAGACAGAAACTATCAAAGAGGGACCTCAGTCTTCAAAGACTTCAGGTTTCCAAAGTAATCCAAAGTTCCCCTTCCCCTGCAAAAGATCCGATGTTCACTAGCAAAATTCCAGGTCTCTTATTGCTCAGTGCTGGTCCTTGGCCTTTTATCTGCACTAAACACTGGCCTCAAGTTGCAACAAACTTAACATTTATACAAATCCCTAATATTATATGTCTAAATCTCATTCCTGTTTAATTTAACTATGTCTCCCTGATGCTGGGAAGAAGGGAAAATCAAAAACAAACAAACAAACAAACCAACCAACCAACCTAACAGGCCTCAACCAATTTGGCTCTAATGGGAAAAATTCTTTCCTGACCCCTAAAACAGGCAATTGCTCAGACACATGGCATTCTAAAAACACAAGTCCTGTTCTGTGCTGCTATGGAAAGGGAGGGTGACTTAGGCTAAAATGGAACAAGAGGCTTGAAAAGCCCCAGGAAAGGGTTTAAATTAATGATGCTGAGGAGCAAGGAGCCATGCAGCTCCCATCTCTGTCTGGCTAGCCAATGATCAGTGGGGCCTAACCTAGCATACAGCCCCCCTTTCATCCTGAGACGGTCCAGCATCCTGCAGAACAATCAAGTCTCCAATCTATTAAAGCAGGGTGTGGCAATGCAGCCCAGGTAGCTTTCAGGCAATACAGTAAAAATGCTGTCATGTGGGGCCCTCTCCCCAGCCATTGTGTCACTGTGTAATAGTCAAGTGCTCAATCATGTTCTTCCATTGGCTTCGGATTGTTGATACAGTTTTATAGAAATAGAAGTAGGAATTCAAGCCCAGTCTGGTACAAACCAAAAATAATGATGTGTGAGGAAAAAGAAAACTTAAAGGGGAAGGAAGACAAAGAAGCACTGGGATTTTAATGGCATTTCTCTACTTTAGTGCAGCTATAACACAGTACTGGTACCTCACTAATATTTTCCATTCTATTCTGAAAGTCATATTGCAAGTGGAATCTTACAGCCATTGATGCACAGATCTGTTCTATTGTTGTCCCTGTATCAGGCTGCTCAGGTGAAGACAAGACAGTGATGGCCTGATATCACTGCAGCATCTTACCACCAGGAGCATGAAAAGTTGACCAGATATTTTCAACTCATAGAACAGGCCTGAATGAAGAATAAATGTTTGATTCTGGTTTATATCTCATTCTAGCAGAATGTGAGAAAGTGCTGCATAAGGCAAGATAAAGGGGCATGATCCTGCAAGGGGCCAAGCACCTCCACTCCTAATGACATTGATGAGAAATGAGGTTGCTGGCCCCTCCACAAGGTTAGGTCCAATGATTATTTCATATCAAATGTTGGTTTATAAATAGAGAGAATCCTGGAGGCCTTATTCTCTAACCTTTTACTGGGAACTACTCATACCCCATGCTAGTAGACCAAGATCCCTACATTCCTAATTAAAGACTCTCTTAAGAAAATGGTTAATTTTTAGCAACCAAAGTCAATTAAAGAAATGTAACTGAGACTATCATGCCCTAGGAACTCAAGAGTTACTTGTTTTGCATTCAAACATGTTGATATTGTCTTATGTGACAAATTGTTTCCTTGGAGGCACGCAACAGCTAATCAGCTTTAATCTAGCTTTTGCATTTGTAGTTTTTAAAGGTAGACAGACTAGCTACGGCCTGGTCTACACTAAAAAGTTAGGTGGACCCAGTTTAGCTACTCAGGGGTGTGAAAAATCCACATCCCTGAATGATGTAGTTAAAATGCCTTAATCCCTGGTGTAGGCAATGCTGCCACCTTTTGGGGGAGGTTGATCACCTGTACCAAGAGGAGAACCCCTCCTGTCGGTGTAGGTAGTGTCTATTGTGAAGCACTTCAGTATTTCAAGTACAGACAAGCCCTAAAACTTCACTAAGAGGTCTTCGAGTTCAAAATGTCAACAGTTTTAAAACTCACTTAAATAAAAAAAGATAGCTGGCATAATACCATGCCACCAGTAGCTTTTTGTTGGTTTTCCTGACAATAATCCGGTTCGCCCAGGACAAAACCATTTAGTCTACAATGTTGCAGTTTATCCACCGAGGGCGATGGGGAACCAGATTATTGTAGCTTCTATTATCTCTTAAATAAAAAGTAGAAGGACATTTAATCAACCAGAGATTATGCATGAGCATTATGGAAGTAAAATTAATTTGGGCCCCAGTCACGCAACCCAACTCCCGTAAACTTTAATAGGAGCTATGCATGTACATCTGAGTGGAGAAAGTTTGTCTCAAGGACTGTTAACATAATTTAGAACCTTGACTCAATACAAAGTTAGATCAAAGAACAGTACAAAAATAAATGATTAGCAAAGGAATTAATTTGCAGCACAATGGAGGAGCTTTCTATCATTACACTAATACAACAACTAAATGTACCTGGTAAAAAAAATGGACAATAGTTTGAATAGACTGTTAAACTAAATGACATCTTTAGCTAGCTTGTAGACAGTGGGAGAACAAGGGTCAATTGATTTTACAAAAACATAGACAATTTGCATGAAGCAATGTGCACTATATTCATTCACCTTGGCAAAAAAGAGAAGTCAGACAATACAATACAGTTCCGCTAATCCACATACTTAACTAATCACACCAAAGATTGTTGGTCTCCAATTCTCAACTGAGTGATTTAGGGAGATCCCATGTTACTAAGACTTCATCACTGCTGCAAAATATATTACAGTACATGTTATAAATATCCTAAGTGTGTTCTCCTCCTGCTTGAATATCAACGGAGATGTTCAAGCTCAGTCCCTAGAGATGTCTGCCTGGGAGCGGTCTCATTTCTATCTCCCTCCCCTCTCTCCCTGCTCACATAAACTTTGTTGGTCATCAGAACACATTGGAAAGGATATTTATTTTCCTAAACTTTTTCTGATGGTCTGAGCAAGCAGGTAAAGGAACCTCTTTGGTTGGGTAGATTCATAAATGATGACATTGGATCCATCTGTATTTCCAATTTGTACTTTTAACTTGCACTAAACATAAGCTTCAAGCTTGGACTCAGGTTTTATTAAACTGAAATAACTAACTCCTTCAACTAAATTCAAAGTGTCAAAATAAAAGAACAACGTACATTTTTTGTGATGCATTATCCTCACAATTTTCATTGCTTACCCACTAATTCACAAACATCAGTAACCTGTAATGTGTCTCCCAGTCATTCATTCAAATTAGCCAGTATCAACTGTACTCAACAAACAATGGCTGGATTATAGTCAAGTTGCTATTAAACATTGGTCTGTAATTGTGTAAGTACAGAGGGAAAAAAAGTGGATCAGGACTGACATCTGCTGGCCTTGTTACTGAGATATTCCCATTGAAAATGGGATTTATGTGAAACATATACTCCTGCTGGGATTACATTGCCCGAAGTCACACAGTGGGTTTTGAGGAAAAGATCCACAGTAAAGCATCATGAACAACAACTGCACTTATATATAAATAGCAATAACCTAAGTTACCTCTAAAGAAACACCAGGATGAGGTTATCCTCTTCCCCAGTGTTTGACACCCAGGACAAGTTCTGCCCACATTGATATTAATATTCCAGAACAGCCTCTCAGCTCGATGGAAGTGCTATCTACTTAAGGATACATGGTCACTGCAGTCTTCCAGATTTACCACAACTATACTCTCCCAATAAATGGCCCCACTGTGACACCCTCATTGAGCACGGTTGGACAACATAACTTATGCTCATCTCAAAAAGCAAAGCTACAAACAAGAATATTTAGCATACCTGTTAGAAAATCAATACACTGCAGCCTGTCTATTGATTAAGCCCACTGGCATTCTGAAATAGCTCAAGTTACGGTTGGTGGGTGAATCACTAAGCTACAGGGAAGACCCTGCTGCTGGTTGTTGTGAAGGGGGAAATTAACTCCAAATGTCAGTATTCAGCTGTGATCAGCCCCACTATCTGCCCTCCTGTTTTTATTATCTCTAAAGAGCGATGCACTGTGGCACAACATTAAACATATCACCCTCCAAATGTTGGTCTGCAAGTGCTAACACAGTTTTATTTGCATCCGATGAAGTGAGCTGTAGCTCACGAAAGCTTATGCTCTAATAAATTTGTTAGTCTCTAAGGTGCCACAAGTACTCCTTTTCTTTTTACAGTTTTATTTGAGTTCACAGCTCTGTTACGAGATATTAACTTTAAACACTCCCAATTCCCCAAAGTATATTCACTGATTTTTTAAAAAAATATAATGAAAATATTTTATATTAGGACTTGTAAGCTTTCACCAACCCCCTCCTGCATGAAACCCACACTAGTTGAAAGTCCCTTTTTAATAACAGCCACACTTAGAACTGTGCTGTGAACAATTGTGAATTGAAAAGTAATCTCTCAAACTTTGCAACAATCCTCCTTTACAAATAACAAAGGTAGCAGGCTGAGTTTCTAATAGCAGTTACTTAGTGTTGCCAATTCTTGCAATTTTATCATGATTCTTGAGTTATTTAGTGTTAAGGCCCCAGCTGCTGTAATCAGGTTATTGCCTCTGCTCTGCCAGTGATGCTAGCTTTTATTGGCCACTTGTGAAATTTTCAAACAAGCACTTTGTGCTTTCTCTCATGCTGCTCCCTGAAATCATCTACAAAGTTAAAGCCCTGCGCGGATACAAATTTGTATCCACGGATGCAGATATCCGCAGATATAAATCAGTAGCTGTGGAACTGCAGGGTTCTCCTGGGAACCACAGCAGCGAAAGGAGCAGAACATGGGGCCACTGCTCCCAGAAGCCAGTGCCCCACGCTGGCAGCTCTTCCAGTGGGCTGTACCATCCCCAGCTGTCTGTGGATGTGTCGCCACTTGAATACAAGAGCATGCCCAGAGACAGTGCCAGTGAGCCTGATGCCCACCGCAAAGGGCAGGTCTGCGGGTGGTACAGCCACGCTGGAGATCCTGCCAGCATGGGATGCTGGCTCCTAGGAGTGGTGGCCGCACCTTCTGCTCCTTTTGCCGCTGCAGTTCCCCGAAGAACCCTGCGATTCCATGGATACCGATTTATATCCACAGATATAAATTTGTATCCCCACAGGGTTCTAAATACAGCTACTTATATAGCTCCCCCTCTCCATAGTATCTGAGTACCTCCCAAATATTTATGGATCTTACCATAATCCTGTGAGGTAAGAAAGAGTTAGTATCCCAGTTTTCAGGAGGAGAACTGAGGTACAGAACAGTTAGGTGACTTATGCAGTGATACAGCCCTTGAGCCAGTTTTAAACCTTGACTGAATGTTTGTGAGCAACTCCCATTGACTGTTCTGGGAATCACAATATATAGATATAAAATATGAGACTTTTGGCTCAAAATTTTTAGCTAATATGTTCCAACTACACTTGCATACTTTTGCACACTGCATTAATTATTATTATTATTATTAATAATAAAAATAATAATAAGTTAGAGATATTAACAAGAATCTAACTTTAAATCAACCACAGTATCCTTTTGGTCCGGAAGTCTGAATTTTATTTTTTAATTTGCATACCTGTATTCTAGGAACTAATATAAATCTTCATGAAAAAGTCTCACTTCCGCAGCATTCTCTGCATACAAGAAGCAAACTGATCGCATGATCATTAAGTAAGTTACTCTTACTCTCTAGCCCCTCTGTTTGTAAGTACCCACATTGAATGACATGTTTTGTTCTAAAAACTGTAAAATCATTGAGACAGGGACCCATCTTTCTCTGCATCTCTAAAGTGACTAGCATACATTTGGCCCTGAAACAAAATGAATGTGCCCAGATACTATAGTGATTGGCCATGAAAGACAGATTACTTTAAAGAACAATTAAAAAACACAACCATTGAACAGGGATCACTGAATAGAACAATAACTGGAAAAAGATATCAACTTAATTAATTAAGGCTGGTATCTATTTTTGCTCTCTTCTTCCTTCTCCACAAATCTAGGAGAGTGACTTCTAACGTGTCTGACATTCAGATCAGGGGTTGAGTTGGGAAGAAAGCAGTGGCTGTTTTGAATCTGCAGTCATCAAATCAAATGAATTCTGTTTTTCATTCTCTTTACAGGACTGCAACCTGTATTAAATATTTTATAGGTCCCTTCTGAAAACCTTTCAAGGGGCCCATGTTGAGGAGAATCTTTGAAAGGAGTTCTTCTATGGTAGAAAAAATTCTTACAAGTTTAAAGAGCTCATTGTTCCACAGTAAAGCATGTTAGCAATTTATTTTGGACAATTTGGATGGTTTTACATCTGAAAGTTCATTTCTGAGTTTATTGAGCATTATAAGAAGGTAATTGGTGGGACTTTAGGTAAAAGAAGAATGACAGAAAGATGTTCCTAATGCCCGATTTTGCATTTAGAAAAGAATAATTGGAGCATGATGTTACAGTTGTATGGTATTTCCCATAATCTTTCTCTAGTGTTTAAAAACTGTATTGTTCACTAGATAAAGTAAAGTCTCTGGTTTCCCATATATAATGAGTTCTATGAAACGGAAAGCAGGGGGAGGGATGCTACACAATCTTATGTGAGGATTTTTTTTATCCTTGTGGATTTCACCCCTTTGAGTTTAGCTTTGTTTCAGGTTTGAAAATAAATGACATACTACCGAGTTTCACCTTGCTTCACTTCTTGATCATGAATTCTGCACAATTTCAGTGCAAACCAAAAATGGGCCTGGACACCTATAATATTGTGAATCTTTTGACGAACCTGGGATAAGTTGTGAGTTTCTTAACAAAACCCAGAAGAAGGCAAGATTTTGTGTAGTTATGGGTTTCAAAACAGAAATGTGGTGCATTGCCCGCCTGCATGTATTCTCTTGCTTTCTCTCTAGCCCTCCCTCTCTTTTATGTAAACTCTTGGTGTGTGTGTATGGGTGTGTGTGTGTTTAGTAGATATATGAAAAAAATCCTAATTCTCAACACCGTTGCCTCTCATGAAATCATTTAAACCAGGGAAAAGTAGGTGTAAAAATGCTACCAAATCAGAATGGTAGCATTTCATGCTCACTCTGCACAACACAAAAGTACAGAACAGTAGAGAATTAGGCCTGTTGCTTTTTTTTTTTTAATTGGGACATTCGCTGAAAAGATCTGGCTAGATTCAGAAGTTTTCCCAGTTCCTATTTCATAAACTTAATAAGCATGGCATTTTGATTTGGAATTTAATTGAAATTGGTCCATTGAATTATCTTACCATTTTTATCAGATTTGTTGAAATTAAAATTAGAGATCTCATTGCCCCATCATTCTGCAAAGGTTAGGAACATCCCTGTATGTTCATTAATGCTTTAATATTCATCCCAGTACTTTCTCATGGACAGACAATGTTTTGTTTCTCCCTGTCATCCTGAGCAGCCCTGCCTGCGAAATACAATAGTTCCAGGTATTTCCACAGAAGAACCTCCCTTCAAAAGATTTCTCAGAATGTAGGTCACTTGAAAGGCTTTGAGAAAAGAACTTTTCTTGTTATATTATAGCCCCCTAAATATTGATTAACTGGCACTGGAAATACACTCTCCAGATTGTATCCACTTGGAGTATTCAGTGTCAGAGTGTAGCAAATATTTTGTTATGATCTATTATCCCAGTATAATCATACTACTCGGTCTGCTTTTCCCATTCCCAAAGTGGCTCATGCTTCTCCTGGGGCTCAGATGCATGGAGCACCCCAGCCTCATTGGGTCCTGGCTCCTTTGTATCCTGCCCCTCTATCATCATTTAGTTCTCATGCTTCCTGACTGCTAAACCACCTGCCCCCTGACTAATAATAAATACCCGCTGATCGACTAAAGAATAATAATGTTTTAAACAAAGGAAATGCTACTGGAAGGAGAACCCATGCCCCTAGCATTCCCTGTTGTATACCTCTCAGCATTGTAACATTCAGCACTGCTGGTCTTAATGGATATCTTGTCTCTCTAGGAAACCCTATTGCACAGTGGGGTCTGTTGTACTAGCATCTGCAATACTTCTATCAGTCATCCCAGGGTCGCAAGTGCACTGGCTCTGTTTCTGTCACAAAAGATACTGTGGATTCAGTCACATATTTATGATACAACTGCAGGGGGAATATTGTATATTTTTAAAAAATTGTAAAGTAAACTAATAACCTCTTACCACGGAACTGTAGAGAAAATGCCTAAATTATTTAGATGCAGTGATGCTAAGAAAAACCTAGTGCATGCTGTGAACTTCTCTTTTGAAAACTGGCCTTTTTTAAAAAAAAAACAACAACAACATATTAAGACTGCTTTAAATTGGTCTTGTGTAAGAACTAAACTTGAGTTAAAGGTAGTTACAAGAAACTTCTGTAACAATTGCTATAAATAGGGTGGATTTTTCCCCAGGGACTATAGCTGTAAAATCCAAAATGAATTTTGGGTGTGATTCAGTAGTTGATGGACTGATTTGTTCTGACTTATTCAGTGTCTGTCCTTTCCATTTCTTTATTTGCTCTGAGTTATGGATTCAGTGGGATTAAATACCACCTAGTGGACTTCATGGCCAGGGTGTTTCTCACGTTTAATAATGTGTCCAAGATTATCCTGGAACTGGTTTTCTCATTTTTCTGAATCCAATCTCTGCTAGACCTGACACCTGGAGAGGGGTGAACTCTATTCCATCCAAGAACTAGGAAGCCATGAATTTTGCTTTCCGATCAAGCTCTCCTGACCTCAGAAGGACCAGAGATTCTGTTTGTTTAGGAAAAAAGCTATGACTCCAGTCTGAGCTGTCAAAAATTTACAGCCATTTACTTTCTGTCTTCCCATAAAGGAGCATTCTTCTCCTTTTTCTTTCTTTCTTTCTCTCCTGCCTTGTTTGTCTGTGGCTATGTTTGCACTACAGCCTAGTGTTAGCATACCTATGTCGGTCAGAGTATGAAGAGGTGTGATCCCTGTCCAACATAGCCAGGCCATCAGAATTCTGTGGTCATAGATGCAGTTATAACAGGAAAACTGGGTTTTTATGGGTTATAGCTTGTTTCACTTGGGGTGTGTGGGGGGGTATTATGCTGGTACAAAGCACAGATCTGCTGGGATAGCTGCATCCACACTAGGAGTACTTTGCTGGCACAAAATACCAGTATTCCTACACTGGTAAATTGCTCCTAGTGTAGACATGGCCTATGTGTATTTGGTTTGGAGAAATCCCTTTAACAAAACTAAATGGCTCGTGATTGAGCCTGTGCCTTTATTTTTTAACTCATTTATTATTTTGTATCCTATGACAGAGTTGGAATGGGTTTTGTAACCTAAAGTTAATAAAGAAAGAAGGTTTTAAACACCCTAGATATTATTAAGAGATTAAATTGTTCCATCAGTTGGTCCTTTCTTCCCCAATAAAAAGAACATTTCATTTTAACACTATCCAGGATCATTTCCTAAATTACTTTCTGCTCTCCCTCCATTAGGCTTCTAGTGAGCCCAACTCTGGACATACTAGCAGACCAGCCCTCCTTCCTTCCCTCCCCCCCAAAAATGGAGTCAAATCTGCAGGGCAGTAGGGAAGAAAAGGGAAGAATGGGCATCATTTTTCTCTTTTTCCCCCAGCTGTCAATACCCTCCTGTCCACACCTCCCTGCCCCCCACTAAAACTGTACTTCATTTCCCACAGCCTATCACTTATTTTAGAACCAAATGTGCCTGTGTCACACACAGACCTGGTGTTTTGCATTTATTGCTGTCAGTTATTGACCTCATAAATGGCTCATTCTTGGAAGCGAGGTGCTGGAAAGCCTTACGCTACAGGAATGAATCACACTTAATTTCACGCATCCTCTGCTGCTTTTCCTGTTGTGTCCTTCTGGGATTTTCTTTTGTGGTGGTGGAATTTCCAGAGACAGACTGCAGAAAGAAAATCATATCTTCACTGGGAAAAAGAGGTATGTGAAAACCCTTCCAGAATGGAGTCAATTAAATACTGCACCAAAGTTACAGGGTATAGTAACATTCATGGAAGTTGTTCAAAATGACATAAAAAGAAAGGGATAAGGCAAATATGGAGCAAAGAGATTCAATTTCCTCCTCTGGTAATGAGCTAATTGCAATTGTGTGCAACTGCCCCTTCCTTACATTTTGCTGTGCTTTAGAGAATAAGTAGATGCAATTATTTTGGGCTGGCTGAATTACTGCTGACCAAGCATTCATATGTAGTTAGTATTGTGTTAAATGAGAGCCTTTGGAAAGGGAATATATATTAACAAAAAAAAAAAAAAATCAGCCCCCTCCTGCCGTGACTCGGATTCGAACCGAGGTTGCTGCGGCCACAACGCAGAGTACTAACCACTATACGATCACGGCGAGCTAGTGCAGTTAGCATGCTATAGGTTGTCCCCTACCAGAGCTCTGAGAACACAGCTACCAAGTGAGAATTGGTTGCCATGATTCACATGACTGTTTGCACCTCCAGGCAGTGCTAAACTGAGGAAAGACTTAAGAATTTTTTTGTTTCTCCATTGTTCAAAACTTATTTCTCCCCACAACTGTGCATAATCAGAAAAAAATTCTATTCTCAAATTACTGGTTCAACAGAATGTGTGTGTGTGTGTGGGGGGGGGGGTGTTTTGTTTTGTTTTTTTAATTGTGGAAGCTTTTGTTTTAAGTAGCTGGTGCTGATACCGTACATTTCTTTTTCCTGCAACAGTTTCTAAAATGCATTTCAAATAGGGTTTGGATTGGAAGTCTAGTTTTTAAAAACTGGCCTTGGCTATCCTATCATGAAAAGAAGGGGAACTGATCTTACACAACAACCACCCCCAATAAACAGTAGTTAGAGATTTTGAGTAATTCATTTTGTTTGAAAGATTCCCCCACCACACACACAATGATACTGTTCAATCCAGTGACCCAGTACTGCCAACTGCACACACTCAAAAGTCATGAATCAAGCCCTCAAAAATGATAGCAGTGGTTAAAAAACCTCAAGAGATTTTTAAAAAATACCAAATGTGAAGTTCTTTTTATTTCCCTGGTGCTGTTAGAGCATTTAGAGTGCACATTTTCAAGTTTTTCTCTGCAACCAGGCAGGAGAGAAATGTACCTGTTTTAAAAAGCTGAGATTCTCAGGTTATTATTAATTAATTTATTTATTAGTAGTATTGTGGTAGTACCTGGTAGTTCAGGTCATGGATCAGGACCTAATTGTGCAATGTGCTATATGAACACAGAACAAAAAGACAGCCCCCATCCCCAGAGAACTTACTATCTAAGCATAAGACAAGAGACAATAGGAGAATATGGACAGAGAGAGACACAATGTTGGCCAGTATGATAGGCAGTGGTTTTGGCATACCAGCTGCCTAACTTGTCAAGTTTTTTGTAGACCTCACAGCAAGAGAGAGAGTTCTAACGAGGAATTTTAGGGAAGCTGATGAAGTGACTTTAAAGCAAGTAGCATTGCTGGGTTGAGATGTTGCAGTCAGCAAATCACTGTGACAATGATGTTTTAATGCTGATAAAAGCAACAGTTTTCTACTAATATTTTATTAAACCAGGATCTGCACAAATCTCCATTGTGTTAGTCTGTGTGTTCTGAATATTTCCACCTACACTTATTAAATTTCTACATGTAAATCAACTGGGCTAAATCCTCTCTTTTGCTTTGGAACACAGAGAACAGATTTTTTAAATTAATTACTGAAACACACACAAGTACTTTTGTAAGAGATACTGTGAAAAGAATGAGACTTAGCTTATGTTTTTGCAGAAGAACAGGATCTCCCTGTATTTACATAAGAAAAATCTTAGGAAGGTAAAAGGGTCAGTGGGCCCATTAACCAGTCCACCTTGTTTTTCTTCTGCCACTTCTCTCCATACATCATTGTCCTCCTCACAGAAGTTCCCTTGAGAATTCATTATTTTTATTTGTTGTAATGTCTCTTCTGGATAATCCATTTTACATTTATAGAGCCAGCTCTAAGTGCAGCATGGGCCCATAACAGAGCCAGTTATGGCTGCCTGATTCTCAAGTTGCCACAACTGCAGCTCCAACATAAGTTAGAGCAGCATCTAGGCATCTCTAACTTATGAGAGCTAGCTACAGCCCTTATGTGATCATGCTCCAGCAGAGAATTGCCATAGGGGACTGCCAGGTTGAAAGGGAAGGGGTAAGCGCCAGCTCCAATGACTTTATACTGGTTGAGAATTCTCTAGACTTCAAAGTGTATAAGAATAGTACAGCAGACAGTACACAATGTATTCTCCTTTTTGTAACTTATACGTTTAGGAAGACTATTTAGCACTAACATAGTGCTTTCCATGTGGAAGGTCTTTACAAGAATGGGAAGGCATTTTACAGAGAGGGAAACTGAGGCACAGAAGTGACATGCCAAAGTGCTCTCAGTGAGAAATAGAGGTGTGAGAAAGGTGAAATATGTATGTCTCTGAAGGGCAAAAGTGCTTTATTGAGGTAGACTGCAGTATTACTTCACTACGGAAGTCAGTCAATTAAGGGAATTTGTTCAGTAAATGTGCTTTACATTTACTTTTAATATACAGAGGCATTCACAACAGAGTGCCCATAAATTAAAAGTGATTATTAATTTATTTAGTACAATGATCACCACACAGTAGCCTAGGAGAAAGTTAGCAGAGATCACCCTGTTATAGACTGTAGTTCAGGAATGCATCAGTGCGGCCTAGTGGCTAGAGCATTGGAATAGGATTCAGGAAACCAGCCAGCTGGGTGACCTGGGCAAACCACTTCATCTCTCCGAACCTCAGTTTTCCAATTGGATAATGATACTCACTTCCTTTGTAAAGCACTGTATCAGTGATAGGTCCCATTTAGTTCAATGAGATTTAAGAACTGTCTTGAATCGAGGCCATAGTTTCCTTCACTCTAAGGGCTTGTCTATGCATGGAGTTGTTTCTGATTAATTCCATGTGTGGACACTTTTATTCTGGATTAAGAGTGTCCACACATGGAGTTAATCAGGAACAACTTAATGTGTACAGAAGCACTCACAAAACACAAGACTCGTGAACTCCTCTCCACATCATTGAAAGAGATAGGGAAATAAGAAATTCACATGCAACATTGTTTTTTTGATATTGACAGAAGATTTGTGGAGGACTTCAACACCCGCCACCCCACTTTATTCCCCAGATGACATCACAAGCAATAACAGGAGTGGGAGAAGACTCGGGTTAAAGTGCACTCAGACTTGACATATGTAAATAACGTTGTTTAAGCACAGATGAGCTCACCTTTATTTCACATTATTTTTCAGAGTGCTGCTCACAATTTCAGGAAACTTAATTCCCATAACAGCTTGTAACTAAAAAGGCCACAGTATATAAACTCCCTGAAAAATTTCAGTAAAAACTTTCAGAAAGCCTGTATTTCATGTTTCAGAGTAGCAGCCGTGTTAGTCTGTATTCGCAAAAAGAAAAGGAGTACTTGTGGCACCTTAGAGACTAACAAATTTATTAGAGCATAAGCTTTCGTGAGCTAAAAAAAAAATTTTTTTGTTGTTTTTTTTTTTCCACCAAATGCATCCGATGAAGTGAGCTGTAGCTCATGAAAGCTTATGCTCTAATAAATTTGTTAGTCTCTAAGGTGCCACAAGTACTCCTTTTCTTTTTCCTGTATTTCATGTGGGGTTTTGGAAAATACAGGATCATAGAATTCATCCAAAATGTGTGTCTGTCAAGTCCCCTCTCTATCCAGGATATAATCCACACGTAGAAGAGAGATATTAAACCAAATACAAATAAGTAATAATAAAGGTATTTGCTCTTAGTCTTACTTCTGATACACTTAAGAGCCAATAATCAGAGCTTCCATAAAATGGCATCTAAATATTCTAACTCCTTAGCAATAAGCCCTCATTCATTTATATAGCATGTAATTCTATTGTTAATTTATATGATGTATTACATGAATTACTGATATTTGCTATAGTGTAATTTATAAAATCCAAATGCCCCTTTTAGAGATCTTCTTTCTAAGAACTGGAGTTCTTATATGAGGCAGTGATAAAGAAAGTTAAATTACACTCAGTGCTTAGCACAGAGACAAAGGGTTTCCTGGAATCACTGATGAGGGACAGTTAATTTTGTCTGTCACCCAGGAAAAACCTCCTGGTAACAACAATTCATGCCCGAGTAAGCATGATTTTCACATCTCTTGCTGTCCTATTTCAAGTAATTCAGGGATGTTGCTTTATTATTATTAGACACTACTGGCAAAGATCAAAAATAAGCAGACTGCATGAGCTTGTTCAGTCCAGACCTAAAGCAGGTGTAATTAATAAAAATCACATGCTCACCACGCCACAGTGCCTCACATTATCCATAAATAGACGTTTAAAATGAACAAAACAAACCCCAACAGCCCACACACTTACAATAGGCTTATTAAATGAATACTTACCTTATGGCTATAGGTAAATTTTACAAATCATCCTTGTATAAGTTACAAGATTTCTAATTGCTTGTTCATTGTATTATTAAGTTTCACTAATAGATTATTTTGAAATTCTGTAGTTTAAAAAAAAGATTATTTCCCCTCCTGCCGTGACTCGGATTCGAACCGAGGTTGCTGCGGCCACAACGCAGAGTACTAACCACTATACGATCACGGCAAGCTACCAGGGGACTGCATATTTAGGTTGCTTTTTCCCCTGTTGCAGTGTTGAAGTCAAAAGGCACAGCGCCACCTCTCGTCCACTTTGTTGTTTTAAAATCAGCTGGGCCACAGCTGGCTACAATATTCTCGCAAGCAAGTAACTACATTCTGCAATCTGCTCGCATTTGCTCCTGCGGTGAATTCTACTTTCAATATTAATTTATGGCTTATCAACCTGGGGGTCACGACCATCCAAAGTGGGCCATGAACAGGTTCAGGAAGGTCATAAAAGCCCACCCATGCTTTATGGCAATCCCACACATTTTTACATTTCTAACATACGGTCAGGGGACAATACATTTATTTAGGCACAGAAACTGTATCTATTTCTTTCCCAACGAGATGCAAAAACCACATTTGCTTAACAAAAAAACAAGCACCAGTCATTTCACTATTCCACAGTGACATTCTTTCGAATGTTCTTGCCAAGAATTTTTTTTCCAACTATACCATGCACTGAAATGTTGCTCAGATTCATTTTCCGGTATTTATAGAGTTATTCTCTTGGATAGGCCAGGAGATATTCAAACACCAATGCCAACGTCACATGGAACTGCCCACGGAGTGTGTATCAATTAAAGACAGAGGTGAAAGTAAGACGGTACGCCCCAGTACGGCATACCAGCAAGAGCTGGTGCACCTACTGGGGTGGATCGGCTTCCCCAGGTGCAATTTAAAGGGCCTGCAGTTTCCAGCAGCGGCTGGAGCCCCCGGCCCTTTAACTTGCTGCTAGAGCCCCGCTGCCGGAGCCCTGGGGTAGCAATGGCGAGGCTGGGGCAGTAGCGGCGGCTGAGCCCTAGGCCCTTTAAATCATCCCCAGAGCCCCGCCGCCGCTTCCCCAGGTCTCCGGCCACCACTACCGCCCCGGGCCCTTTAAACCGCTGCCAGAGCCCCCAGCTGCCACTGTTACCCCGGGGAGGGGGAAGGAGGCACTTGCCGGTACAGGGTGGGCCGGGGCTGGCTCTGACCCCCCGCCCCAGCGCCGCCCCTTCTGCCCGAGGCCCCATCCCTTCCGGGGGCCAGAGCTGGCCCCAGCCCAGCCCCGTACGGGTAAGTCCCTAGACTTACTTTCACCCCTGATTAAATGCAACAGTCAATTATTGCTGAATTATACTTTGATGCATGCTACTGAGCCAAACGCTGAAAACCACCTGTCTTTTTGCGTCTAGATCTTCAGGTCTCAATATAACGAGCACAAACAACGTTCGGATACCCAAAACAAAGCACGAGAGATTTTAATACAATTCTGTGAAATGAAGTATCCAGCAAAATGCAACTATACCATGCAACAGTCTAAGTAATGGGAACAGTCTTAAAATAAGAGCTTCCTACTATCTTAAATCATATTTAAGACTGAAAAACATTACAATGTGTTATCATGATAATTCCTCTGAGCAGTTGGCACTGGAAATATCTACAAGAATATGGGGTTGCTGGCACTGCAGATAGAATAGTGGGGGCCCAATCCATTACAGAGGTGTGCGCCAAAAACTTCACTGGCAATCACAGCCAGAACAGAAAATCTTAGCATCATGGGCTCTGTGCAAAGCACTGAGTAGGGGGCAATGCAGAGCAGCACTATGCCTGGGAGAGCATCCCTTACTATGCCAGGTGAGATTATATACAAATAGAATGGACATGATTTTTAAAAAACAAAAACCAAGATGAACATCAATGCAATAGATACTTTTATTTTCATAATTTTGCTATCAGAGGGGTAAGCCGTGTTAGTCTGTATCCTCAAAAACAACAAGGTTTTTTCTTTAAGGTGCCTCCAGACTACTCATTTTTTTATGAAAATAAAATTACTATTACTAAGTTCTCAAATGTGATGTTTTCTACATGCTGAATATTACAAACTCTGGTCTGCTCAGTGATCTTCAGCAAAGTCCTGCAAACTTTACTCAGGCATGGGAAACCGTGGAAATTTAGTCCAAGTAAGGAGAAAGAGATTCTAAACTCTTACAGCTTCCTAACATGCAAATACTGCTCATCATTCTTCACTAACATAAAATGATACAACCTGTCCCCAAGACCTGCCAAATGAGAGCCTTAAACTTCAGATCTTAAAAGTTTAAACCTTCTAACTGAAGTATTCTAATGTGGACTGAGCATGTTGCTGAGGAAGGCTGGGTTCTGGGATATGATTCAAAGTCTAATAAAGTCAACTGTTCCAAAGATTTCAGTGGGCTTTATAATAGAATCAGAACTAGAGACCTATCATTAACTCACCATATGACTTTAAGCAGTCACTTAACTTGTGTCCATCTGTATAATGGGGATAATGATACACACTTGTCAGTGAAAAACATTTCAATATCTACAGATGAAAAGATCTATATAAATGATAAGTATTATTACTAGTAAAGTAAACAGAACTCTGCTGGAACTCAGTAGGTCTGGAATTCTGCTCACCATGCCATCAGGGAAGAAGCCTACATCAACTGGGTGCTTATCTTAGTAAAAAGAGAATTTATAATTAGCAGAAAAAATTGCTTCAGGCTATTTATTAAAAATGTAAATGAAATATTTTTAGCTATAGTAATAGTAAAAAATATTACTTCAAATGGTTTGTAATTGAAAAAATATACTGAGAAACAATTCTGCTTCTATACTGTCTAGCTCCGATATTCTCTTCCTTCTTTCTGTATTAATCAAGACATTTGCATAAAAAACAGGAACTCTTTTCCACCACAATTTATCTGCTTCTGTAGCATATTCCTCTTTTGAAGGCACAGGGACTAATCATTGTGTCTACTTCTAGCAACAGAAGGATAGAAGACTCACCCAGGCCAGAAGCGGCTAGTCAGGAGAAGAGCATAAGGCCTTATCTACAATGGAAAAATTTACCCACCACTGAGAACAGCATTTAAGTATGGATTCTGAAATGGTGCTAAACATGATCTGGGCTGGTCTACATTTATAGTTAAACCAGCATTCACGTCTAGTTTATCTGCATCAGCAATGGATCTCCCTTAGTGCAGATAAATGACATTGTCCCCTGCTAACCCACAGAAGTCTCTGCAAGACTACACAAAGCAGAGGAGACTCAAACTCCATATCTTCTATATTTTGTACATTGCCATATAGATCCATGGCACTCACTAAACACCACAAGCTATAAAAGATGTGTGCCAAATACTTTAAGGCACAGTCCTGCATTGGGGGCAGTGTGGGGCACCCTCCAGTGGGTTTTCTAGGAGCCATTGAATCTCATATGGGCGCAATGCCCCCCAAGTTCCGGGAGAAACATGGCCATTTGCCCATCAGCCTGAATGCTCCCTTTCAATTATATCCTATTATTCCTTGTACAGTCATTACACCAGTGCAACCAAATCTGAACTCTTCATAGAATCATAGAATCATAGAATATCAGGGTTGGAAGGGACCCCAGAAGGTCATCTAGTCCAACCCCCTGCTCAAAGCAGGACCAAGTCCCAGTTAAATCATCCCAGCCAGGGCTTTGTCAAGCCTGACCTTAAAAACCTCTAAGGAAGGAGATTCTACCACCTCCCTAGGTAACGCATTCCAGTGTTTCACCACCCTCTTAGTGAAAAAGTTTTTCCTAATATCCAATCTAAACCTCCCCCATTGCAACTTGAGACCATTACTCCTCGTTCTGTCATCTGCTACCATTGAGAACAGTCTAGAGCCATCCTCTTTGAAACCCCCTTTCAGGTAGTTGAAAGCAGCTATCAAATCCCCCCTCATTCTTCTCTTCTGCAGACTAAACAATCCCAGCTCCCTCAGCCTCTCCTCATAAGTCATGTGCTCTAGACCCCTAATCATTTTCGTTGCCCTTCGTTGTACTCTTTCCAATTTATCCACATCCTTCCTGTAGTGTGGGGCCCAAAACTGGACACAGTACTCCAGATGAGGCCTCACCAGTGTCGAATAGAGGGGAACGATCACGTCCCTCGATCTGCTCGCTATGCCCCTACTTATACAACCCAAAATGCCATTGGCCTTCTTGGCAACAAGGGCACACTGCTGACTCATATCCAGCTTCTCGTCCACTGTCACCCCTAGGTCCTTTTCCGCAGAACTGCTGCCGAGCCATTCGGTCCCTAGTCTGTAGCGGTGCATTGGATTCTTCCATCCTAAGTGCAGGACCCTGCATTTATCCTTATTGAACCTCATTAGATTTCTTTTGGCCCAATCCTCCAATTTGTCTAGGTCCTTCTGTATCCTATCCCTCCCCTCCAGCGTATCTACCACTCCTCCCAGTTTAGTATCATCCGCAAATTTGCTGAGAGTGCAATCCACACCATCCTCCAGATCATTTATGAAGATATTGAACAAAACGGGCCCCAGGACCGACCCCTGGGGCACTCCACTTGACACCGGCTGCCAACTAGACATGGAGCCATTGATCACTACCCGTTGAGCCCGACAATCTAGCCAGCTTTCTACCCACCTTATAGTGCATTCATCCAGCCCATACTTCCTTAACTTGCTGACAAGAATGCTGTGGGAGACCGTGTCAAAAGCTTTGCTAAAGTCAAGAAACAATACATCCACTGCTTTCCCTTCATCCACAGAACCAGTAATCTCATCATAAAAGGCGATTAGATTAGTCAGGCATGACCTTCCCTTGGTGAATCCATGCTGACTGTTCCTGATCACTTTCCTCTCCTCTAAGTGCTTCAGGATTGATTCTTTGAGGACCTGCTCCATGATTTTTCCAGGGACTGAGGTGAGGCTGACCGGCCTGTAGTTCCCAGGATCCTCCTTCTTCCCTTTTTTAAAGATGGGCACTACATTAGCCTTTTTCCAGTCATCCGGGACTTCCCCCGTTCGCCACGAGTTTTCAAAGATAATGGCCAAGGGCTCTGCAATCACAGCCGCCAATTCCTTCAGCACTCTCGGATGCAATTCGTCCGGCCCCATGGACTTGTGCACGTCCAGCTTTTCTAAATAGTCCCTAACCTAATAGTCTCATGTACACCATGAGAGCATTTTACACCTGTGCAAATGATTACACAAGGCCCAAGCCTCCTCAGCTCCTAATCATTTTGTTACTCCATTTTTGCAATCTCTTTCTGGTTGCCTGGAATGAATATAATGCTGCATATGGGTTTTCATCAGACCCATGTAGCAAAGAATTCTCTGCCTTTCTGCTTGGGTTTTAGTCAAAAAACCCACAGGTCCATATATTCAGCTACAACTTTTTTTTCCTAAGTAAGTAAAACACGCAAAAGAACAAAACTCACAGTTCAGATGAAATCCCTAGAAGAATCTAAGTCCCTATTGCCTTCTACAGTGTAGTCATTGACACTTGTGCATCTCAAACACTGCTACCAGAGTTAAGTGAATGCAGTTTGCTAGCACTTAACACCCACCCACTTTATGCAAGGTGAAAGGCAATGAGGAAATCAGGCCTTGATTCAAGGAGTCTGTGGGTTTAAAATCTACACTTTTGAAAACTCCCAAATGTCTGTATAGTAAGGTAAACTACTTTCCATTATTTGATGCCTCTGGTATGCAACCCAAATCTGCAATGGTGTTTTTTGTTATCAGTTTGCACTGCAAATTCATATCTCATTTGCAGTTCCAGTCATCCAGAGTTTCTTTGCCGTACTGCATCCTGCTAAATTCTCCATCCCACTGTATATGTATATGGATTATTTCCCCTCTGGATTTATAAACTTGCATTTTTCCAAGTTGAATTTCATTTTATAAATTTTCTACATATTTTTAGCTTCATTAAGTTCCTTTGACTACTTCTCTGTCCTGACTAGAGATTGCAACAAATGACAATTTAGCTTTATCTCAGTGCGGCAAACGTGCATGATTTTTATCAGTTGTCTAATAATATTGGCTGTTTTTCTTAAAGGCCCAGTTTCTGGAGTCACGTGATTACATGAAAATCTCATCTTTCATTTTAAAAAAGTAACATTCTAGCTCTTGCTGTTGCAGAGGAAAGCTTAAAAACATGAACTCCAAAAGCTTAAAACCCAGAGGACAAATAAAAAGAATGTAAAATGTATTTTAAAAAAAATTCATGATTTAGGAATGCTTGGGATTAGCAATAGTTATCTGCATATTTCACTAACATGTTGCATGTACCCTGTTCCAGCTCATTACTAAAGATGCTAAGAAAAACCAAGCCCGGAAGTACCCCAGTAAATATTTTCCCTCAATTTAATACATTGCAGTTATTAACATCTTTCTTTTACATTCCTTCAGCCAGTTTCCAAGCCATGTGTCAGTGTTTAGATTGTACTGATATCTATATATGCAAAGAGATTTATGTGTATAGGATAGATACAGCACCTTTCATCCAGAAAGATCTCAAACTGCTTTATGAAATTGGGTTCCACAAACACTTATTCACATGAGTAAAATAATTTTATCTGTGGGCTTGGGCACTAAAATTATATGCAAACTGTCCGAAGGGATCACTCACCGGGGTAGAATGGCTGCTATTTAATATCACTCAGCAGCAATGCTCATTGTATGACAGGAAATGATGAATACTGTATCCAGATGAAACTGTGGGGGGCAGAGGAGGGATTTAGGTGCAGAAGACTGAATGTAATTACTTACGTTAGAATATGATCAAAACACTGGTTACTATCTCTGCTTTTACAAAATGTGCCAATGTATTTTACTGATCACAAACATTCAGGACCTAGATTTCACATTTCATTTATTAATAAGATAGGTCATGTGTTCAGTACTTATAAGGAAAGACTCCCATGCAAGTAAAAACCCAGCTCGACCTTGCTTAGCATGCAAAATCTGACAGAATCATAACACAAAGTCATATATCTGGATGTCATATTTTTTATTCTTCCATATTGTTCCCCTGTCATTTCCATTTATTATGATGGTTTGCTGTCCCCATCCAAACATGACAGAGCAGAGGTTGGGCAGGATATTTTTACCTGCCTTGCAGGGCTTGCATGGAAGAGGAGTGGAATATGCAGCAATATTGTGTATCAGCGCAGCTCCAAAATCTATACTTTCATTAAACGAAAAAACCTGTAGTCCTTATGATTGTGAAGAAAACCTTAAAGAGATGAACCTTGCATAATTACTGCAGCATTATGACTGAGTTTGCAGAGAGCCTGGGACAATAGCTCTGAGATAGTGAATTGCCCCATTCATATCAGTGAAATATTAACTCAGATGCCCAATAATGATGCTTTAAATGTTCCAAACATTAATTATTTCACTTCTGATCAAAGCATGAAAGAAAGAAAAGGGAGGGTCATGATCTCCATAATCTACTTTGAGCAATCTCTACTCTACATCTCATTTTTATGTACCTGCGAGAGCATCATCACATTTTTTCCACACCAGTCATGAAGACTAAACTGAGGAGTCTAGCAGAGCACCCATAATTATATTTTGAAACCCTATACATTGTGAGTGGAGTCTTATTTTGGCATCTCAAGTGGCTGGAGCTTTGGCGGTGAACAGAGTTTGAAAGAGCACTTCTATCTTTATTTTTCCTTTTTCCTTTTCCCATTTCAACCTGTTCCCTCTCTAGAGTCATCCTGAAAACATATGAAGGAAAAATCACACATACTATTCACATAAAATGAATATTATGGAATTGGATAGTAACAGTTAGCATTGTGACTTCCCTGAAGTGGAGCCAAAATTAGTACATGGACCTCCCAAACAAAAACCCAAGTGAGGCTGTCACTTGTTTGGGTTTTAGCCTATAGCTCCAGCCAGGCCAACAAGCCAGGATGAAGCATCACTAAACTTGGGTGAGAAGGCTCTGTATGTGTGCACAGGAGGGGGAGTCAGGGCAAAGTAATTCCACGGTGAAGACATATCCTCAGTCACACTATCAAAAATTACAGCTGCTGGTTCCATTTCAAAGGACTGTCAGGACAAAAAAATTAAAATTGCAACAGTGAGGGTGGAGAGGTCAAGAGTACAATGTCGGCTAAGGCAAGACAAATAAAGAGACACCAAGAACAGTTACAGGTAAACAGAGACCAAAACCTGCTATCTCTAACTCAGGCAAAATTCCCATTCAAGTCACTGGAAATTTTTTCTTGAATAAGGACAGCAAGTTTTATCCCTCGGTTGGAATGTTCCTGCTTTAATTAACCATCTCTTTTGCACTGAAAAACTATAAAAGATTTCCTATCATTCCAATACACTTACATTTTGCTGTTCATCTTGTTTATATAGATAAATATACTGCTGCAGTTTTTTTTCTTAAAATGCCTTCAAGCTATAAAGGATTGTGCCCCTGATGTCTGCTCCTTTTTCTAGGTTTCATTTTGTGTATTGCTACTTTTGTATTTCCATTACCTCCTATTAATTATTCCCTCTTGTAAATCAGTATATGTTTGCATTTACTTAAAAATCTAGGGGGTTGTATAAAGAACACTCACATTGTTATATAGATTGACCTTTTAAAAAATTGCAATAGACTTTTACACAAAAAGAAAAGGAGTACTTGTGGCACTTTAGAGACTAACAAATTTATTTGAGCACAAGCTTTTGTGAGCTACAGCTCACTTAATCGGATGCATTAACACGGCTGCTACTCTGAAACCAGACTTTTATACACTGCATCTACTCATACATACTGATCCAAATTTATCCAAAAAATGGGCCAAATTAGCCCCATGCTCACTTTTGCTGGCACAGTCCAAAGGTGGCTGCTGCTGGCCTGGAAGGGGGGTGGTAGTTTTGCTAGCATATATGCTAATTGAGCCTGCAGAATAGTTTAAGTTTAAAACTGTTTGCCCCAGTGGAAATCCTGACCAAGGGCAGGCAGCAATACTGAAAATGGTTGAACTGTTGGTACAGATGGGAGAAAACCTGTTTCAGGACCGCAACAAATGATCATGGAGGTCCCTTCTGGCCTTAAAGTCTATGAGAGGGGTATACATAGGTGTGAAAACTAGGGAAAGGGGGCTCCACTGCTGGGTCCTGGCCACCAGCCCAGGACTCTGCACCCACCATAGCTGTGGCCTCGGTCTCAGCCCCCTTAACCTGTCTGCGTCCCACACTGGAGCAACGGCCCTGTTCCCAGCCCCAGCCCTAGGGGACAGTGCGGGGCATGGACAGAGATAAGTGGGGGCACAGCACCCCCACTCTGAAACTGTTCCAGCGCCACTGGGGGTATACATTCTAGTGCACACTAGTGTATCTTGAACCCACCATGTGAACTCTGCTGGCATACACTAAAAGTTCTTTTGTGCGCATTAATGTAATTTTGTTTGAAATGGAACTACATTAATGTGTGTTAGGGAACTTTTAGTGCATGCCAGCAGGTCCACATGAGCCAGTTAGAGCACAACATGCTAGTGAGCACCAGGGACATGTGCCTCCCCAACCCCCTCTGCCCCAACCCGAGAGGAGCATGCTCTTCCCTCCCTATCACCACTACCATCCCAGCTCGGCAGGTGCTTGCTCTTCCTCCCCTCACCCCTCCCCACCCCCGGCAAAAGCTCACTCTTCCTTCTCTCCTGTCTCGCCCAACCCTGGCCCTGTAGGCGGTTGCTCTTCTTTCCCTCCTCCCAGTTCTGGAAGGACTTCTGTGGCCCAATGTTTATTGGAAGGCATATCCCTGCTTGCCCCCCTCCTTGCACCTGCCCCTGGTGAGCACAAAATTGGCACACCTCTGGTGCAGCTGTTGAGTGTAACAGCCATTTTTTTTCAGGATAAGTGTAAAAAGCAGTTTAGCTTCTTTATGGAATAAGATAAGTGAAACAAAAGGAGCCACTGCCCAGAACACAGGCCACAGGTAACACTGAATAGGACTCTGGGCTACGTGGGTGGAAGGTTCTGGGGGCTAGATACTGTGTGATGAAGATGTGTGTGTCAGAGAGAAACAGCAGATACGCCACAAAAGTAGAAGAGAGGACAGCAAACAGGCACTATATCAGCCCTCACTTGCACTTTCTGTAATGGGGTTGTGAATTGTTTGCTCTCATCTACACTAGCAGTTCAGCCATTTTCAATTCTAGATGGGAGGTCCCATTCTTATCAGAAACAGGTCAATTTCCTGTTGTAGGATAGGCTAAAAGATTATAGGAGCAGTTCTCAAACACTTTCATAGCATGGACCTCTTAAAGGAAAGACAAGGTAGACCAACTCATTTACCATTTATGATCACTAACATTTTTATTTGCAGTGTCATTGTAGCTTGTTGGTCCCTGGATATTAGAGAGACAAGGTGAGTGAGGTAATATCTTTTACTGGTGAAAGAGACAAGCTTTTAAGCTAAGTGGAATGATTCTTTAGGTCCCCTTGTGATGCTCTGAAGATCACCCAGACTAGTAAGGTTCTGTTACCACCTGATTTCTAACTTTGGGAGCCTATGCTGCTGTCCAACAAGCAGAGCTCTGACACCAGCTGACAGCCTACAAGCATAAAGATCTGAACCCTGGCTTCCACCAGCCTAGTTATTTCTTGCAGGGTGACTTCAACAACCCCCTCTGGTCCTGAGTCATCCCAAATCTGTCTCCCCGAGTTCTTAACTACTACATGCTTGGAATTTTCCCCTCTGGTTCGTGGCCCCTGAAGGAGTAAAACCTGCCCCCCAATAATCACTTTACATTGGGACATACACTCCACACAGTTTGTACATCAGAGACCTGTTTGGGTAAAAATAACAAAATATTTTTTATTAGAAAAACAGATTCAAAGATAAAATAGTAAGGAGAAGTACACACATACAGGTTACACAGAAAATAAAAAGAACAGGAGTAGTTGCGGTACCTTAGAGACTAACAAATTTATTAGAGCATAAGCTTTCGTAGGCTACAGCCCACTTCATCGTCCACCTTCTCTGTATGTATATATACATCTTCTTACTATATGTTCCATTCTATGCATCTGATGAAGTGGGCTGTAGCCCACGAAAGCTTATGCTCTAATAAATTTGTTAGTCTCTAAGGTACCACAAGTACTCCTGTTCTTTTTGCGGATACAGGCTAACATGGCTGCTGTTCTGAAACCTGTCATTATACAGAAAATAAAGATGCAATCTCAGGCATTATACTTCCATAGTAGCCAAATTCACTTTTCTAATACAAGTTAGAACATTTTCCTAGTGTGTCCTCTGTCCTAGAGGGGATCCACCCTGCTTGGATGCTAGCCCTTAGTTTTTGAACAGCCTTCACTTCAAGCTCTCTGCCCTTTTAACAAGATTTGCAGGGTTTCTTTCCCCCTCTCTCAGATTATGGTAATTCATAGTTATGCAAAGCTCTGTGTTGCTTGAAATCTTGTCTCTTTCACCAACAGAAATTGGTCTAATAAAACATACTACCTTACCCAACTTGGGCTCTCTAACATTTTTATAAAAAGAAAAGGAGTACTTGTGGCACCTTAGAGACTAACAAATTTATTAGAGCATAAGCTTTCGTGAGCTACAGCTCACTTCATGCATCCGATGAAGTGAGCTGTAGCTCACGAAAGCTTATGCTCTAATAAATTTGTTAGTCTCTAAGGTGCCACAAGTACTCCTTTTCTTTTTGCGAATACAGACTAACACGGCTGCTACTCTGAAACCTAACATTTTTATGGCAGCTATAGAGTAATTGCTTACATGGACAGGTAATCTCAGGAACGTAATGTTAGTCTGGGAGTTGTGTGAACTCTCACTGAATCTGGGGAGCATATCAGCCACTCTCCTTTCAGGATAAATGTAAAAAAGCAGTTCAGCTCCTTTATGGGATAGCTGAAACAATAAGAGCCACTACCCAAAACATAGGCCACACGCAACACTGATCAGGAATCTGAGCTATGTGGGCGGGAGGGTTTCATTGGGGGCTGGATGCAAACGCAGGGGCTAGATATTGTTTGATGGAGCTGTGCCTGTGAGAGAGAAGCTGCAAATACACCACAGAAGTAGAAGAGAAGACAGCAAGCAAGCATCAGAGACAGACAGAGAAGCGCTTGTACCCTGACTCTGAGAAAAAGCTAAGAGATAGCACTTTGGGGCAGAAAGGGGGTTGGAACTGTGAACAAAGAAACTGTCATAAGAAAACAAGAACGGCCATACTGGCTCAAACCAATGGTCTATCTAGCCCAGTATCCTGTCTTCCAACAGTGGCCAGTAGCAGATGCTTCAGAGAGGATGACCAGAACAGGGCAATTATCAAGTTTCAGAGTAGCAGCCGTGTTAGTCTGTATTCGCAAAAAGAAAAGGAGTACTTGTGGCACCTTAGAGACTAACAAACTAACTAACTTTTGTGTCACAAAAGCTTATGCTCAAATAAATTTGTTAGTCTCTAAGGTGCCACAAGTACTCCTTTTCTTTTTGGCAATTATCAAGTGATCCATCCTCTTATCATCCAGTCCTAGCTTCTCGCATTCAGAGACTTAGGGTTTAGCGGTCACTGGCTTAATTCCTACTGTGTTCAGCAAACAGGACTTTATCAACATTCTGTGTAAACAGACATGATTGTTTCAAAGAAATACCTGGTCCCATCATCATTTGTCCTTGTAACAGAAGCAATCTGCAAGACCCCAAATATTGGTTAACCATTCAAAAGGGGTAACAATATTTCAGTATTTCTAGATGCATTTAATATGTGATTTTTCCTGTATGCAAAAAGTTCACACTATCTATTTTCCCTTGTTTTCTCCTCCCATCTGGTTTATTCCTCTCTGCCATTCATATGCTGCCTGGTCCCCTTATTTCCTTGAGAATCCTCTCCCACTCTTATGCCTTGTTTAAATGAAAAAATGTTACTCTGTTTCCTTATTGACTAAGTTAAATCAATAAGGCACTCTTAAGCTAAAATAAGAGCATCCACACAAGGACATTGCTCAACTGATTTCGTAAAATCATTACAATTTTCTTGTGTAGGCAAGTTCTGAATTCCTTTCCTGCTTATTACCTCCAGAGCCAAAAGTGGCCCATATCTCTCTCCTCCTATGTAGCAGTAGTTCCTAATGGAGGTGGCTTAACTGGCTTCTTCTCCTCATTTCCAGATACTTTGAAGCCAGAAGCATCACATGAGTTGTCAGGTCTTCTCAGGCCCGTGGAACAAGTGCTCCATGGGCCTGAGAACCACAGTGTTACAATGTAGGTCATTATAGTTTTAACAAAAATTTGTAATCAGATTTAATTTTTCATATTTGCCCTTTTATTATACATTTCCCCTTGTAAAGATTCAATAATTGTGGGAAGATGATTAATCATAAAAGGCTTTAATCTTTCATATATTTTAAATGGTCGTAACATACACGAAGCAAATGTCAGTTGTTATAAGAATTCAATTATTTCCTTTTAAAATGTATTGGATTATTTTAGTGCATGTGCAGGACTAAAAGCAGTAGATAGAGCTATTGATGGAGTATTGCAGACAGCAGTGAGGGAGCAAACTAGATCCAGCTTGACAATGCACTGCAATCCTCTCCTGCAAAATCTTTTCTGTTTTTTGCTCCTGAGGCTGCTTATGATGCTGAATGGTAGCAAACTACACTGTTGTTTTAGAATGTGAATAAAGATCCTTTTGGGACTACAGTATTGCCAACCCTAAGTGTTCAAAAATCATCAGCCAAGCCTCAAAAAAAAATCACAAGATGGTCTTGAAAATCATAAGATTTAAAAAAAAAAAAAGAAGAAGAAGAAGCAACAGGTTCATTGTATTTGTCTCCTGTTTTCTAAGCCTTGAGGGAGCATTCAAGTCACATTTTGAAGCATTTCTCTGCAACTATGAGGGCTAGAAAGAAACTTACTTTTTTCATAAAAAATGAGATTCTCACGTTACGCATACGTTCAATAAGAGGACCTTCAAGAGAAACACCAACTAGTACCAGATTCATGACAAAATAACGAGAACTGGCAATAATGGGACTAAGAGAAAGCTTCCAATTTTTTTCCCATGAGAGACCTAAAGAGGATTTGGATTTGAAAATAAGGCTCTAAGGTTGACCCTTGATGTTCTGCTTCTTTTTGTATTATAGTTTAAGGATTTCTAGCAAAATAAATTATTCTGGGGGAAATAATCTTACAGTAGCCTAAGACATATATAAAGTTAAACAGAAGCAGTACAAACAGGAATATTTTTCTTTTTAAAGTTTCAGTATCTGAATTTTCTTCAGGGGGGAGGCAAAGTGTATTTGATTTTATTTAACTTAATATCATGCGTCTTCTTTTTTTTCTTTTTTTTTTTTGTTCAAAATATACTTTCCTACATAAATAAAATAAAATGCAGGATTGGCAAGATTATTAAAAACATTAGTTCACCCATCAGAGAATGCCCAAAGAATGTTTTTAAGTAGTCTCTTGTGATACTGACCATGTTTCATTGATTTAAAGTATGAAATATATTATCCAATCTTTAATTACATTGTGTCTCTCTGCATACACTTTAAAGCATTTTATTATATTTCTGCTCAGAGATCTGAGTCCCAAGGTTCTCATTTCAAAAGTACCCTCACAAAAAAAATCATCCACGTATATTTCCACATAGCATATCCTAAAGGGTTTCTTGTGCTGTGTTCAACTTTGAACACTGATGCTAGTTTTTAATGTTGTTTGAAGATCAAACGAGATTTAACCAACCAGTACTAGATACAGAGGCTTTATCTGCAACCACACTATGATGTGCCTTTAATACCTTTCAGCAACATAAGTGCTTACATCCTAATAGGTTTTTAGCTTAAGATCTAATCATCCACTCTTGAATTAAGATACTTGAATGAAGCCAACTCATTTGGAACTAAGCACTTTAATGTCAACAGAGACATATGGTATTGAGACTGAATTACAAAGGATCTCTTCTGAGCCATCTATTACAGAAGCAAGACTAAGACTCCAGCATTATTATTAGTTTACTCATTTATTTGCTAGCAAATAATTGAGAATAAGATCTTCTTCAGAAAGTGGAAATGGTCTAATAATTACAATCTGGTGGTACAGTACATTCCTGTATGCATTGATTAAATTTCCCCTTCCATATTTTATGTCTCCAATGCTGCTCCATAAATACAACTTTTTGTAAATGGAAACATTAAAAAAATGCAGTGCTACTTTGATTACCTGACTCTCACTTATTCAAAACTCTAAGGTATCAGAAACAAGGTCATGACCTCTAACATCCATTAATTACACTAAAAAGTCCATTGATTATCCAAAATTATTCAATGGTCTCCATTGCGCTCAAATAATTAAGGCTATATAAAACCTCTTCCTTTAAGATGGTGTTAATGCCAATGCCAATGACACCAATTGACAAAACCCAGGGAGTTTAAAGTTAAGATTGAATATCCATTGAGCAGCTCAGCTGGTGCTCTGCAACCTAGAGGGGAGGCCTCCCTCCCCTACCAAGAACTATAGAACTTCTGTGCAAAACCCATTTACTCGGGCTTTATGCTAGAGAGAAGAGTTTGGCCAGCCTTACAGTAAATATTGCAAAAAGTTACCAAAAAAGGTTATAGTGTCTCCATTCTAAATAGCAGTAATGCTGCCTTTTTAATGTTAGATTCTACACTATGAACATATTAGGAACTGGAAAATATCAAAGAATTCTTCCATGAATCTAGCTACCACCTCTCAGAGAGATGAATTACCTACATCCACAGAAAAACTCCTTCCATCTACGTTGGGAGCTTCTACTTTACAGCAGCATAGCTTTGCCGTTGCAGCCACAGTAGTATAGACATACCCTTAGGCTGGATCCTTAGGGCTGTTCGTTGCTTAATTCCCACTGAAAATTTGTGCAAGTTGGGTGTCTAAATGCCTCATATTGTTTCAAGGCAAGTTGCACATACAAACATATCCTGGGCTGAAATTTGGCCTTTAGAATGTTTCTAGAGAAGAAAGAAAAGGAGTACTTGTGGCACCTTAGAGACTAACAAATTTATTAGAGCATAAGCTTTCGTGAGCTACAGCTCACTTCATCGGATGCATTTAGACTCTCTGCATGAGGGACAAAATGGATTGGCCTAAAATGGGGCATAACACATTATACGATACTGGGAGCTAATTTTCATGTATTCTTCTTCCATGAAGAATTTGGAGGCTTTTTATGCAATTCACCACTGAGGAGCTATGTTCTTCGTTTTAGTGGTTCTTCAGAGGGCTGACCTTGCCTTTAGATAGTAGCTTGCAATCTAACCCACATCTGTCAGCTTCTAGGGCTTTCTGGGTCACCACAACACACATCTATCGTGCTGACCTTTGATGATTTCTCAAAGTCAATAATAGATTTCAGGACAGACTCCTCAATGACAATTTTTGCCTCCGCAATGCAGTGTGTACTACTATGAAAATATATAGAGAGCCCTTCATTTTTGGTTTTATTTTATTTAATTTTTCCCAGAAATTTACCAGTGTTTATTACTACAACAACAAAAACAGGTAAAAATTGGTGGAAAAAATATTAATAATTTTTCTGGGTAAATATTGGGATTCATTTTGGTGGACAGAAGGACAAGGGATAAAAGTATGCAGTAGATTAATGCTTTGATTAATGGAATTCAATGTGGTTTCCTGCAGAACTAAAACAGAGCTCAAAACACAATGCCACCTCTGAGTTTAAGAAAACAATATATCTCTAATCCCCATATAAAACTTTTCTTTTGAATAAACAGTAGGGCTGTAAAACGATTTAATAATTGGGCAGCACCATTTGCAGTGTGCTGGGACACAACTGCAGCCCATGTGACAACCTCTGGACCATACTAGTAGTATTCGATGCGGCCAACAGTGGTGAATAGGTTGAGAAACATTGTGTCAACCTCATTCTTTTTTCCTGTTTTTGTTTTTTTTTAAACTTTTGAATACTTCTTTGTGTTCTGAAACGTATTCTGATACAGATTTTCGATTTCTTCGAAAGGAATGTATGTGAAGTTACAATGTAACTAGGATGTGGGTGGGTGGGGATGTTAGAATTATACTCACGCTCCGCCCAACATTCTCCCAATCTCAAAGTAGTCACAGACTTCTGCTAAAATGCAGGACTGAAATAATTATTTAGTCTGGAATTTGAATTGTCATTATTAAGCTTCAATGTTAGCACATTCACAGGAATGAAGGCTGCTCACACCTCTCAGAGCTATTGTTCCAGACTCCTTGTCTGCATACAGTACTGCATCAGCTAATTTGGAAGTTCATCTTCATACTCATAAAGACTGGAGTTTTTTTTAAAAAAAGATGAAAGTTTAAATTCTGTATCAGCTTAATGTGACCCATGCACCTGAGCTATCACTCTAACTTAAATCATGATCAATTTGAATTTTGCCACTAAATTTATGCATGCACATGGAGGCTTCAAAGGGACTGAAATAAGGTGGGGAGAATGAAAGTAAGGCAGTGAAGACTGTAAGAAGATAGGAGAAACATGTTCCTCAGATACTCCCTTTAAAGAGAAAATTGAGACCCGGATCCTGAAAGCAGATCTGGGCAGGTAGAATTCAGCATCCCTGACAGACCTCTACCACCCTTCTGCACACAGCCTTTTACCTACACTAGCAATTGGGGATGTTTGCTGTAGCAGTTCGTTGTACTGGAGGAGGGTAGTTTGCCAAAGGGCAGAATGGAGCAGGGTGATTAAAGGGGATGATGGAAGGCTGGCATCCTAAGCAGGGCAGCGTTAAGGTTGCAGTGCATGGTCTCTGGTATATAGTAGGTCTGGTAATGGTGAGGTATGTGTTTGTGATGGAACACAGGGTAAATAGGTGGCTTTACATTTTGTTGCTTTTGTGCATTTGCACAGAAACTCTAACTAGTTCGCAAAAACGTTATTGTGAAGCAGTTTTCTAGGTGATAGTTGAGGCTTAATTTGGGGGATAGGATTGGCTAAGAGGAGGGAGTGGACTTGTAAAGATAATAGCAGTTGTGCATGAGCCCTTACATGTCAGCTGCCATGCATCAGTCCTCCTCTGCTATAGATACATTCTGACAGAAAAAAGTAGCTTCTGATAAAGAAAGTTTCACATGCACCTGGCCCCCACAATCAGTCTGGTTTGTGTGTGCCAAGCTCCAATCAACCAATGATGTTTGTGTACATATAGAATAAAATTTCAGGTTTACCATGATGAATAATATCTACAAATGATCCTAAATCCACCACTTAAAGAAAACAAAACTACCTGTTGCACCAGACCTACTCAGAATCCACCTTTTTATACAGTGTTGTGTAGATATTTTTTTTAAAGAGATATTGGCTAATAATGAAAAGGAGGACTGATAAGGAAAAGTTTCAGTCACAGCTCAATTTTGAAGACTTCCCATTAAAAAATGTATTAAGAGAAACCAAAGAAAATCAACATTCAAAATTCACTTGACATACAAATGAACAATGCATGCTGATTGGTCACCTACTTTTAAAGCAAAACAGAAAAATATGCCCCATTTTTCAGCACATTTGAGAACATGACCCTAACTATACAGTTGCTCTTAGGACCTTTATTTGTTATATATATCTTTATATATACACACACATATGCATGTATCTAGACATAGATGTGTTGCTATTCCTATAAGATATATCCCTGCCTAATTAAAAAAAATCTACTGTCATTTCTGAGGCCTTTGAGTAGTTCATCACTTTCAATAATGTAAAACTTTATGCAGAGAGCTAATTAGGAAAATGATAATGAGTGATTAAAAATAGAAGATCCATGTTGTGACTGGTAAACATGATGTTAACACACCCCCTACTTTGCCAGATTTCATGTTTTTCAAATGCAAATACCTTTCTCGAACGGGCTCATATCTGTTCTTGAATTCCAATCAGCATTTCACATTTTGCTGTAATTTTAATGAGCCACCACTTGAGGGAACCTAAGACTTTTTTTGCCTTATTCTACTCAGACATGAACACTAAATATGTATCACAAATGATAAAATAAAACATCCCAACAAAATATCCGTCTCCTTCCTAACAGAGAGGAATGAACACAATCTCTGGAAGATCCCACAACATGAAACCAAACCTATCCATTTACTGTAGCAAAAAGACTCAGCTAGAAGATGGCAATGTTATGAGGAATAAATTATGAAAGAGGAAATGAATTTTTTTAGATACAAATATTCATGGTGGTAAAAATCAGCATTTTTCTGGCATGAATTAGCAGAGAAAATTCTCCACTCTCATTTACACTACAGATTTCTTATCTGCAGTGTAGTTCTCTGAAGCATATATTCCACTTGTTCTGTATACAGAATCCCAGCTGACATCAATAGAAATAATTTCCAAAATCTGTATCATGGGTCAGAAAGTAGAATTTTATCCATAGAGATAAAACTCACTAGAATTCTTACTGATGTAAGACCAGACATCTCTTCTGAGTAGGGCTGGAGGCACCCAAACCAAATACCCTCCCTGAGATCTGAATACCACAGAGCTTTGGTAAAGTTCATATGTTGATCCCTACATTTTAGCTGGCATCTACCTCTGAAAATGAACCAGACCAACATCATGAATTTCAATACATGCTGAACTTTAGGAAAATTTTAATCCAGATCCAAACTCTGTTGCTTGAGACCATTGGTAGATATGTGGCTGTTTTCCTCTTGACTGTCAAGTTTACTCAAGTCTAAGGTGCATGTAATATACAGACCCTCTTCCTGACATCTCTCTTACTTTGAAAAATGCATACTAAATCTCAGTGGTATAATCAAACACAATTCCCTGCCATAAAAATGATTATATTTTTAAGACACCAGAATGGAAAGCAGAAATTAATTTCCAAATATAAAGCAGAGTTAATAATTACCAATGTTTTCTTCCTATATTATTATTTGTATTAAGATATTAAAGTAAGACTTTGACATGCAATGTCTTGTCTTCTCTTTCATCACAATATGACATTAGAAATCCGTGCTTGTGACATGATCATCAACTCTTCTCATGGAAAAGATTGATGGCCTATACTGCACATAGGATTTTAAAGTTATGGTACATTAAAGCAAGAGTTGGCAACTGAAGCCTAATGTATGCTAGAAAAGGTTTGCCAATATAGCTGCACTAGTATAGCTGTACCAGCAAACCCTCCTAGTGTAAAAACAACAAGGAGTCCGGTGGAACCTTAAAGACTAACAGATTTATTTGGGCATAAACTTTTGTGGGTAAAAAAAACACTTCTCCAGATACATGGAGTGAAAATTACAGATGCAGGCATTATATAATGACACATGAAGAGAAAGGAGTTACCTCACAAGTGGAGAACCAGTGTTGACAGGGCCAATTTGATCAGGGTGGATGTGGTCCATTCCCAATAATTGATGAGGAGGTGTCAATTCCAAGAGAGGCAAGCTGCTTTTATAGTGAGCCAGCCACTCCAAGTCCCTATGCAAGTCCAAATTAATGGTGTTAAATTTGCAAATGAATTTTAGTTCTGCAGTTTCTCTTTGAAGTCTGTTTCTGAAGTTTCCTAGTGTAGATGCAGCTTATACTTCTATGAGAAAATATGGGAAAATCCTTCTGACTTTGTGATCAGTAACCCATAGAAGAGAAATTCATATAGGGGCATGAATGGGAATTTGCTTAGTTATGTACCCAGCATGTTAGTCATAAATTTGTTCAAATTAAATAGGGAAAAACATTTTAGGCTTTCTATTCCCTTCTCGTGCCAATGTAAGATTGTTCCCTTTGTATAAATGTGATGCCATGTAGCTCTCCTCCCTCAAAGCATGTGGGCTTGGTGAAGAAAGAAGTTCCAGGGAGGAGCTAGGCCCTGGGGCTAGAGACATTCAAGCAAGAAAGAACAAACCCAAAGTGCAGCCTCTGCAGGTATTGCAGCAGGGACCATCAGACAATGATGAGGTCATCAGACTGCTTTGCACAGTTTTGACTCTGGACATTCTCTACTCTGTGATAATTATTCATTTGCTTCAACCCCCCTCCCATCCACTCTCTCATAGTCCCTTCTCCTCAGCCTTTCTCCATCAGGCCTACATGCTCCCCTCCGTCTTCTGCCCAGTTCTATTCTTTACCCCCTCCTTTCCCTGGCTCCTCTCTTTTGTCTTTCATTTAGCTAATTCCCTCCTAATTAAACTACAATCTAAGCATCAAAGAAACCAAATGACATTCACAAACTATTGTTCAGGTCTGGTCTACCCTACAGACCTATGTTGGTATAACTACATTGCTCAGGAGTGTGAGCTTCTCCCATCAACATAGCTACCGTCTCTTAGCATTATGCTGATGGCAGAGCTCTCTCCCATCGGCGTAGGAGCATCTTCACTTAAGCATTACAGCGCTACAGCAGCACAGCTGCACCAATGCTGCATTTTAAGTGTTCACTCAGTTCACTCTGCTTGTCTGTCTTGTCTATTTAAATTGCAAGCTCCTCAGGACAAAGACTGCCTATTACTCTGTTTGTATAGTGCCTAGCACAAGGAGGCTCCTTCATGGTTGGTCCCTACCATAATACAATTGCTAAATAATACTAATAATAGTCCAATGTATTTTAAAACAACAGGTTTTGTTTCTAGAACAGACAGAAGGAACATCGCCTATGTAGGGCATGACAAAACTGAGATTTTTAAAATGATTTTTATTGTATATCTGTCATGCGAATAATTTCAATATGGTGGGAAAAGATGCACTTTCCAGGAAGGCTTATACAATATTAATCAATTGGTTTGTCTATCCTGCTGTGATCAGCTTTGTCTTGTACTCACTGACACTTGCAAGTCCAAAATGGAATATATCACTGTCTGGTCTTTAGTACATAAAATAATAATTAGCAAGCCTCTAGGCTAGTTGAGGATCTGTCAGCCCAAATTTGTTTAAATGAATCTAGTAGTCATCTCGTGTGAAACTAAGGGTAATAATTGTGGAGCATTTTTTTCCCCCAATAAGGTAAGGGAAATTGCTAGGACCTGCTGTGACTGGAAGTATTTGTTAGACATAATCCTAGCATGACTATCGCAGGTAATAAACATCTAATCAGTGTTACAAATAAATCCCTGCATGCTGGATACAGATGCACCTTCAAGTGCTGGCAGACCCCTTGTTGCAACAGAATGTTAAAATATGGAAGCTGCAAATTCAGATGTGTTCATGACATTAGTTTTCAATTGTTTACTTGTTTTGTTCCATCTGTGTTTCTTTGTTCAGCCAGTAAAAGTTTGGCAGTTAGACTGCGCCATCTTTGTGTTACCTGCATATTCATTTGCACCATCTTTAGTTTTGCCATCTGACCAACTCACTCGTGTGTCATGTCCTTCTACTATTGCTTTTGCTGATCATTTTGGGGCACAATCCTATGAAGTGCTGAGCACCTGCAACAAGCTGTTGAGAGCTTTCAACTCTCAGCATCTTGCAGGTTTGGCCCTTGTTTTGCAATTCATCTGTTTAGGAAGAAATGATTTTTTCAAATTGCAACCCTTTTTCTCTGTGGTGTAGCTCAATGAATTGTATCTTATTGTCTCCTCTGCTGGATTGGAAACAAAAATCACATGATCCTTTTTCATATGATTTATAGAATAGATAAATCCCTTTACTCTGGGACAAATATTTCTCTTAACAGATCATGGATAGTATCAATAGAATAATATTGTGATTTCAATCAAACAAAAACAATTCAGTTTCTGTTGTCATTTTGTTGGAGAGTCCCTCTAGTTCTTTTATTTCTTTACAGAGACCAGAAGCAATTTTCTAGTCTCATTCAGAGCCTTCTTACAAAAAGCTTTCCAGTTTACAAAACACTCTTCATCTCCCATTCCATGAATACAGACTATGTTTATTGTCTCCCCAGCAACATTTGACACTTAAAAGGAAAATGTCAAATAGATCCAGAGTTTAACTTGCTCTTAAATAAATATTTTTAAAGATTCCTGTGACCCTGAAAATTGTGCTAATCTTCTCATTTGAGGGCTATAACTTAAAAACTCCAGTTTTTCTGCTAGACATCCACCCAGCATGCAAAGGATCTTGGGTTTGTTTGCCCTCATGAATCAGAATAAATCTGGTAGATTAAATTTTAAGCCTACTTGCCTTTGCGGTGACCCTTCCAAATCATTCCATATTGCATCTCAGTTTGTAAGGCATAATTTCTAGATGAGCACCTCTCTCAGCCCTTGCTAAAGGTGCCTTTACCAAATCCAGGGCTTGATCCTAAGAGGTATTGTGTAGACACAATACCCATTGACTTCCATTAGAGCTCTGTTTCAGAGTGACAGCCATGTTAGTATTCGCAAAAAGAAAAGTACTTGTGGCACCTTAGAGACAAACAAATTTATTTGAGCATAAGTGAATGCATCCGATGAAGTGAGCTGATGAGCACCTCTCTCAGCCCTTGCTAAAGGTGCCTTTACCAAATCCAGGGCTTGATCCTAAGAGGTATTGTGTAGACACAATACCCATTGACTTCCATTAGAGCTCTGTTTCAGAGTGACAGCCATGTTAGTATTCGCAAAAAGAAAAGTACTTGTGGCACCTTAGAGACTAACAAATTTATTTGAGCATAAGTGAATGCATCCGATGAAGTGAGCTGTAGCTCACGAAAGATTAGAGCTCTGAGTGCTCAGCACTCTAGGTTAAAGCCCTAAATACTCAATGCATTAAAAACATTGTCTCTGGTTTTAAGACAGTTCCCACACATTTCTGCAACCCCAATTGTTTGTATTACTGCATGCACACATTCAAATTTGGGCTATTTAAACTCATCTGACTAGATAGGTTTCTATGTAATAATGGTGGCTACATATCTATATCAGCAATGTGCTTGCAAAGTAGGCTTGCACAAATGCAAGCAGACTGTCTGAAAATAAAGCTCATCCTTTATTGAATTATCTGCCAGGAAAGATAAACATAACAGAAGAAATCTACTTCAACCACCTGACCTTTTTCTGACATTGGACTGTGCCTCCCATATTTTGTTTTATTTCTAGGCTTTTGTTTACACAGCCAAAGAGGCTCATGAGATGATTTTTGGCCCTACTGTTAAAGGATCAATTCAAACCTTATTTTCTGTTCTTAGGGTAATATTCTTGAACTCATAATCTGTCCATTATATTTATTTCTACAATGACAATACCCAACTTCTCATATCTTGTAACTGTGGAAAATGCCAGTTAGTGGCAGTCTAGTTAAAACTAGCCTGGGGTCAAATTCTTCTCTGATTTATACCAGATCCAAACTTCCTGAGATTTGGGTGGTGGATATAGCTGTGGTTTTATTCAAAGCACGTGCACATGGAGTCTGGGCATAAAATGTATACAACAAGACATTATGAAAAATCCTCCCCAAAAACTATTAGGTAGGCTAATGTAGCTCATCCATGTACTGGATCTAGAATCTGAGGCTTAGGTCCCTGTCCACCTATTAGAGAAAATGCTTTGTAAGGCAAGTGTCAGGAAGCATACCTGCATGTCTGGGGATGCACCTGCTCTACTCAAAGACAAAATTCCAGAGCTGTTCAGTCTCCCAGTTCAGCCCGATGGTTCCTGAGTCTGGGCGGCCCCTCCCCAATGCCAAAGCACCTGCTTGTATCTCCCATTTAGCTGTGAATGGGAGATGCTCTAGGCTGTCTCGCTATGGTTAAACCCTGAGAGGACTCTAAACTATACAAACCCTAGAGTCCCCTTGAATTTCCCCTTCTGTTCTCTGCCATTACCTCTCTCTGGGTCGCTCCTCTTCACCTTTCTCACATTTCCCCCCACTTCCTCTCAGTCTCTCCCTCCCCACCTTCTGTATCGTGGGTCAGAAAATAGAATTTTATCCATACGGAGAAAACTCACTAGAATTCTTGCTGATGTAAGACCAGACATCTGATCTGAGTAGGGCTGGAGGTACCCAAACCCCCTTCTCAAGTTTCCCCCAACCTACTCTCAGCTTCTCCCTCCCTACCTTCCTCCAGCTTCCTTCTGTCCCTCAATAATGTGCTTCCCTGACCAGAGAGATCCTGTCTAGAGTGCGGTCCGAAACATGAGATAGATATATGGCTAGAGCACTGTGTGTTATATAGGGTACTCTAGCAATATCTTTTGGCCACGGGCTATTTGGGAACCACCCTCTAGGTAGGGTTGCTGTGTTCAGGAATGCCCACTGCCGAGTGACAGGAGAAAGCCTGGGGAAGATGGGGAGGGATGGAGGAACCAGAAAAGTGAGAACCAGATGCAGAGGAAACAGGGGAAACTCATGTAAGGGGAAGAAGAGAGGGAGTGCTGGGGGGGCAATGGGGTTGAGGCAGAGAGAAAGGGGGGCATTGGGAAAAGTCTTTGGGAGAGAGAGAGAGCGAGCGAGCGAGCGAATGAATGCAAATGAAATAATGTATATTCACCAGATTAGAGCACTACACCATCAGGATAAAGTCTCCAGATTTGTGAACTATAGCTTTAACAGGTCTTAAAATTCAGTTGATGTCAGTGGGAATTTTGCCTGCTTGAGGACTACAGATCAAGCCAAGTTTCATGGTCACTGATCGTTTGTACAAGATATTGGGGAGCATCTAATACTAACTAAAAGTCTGAAGTGAAAAAGTAAGAAAAAGAAATGCATTATATATATAGATTTATTTTGTGTATTCAACTTTAAAGCATATGGGAGGAATAAAATTTGTGAGGAAAAAAATCTAGTTTACAACAGATTGACAACTGAAAAATAGAGGTGACTTCACCTGGATTTTTCCCAGTTTTCTTCCTCGAACATAAGGTCTGAAAACAAAGCTGGTTGAGTTGAACCCCCCACCCCCCCAGGTTTAAATTAGTTCTTCATTGCAAGCTGTTACATAATAAGATCTGTGGATGGCAAGAAACAAAGCCACCTGGACTCATTTAATTGAATGTGTGGTAATTTAAATCAGACAGAAGCACACATGAAGAAATGTGATTGTTAACCTCTCACAGATCTCATTTAGTAAACAAAGCTTTCACAAGTTGTGTGACAGTGATCAGAAGTCTCCATTCTGTGGCATGTGAAAATCCCTGAGCCATGTACTGCATAAGCAATAGACATAGTGTTGGTTCTCCTGAGAGAATATAATACACAATGCCAAGCTCTGTTTCCTTATTCATGTTAAGTTTTGCGCCTTTATGGAAATGACTTTCGGCATCAGTACAAGATTTTGGAAATTTAAGCTTTCTTACCTTTTTTTGTTTTTAAATAGAATAAAGATGATCTCTTTACGGCTTTGGGTGATCCAGGTGCTTAGAAACTCCATCATCAGGAAATGAGTTTTGACTACCTCAAACTGACAAGCTTTTGTCTTCGTATTTTAATCTCCCAAAATAGTTTCTTGTGAAGAACATGGAGGTCATTTAGTTTACTGGGCTTGCCATAGTCAAAGTGTATAGACGTCCATTGCTTGTTCCAAAATAGCCTGAATTAGTTGACCTTCAGGGCATGCTGCAAAGCCTATTTTCCCCAGGCTTTTTCTGAGCAGATTTCCTAACTGTTAAGTCTTTAAATATACAGGCCTGGTTCTGGACTGCACTAAGTGGCAGCACAGCTTTGGAAGGGCAAAGATAACTTAATACCACCTTTACATGTCTCCTATGTTAGGGCCAGCCACTGACTGTATATGGCTCAAGATTTGGGCATTAAAGTGCGATAGAAACTTTATAAGAGAGCACTTGGAGTTAATTAATGCACCAATCTGGATATTACAGTAATACACAGGTAGATGCCAAAAAAGATATGCTAGGGCTTCAGCATGCATTAATATGGTTATGATGTGGTGTGGAGGTCTGTAGCCTGGTGCTTGATGCTTAGCAATAAAGATGCAAAGGGACCCCCCTCACTTTCTAATAGTATAATAAACACAAACAGACAGACACACACACACACACGGCTATTTTCTTCCTAAAAATGTCTTTGATTTAAGGTTGCTAGCCTGCATATCCCACCAACACAAGACATACAAAGCAAGGAGATAACCCCCTAAATCATTCAACACCTCATCTTCTCTCCACTCATTAGTGTTCCTTCTCATTCTCAGTTTTCCATTTCCAGTCTCTACTTTCTAACCTTCTTTCCAACATCCAGAGCCCACACTACAGATATAATATATTGAGACACACATACACATGTATATGTATGCAGATTTGAGAGTATATAAGGGAATGCATATTTCTTTGGACACTGTAGAACAATCTTTCATGTATTTAGAAAAAAGTAAATAATTTGCTAACCCTATAAACTGCTGGGGTTACAGACTGGTGAGTAGTGCTTTTCTAAGAAAAGAAGCACCTGTTGTATGTACAGGCACGTGCATCTCTCTTCATTCTGACAACATGCGCATACCCTACAGAGGCTTCAGCTGGGCACCAACTCTCGGAACTACAATCTGTTACAATTAAAAAACAGAAATGAGTGGGTCTTGGCAATATTTCTCATATAACAATATGCCACAATTGGTGTATGAGATGGGGTTTTAAAAAAAATTAATCTGGAGAAACACCAAGACTCTACCAATGGGGTAGTAAAATGGTATTGTCCAAAGAGTGACTCCAAAAAGGAGAAGCTCCAGAATGGTTTGGTTCTCACGCAGACATCACTATCAAGTTCTCAGAGAGAAAAAGAAGGTGAAACCCAAAGATTTACAGTATGCTCTTGGGGATAAAGGTGCTAATGGCTTGCATATTAGGGGTCCCTGATAGCAACCACTCCAAGTGAGGTGCTCCACAGGCTGTGTCTACACTACGCACCATTTAACGACACAGCTGTGCCACTACAGCTGTGCTGCTAAAAGGTGTGCAGTGTAGCTGCTCTTTGTTGGCAGGAGAGAGCTCTGTGGCTGACAAAAAAAATTCCACCCCCAGTGAGAGGTGGTAGCTCTGTCAGCAGGAGAACTCTCCTGCCGACAGAGCGCTGTTCACTCAGCTGCTTTTCGACAGTAAAGCTTTTGTCGTTCGGGGGTGTGGTTTTTTCACACCCCTGAACAGCAAAAGTTTTACTGATGAAAGTCCAGTGTAGACAAAGCCATAGAAAGACTAAAGGTGACGTCTTCACTCAGAGAGAGATGTGTTTTCACATCAATATAGATACCTCAGTGTAAAATCCTAGGGGGGACAAGGCACTGTAGTTTTTTTCCTGGATACAACTAGTCAAAGTCAACCCCAGGGTGGAAGATATAGTGTTGACCTTGACTAGCTACCCCAAGGTAAAAAACAACAGTGTCTTAACCCCATTAGTATTTTACATTAAGGCCTTGTCTTCACTAGTAAGAAAAAGTGTATTTTTACCTCAGGGTAACTAACACATATGACAGGTTTCAGAGTAGCAGCCGTGTTAGTCTGTATTCGCAAAAAGAAAAGGAGTACTTGTGGCAACTTAGAGACTAACAAATTTATTAGAGCATAAGCTTTCGTGAGCTACAGCTCACTTCATCGGAAATGAGCTGTAGCTCACGAAAGCTTATGCTCTAATAAATTTGTTAGTCTCTAAGGTGCCACAAGTACTCCTTTTCTTAACACATACGAGTTATCCCAAGGTAAAAACACAACGAAGATAGGGTTGTCAACTGTCTAATCACAGAAACCCAAACACCATTGCCCTGCCCCTTCCCAAGGCCCCACCCTGAGCTCACTCCAGCCCCCTTCCCTCTGTCGCTCACTCTTCCCCATCCTCACTCACTGTCACTGAGCTGGGGTAGGGGGTTAGGGTGCAGGCTCTGGGCTGGGGCAGAGGAATTTGGAGTGTGGGAGGGGGCTCCAGGTGAGCCTGGGGCAGAGGATTGGGATGCAGGAGGGGATGCGGACTGTGGGAGGGAGTTTGGGTTTGGGATCAGGGCTGGGGCAATGAGTTGGGGGTCAGGTGGATGGCCCTTACCTCGGGTGGTTCCTGAAAGCAACCTGTCACATCCCTCTGGCAGCTGCTCCTACATGGGGAGGGTCAGGGGGTCTCCGTGTGCTGCCCCTGCCCACAGGCACCATCCCCGCAGCTCCCACTGGCTGCAGTTCCCGGCCAATGGGAGCTGCGGAGTCAGCGCTCAGGTCAGGGGCAGCATGCGGAGACCCCCTGCCAGGGGCCACATTGTGTGCTGGCCGCTTCCAGGAGTAGCACGGAGCCAGGGCAAGGAGGGAGCCTGCCGTAGCCCCACTGCACCGCCAGACTTTTAGCAGCTAAAATCTCCCAGTTTGGCTGCAGTAGCCTCTGGGAGATAGAGCCTGATTCCAGGAGACACCTGGTGAAACCAGGAGGGATGGCAACCCTAAGTGAAGACAAGGCACTTTAGTGTTACAGTAAGATAAACTAGGGTGAATACTGTAGAGGGTATACTGCTGGCCTGACCTAGTTTAATCTCATAACAAAAGTTAAGGTTAACTTTTCTCTTCTGTGTTTTTACCTCAGGATTGTCTGGGAGTTGAAGCTCAGTGGTTTCTTGATGTTACAGAGCAGCTGCACAAAAGCAGGGCAAACGTCTAGGCTCACCTTTTTAGGCCTTGGTGAACAACCTTGGATAGTGGTTTCCCAGGTGTAATGCTATGTCTTCACTACATGCTAATGACAGGGCGAGCAACTGCAGGGTCAGTCAACCTATCATAGTCTAAATTTACAGAAGCACGACCATAGGTACCGTGCTGGTCACACCCAATATCCGCACTGGTGCTGTATCTAGCCATGACAAGCAAAACAATTTTCTGTGCATGTATGCCAAGATTCACAGCCCCACAACTCACTGGATCATGCTAAGCTTGAATTTACACTGGCTTACTGTAGTTGGCTTTGTTCTGCTGTGTCAAACACTGGAGATGGGTGAAGCGGGAGAAACTGCAAACAGGCAAACTGAAAGCTGGATATTGAGCAAAGGCAGATTGATAGTCCAGTTCCGGTCAGAAGTCAGAGCACAAGTAGATGGCAAGTTAGTAAACAATAATGAATACAGGGGGGGGCTTATGGGAAGGGATGGGAGGACTATCACGTACTGATTGTTATGATTGCCAGTGTAGACAAAGCCATAGAAAGACTAAAGGTGACGTTTTCACTTAGAGAGTGAAGTGAAGTGAATGGCTGCTAGTTTTCACTGCAGTTACCTCAGAATAGTAATTCTCATTAACATCTTCCTTGGGATCTGCCCTCTAGCTCAGTAGTGGAGTGGTGGCTACCTTGGCATGTGGCACCGATAGAGTCATGGATATGTGAATGCAGAGCATCTTAAGGGGAAAACCCATTGTGCTGTTAATGAGGATGAAAGTCTTGAGGAAAGAACATCAAACTGAAGCGGAGGGAAACAATCCCATAGTTGGGACCTGCCTTCCAGATGATGTCATGGCAATTCTCGCACTAAGGATCCCCTTGGGGAGAGGACCCATATTATCAGGAAGAGACAGGTAATAGTATGGGGGGTGGACTATTAGAAATATAGATAGTTGGATTTGTCATGGTGAATTGCCTGCTGGGAGGGAAGGTTATGGACTTCTCAAGACATCTAAATTGACTTATGTGCAGTGCAGAGGAGGAAACAGTGGCTGTGGTACATGTAGTTACTAGTGACATAGGAAAAAGTAGGAGAGTGGCCCTGGAAGCCAAATTTAAGCTGCTACATAAAAAATTAAAGTCCAGTCATTAAAGAAGACCCTCCCCCCCCCCACACACACACAAAATGCCACTACGGCTAAACAACAGAATAAAAAGGCAGTTAGAGGCAAAAAGGCATCCTTTAAAAATTGGAAGTCAAACCTACTGAGGAAAACACAAAGAAGCATAAACTCTGACAAGTGTAAAAATATAATTAGGGAGGCCAAAAAAGAATTTGAAAGGTAACCAGCAAAAGACATAAAAAGTAACAGCAAAAGTATTTATAAGTACATCAGAATTAGGAAGCCTGCCAAACCATCAGTGGGGACACTGGACAATGAAAGTGCTAAAGGAGCACTCAAGGAAGACAAGGCCATTAGGGGAAGCTAAATGAATTATTTGGATCAGTCTTCACTGCAGAGGATGGGAGAGAGATTCCCACGTGTAAGCCACTCTTCACATGACAAATCTGAGGAACTATCATAGACTGAGGTGTCACTAGAAGAGATTTTGGAACAAATTGATTAAACAAACACTAATAAGTCACCAGGACCACATGGTATTCACCCAAGAGTTCTGAAGGAACTCATATGAAATTGTAGAACTACTGACTGTGATATGTAATCTATTGATCAAATCAGCCTCTATACCAGATGATTGGTGGATAGCTAATGTTTTTTGAAAATCTCCAGTGGCGACCCTGGCAATTACAGGACAGGAAGCCTAACTTCCGTAGTAGGCAAATTGGCTGAAACTATATTAAAGAACAGAGTTATCAGACACACGGATCACATAATATGTTGGGGAAGAGTCAACATAGCTTTTGTAAAGGGAAATCATGCTTCCCCAATTACTAGAATACTTTAAGGGTGTCAACTAACATGTGGACAAGGGAGATCCAATTGATATAGAAAGCCTTTGACAAGATCCACACCAAAGGCTCCTAAAGAAAGTAAGCAGTGCTGGGATAAGAGGGAACATCTTCTCATGGATCAGTAACTGGTTAAAAGATAGGAAACGAAGGGTAGTATGTCAGTTTTCACAATTAAGAGGTAAATAACAAGAGATCCTTTATGCTGTTCAACATTCATAAATTATTAGGAAAATGGAGTGAACAGCAAGGTGGCAAAATTTGGAGTTGATACAAAATGACTGCAAAGAGTTACAAAGGGATCTCACATGATGAAAATTCAATGTTGATAAATGCAAAGTAATGCAGAATGGAAAACAATCCCCACTATACATACAAAATGATGGGGTCTAAACGAGTTGCTACCACTCAAGAAAGATCTTGGAGTTATCGTGGATAGTTCTCTGAAAACATCTACTCAGTGTGCAGCAGCAGCCAAAAAAGCTAACAGAATGTTAGGAACCATTAGGAAAGGGACAGATAATAAGACAGAAAATATCATAATGCCACTGCATAAATTCATGGTATGCCTACATGCATGAACTGCATGCAGTTCTTATCCCCCATTTCAAAAAAAGATATATTAAAATTGGAAAAGGTACAGAGGACATCAGAATTGATTTGGGGTATGGAACAACTTCCATAGGAGGAAAGTTAAAAAGACCAAGACTATATATTTTAGAAAAGAAATGAGTATGGGGGGGAAGGGTGTCTGATAGAGAACTATAAAATCATGAATGGTGTGAAGAAAGCGAATAGGGAAATGTTATTTATCCCATCATATAACACAAGAACAAGGGGTCATCCAATGAAATTAGAAAGGAGGTTAGGATACACAGATTCTTGTGTACATATGTAATGACAATTTTTTTCAGTTAATTTATGAAACAGCATGGAATTTTTTCTCAGGGCTTGTTTCCACTTACCAGGGGATCGACATGCAGCGATCAATCCATTGGGGGTTGATTTAGTGGGTCAAGTGGAGACCCACTAAATCGACCACCGATCGCTGTCTTGTCAACTCCGGTACTCCACCGGAAAGAGAAGCATAAGATAAATCGATGGGAGAGTTTCTCCTGTTGACCCAGCATAGTATAGACACCACAATAAGTCAACGTAAGGTACGTCGACTACAGCTACGTTATTCATGTACCTGGAGTTGCATAACTTAGCTCGACTTAGGCCTGTAGTGTAGACCTGCTTTCAGACAGAATCAGCTGTCAGGTCCTACCATCTCATATACACTGCTATCCTAGTTGCCAAAAGAGGGAGAAGAAGCAGTATTTAAGAAAGATTACAAGGTGAGCCTCCCAAAAATAAAAGTCTCAAAGGTCCCATCCTGAATGTGCCATGAATCTGGTGAAAAAGAAGATTAAAATGTTTGGAATTTTCTGTAGAGATCCTAACATAACACAAAAAGAAAAGGACTACTTGTGGCACCTTAGAGACTAACAAATTTATTTGAGCATAAGCTTTCGTGAGCTACAGCATCCAATGAAGTGAGCTGTAGCTCACAAAAGCTTATACTCAAATAAATTTGTTAGTCTCTAAGGTGCCACAAGCCCTCCTTTTCTTTTTGCGGATACAGACTAACACGGCTGCTACTCTGAAACCTAAGATAACACAGTGATTTTACAAAACTAATTAGCCAGGCTTTAGAGTTTGTTTAGCAGCCAGTATTTTTTTCTATTCACTTCTTTCAGCATTAGTCTTGAGTGTGTTTCAATATGGGACATTTCTATATCACTGAAAGCTAGAGAAATATTCAAAAGCTAGGGAAAATTTGGAAGAGAAAGCAATGGAAGGGTTTATATGAAAAGGGGCAGTAGGCACTTGTTTTTCAAAAGCTGTGGGTTTTTTAAAACAAAACAAAACAGTGAAATAAATCATGAGATAAAGATGGAGGACTTCACTGCAATTTCAGGAAGCTCCAGAAGAATTAATTCATAGTAACAAAATAAAGGCACTCTTACTGCCTACTCAAAGGAAATTTGGTAAATGGAATTAGATAGGCTTGATATTTTGTGGAAATTAAAAGAAAAAAGTTTTCCCAGGACAAAGTGGATAATTGCCATATTTCCAGTGAAGTCAAGAGTTGCTTTCCATTCGCTTTCTGGTTATCAGTTCACATCCAGCCCCAGGTTGGAAGTGGTTGCAAGCTGCTACCACTGAGGACTGTTTGGTTGTGTGTGTGGAAAGATTTAGTGGGCTCAGTTCTTTAGCATAGGAGTGTCTGCATCACAAAACTGTCCCCAGTGGGCAGCCTCAGCAGAAAAGTGTAAAAATAAATGGGCATGGCAGATTATTCTCTCACAGATAATGGCAGACCTTGCAGATTAGAGTTGAGGTATATTGGCAAATTAAATTGAGGAAGCTCCCACTCCTATTAGCCATGTGACAGATAAAGAAAGGACTCCCTGAGCTCATTGCTAAGAAGATGACACCTTATGTCTGCACTCTATTCACTAAAATATATATTTTTTAAAAAAACAAGGGTCCTTTGCTTTCTTATATGGACAGTTCTGCACCAAAAATTCTAGTGCATCCTCCATGCGAGACATTAAAATTAGCATCTGAAATATGGCATGGTTTTTATTCCTCCATAATTGCTTTGGGTTATCCCTTTTTGGGTATTTCTTTTTAAATAAGAAGGCACATGAACAGTTAGCCCCCATGCTTCAGAAAACAAAATGCACTTCATGCACATGTATGCACACAATGACCATTCACTTGTGCTGTTTTGCTGTGAATAAAGGACAAGATAATTACATCCTGTCCAGCATGCTGATAAAAAAGCATTAGTCCCAATAAAAAAGAAAACTTCTGTGATAAAATCAGAATAGCTTTCCTGCTAAACCATTGGATACCTGAACTAAGGGCATATGATATGGCCACAAGAGTCAATAATGCCTTTGTTGCCCTGAGCTTTCTTTGTATTACCTGTATGAATAGCAACCTTTTCTCTAGAGAGGTGGGGGTGGGGATGGTAGAATTCTCTGAAATTGCTTCTTTTTCTTTAATACTAGTAAGTCTCTTTGTGATTTGACTCGAGTAAAGATAAAATAGAGAAATTTCAATTTATAATTTGAGGCCCAGGCCTCTTCCGTAAAATGGGAATAACAACAGTTCCCTACTTCACAGGGGTTCTGTGAGGAAAAGTCATTAACGTTGAGGTGCTTAGATATTACAATAATGGTGGCAAGACCAGTACCTAAATAAATAGACAATGAGCCACGTAACTCATATGCCGTGAAATAAAGAGAAGCCGCAGAGTTTGTGACAAACTGCTCTTCATTTCTCAAGAGCATGGCAAAAGGGCCTGCTCTGAATCATGCCATGACACACCATAGTCCAAAACCTAGTGCTATACAAACTCTCTGTGAGATCCTCAAAGAGCACAAAAGAGGGCATAACTTTTGAGCGGGGAGAAGTCAGATGAGTCAAGATCCTATAAATGACACCAACGACAAACCCTCTGACAGGAAAAATTAGCACACTTGAGTGAATGAACACATGGCTAGCAATCTGTGAACCACACAGGCACCATCCGCTGCAAGCCTAAGTGTATTGCCTCCCTAGCAGACCGCAAAGGGCTCAGTATTGTTAGACACTGCCTTCCATATACCTTTTGCAGTAATGGACCCAAAGTGTTGATACGCAATGCACTTTCAACATCAAATTCTACTGATTTTGCTTGGGGCGGGTGGGGAATCTATCATTCTAGAGCCAGTGGTACATATTACAATGCAGGGAGTCAAGGTCTGAGACTCAACTCTGCTCTTCACCCCAGCGGCTGGGAGCACACTACAAGGCTGATGCAGTTACCTCCAAGAGAAGTTGGTCCACTGCACTAAGCAGAGTATCAAAGTATCTAATGCTCATATTGGAAAGAGGTGGGTATCTGCCAAAGGGAGCATTGCCCTCATCTGAGTAATGAGTACCTTGACCACAGAGTAGAAAATTTAATTTAAATAAAATGTTCAGTTTATACATCGAATTGTCATTGTATTACACGTCATCTTTTATTGATTTTAATTGTTATAGTATTTTACTTAAAGTACAACCAACTATAACATATATGAATTATACTGATAATTGTGAACATTTAATAAATAGATCAGTATTATATGTATGATGTAATACCAGGACCTGGTTCTGATTTCACTTAAGACCAGGTTTACACCAGTATAATTCCACTGATCTCAGTGGAATTGCTGTTGATTGATGTCAATGAGATATGAGTAGGGCCCAGCAAATTCACAGTCAATTTTGGTCAATTTCATGATCACAGGATTTTAAAAAATCATAAATTTCATGATTTTAGCTATTTAAATCTGAAATTTCACAGTGTACTAATTGTAGAGATCCTGACCCAAAAAGGAGTTGTGGGGTGGTCGCAAGGTTATTGTAGGAGGGGTTGCAGTACTGTTACCTTTACTTCTGTGCTGCTGCTGGTGGCAGCTCTGCCTTCAGAGCAGGGCAGCTGGAGAGTGGTGGCTATGTCATGTCACATGTACAGTAGGAAATAAGCTCATCGGAACATTTCACAAGTACAAATAACCTCACATAGGCAAGCAGTGCCACCAGCAAACCTAGATTTCAAGAAGTCTTCCATCATATGGTGCACTGTTTGTTCAGTGCCTCATTTCCAGTGCAAATTCTTTTGCCACTTATCCAACATCTAATATACTCATAGGGCCCATGGTTAGATTGAAAATGGTTTGGCAAAACCCAAGCTTGATGTAGGAAGTCAAAACTTGGAATGTGTATATTGGGGTGGTCAATATTTCTTTCTGCCATTACCTCATTTCATGGAAATTCATTTTCTGACCTTACTCACACAAGTAGTCTAATTCAATAGGATTACTCACTTGAGTATTGCACATAATATTTTGTCTCAACAACTTGCACTGAAATATTTAGTAATTAATGTGCATACTGCAGTTCCTTTTGTTTAAGATGTTTCCTTGTCTCCAAGAATAAAGAACCATGAAGGAATCACACTTAGGCCTCCCCAGCCTTCATGTGGTAAATATTAAAAACAAGCAAAAAGTTATGAATAGAAAGTGCACAAAATGTGTAAAATTCAAAGGAACATGTAAAATTCTTCACCTAAGTGCACAAAATAACATATGCATTTTTTAAAAGTTTGACTGATACTTTGCTCTCTCTCCAAGTATTAAATAGTAAAGTAAATTCTGTGTGAGACACACACACACAATCTTAAACTAGGATTTTTGAAGGTAAAAGGAAAATCAGTGGTAGTTTGGGCACTTGTCTCCTGTTTAAAATAACATCTTTAAAAAGTAAAAGCCTAAATTTAGGCTCCTAAGTTCACATTTAGGTTCCTATATAAGTGACCTGATGATCAAAAGTGCCAAGCAAAGAACAGCTTCTATTGAAGGTCTCATACAGTCCAATCCTGTTAGCACTTATGCATGTGAATATCTCTATGTGAATAGTTCCTTCAACTGGACTTCTCATATGAGTAAAGTTATTCATGTGTATAAGTATCTGCAGGGCTGGATCCTTATTCATGAGCCTATATAAAGATTAAGCAGCCCAATTTTGGGCACCTGTTTTTAAAAAAATCTTGGCTACACACACACAGCCCATATCATACATATTGTAAAACAGCATTACAAAATATGGGAAAGCCCCCCTACAAGATTGTGCCACAGTTGTTTTATATTTAATAAAACTGCCACAGTTTACATTTTGAAGGGTCTCTCTAGAGTCCAAAGATCTGGAGGGTTTTATTAAATTCTTAAATGAAATCTCAGATTTTGTAGGAAGCAGCTGGGTATGCTGAGGGCTGGATTGTGCCTTGTAGGCACTAACCCATGTTGGGGATCATGTGGTTACTCACTTGGCCTAATGGAAATACCTGAATGCATTGCACTACTGACTTATGGCACAATACCTCCCTGAGTTCATTGGTTTGCAGGGGCAGCACAACTGCTGCACATTCCCTTAGGTGCATGCGTGCTCCTCTCCATTGGCTGTTGTGGACAGCAGATCTGTCCATGGTCTCACCTCCTTGCTGTCCCTTTGGAGGTGCCTAGCATCCCAGGAAACACTAACATTCAAAAATCTCTACACTCAGGAAATCAGAGACACAAACTGTGGCTGGCCCGTGAGCAGCAGGAGGAAGGTTACATGTGACAACTGGCCAGGCACAATCTGACCCTGAATCTGCATTCCTTAAATCAGGACTGGACTCATATAAAGAGAAGAGCTGCAGAGTTCAAATCTGGATCAGAGCTTTCTGCAGAGTTTGAGGGTGTTCCTGTGAGAAGTTTGATTAATTTCTTATGTCCATACCTTGACCTGGAGATGTAATTCCCAGCTCAAGGAGACACACTTGTGCTAGCTCTGATCAAGATAAACTCTATTTTTAGCATGCTATCTGTAGCAGAACAAGTGAGGGTCAGGTACCCCAGGGCATCTAGCCCCTTTCAGCACTCATGCTGCCATGGATGCACTCTATTTTTAGCATGCTAACTAGCTAGAGGTAGCATGAGTATGTCCCCTCAAACTAGGAATCACACCCACAGCTCGAAGTATAGACATTTTAACTGCTCTGCATTAGCAGATCTTTACACCTATTGAAGTCAATGGGGCTCCATTCAGACACAGATATCTATGCATGAGGAGAAGCTTGCAGGATCAGGGCCAAAGACAGAAGTTTCCATTTCCAGAAATAGCCATTCACTGTAGGTAAAAACAAGCACATGAAGATGGGAGAGTTTTTTAAGTATTTAATGGACTCTACTGACAGGGCTTTTAAAAAATTATTTAATACACAGGGCTGCTGTATTTTGGAAACCATGTAAGATTTCTCCAGCTACTCTGCAACCAACGCTATCACTAAAAACCAAACACACACACACACAAACAAAACCCTACCTTATTTGCTTCTGTATTTGTTTATCTTTATTCTCTAAATCTTTACTCCCTGTAAATGACTCAGAATTCTGAATAGTGCAAAATCTTCTGGGAGGTAGTTTTCAGTCCTGATGCTTTATTACCATGATTTTCCCTCTGGTTACGTCAAGGATTTCATTTAATGTAAAACTCTATTTTCAATTAGTTATAGGTCTGCTGGATCAGTTTTTATAAAATGGGGTCCAGAGACAAAGAACCTAGAACTGCTGTAAAATTAAATACAATTTTAAAAAGAAACATTGATCACAACACAACTTTTTTCCATATTTTCTTAATTGCTTAAAAGTAATTTCAGAGCATTAAAGAAATTCTCCAGAGTAAAACACAATCTCTTATTTTTCATTAATACTAGTGACCTGTACATGAGTTGGAATTGGAGAAGGAGTAGCATTGTCTTTGAAGCTTATCACACTGCTCACCTGATGCCAGTTCAAGTTTCATATTAATTAGAGAAGTAAGTTCTCTGAGCTTACCCACAGAAAAGCGCTTTTCTACACTGCAAGATGTTTACTCACTACTTGGTCAGGAGCAAACTTGCTTCTATGTAATGTACTGTGATATGCCACTTTTGGGTTTCAAATTATTTGCAGAGCTTAATTCCTAGAGGTCTATCATTTATTACACAAACATTGTTTAAAAATACTTTTCTCATATGCAGCATGCTCAATATGCACTTGACTCAGCATAAAGATAAATGTTTAAACTAGCTATTGTAAGAACATGTAATCTATACTTCCACTGGACAAAGATACATTCAAAAAGAGAAAATATAACTGAATTTGGGACTCATTCATAGACTTCAAGATTCCTATCCAGCAAAGTACTTAACTATGTGTGTAACATTAAACATGCAAGTAATTCTATTGATTCCTGTGGTAACTCTGTTATGTTCACAGCATACAGAGCAGTTAAATAAAAAAACAAAATATAAATTACTCTTTATGAAAGGTTGCATCTTAACACTACTTTATTTCTTAAAAATCCATAACCTTAACACACATAACCAAAAATAGAAAGAGACAAAACAGGTTGCTCCCTAAGGGAGAGGCACAACTCATCCCATCTTACTCTAGGCTGGCTCTTGTAGACTAAATGCTGGTAGACCCATATTGCACACTTCCCTACAAAGCCCCCTACAAGCAGGACCTGGAAAACCCCTAAGATATAAAGCAATTATTATTTTAACACAATTTTCAGTACACCACACTGCTACTCCACTCCCACTGTCTGTAAGTGTCCCTCAAGGCTTTGTCATTGCCTCTCTGCTTTTCTCCTTCCAAAATTGTTCCTTGAGAGACCAGTTGATTGATGATGACTATCTTCTGTCCATCCCCTGACCTCTTCACCTCTATGCAGTCTCATAACTCTGGCATCTGCTTCTGGCTGTCATCCTGTCACTGGTCAGTATATTCAAACTGCAATAATCTCTCCTCTGAAACTCTTTTCTCTCCCCCTCCCTCCGCCCCCCCCTCCAGACATTCCACCATGCTGCCTGTCCCTAAGGCTCACAACCTCAAATTATTTCTCTCTTCTCTTCAACTTTCATGCCCGCAGCTTGGAACTATCATCTACTCCTGTTTGCTCTTCCTCTATAACATCTCCAAAATCTACCATTCCCTTCCATTCTCCCTTCCATTCTCTTGGTTAAAACTCTTGATCAAGCCCTCTTCATTTCATATCTCAGCTATTGCAACCTGATTCTCTAATAGTATTCTATCTAGAATGCAAAACTCATTTCTCTCTCCCAGTCATCTGACCAAATCCGGCTACTCCTCAGATGCTTTCACTAGAATGCTGTTCTATTTCTGCATCAAACTTAATCTGTCATACTAGCCCCAAGGCCCCACACAAGGCCCCTCCTCACTCTCTGTGATCTTCACAATCTTCAAAATTCCTTTAATCTCCTTCCAATTTCAGATTTGAATCTTCTTCCACAAAATCCCTTGCCCCAGAGCCCTTTCCCAACCCATGAAGGAAGATAGAGAGCATAGAGAAGGAAGTATGAAGATAAACAAACCAACCCCCCCAATCAAATCAAAATAGGCCTCAGTATGCATAAATCAACCACCAGAGCAACAGCATTATCTTATTATTGTAGCCCTTGTTTTGCTTTTCCCATTACCTTCCATTCCCTCTGAATTCGTCTGCATCCTTCATACATCTTTAAAAAAACCCTGTAAATTCCTTGGGGCAGGGACATAGTCTTATTAGAGTGTGAAGCACAGATTGACAGTCTGTAGGAGAGTGGACTCACCACTGAGGCATGCCCTGATGGCAGGTGTGGCATAGCAGCTCTTTCCTCATCTAAAGGCCCTTTCTGACAGCTGTTCTGGCCCAGAAGTAGTTTCTCTTCTTGTGACTCGATCCTCCAGCCAGCTCACTTTAAAGTCTCCTCTTCCAGGTGTCTGTCACAGGTGGACACTGTTGATTGATATTATGTCTTCTGCCCCTCCAAGATTCCTCTTCCGTTCCACCCTTCTAGAAGAGTAGTGGCCTCAGAGTTTTTCCATGGCATCTTTTAATCAATCTTAAAAGCAAACTATAACAAAAGCAATTTCTGTTCTCTCCCTAGGGCATAATCTTTTAATTCAACCTGGGTTCTCCCCCAGCTTCCCATTCTTTTGCAGAACAGTGACTTTTAAGAGTACCTCCTTGAGTACCTTTACTCTGGATACTCCCCTTCTGTCCACACCCAAAGCTATCTGTCATCCCAGGAGTTTCCTTTGCTTCCACTGTCCTCTCCTATCAGGGTCTGTCCCAGGGAGTAAACTCTCTCCTGAAGCTCCCTTTTCAGTTGAACACCTTCCTGGGTTTTTTCCCCAGGAGGTTCAGGTCCTTCCCTTTTGTCAGGTTTCACCTCCAGACTATGCACCACCCTACTGCTGCTCCATGTCTCTCTGGGTTCCACTCTCTACTACTCAGAAAGGGATTGCTGCATTCTCTCCCTCTGAAGTCCCCATTTCACTATGATCGTCCTCTTTTTATACTAACCATCCGCTCCTCCCCAGCTGGGTAATCTTTAATTACATCCGGTCTACCCTCCAGAAACAACCAGGTATGTTAATTGCCTCTCAGGACCACATTAATCCTTTCACTACTCGTGTAGGGTAGACACCCCATCATGCAGCCCTAAAAATATTAAAATAATATATAATGAAGATAATCAAGCAGCACAAAGGCTCTATGTACTTATTCTTAAACCTAGCATTAGTAGCTCTGTGGAATAAAATGCCTTACATTACAGTATCCATAAAAGTGACCCCCTACATTGTTCAGTGAGTGAATTTCTGAAAGATATATCAACAGGAAACTGACACTGTGCTGAAGGCAATTTACAGACTTCTTGGGTAGCTGCACTAACATCATAGTAACCTTCTTGCTGAGAGAGTCACCAAAAATAATACGACATGACAGTTAAAATGATGGGAATGTGGCACAGGAAAATGACGATTCTAAAACTGGTCAAACTGGAAGAGAAACAAAATTGAATTCAATCATCCTTCCAAGAATGGTTTGTATAATGGCCCATTGGAAAGACAGGCTCCAGCTCAAATCACTATTCCATAGTTTTCATCCTGCAGAGGAGCTAAAATTGAAACAATTGTACTGGGCCCCAGTATCACCTGTCAACAAGAAGTGTTTAGCTGAACTCATGCACTTTGCTGTCTCTACCTAATTGATAGGAGAAGTTTCACCCCACAGAACCACTTCTGTGTATTACAAGGTCACTTTGCCAAGAGGCAGAGAGCGTGGAAGAGATGAAGGAGGAGACACACAATAGGTGAAGGTAAGAAGAAAGGGGGAAGAAAGGAGAGACAGTGGCACAGAGAGGAGGGGAGACAAGGAAGAAACAGAACAACAAAAAAGGAAGAGGAAAATGAGAGAAGAAAACTGAAGAGGAGACCCAGAAAGAGAAACCTATCCCACAGGAAACAACCTTGGTGTCTCGACAGCACAAGTAGAGCCAATTCAGGCACAATAAGGACAGAAATCTCAATGTAGGTTAAAAAAACTGAAAGAAAAACAAAAAGATAGATGTGGGCAGGTGCTGTCAGCACTCAGACATTGCATGTTTTATTTATTCAAGAATTCAGGGTGGACACCCAAACACGCTAAGTCATGGTCCCCCTCCATGACTTTGGCCTCAAAGTCCTAGTAAACCCACCTTGTACCCTTGGCATTTCCAGTTCTGCCTCTTGCCCTAGCTCAGTCTGAAATACCGGTCGGCCTACGATACTGATACCCAAACTTTACCTGTCACTCCCATAATGTAATCTGTCCACACCCCACCTCCATTACAGCACAATTGGCTCAGCAGAGGAGCTTGGGCTCAAGGCAGAGCTGGGGACAGAACTGGGGATGGGGAAGGAGCTGGGACTAGAGGAGAAGCTGGCCTGGGGGCAGAGAGGGAATGAGGGAAGAGCTGGCCTGGGGGCAGAGTGGAGATGCGGCTGGGGCCAAAGCTGAGTTGGGGCAGAGCGAAGCATCTTGTGCCCCACCCCGCACCCCTCTGAATGTTCCTTTTTGTCTCCTGAGGGGGGTGCGCCTCACAGTTTGGGGACCACTGGCTTATGGTATCCCACCAGGACTTTTTGCCTCTGCACTGCTGGAGTAATTAGCACACAAAGAAGACCTAAATAAGGCTACCTTTTAATAGATCACCACCTTTAAAAAAAAATCAACCTGTGTGAGCCACTATCCTTCAGTATTATGGAGCAAACCACAAATATATAGCTTTCACTTTCCTTCAGTCTGAATGGCTCACTCCCTAGCTAAGCTATTTGTTTGACCTGTCTTGCACACAGTTTCATCAGGACAGTGTTTTAAAGCCTTCATTGTTTGATGTAATAAGAATATCACTAAGTGGTGCACATGGGTTGCTGGTTTACACTCAGAGTTTTTTTTCCAGTTATATTTTAGGAGTGGCGTCTTCGAGTGTGCTTAGATCAGAAAGAGATAAACATTATTCCTTTCTCTTTATGTCCCTTTACATTAATTTGGTTGGTTCGTTATTTGTTTGTTTCAAATGGCTATTATATTAAGCCAACTTAAAGAAGGTTTTGAACCCCTTAGTGTTCAAAAGAGGACCTCATTCATGGGCCATGTCTAGGCAAGGAAAATATGTAATTTTTCAAAACATTGTGACTAGCACTTAATAATTAACATGTTTGTAGACACTAGCATAGAAAGGATTCTACACCTTTAAAATGTGTTAGCTGATTATGGACAACTCCAGGCCCTTATGGTAAACTATGACCAGCTAATACATTTAAATGGTACTGAACCCTCTCTGAAGTATTGTTTAAAAATGTTAATTATCTAGGGTTGTCAAGTGATTAAAAAATTAATTGTGATTAATTGTTAAACAATAACTGAATACCATTTATTTAAATATTTTGGATGTTTTCTACATTTTCAAATATATTGATTTCAATTACAACAAAGAATACAAAGTGTACAGTGCTCACTTTATATTTATATTACAATATTTACAATGTAAAAAACAAAAGAAATAGTATTTTTCAATTCACCTAATACAAGTACTGTAGTGCAATCTCTTTATCATGAAAGTTGAACTTACAAATGTAGATTTATGTTCAAAAAACCCCTGCACTCAAAAATAAAACAATGTAAAACTTTAGAGCCTAAAAGTCCAATCAGTCCTACTTCTTGAACCACCAATTGCTCAAACAAGTTTGTTTACATTTGCAGAAGATAATGCTGCCTGCTTGTTGTTTACAAGGTCACCTGAAAGTGAGAACAGGCATTTGCCGGGCACTGTTGTAGCTGGTGTCACAAGATATTTATATTCCAGATGCGCTTAAGATTCATATGTCCCTTGATGCTTCAACCACCATTCCAGAGGACATGTGTCCATGCTGATGATGGGTTCTGCTTGATAATGATCCAAAGCAGTTCATTTTCATCATCTGAGTCAGATGCCACCAGCAAAAGGTTGCTTTTCTTTTTTGGTGAGTCAGGTTCTGTAGTTTTCCGCATCAGAGTGCTGCTCTTCTAAGATTTCTAAAAAGTATGCTCCACACCTCACCCCTCTCAGATTTTGGATGGCACTTCAGATTCTTAAGTTGAGTGCTGTAGCTATCTTTAGAAATTTCACATTGGTATCTTCTTTGCATTTTGTCAAATTTGCAGTGAAAGTGTCCTTAAAATGAAGAACATGTGCTGGGTCATCATCCAAGACTGCTATAACATGAAATATATGGCAGAATGCAGGTAAAACAGAGCAGGAGACATACAATTCTCCCCTAAGGAGTTCAGTCACAAATTTAATTAATGTTCTTTTTTATTTTTTTATGAGCATCAGCAGCATAGATTCATAGATACTAAGGTCAGAAGGGACCATTCTGATCATCTAGTCTGACCTCCTGCACAGTTCAGGCCACAGAATCTCACCCACTCACTCCTATGAAAAACCTCACCCATGTCTGAGCTATTGAAGTCCTTAAATCATGGTTTAAAGACTTCAAGGAGCATAGAAGCCTCCCTCAAGTCAACCATGCCCCATGCTACAGAGGAAGGCGAAAAACCTCCAGGACCTCTCCAATCTGCCCTGGAGGAAAATTCCTTCCCGACCCCAAATATGGCGATCAGCTAAACCCTGAGCATATGGGCAAAATTCACCAGCCACATACTGCAGAAAATTCTTTCCTGGGTAACTCAGATCCCATCTATCTAATATCCCATCTCAGGGGATTTGGCCTATTTACCCTGAATATTTAAAGATCAATTACTTACCAAAATCCCATTATCCCATCATACCATCTCCTCCATAAACTTATCAAGTAGAATCTTAAAACCAGATAGATCTTTTGCCCCCACTGCTTCCCTTGGAAGGCTATTCCAAAACTTCACTCCTCTGATGGTTAAAAACCTTCGTCTGATTTCAAGTATAAACTTCCGGGTGGCCAGTTTATACCCATTTGTTCTTGTGTCCACATTGGTGCTGAGCTGAAATAATTCCTCTCCCTCTCCTGTATTTATCCCTCTGATATATTTATAGAGAGCAATCATATCTCCCCTCAACCTTCTTTTAGTTAGGCTAAACAAGCCAAGCTCCTTAAGTCTCCTTTCATAAGACAAGTGTTCCATTCCTCGGATCATCCTAGTAGCCCTTCTCTGTACCTGCTCCAGCTTGAATTCATCCTTTTTAAACATGGGAGACCAGAACTGCACACAGTATTCTAGGTGAGGTCTCACCAGTGCCTTGTATAATGGTACTAAAACCTCCTTATCCCTACTGGAAATGCCTCTCCTGATGCATCCCAAAACCGCATTAGCTTTTTTCACAGCCATATCACATTGGCAGCTCATAGTCATCCTATGATCAACCAATACTCTAAGGTCCTTCTCCTCTTCCGTTACTTCTAATTGATGCGTCCCCAATTTATAACTAAAATTCTTGTTATTAATCCCTAAATGCATAACCTTACACTTCTCACTATTAAATTTCATCCTATTACTATTAGTCCAGTTTACAAGGTAATCCAGATCCTCCTGTATAATATCCCGATCCTTCTCCGAATTGGCAATACCTCCCAGCTTTGTATCATCTGCAAACTTTATTAGCACACTCCCACTTTTGTGCCAAGGTCAGTAATAAAAAGATTAAATAAGATTGGTCCCAAAACCGATCCCTGAGGAACTCCACTGGTAACCTCCCTCCAACCTGACAGTTCGCCTTTGAGTAGGACCCGTTGCAGTCTCCCCTTTAACCAATTCCTTATTCACCTTTTGATGTTCATATTGATCCCCATCTTCTCCAATTTAACTAATAATTCCCCATGTGGCACGGTATCAAATGCCTTACTGAAATCTAGGTAAATTAGATCCACTGCATTTCCTTTATCTAAAAAATCTGTTACTTTTTCAAAAAAGAAGATTAGGTTGGTTTGGCACGATCTACCTTTTGTAAAACCATGTTGTATTTTGTCCCATTTACCATTGACTTCAATGTCCTTAACTAATTTCTCCTTCAAAATTTTTTCCAGGACCTTGCATACTACAGATGTCAAACTAACTGGCCTGTAGTTACCCGGATCACTTTTTTTTCCTTTCTTAAAAATAGGAACTATATTAGCAATTCTCCAATCATTCGGTACTACTCCTGAGTTTACAGATTCATTAAAAATTCTTGCTAATGGGCTTGCAATTTCAGGTGCCAATTCCTTTAATATTCTTGGATGAAGATTATCTGGGCCCCCCAATTTAGTCCCATTAAGCTGTTTCAGTTTTGCTTCTACCTCAGATACGGTAATATCTACCTCTATATCCTCCTTCCCATTTGTCATGCTACCATTATCCCCAAGATCCTCTTTAGCCTTATTAAAGACTGAGGCAAAGTATTTGTTTAGATATTGGGCCATGCCTAGATTATCTTTAACCTCCACTCCATCCTCAGTGTTAAGCGGCCCCACTTCTTCTTTCTTAGTTTTCTTCTTATTTATATGGCTATAGAACCTTTTACTATTGGTTTTAATTCCCTTTGCAAGGTCCAACTCTACTCGACTTTTAGCATGGAAGCATGTCCTCTGGAACAATGGCCGAAGCATAATGAGGCATATGAATCTTTAGCACATCTGGCATGTAAATATCTTATGACACTGACTACAACAGTGCCATGCGAACGCCTGTTCTCACTTTCAGGTGACATTGTAATTAAGAAGTGGGCAGCATTATCTCCCATAAATGTAAATAGACTTGTTTCTTTTAGCGATGGGCTGAACAAGAAGTAGGACTGAGTGAACTTGTAAGCTCTAAAGTTTTACATTGTTTTGGTTTTGAGTGCAGTTATGTAACAAAAAAACCCTACATTTGTAAGTTTCACTTTCATGAGAAAAGAAAAGGAATTTATTTGAGCATAAGCTTTCGTGAACTACAGCTCACTTCATCGGATGCATTCAGTGGAAAATACAGTGGGGAGATTTATATACACAGAGAACATGAAACAATGGGTGTTACCATACACACTGTAACGAGAATGAACAGGTAAGATGAACTATTACCAGCAGGAGAGTGGGGGGAACCTTTTGTAGTGATAATCAAGGTATGCTATTGTTTAACAGTGTGATTAATTGTAATTCATTTTTTTAATCATAATTAATTTTTTGGGGTTAATCACATGCGTTAACTGTGATTAATTGACAGCCCTAGTTAAAACAACACATTTTTAGATGTGACCCATTGTCCTAGTATAGACATGGACTCAATGATAAAGATTTTGCATGTTAGTCATTCAGGTGTGTAACATATTCCAAAAACATTGCTTTTTAATATCATGGTTTCACTAAATGGGCACTTGTACAGTAAATATCTTGACACTTACCAGGATAACTCTCTTCTATCTGTCTTACCCAACCCAAAGACAGAGAAACAAAATAGCGGCTCACCTTAACCATGGGGAAATATTTAGATTTTTCAGGCCTTCTTTAATGAACAATTTACATTTTAATTTCAGTTTAACAAGGAGAGATCCAGTGTCTCCTACCAGTTTTGTCATGATATATTCAGGGGTCCAATTCTCCCCTTTTCTGTATAAGTTACTACAAAATATGTCTGATTTTTCATGGTTTGGGTTATGATTATCACCATGGGCCTGATTCTCTGCTACACTAGTTTTATGCCAGTGTAACTAACTCAAATCACATCAGGGCATCCACATTTAATTTTGGTAGAAATTAAGTTTTAATTAAGAATTTTTCTGTTTTGAGATTTAAGAGTTGTTCTGTTTTGGGGCTACTTCAGGGACATGTAGCTCCTCCCCCTTTCTGCTTTACATAGTCCTTTTTGTATGCCATGGAGTCTTGACCAATTGCTGAGCTCTGTGTGTGTGTGTGTGTGTGTGTGTCTGTGTGTGTATTGGGGGCGGAGAGAAAGACTTTGTATGGCTTTTCTTCCTACCCAACTTGCACTCAGGGCGGAATTTGGTCTTGGATGTAGATCTAAAAATAATTCCCAATGTCTGGAACTATGCTAGAAAGCATGCTAGGACCATTTAGGGCAACATACTTCATATGTCATTATTTGTATAAAAGATAATACTTAATCCTTCCTGACAGAAATAAAACTCTATCTCCTTGGCTGTTTGCCAAGGTACTTTAAGGTACTTTAATAAACAGCAGTAGTGCCACCAGGCGCCTTCTTTGGGAAGCTGAACAGTGTTGCTCAACCTGTCGTATGCTGTTACCTCACATACTCTATTACATATCCTGTCTTTTGTCATCTTTCCTATTGCTCTCTGTAGGATGTGCACAGGATGAGCTTCACTGAAAATTGTCATCCAGCTAACCCAGTGGTTGGCTGAGATCAACATATCAAAGAAGAGCAAACTGAGGTTAAATGGTTGCAAGACCTAGATTATGCTTGTTAGCAGAGTAAAAGACTTCAAATAGTCTGAAGCCATGGTTTCTTCTAATAGTTTCTACTAGTCAATGACATGTACTCACAATGTGTCAAGTCAGTCTATAGTTTAGGAGTGTTCACATTGCAGCGTTCATGACAAATGTGTGTTTTAGGACCTGCCCTTAATAATACTTGCCTGGATTCCTGCAGTGCAATCTATCTGCACTTGAAGGTACCAGTCCTGAGAAAACTAAAACTGGCACAGAATGTAGCTTCAGACTTCCTTAGCAACACAGATCACTACAAGCACATTATATCTCTACTAAGCTCATTTCACTGGCTTCCCACTGAATACCACATCATGTATTTATTTTCAAGGCGCTTAGTGGTTTAAGCCCAGAATAGCTAAAAGAACCAGAAACAGTATGTGGCCAAACCACCATCATCAACTCTGCTCCTCTGTCACAATGGAAATGTCTATGCAGGAGTGTAACTCATCGGGGCATGGGGCAGAGCCTTCTCAGGAGCTGGTCCAGACCTGTGAAACTCATTCCTGCAGGAATCTTCAAGAATCACTTCAAACCTCACTTTCCATTCTAAACACACAGAACACTTCTTTGAACTGACGGTCACAAATAAAGGCGCAAAACACACACACAAATTATCCCCCTAAAGAGCGGATTAGGGGTTGCAGCACATCAAGAAACCAGATCATGATGATTGGGAGAATAGGTTGACAGCAATGGAGTGTGCCTTGCACCTGGAAAAGAATGTGAACCAGTCACTCCTTGATCTGCACAAACTGGCAACTGACAAGAATGACCCTCATTTGTGTGACTTCATTGAAACCCACTATATCTGACAGATACTAGTCAGATTGTTTAAGGCACTGCTGGAAGGTGCTCAGAACAAGTACCGGACTGGAACAAAAACTTCAACACTGCCCCTATCTTAGGAGGTTTCTTTTGGCTCACTTGGTAGATCTGCTGCTGTCAGACCACAAACTCTGTTCTCAACTAGGTAATATGCATGATATATGGTGAGTTCAGTTAGCAGATGAGACACTCCACTCTTTGGATAAGTCTGCTCCAATATCTGGCCACCTATTGCCAGACAACTATACCTTCTCTTACATCACCTTATTTCTCCTGTGTTGTGCCTCTAAGTCATTAACTATTTCACTTGTGGCAAATCTTTCTCTTGTGCTTTCATGCCTAAAACCCCTATGCATAACCAAGAAATCTCCCACAGTCCTATTTTTTGAATCTGTCAACCTAAAGGCCTGATCCTCCCCCACTGACTTCAGTGGTACAGTGTAAAGCCTCTGGGTTTTAGCAGCCCAAATAACAAAGCACATGGAAAAAGCCTGCTCTTACTTCCTTAGCTTTATTGAGCTAAAGCATTTTACTATGAATAGACTGCGTTGCACCCACTAAAGTCTATACATACTTTTAATGATCCAGAGCATCTGAATATTATACCAGTGCAACTTACTTACTGTAACATGTTTAGATTTCCATAGATTAATGGCCTATTTTTGGAAGATGGTTCCATGACAAAGAAGCTGGTTTCTTCCAAAGGATGGTCTGGGGAAAAAATCGGGCTCCATATCTCCTTTTCCTTTCCCTCTCCTCTAAAGAAACAGGAATAAAATTGACATTCCCATTTCATCCTCCTGAAAGGCTTCTTCATAGACAAATGGATAATCTCTTTAGACTTTACAACAGAAACTCCATTTCTCCCACTTTCCTAAATGAAGATGGTAGAATGGCTTTTCTCGTCTATTCCCCTCTCTCGAAATACATTTTCTTGCAATACATATTCTAACTTGATGAATAAACTGCATGAAGGTTTGTTGGTTTTTTCTTAAATTAAATTGAAATAAAATGAATTTGTTTGAGTGTAGAAGAATGGATTTACTGCTCACATGCCCCCTCATGACCAGGTGTGGCACAGCAGGTTAGCTTCATCTAGCGCTCCCTCCCAACCGCTGTTCCAGGCCCACAGAGGCCTGCCTTTTATCATGATAGAGCCAGCTGGCCAGATCACTTTGAGTTTTCTCTCTTCCAGCGTAACAGGAAATCTCACAAAGAAAAGTCCAACAAATAATTCTAAGACCTTCTGTCAGGTCTCTAGCCCCAGACTCTGGCCGTAGTGGTCCTTACCTTACCCCCTTGCTTCAGCACTTCACAATTCCTCTGTCTTACCAGGCTCCACCACCTCTCCAGATTCACCTTTCTTTCAGGGCAGGCGCTCACAGCACCACCATCCCAAATGAAAATACAAACTTAAACTGCTTTTTCCTTCCTTGGGCTCAAATTTTCATCCCTCTTAAGTTTTCCCTTGGCTCCATTCCTCATTTTAACACCTCCCTGCACTTCCTTTCTGGAGATCCAAATCCTGCCCTTTTGTCAGGGCTTATTGCTGGAGCTTGTGTCACACCATCTCTCCTGGCATCTTGCCAGCATTCTCTACTCTGGAGAGGATCCCAAGGCCAACTCTCCACTCTGGGCTTTCTCTTCAATCCTGCCACTCTCTCTGCTGCCAAGAGAGGAAATGCAGAGTTATCTCCCTGCTATCCCCTTCTACTCTGGACTTCCTCTTTAATTGGGCCTTGCCCTAATTGAGCTCTTCAGCTCCATTTAACTCTTTCAGACCCAGTGTGGATATGCACCTCATTACAGTGAGAAAGAGATTGTGTAAGAATGTAAACAGGAGGAGACAGGGATGTGGGAATGAGTGACACACAGATCCAGACTGCTGGCACATGGTAAGCATACATAGGCAGAGGACAAAGACTAGGTAGGGAGAAAGGTGCAGTGATCAAATGCTCTTTATATTTTTAAAACTCCCAAAATATATTAGAAGGGCTGCACCTGTGTGTAAGATTTTTAATGGGGAAAATCAGGCAGGGGCTGGAAACGTGGTGCCAACAACCACCCCCTCTCTCCCCCAAAATGTGATTTAAATTTAAGGATCAAGTTATGCTCCATACACAGGAAATGCCTGCCTGGAGGACAGGAATTTCTGCAAGGTTCACCTCACACAGTCCTCTAGACTGTTCCATGGGTGAATAGGTGGGAGGGGTTGCGCACCCCAACCCATTCCTTTATAGTAGGCAAAGGGTGAGACCCCCTCAAATGCACAATGTCTTGAGATCTATTAGGATAATCTGATAGATTTCAGGTCACCTGCAGCAGCTCTTTCCATTGCCCACTTCGCCCTGGGCCCTGTTACTCTATGAGAGCATGAGACCCTCTGGAGCCATGCTGCCATGATCTCCCTATGATGCTGCATCATTGAATGTGGTTTTACTATTCAGAGAAGCAATCATACTGATGAGATATTATCCCTTCCACTCCATGAGGCAGGTGTGGAGGAGCCTCTGCAGGAGTAGGGAGTGGGGAAGGAAAATGTCATGAAGCAGCGGCTCTCCTTTTCCACATCCATCTCTCTCCCTGCCAATTTACATTAGGTTTGGCTGTCCTCTGCTCATAGTAGCCGAGGAAGAGCAAAAAGTTGCATTTATACTGCTCAGAAGTTTGATTTACTGGTTATAATCTGGATTATAGTAGCTCATGAATAGATACAGCACTTTTAGCTATCTGCTCTATTCTTATGAGCAGGGAGTGTACTTGTAATCAGGGCTGTATATACACAGTTGGCAATCAATACAATGCCTTTAAGCATACAGTAGCCCCATAATCTTCCAAGTCAGACATGCCATTACATACAAAGGGACAAATTCTGCCTTTAATTCAGTGACTTCAATAGAGTTACTCTGAAATTACACTGTAAAACGGAACAGAATTTGGTCCTATACAAGCACTTGGTTGTATAGCATAGTAGGTATCTAACAGTGCATTATAACTATAGAGAAAAGCCTTGTGTGTAGGATATAATTACACCCAGGGTGACATGGGATAGTCTTTCCTACACTCATAATTGAAATGCACATAAAACTGGCTTCTGAAGTCCCAAGTAAGGTGTTTGCTTGCACGTTTCTACATACCACCTGCATATAAAGACACCACAGGCAGGCACATTGAAACACTGTTGCATTCACACATATCCATAGTCACAATCTCAAAATAAAACTTTAGTGTTTTATTCCTTATAGAGCACATTATACAGCCTGAAACAAGTCAGTGCAACCTTCATTTTTTTAAAGAGAGCACCCACACACCACCAAAGTTATGATAATTGGAAAGGCAGTTGCAACAAGTTACCAAAATATTTAAGATCAATCAAATTTTAGTCCTAACATCATTACCAATGTCTCTTGTAAGGTTATAACTTTTACCAAGTAATTTAATTTTACCTATTTTCAATATTATATACTTAAGCATCTAGTTTCCTTTTACGAGAGAAACCTAAACTTTTTTATTTAAAAACCCCTTTATACTATCTCTACTATTTAGTGTATTATTCACCCTATCTTTTACACTTTAAGCTCTTTGGCATTATAGGAGAAATCATCTGCTACACACTTGCATCAAGCAAAAGCAGATTCATAAGCTCTGCCCTTAATCTCTCAGTTTTCTTCCAATTAAAAACAATCTTTCCCCAATACTCTAATTAATACTTACACATTAAAATATTAGGCATTATAGAAGAAATCATCTGTTATATTCTTGCATGCAGCAAAACTAGGTTCGTAAGCTCTTGCCCTTAATCTTTCTTTCAATTTTCTTCCATTTAAAAACAATCTATCCCCAATACTCTAATTAATGCAAATGATATTCGTGATTAGTTAGTATTATGCTAATCTGAGACCCAAATTTACCTAAATCTGCATGGTGTTGTCTGAGTACCAGATTGCTTTAGGTTTCTAAGTAAAATTACATTAGCCTGCCAGCTGTACAAAACAACATGATAGAGTAGAAATCCAAGCAAACAATCAAGATTACATTAGTTTTGTTTCTTAATGAACAACTGTTTGCATTAGGGATTACAGACAAATTATGGTTTTCCTCTCTGTACCCAGGCAGCCAGGCATCTGTTGAGAGGCTTCCTTTTTTCCTGACTACCCCTAAATAGATTGAGAGCTAAGGCAGTGAGAGAAGAGTCTAATATTTCATGTAATTGAATTTGTTCCATTACAAAGCAATCATCACTCTGAGGCCCACCGCTAACCCTTGAATTTCTCTCTTCAGCCACTTTCTGGAATGCAGGAGAATATTTGAGTATAGGTAACAATCACTGTGCTTCTCCTCTCATTGCGTAAAAGCAAATTACGTACCTTAGAACTGTACCTGTTTGCAGTTACATTTTAGGCCAGTTTCCAAACCTGTGCTCTTGCAAATCCTGCTACTTGTTTGGCACAGTTGGAATGCCACAAGTAAAGATTATATACTAACATGGTATTTCTGACTGAGACCTAATAGTCTATGTTAACAGTGAACTTGCAGAAAAAAATAGCCATCCAGACTTTGGCTTCTGTTCCATGTTACTTGAGCTATGTGAAATTGGGGGCTATAATGAAATCCTTGTAACACAATGACTGCTAATCTTTAAAGTGTAACAAATGAACACAATTTCATGGATTGTGTGAGATTCAGCAGCTTCAAGTTTGTCCCTGCTTCATGTCAAGCTGCTGTGACATGCTTGTTATTCTTTTCTGCTTGATTTAATTATTCTCCTTGTGTACAGGTTTACTCATTCTTCAATGCCCTAATCTCATCTCCAGAACTCACACTGTGATAGCTCATTATTGTTGGTAAAAATGTAGGACGCTGATAGGAAAATAAAGGCTCTGATACATTTGCCATTGTATAGCGAGATGTTATGATTGCAAGATACAAGTAATGAGTTAATTGCAAATCAATCTGTGGCATGCAGAATGGTAAAGGACTTATAAATCACACACCACATGTTGAATGACAGCACCAAGTAGCAACAGGGAAGTTTTAGACAACTTGCTTTTGTTTGTCAATCCCTATATTGAAATTATGATCATACTTTGCCTAAACAGAAGTGTCAAACAGATCACAAGTGCTGTTACGGCACACTGACACTATCTGTTGTGGCATTTAAGAGGCCCTACAAAGTTAAATATAATTCCCTAAAAGATCAAACTAAATAGTTATAGATATTTTTAACAGTAGGTAATGGAATGTCAGCTGACACTATAAACTAAGTCGTACATTTTTATTTTACAACAAATAATGCACATTCCTGACTATCACTTTTATCTTCAGGTGCCCATTGCCATAGGAAAACAGTCCCCTAAATACTGCTCTTTACATAAACACAAATTGCAATTAAATCTGAAGCTAACAGTGCTTCTCATTTGCAGCCTCTGTTAAATGTCATTTTAAAACTCCATTTCTGTTACAGTAGCACATTATCTAGGCCAGAGGTGGGCAAACTACGGCCCACGGGACCGTCCTACCCAGCTCCTGAGCTCCCGGCCGGTGAAGCTAATCCCCAGCCCCTCCTCTGCTTTCCCCACTACCCTGCAGCCTCAGCACGCCACACTGCCAGTGCTCTGCTCCTGCTGAGCAGCATGGCTGGCTCCAGTTGGGAGGCGGGGCTGCGAGCTCCTGCTGCTCTGAGCAGCATGATAAGGTGGGGGAGGGGGTTTGGATAAGGGGCAGGGGGTCCCAGGGGCAGTTAGGGGACAGGGAACAAGGGGGGTTGGATAGGAGGTGGGATCCTGGGGAGCCTGTCATGGGGTGTGTGGATAGGGGTCAGGACAGTCAGGGGAAAGGGAACAGGAGGGGTTGGATAGAGGGTGGGGTCCCGGGGGGCGCTGTCACAGAGTGGGGGTGTTGATAGGGGTCAGGGGGGCTGTCAGGGGATGGGAGGATTGGATGGGGTGATGTCCTGGGGGGCAGTTAGGGGCAGGGGGTCCCAGGAGGGAGTGGTTAGGGGACAAGGAGCAGGGGGGGTTGGTTAGGTCGGTGGTTCTGAGGGGGGCAGTCAGGGGGAAGGAAATGGGAGGGGGCAGATAGGGGGCGGGGCCAGTCTGTTTGGGGAGGCACAGCCTTCCCTACCCCGCCCTCTATACAGTTTTGCGAGGCTGATGTGGCCCTCAGGCCAAAAAGTTTGCCCACCCCTGATGTAGGCTGTTATGTTATGAAAATTTGTGAACGATTGCAAAAAAAAAAAACGTACAAGTGAGTTTTTAAATCTCTCTTCAATACTGTGGGCCTGATTCTGCTCTCACTGACACTGTAAACCCCTATTATTTTTGTTGGTGTTACTCTTGAATTATACTGGTGCAAATGAGATCTGAATGGTCCTTCTACTTTGAATATTGCCTTAAAACTAATTTAGATAAGAATATTTCCTTCCAAGTGAGCGAGATTTGTCAGGTCTGGACAGTGAGAACTTGACTGAAATGTTAACAGATGAGCCACTCTTCACATAGATACTAGGAAACAACCTGGAATTTCCAATGGCCTATTGCTACACTATCACTTGAGATATCTGAAGCTGTAAGTAGGAGATAGAAAATCTCAGGAGCTATAAAACATAAAAAAAAATCACATTATAAGGCAAGAAAAGTCTAAACTTTATTTCAGAATATGAGCCAGTGAAAAAATTAAAATGTCTGCTTAGTTAGACACATACTGATTAGGTAAGCACGTTGAAGGAAAATCTAAGTAAATGTCCTGTGCTGATGAATGTAGCTGTTCTGCTGATTCAGGGCTGATTGATAGATTTACTAATTCATTTGTGAAGACACACTACCATACTGTTTGTCAGCCAAACACCTTGTGATGTAGTGGAAAGTTCACATCCGTATGAAATGCTCACTGTACTAAATTAACCTCATTGTTCAGAAAAAGCTAACACGTCATCAATATTAACACAGCCACTTTAGTACGTGTAAGCTAGTTATTTTAATACAGTTAGTATATAACAGTGGTTTTTATTATATAACCCTTTTAAATGTCCTTGGGTACTATTATAATAATTAGGAAAATAAATCTTTATTCATTCTAATAATAATAAATACTGTTACAGTGCAGTTTTCTCTATAGTTTATTTAGGTAGCATTATTCATCATAATTTCTGGGTGAAAACTTTGTACTAGTTATTTCCCCCAAACAATTATTCTAAGCCAAGCTACACATAAAATCAGAGTAATGCGATCTGATGGCACATGGGACTGGTAATTTGATAAGTATATTGGCAATATGATGCTGGTAAATAACAACCAAGTCATTTCCACTTGATGGCTTAATAACACTCCAGGTGAAACAAATTGCTGGTCTAAGTCCAGGTTCTAGTGGACAAATGTCCACATCCTCAAAATACCATCATAACCAGCAGCCACTGGCAGGGTCAGAACCAAGGACTGAACATTCATCATACTCCTAGTGGTGGGTCAGGGTTGAAGCTCATTGACATGGCTCAGTGAGGGAAGCTTGTATTGCCATTGCCTGTGCTATAGATGTTCTGTGGATAAATTACTTCAGTCTCAAAGACAGATCCATCCAGTATCTTTAGTGACCACTAAATACACCCAAGAACACACACAAAAGCATAGCCACTGGGCTGGCCTAGCGACCTAGCAATAGTGCTCTGCAATCATGTTCTCACTTCTTGGATTGACAAGGTCCAGGTGTGCTGTGAAGGCCTTCAAACTTCTGGGAGAAGACTTTTCAGTCAGAATGACGGGTTGCTGCAATGACAGTGCTTGATGGCATTTGTAGAAGGTGAAAGAGAGAAGAATTAAAAAAGAGGATCTTCAAAAGCCCGATGGGGACATGGAATCTCCCCTAAGGAAAAAGATCAATAGAAAGCTCTTTTTGAGCAATAAAAGTAATTGGTGTTAAGTTGGGCTGATGGACAATTTCCTGTTAATTTTAAAGCTTTCCCAAGAGGCATGTCATAATTTCTTAACTTATAAACAGAAGGAATTTTCTTATCAGAAAATGCTATTATATTGTGAACTACAGATATAACCAGGAAAGGGAGAAAATGGAATAGACAGGAAAATGAGGGGGCAGAAATAGACAAAATGAGAACTTTAGCATGAGTTCTTCTTTACTCACTGCCTCGCTCAGGGCAGAGAGGGAGATTGTGTCACAGAGTATTATTGCAGTAGTTTCCAACAGCCAGCCTCATCCAGATATGTTCACCCATATGCTTCCATACTCCAACTTTGACCTGCATAGGTACCTGCAGGAGTCACACACAGAGTTCCCTCACACTGGGAATGCAAGGTGTTAAGTGTTGCCCAAACAACCCTGGCAGCAAGGATGTCCTGGAGGGCAAATTCCAAACAATCTTCAAGTATGGTGTGATAGCCTTCAATGGATTTTGAAACAATGTTTAATTTTGCTTTGCAGTAGCAAAGTGCTGCTTCCCACTGGGGATCAGTTTATTTTTAATGAAACGTTCATATAGTATTTCCTGTTGTGGTATGCTAATGGGAAATTTTAAAATTATTATAAAAAAGTGGCAGTTTTACCCCCAAAAGGAGACATTTAGTACCAAATGTATTACTTACTAATTCAGAGCAAATGGAAATGGGTCTAACTTTAAATATATATCTATATCTATATCTATATCTATATATCTCACATAGAAGAAGTTCTATCTTTCAGCACCAGGTTAGTGTAACTTAGGTCTTGTCTACACTACAGGGGAAATTCGATCTAAGCTACGCAATTTGAGTTACGTGAATAGCGTAACTCAAATTGACGTAGCTTAGATCGAGTTACTGCGGGGTCCACACTACCAATGTCAGCGGGAGACATTCTCCCATTGATTCCCCCTACTCTTCTCAATCCAGTGGAGTACAGGAGTCGACGGGAGCGTGATCTGCAGTCGATTTATCAGGTCTTCACTGGACCCACTAAATCAACTGCTGATGCATTGATCGCCGCTCCTTGATCCCCCAGAAAGTGTAGACAAGCCCAGAGAGGTATTCCAAATGCTGAATTGGATTGGTTGAAGAGTTACATATTAACAAAAATGCACTGAGTTTGATCCAAGATTTGTGTAGTTTTAAAATGCTTTTGTGTGTGTGTTTAAGGGTAAGGCATGCACTGTGTTCTGCATACAATTCTCAGACTAGCAGATTAAAAGTAGTTTTACATTATAGTTCTTCCACCGGCAAACCCCAATAGCCCTCAATAACCAATTGTAACACTTCATTTGTTTGATTTACTTACATTGGTTTGAGATGAACCCCAATCAAAAGCCCAGATTCAAATGTTTCTGACCTTAGGGAAAATCCTGGTCTAGATCTTGGCTTTGTGGCTACAGTCTATCTCTATGGCTTATATAGTATTTATATTCCTTCCATTTAAAATGTAATATTAATTGGGATTCCATTGGAATTGAGTAGTAGTTTAAAAAGATATGAAAATATTTTCCCTCTTATTACGTAATACCCCTTGAAACTTGATACTGAAATCTGCTTATTCAAATAATTATGCCATTGCACATACATTGTTTTGTCACTATCGGATTGTTCATGACTGCTGGGGATCCTAGAACTGATTTTGTGTACATTTGGAGGTGGTGGTGATAGTGCGGTAACTGACAATATTGCTTTGTTTAAAAGAGCACATACTTTAGAAGGAAAATCAAGAATTCTAAAGATGTTTACAAGCAGAGAAAAAATAAGGATGGTCACATTTTGGATCTACTAACTTGACCATGCCCATTTAAAAATACATAATAATGTCATTTTATTTAAAATTTAAAAATTGCCCTAGTGAAACTTTAAAGATTGTAAAGGGTATAGCTATATAACTACACAGATAGGTAGAGTTGTTGATAATAGGTGTACCAGAGAAAAATTATATTCAAATTATTTCGTTTGTAGAGATCTGGAGTAACACACTATTTATACTTAATGCAATCTGTATAGCTATATCCTCTCTACCAGTATGTTATAATTTGATACATGCAATATCAAGTGTAGTCAATACTCAGTCACCTCCTACTTCTAGCAAGTACTTTTAAAGTATCATTTTTTTAATCTGTGCCACTGTACTACATACACAGGTGCTGAAATGCATCAGATTAGCAAATTCACAAGGTGTGATGGGTCAAACATGGCAGAAATTCATCAAAATCAGACTCTGAAAATTGGGGTGCAGTGAGGGGAGGGGGCAATGGGGGAGAGTTGGGTTAAGGCAGAAGTAGAGGCAATTTAAAAAAAAAGAGCTCTGGGATTGTATGTGAGGATGTATATGATGGAAATAAAATGGGCTACTTAGAAACTTAAAAGTGTTTCTTTTCTTTTAAGTTACTTCCTAAGAACTTAAAAGTGCAAGGCCCAGATCATTTAGTCTCATGCTTTACTCCATTAACCAAAGCAAATCTAGATACTATAACAATACACCACAGAGAGCAAAATACTCCTTCAGTTATTCTTTATGAACAACCCTAATCACAAGGTCTATACTCACCCCTGAATTGCTTGCCCTGTGGTAGAGTATGGAGTGGAGAATATCACCTTGCTGGATCTGTAGTTTGCTGTGTCGCTCACAGATCTGTCCTGCCCTGCTTTCTCTGTTTCCTTCTGTTACCAGTAACACACCAGTTAAATTATGAAATGACATAACAGAAAGCTATATATAGTCTTCATCATGTTAAGTCTGCGGCCTATCTACACAGGGTACTTTATTCAAGGTTTTGAAGAACTAGTGTCTCACTTTTGGAGCATGTATGAAGCAATATTTATTGCCTGAAATTTAGCACATTTCCAATTTAGATCAGCCTTTCATGATACATATTTCAGTATACACAAAAATAAGTTTCATTACATGCAGAAATGCTGAATCAAGGAGCACGAAGTAATATTAGGAGCTTGTGAATTATAGTTGAGAAAAGTACATTGATATTTTTATGATAAATTATTCCCATCCACACAGAAATCTATGCCTGTATGTGCAAATAACAGTTACGGCTAGAAATTAAACAAAGGTGGAACTAATTTATCAGTAACTTCAAAACTGCAAGAACAAGCAGTTTTAGTCAGAGCTGATTTTTATTAACATAATATTTCTACAAGACCTGTTTGTTTCACACTCAGCAGTTTTTCTTAACTTTGATAATACATGTGTGTATACTGCATGAGTTTACATGTATATAAATAAATTACATAGAGAGACAAGTACCAGTTATAGAATTTGTAAGTATGTGCAGTGCACACACACAGATATATCAATCATATATTTTATATTATACTTATATAAAATACATATATACTACACATTCTATATGAGCTTGATCCAAAGTTCATTATAGTCAATGGGATTCTTTTCCTTGACTTCAGTAAGCTTGGGATCAGGCCCTATATATGCAAGATACATATTCACATGCATACACACAAGTAATCAAATTACGTTTACAAAGCTGTTGGGGTATAAGGAATATGTTTATGAGCTAGCTCTACTAAAATGATCAAAATAATAGGAATAGAGTAACTGTAAGTTTGCTGGCTTAGTGGACACAAATATGTAATCAGAACTGAAAAATTTAGGGTTTCACTCAGAACTTGCTGGAGCTATTTGAGCATACTGCTGACAGCAGCCAATCTAAGAGGAAATAATAGACATATCTGCTTTAAATATGCAATGTACAGTTCTGTAAGTGTCCAAAAAAAGAGCACAGGAATTTGAAAACCATGCTCGTGAAGACAAGCACGCACACATTTTTCTTTGGAAAGAATAGCCAAATTTTAAACCATAACACAGAACTAATATTAAATGTTAATATTGAAACCTTTCTGAGCAACACCTGCCCCCTAGACAAGTGTATTCTGACAGCAAGTTAAATTCCCAGTTATTTTTAGGTTTTCATTTCCTTAGTGAAACAAGAAATGTAACTACCTGAGCTGTGCTGTTATTTGTAATATTAGTATTTTCTCCAGGAGCTTAAACAGAATTCTTCTTTTCCATAAAGAACATTAGAAATTAAAAAGGAACATGTATTCAAGATGCAGCTACTACAGATCTGTGGGCAAAGGTCTCTGATTCAAAACAATCTAATTTAGTAGCAAATATAATTAATATAGTACACAAACTCCTCTATATGTCTATATTATAGACTGCTATATACCTGATTTGACTGACAAATAAAAGGATCTATTCACAGCCTGGGATGGATTTATAAAATTAGATTCAAACAAGTTTATGAGATGGTAATATTTGTAAACCTTTTAGTTAGTCAAACAGAAAAAAGCAGTTCCATTGCATGGTTCATATGTGATTTTGTAGGTAAGCATGCACACTGTTGGGATTTGGATATTTAAGAATGCAAGGTAAATTGAACGATAGCTTGTGAACGTAACCTTGAGCTACCCTATCCACTTAGCCAGTCTTCCCCTGAAATTTATAGAATGAAGATAGTGTGCTTAGATCCATGAATAAGCACAGCATGTTCAATATGTCTGCTGTTGCACTGACATTTGTTTCAAAATCATTTAATTAAAAGTCATTATTGAGCACAAAGGATTCATTAACAAGTTGCACATCTGAACAACTGATGGAGATGTGTTGTGAATATCATTTTAATCCAAATTAGAAAACTGCACAGATCTATTGCTGCAAAATATTGACAGACTGCAACTTTCTCGAAATGTGATTAACAGTTTTGTAAAACCAAAAAGTACATTAAAACGTGGCCATATTATTAAACCTAAGATTGGAATCACCCTTGCACATTATTAATGTTAAGATATATTATGTCTTTTTAAAGCACCTTATTCAAGGTTATATATGCTATTAATAAAATCTGCAATATTAATATTGGGATGATGGCTCTCTTGCATAGTGTTTTAAGGTATAAAATAAAGTGAATTCTTGATAAACGCTTTTCAATTCTGTTATGATCAAGGCATTAAATTAAAAGGAAATGTGCAGTATTTGCAATAAATCCGGGCGTTCCAATAACCACTGGATTATTTTATTTATTACTGATCTATGAATTCAGTACCTTTTAAGCTATTAAAAACCATCAATTTTTTTAACTCTTTCTCTCTCGCTCTGATATGCACATAAACAATTTTAATATTTTGAGATTAGAGTAAAGATTTTGTTGGGTTTATTCACTGTCTATTAGAATAGACAACAAATTACCGGCAACATACAAAACTGTATATGGTAAGCTGTTGGCAATACCCTATTAAATGCAAAAATTAAAAGCAAGAAGAAGTATTTTGTGTTCACATGCATCATAATATTCATTAAGTCTACCTCGTTACTTCATAAATAGAAACATTTTATTAAAACATCAAACTATATGTACTATATTCTTAAGAGATTGATATATGATTCCCCCATCATAAAGTTATATAAAAAAATAAACACACTATAGAACTAAGATATACACAATATAATGCAATTTTAAAAACCTCACATGTATCTAGTTGATAGTTTATGCTATTTAAAAATATATATTAAAGTTTATTTTCCCTTACACTTGTTTATTGCTGCCTCAATAAAAGTTTCTCTCTCTTGTGTTTTAGTAAAACATGCCCATATTGAAGAACCCACAGATGGAGAAAGTGTACAACTGCTGTTTGCTTGATTTTTTCCGCATCAAATTAGAAGAGTCTGAATGAAATAGTAAGATAGAAAACCCTTGAACAGTACTATAATACTAAAGCTGGGGACACAGACTTCAATTATTAAAAACTCATTTAACAACAATGAGAGAGAGGGAAAGAGAACATTGTTTCCTTGATAATTTAAAAAAAAAGAAATTTAAACTTCTTTAAAAGGGTGTTATTTTAGACACATTCACACAAAAATTGATTTTGAACATCCATGCTGCATTATGATTTTAAAATACATAGTTTATCTGTAATGAAAGAAGAACATGTTTGTAATAAGTTTGTTAATTAACTTTTTTACAACTATAAGCAAACATCGTAGTATCGTAATATTTCATGTTCTGCATGAAGCATTTGCAGTTCAACATTCCCAGATCATACAGGAAAGAAAACAAACTCATGAATTTTTTTTTTCACTCAAAACTTCATGATTTATTTATGCTGCATTTTACTGACATAAACTTTGTGTAAATAATGGACATATAAACAAACTCTGGCATTAGTAATTTATACATAATGAAGTTCAAACATGAGAAATAATGACCTACTACAAGAGAAAATAATCTATGTTTGTATGCACAAATTTGCCTCAGGGTCCTACAGTTATAAACATATAAATCAAAAACATGAACTGAAATAAAAAGCATCTATCAACAATCACTTAATTCTCAACAATATTAAGTAGATATGAATTTTTAACTCCTTTTTAAAAATACACATGCAAGACACACTAATGGTATAACATTTACGTTAATTATCTGTATTTTACAGATAAAATACTGCATGTAGTGAAAGTATTGATCTTTTTCCCCCTCTGGAAACAATTCCAGTTTACTGAAAACTATCCGTAGAGAAACTTTGATTAAAATAAGGAACAGTGCTCAAACCCCCCCAAACCTTTGAACAAGCAAGATTAATTAAATCTGCTATGCAAACATTTTAGAGTATCTTCCTCTGAACAGCCACTTTAATAGCTCATTTCAATCATATATGTACATACAGAACTAAAGTCTGATTAAAGTTTTAAATATGAACCTAAATATACTACCATAAAGTATTAGTCCCATTGATAAAAGCTGATTCACAAAATAGCTGATCACTCGCTTTCTTTTCCTGAGTAACTACTCTTTTTAAATTAATATGATAGCTCAAACTGCAGTAGCTCAACAAGTAGCAAAGACAGAAAAACTCTCCTTCTCTGCATTGAAAATGTACAGAAATGATCACAAGCAGCAAACATAATTTAAATTAAATACTCCCTTAATATATGGCACCCTCATTGAAGGCTCATAGCAACCTCCACCATTAGAAAAAAGAATAAAGTCCTTGCAAAGTAGTGTAGGAAGGCAATAATAATCAGACAGCTTCCTTCTGTCCAGGCACTGGGATGTGCTATCCACTGGTGCTCCCCATACCCACCGGCCAAGAATAAAGTGCCTATTGTCTCAGCACTGTACTAATTGTGAAAAAAACAGCTCATGCAGTAAGCATAATAATTATCCAGGCAAACAAGCAAAGACAATCAAGGAAAGAATGAAAAGGGTAAAAATACATGACCAGACAAAGCAACCCAAGAATAAAATTAATATTCATAATGGAATGTTAGCTAGCAGAAGGTCCCCCATTCATGGCATAGCTTTTCATACAAGAGACCTTTAGTCTACAAAAATCAGTATATGAAGAAAACTTCATGTAGCACTGGTGAGAAGTAAAGCTTTTCTTTCCAAAATACTTGCTCCTGGCCACAGTATTTTGATCTAAGTAAAATTCTGACTCTTTTAGCTGGTAGCAATAAAAAGTTGTCTGTCAGGGTCCACTCCTCCCTGGGTGCTTTCTCTCTCTCTCTCTCTCTTTTTTTTTTCTACCCTTCATTTGCAGCTGTATAAATATGAACAAAAAAGCCACGCTTGCCCACACAAAGAAAAAAATGGACTGAATATGCATAGCCTCATTAACTAAATTTAATTATGCCAAGCGGCATATTAATCAGTAGTTGCTCCAGTTACTGTATTCATTGTAAGGGAGGAGGACTCCAAATAAAGGGGAAGCATGGGGGACAATTGCATACTGATTAGGAAGCTGCTCACAATGTGATACAATACACTTTCTAAATAATTATTCAAAGGAAACAGAATAAAGAGGCAGATTTTTCTGTTTTAAGACCAACTCAAGAACAATTAGCCAAGAACGTGATGACATAGCTGTTTTCTTTTTCTGTGACTGCTTCTACCTCCATATTCTCACACCAGCCAGCTTGGTGCACACGTAAAATTTGCATTTTGCATTTTTTTTTTTAAAAAAAGAAGAAAAATCTCATGCTGCCCTTAATGCCTTTTTTAAAAAGAAGGCCCAGGCCCCCTTCACAATAGAAGAGAAACGCTATCTAATGCACTGTGAAGTTTAGGGATTCCACAGAGTCACTGAACTTGTGTTTGAAACTTTTGCATAGACTCTGAACTTTATAACACGTGCATTGCAACAATGAAGGAGGAGTTCAGAAAAGGGTGAAAAAATCTTTCGGGGAGAAAAAAACGTTTTCACGCCAACTTACCATCCACCAGGTCCTGGCTGACATGTCATAACATAGCTGCCATTTTATGGAGCTGTCCGATGCTTTCCCTGCCATTACGCTGTCAGCAACCTTCATCAGATGCAGCTCAATGGAAGATAAGACACCTAATCAAGAAAACATCAGCAGTGCCTTGCTGGGCTACATGTAGGCCAATCCTTATCACACTGCATCATGGGAAAAGCTCCTTTATTAGCAAGAACTCCAACCTCACAGATATAAAGACAAGGATCAGGTTGGTTTCTTTTTTTTTTTTTTTTTTTTGTCTGAAGGGATTGGTGAAACTAGCTAGCATTCTTTGTGTATCATGTGTACAAGAGTTTAGTATCTTGCAAGTGGGCGGCTAACTGCTTTGCTGGGCTATGCAGACTAAAGTTTATTTGCATTCTTCTGTGTTGTATATTGTTTGACATGGTCCGCGGTCAGCTCTGAGCAGATGGGGGGTGGGTATAATTGCTCAGAATTAATATCTCCCCAACAAAGATATAACAGTTTCATTGACACAATCAGGGCATGGTTCAGATGTCACAGCGCTCGTGCGCACACACACACTCAGAAAGGAACACACAGGTAGCAGCTGCAGCTGGATTCAGCTGTGGTTGCCAAGGGCTACACACTCTATTCTCATACCGGACATATGGAAACAGTTTAACTCTTTGCAATCAGAGTTTAACAAGAAATCAGCAGACTGGGAGGGTAAGTCACCATGAAGAGTGGGGGTGTGGCCAGGATTTCAGTGCTAGCGATAGGAGGTGATAAGGTGGGAAAAGCTCACAAACTGCCCTCCCACTTGATTCTGCATGAGTTAGCTAGGACAAATATGGGGAGGAGAAGGGTTTTGTTCACTCTTTCCTCCCACACCATAGCTTCCGATGATCTGTCTATTGTACCTGTCACTTGCAAAAGCAGACAGATATTTTTCAAGCAAGATTTCCTCTCTAGAGATGCTACGACTTCTCTCTGCCTATTAAAAGCACCAGGAGGTTCTTGGATGAAAGGTGATATAAAAGTCAATTCTGAAATTACTTCACATTGTTGAAATACAAAATGTATGTATGTACAAACATATGTACAAACAGACATACATGAAACCAAACACACCTATATGAAAAACGTACATTACAGGGGATACGCAAAGCGAATACATTTTTGCCACATCCCTGTCTCCATGAATCAAAGTTAGTTTTGCACCTATATTGTCAACAACTGGAATAAACTGCCAAAGGAGAGTGTGGAATCTCCATCATTGGAGATTTTTAAGCTCAGGTTAGACAACCACCTGCCAGGGATGGTCTAGATCAGGGGTGGGCAAACTTCTTGGCCTGAGGGCCACATCTGGGTATGGAAATGGTATGGTGTGCCATGAATGCTCACTAAATTGGGGGTTGGCATGTGGTCAGGGGTGAGGGCTCCAGCTAGGGGTGAGGGCTCTGGGGTGGAGCTATAAATGAGGAGTTCAGGGTGCAGGAGGGAGCTCCAGTGTGGGGCAGGGGTGTGGAGGGGCATGTGACTCCAGCTGGGGGTGCAGGGTCTGGGATGGGGACTGAGGGGTTCGGAAGGTGGGAGGGGGACCAGGGCTGGGGCAGGGGTTGGGGCATGGGAGGGGGTCAGGTTCCGGTTGGCGCTTACCTCAAGCAGCTCTTGGAAGCAGCAGCATGTCACACTTCTGGCTCCTATGCGGAGGTGCAGCCAGGCAGCTCCCGTTGGCTGTAGTTCTCAGCCAATGGGAGCTGAGGAGGTGGTGCTTGGGGCGGGGGCAGCATGTGGAGCCTTCCTGTGTAGGAACTAGAGGGGGGACATTCCACTGCTTCTAGAAGCTGTGTGGAGCCACAGCACGTGCAGCGCAGGGTAAGCCCCTGACCCTGCTCCCCGGCAGGAGCTCAAGGGCCAGATTAAAACATCTGAAGGACCGGATGCGGCCCCCAGGCCGTAGTTTGCCCACCCGAGTCTAGATAATACATAGTCCTGCCTTGAGTACAGGGGACTTGACTAGAAGACCTCCTGAGGTCAATGTTCCCTCTAATTTTTGACAGGCCATGTGCGCAAAAAATTTCTTCTGTGCAAATTGTTGTGCTTCTGTGCAAATTTTTGTGCGCACGGTGTTTCACCGTGTGCACAGGGTTTAGGATCTGTGTGCGCGCGCACATGCGCACAGCTTAGAGGGAACAGTGCCTGAGGTCCTTTCCAGTTCTATGATTCTAGAACCCTAAAAATGGTCTCAGTTTAACTGCAGAACCTTCTTTAGATAAAAGCCACGTTTCAGGAATAATTTTTAAAATACAGTATAGATTAAAATAAAAATAAAACTTAAATCATGCTTAAGATACCGTCAGCATATACACAGGTTGTGTTTTCAGTTGATATTGCGCATTTCAATGGTGCACATGCAGAACATTTTAGTCTGTAAATTTCACAGTTGAAAAGCTGCTGCAGCTGACGAACTCCTTAGGGCATTATTTATATTTACCATGCACTACGAGTAACAACACTAGGCTGTGGGGCCACAACATATCTGTTGGTTTTACTATGCTTTGGTTCTGAAACAGTCACCAGTCTTAAAATGGCAATGGTTCAAATTGATTTCTGATCTGAACTAGAGTTACCACATCATGAAAAAAACTGTCCCAAAGCCAAGTGCATTAAAATGTTACAATTATTCCATCTTCACAATGTTGTCTGCTGTATATACCTGAGATCAATTCACACCACAAGTTTTCTGCTTTGCAATACACCAATGTGAGGAGTTTCCATGAGGGGGGCACCTGTTGCAGCCAGAAGGATGGAGAAGATGGCCAACAATCGGAAAGTGCAGGCTCTAGAGTATACCAGGTTAGTCAAAGACCTACTGGCCCTGGAGACAGGCATTTCTGTGAGGATCAAGCCATTAGATACACAACAGAAGGAGTGGACTAATGGAATTGAGAGTGGTGCTGTGGCACCCAGCTCATACAAGGTGACTACACAAGAGGGACAAGTGATCCAAAGGAACAGGAAATACAACACCAAGAGAGAGACTACAGAGATCATCACAGTATGGAGAGACAGAAAACCATCCAGAGGCCAACTCCATAGGGAGGGAGAAGACTCCTCAGAGAGATGGTTTGCTGCAACTTGGAGACAGGAAGAAGAGATAGGTCACTCTCCTATGTGGTTGTTTGTTGAGGAAGCCAAACTATCTCAGAGACCATGTAATGAGCTGAGTCTGTGTTAAAGACAAGATTCCAAATTAGTTATGTGCTAGCAACATCTGGCCAAAGGGATTTGTGTGTTTAATTATTTGTGTTTAATGTTTATATTAAAATGTTTGTAAAATGGGGAAGCGGTAACACGATCAGTGATGCTGAAGTCAGATGGCCCATGTTTCATGGAGGTAGTATTATTGAAGAGACACCAGAAAAAAACAGGGAACAAGAGGAGTTAGCCACATGGCTAACTCAGCCACATGGACAGAACAGTTCACAGGGTTTAATAAAGTTCCACTTTTTCAATTTAAACTGCATTCAGTTTCACTCTTGGCAAATGAAACAAATGGGAGTATAACAAATCTCTGATGCCTAAAAGGAACTTTATCTCTATCAATCACAAACAGGCTTAACTCCAGCCTCAGATCCTAAGTTCCAAAGTAAGGAACCTCCTTCCCTTTGGGCTGTGGCTAATACTTAGGTATGGTGCAGGCTCATAGGAACCATGCATTCAGACCGCTCCCTGGGCCTGTCTCCCAGCTCTTTACTCAGACTCTCAGCATGCTGTGCTCCTGTAGAACCAGGGCACCATGTGCCTTTTCTTGCAGCCTGAATGCTCATCCCTCCTCCAATCAGAGGGAGGAAACAGGAAATATGGGTGGAGAAAACATCTTCTCCAGTCTGCCAATCAGAGCACTAAGGGCAGGACCAATCTTCATAGTATTGCTGCTGTCCTGTGGAGTGTGAGCTCCACACCATCTGCAATAATAAGCCTGTCCTATTACCTCCAGTTCCTAGGGGAGAATAAAAGTGTCTCTAGTTTTGCCCCATGACAGCTATCCAGGATAATGATCAGGACCCTGTAACCCAGAGTAGGCATCCCTGATCCTCTAACATGGATTAGAAGCTTAAGGATATGTCCTCAAGTGCCCATGGACACAGGTGTCTAGCCTGCAGCAACTCAGAGCTTACTAATTCCTCTTCCACCAACATTTAGGTTCTCCTTAAATTCATCAGGCAAGTCATTACTTTAACTGCATGGGCACTGTACCTTCCTAGGGGATTCTGGACCCCGTGACCTCAGAAAGACGTCTGCCTTAGTCAAGTATCAGAAGGGTTGCCGTGTTAGTGTGTATCCACAAAAACAACGAGGAGTCTGGTGGCACCTTAAACAGATTTATTTGGGCATAAGCTTTTATGGGTAAAAAAAAAACACTTCTTCAGATAGGGCTTTTTACCCACAAAAGCTTATGCCCAAATAGATCTGTTAGTCTTTAAGGTGCCATTGGACTCCTCGTTGTATCTGCCTTCGTCAAAATTCTACATAGGGACAGAACTTTTTTTGTGCTTATGTTGGTCACAGGAAGAGGAGGCCACTGGAGGGACTAATGGCTCACTATTGTGATGTGGTCAAGTACCCTTCTCCCTTTTGGCTTTCTCCTGGACTCCCTAAACCTTTTTGTTGTTCTCCACAATGGTCTTTCAGTTCTAAACTGCAAACAGGCCATGGTGGTTTCTGTGGTGGCTTAGCCTCTACATGTTACACCATCTGTTGTACAACCTTTACTACTGTAGATGACTGCTAGTAGCACACCTTAGCCCACAGCTCCACAGCCAGACTCGTTACTGCTCAAGTGCTGTTTTGTCCATAAATTCCTTCTATTGTCCAATAATTGGTTCAAGCCTGACAAGTCAGCCTATCCCTCTAGTAGTGAACAAAGGTATGTACCAAAAAATCCATAAGGAAAAGTGCACACTCTGGAACTGCTGTCTGTACCTCTCCTCTGAAATCTTCAACTGGTCCAGAACGGCAGCTGTGATACTCTGGTAGTCTGTAAGAGCTTCCTCATCAAGGGCTTGATACACAGACTGTGCCTTTCCCACTAAGAAGGAAACAAATGGATAGTTTAGGACTAATCTCATATACTCAGAAGTGGCCAGGGCACCTCTTTAGATTATCATCTCGTCCCGTCTTGGGTAGGGATATCTTGGGACAGCCAGAGCAGTGTGTCCAGGTGAAAAGGGTCTCTCCAGCACCTGTTCCTGGAATGCTTTCTGCTAGGGTGCAGTCAAAGCTTCCTTGTTGTGGCTATTCTTGCATCCATTTTAAGAGATGCCTCCTTTTCCTCTTTTTTCAGGTGGGTTTTCAAATGTGCCATGTCTCTCAATAACACATCCCATATAAATTTTAAAAAATTATTTTCGCACTGATTCTGAATAAAATAAAATTTAAAATCTTTTTTTTAACTTTCTCTTTCTTTCTTTTTCTTGCTTTGTGTGGACAGGAAATTTTGCTTTCTGTGCAGCCCTAGTAAAAAATAAACCAAACAAACTCACCCTCTTTCAGGTGTTTGTCTCTATTAATAAAATAAATGCCAGACTAAGCCTTCTGCTCAGTTTTGCATTATTTATTATTATTTGTATTAACATCAAATCTAGGAGTCCCAGTGGTAGACCAGAACCCTATTGGGCTAGGAGCTGTACAAACACAGAACCAAAAGATGGCTCCTGCGTCAAAGAGCTCACAATCTAAGTATCTTTCTAGGGTTTTCCCCTCGGGATTTCTAAACCCAAGACACTAATTTCCAAAGGGTCATTCCCACAGTGGAATTAATGAGCTTCACCTGCCACAGAGTATCTGCAGTTGGTCTGATGGACATCTGGAAATATACACCCTTGAAACTCAGACACCCAAACTAAACCCGTAGATTTAAAAATGGAATTACAGAGGCTGAAATCACCATTTGGATGTGTGAAATCCAGAATGGCAAAAAGTCCTCTGTGTTCTTGGGAACAAAGAAATATCAGGAATTGGATCCCTTTCCCAACAGTATTAAGAAACTTTTTCTATTGTTAATTGAGAGCAGACCTTCACTTCACACGACTTTTGAGAATAGGGATTGGAAAGGTGGGTTGGAGTGTCATGGACTAGAAAAGGATGAAATAATCTACTGCATAAAGTCCATCACCCATTGTCCTCCCTCTGCTTTCAAGAAAAAGTCAGTCCCTGAAGGGAGAAGGGAAAGGGAGTAAGTAGTCAGATGAAGGCTTACATGCATATGCCAAAACCTGCTGCTGTGCTGAGGAAATCAAAAAGAGGTTCCAGCTGGAGAGATTTTTTTTTCTTCTGAGGCCTGGCTCTGCACCTACCAAAACAAACAGGACAAGGAAAACCTCTCGGGGTACATCTACACTGCAATTAAACACATGTGGCCAGCCTGTGTCAGCTGGCTTAGGCTCACAGGACTTGGGCTACAGAGCTATTTAATGGAGGTACAGACATTTGGGTTCAGTCTGGGGCACAGGCCCTGATCTCCTCCCCCCTCGCAGGTCCCAGAGTTTGGGCTCCAGCCTGAGGCCAAATGGCTGCACAGCAATTTTATAGCCCCTTATCTCTAGCCAGCTGACCTGGGCCATCTGTATGCGTTTAACTGCTGTGTAGACCTACCCACAGAGACTAAAGGCTTCTCTTCACTACCGGGGAGATCGATGCTGCTGCAATCGATGCAGCAGGTATCGATTTAGCAGATCTAGTGAAGACCTGCCAAATCGACAGCATATCGCTCTTACTCAACGAGAAGAGTAAGGTAAGTTTCTCCCGTCAACCCCGCACAGTGTAGACCCCATGGTAACTCAACCTAAGATAAGTAGATTCCAGCTACGTTATTCACGTAGCTGGAGTTGCGTAGAATAGGTTGACTTACCACGGTAGTGTAGACATAGCCCGAGAAGAGTAAGGGAAGTTGACCGGAGAGCATCTCCCATCAACACAGTGCAGTGAAGACACTGTGGTAAGTCAACCTAGGCTACGTAGCTGGAGTAGAGTAACTTAGGTCAGCTTACCCCGATAGTGAAGACAAGCCCTAAGAAAAGCATATTTAGCTAAAAAAGCCTGTGAATGTATCTCTTGCATCTGAGTTGTTACTGAGGATGAGGATGATTTCTTCCCCAGAAGGTCTAAACTTTCTGGCTTCTTTATTATGCAGCCTTTTCCTAGACTCTCTTCACAGCTCACACCATAGAGGAAACAGGTGGGACAGACTGGGAAAAAATAACCAAATCACTGTGGAACAGGATGGAACTTAAGAGAGAAATATCAGCGTTATTTGAAGTCAGAGTGATGAAAATTGGCATTATTCACAAGTGTCTGTCAGACTCTATTTACCCCCTATTTCTGGGGACTGGTGCTCTTGCTTGTTGCTGGGGCTTCAAAATATCAAAGATCTGGTGTGATCTCTCCAGTACCGTAGAACACTCCAGATCAAATGTACCAGATAGCCTGGCAAGCAGAACCTGAAACCTCTTGAAATCCTCAACAGAAGATATAAATGATGATGACACCGCCAAATCTTTAAGTGACAGGAAAATTGACAAAGAGATTATTTTATGGTGTCTTTTTCAAACTCCTCCTCTTTACTGTCACCACAAGAGCCTGAGAGATATCCAGACTTAATGTGTGCATATAAAGATGGAGCATTTGCTGAAGGAACTCATAAAATGACCTGTGGAGGAGCTTTGTGTAAGCTCAAAAGCCTGTCTCTCTCACCAACAGACTTAGGTTGAATAAAGATATTACCTCACCACCTTGTCTCTTGAAGGAACTCCTGGCATTTTCAGGACTAGAACGTCTGGAAGCAGCAGTAGGTTGGCCTCTTAAAAAAAATAAGAGATCTTCCTCTGGAAGGCTGGGCCCAGAGCTGTCCCTCTTACAAAAGAAAGGGCTCTGGCAGACCAAAAAGAAAAAAAAATGTATGAGTTATGTTTTAATTTATGGAATACTTAATAATAGGTAACAAAAATGGCTAATGTTTCAACACAGAAGTTTCTTCCTTAGAGCCAAGCAAAACCACTACCTAAGAAAACATTACACTTCTAAAAAAGCTTCATGTAAAGAATAATAATAGCGGTGTCATGGATAGCTACTGGTATCTGTAACCCACCAGCAGACAACAATAATTAAATACAAATTAGTAAAGCAATTAGCACAGTCAAATAGTTAAATGGCAGCCATTATGTTTTCAAATTGCAAATCAATCAAAACCAAAACCTTTGAATCCAATATATTGATTGAATTTAACAAACCAAGACAACTGATCAAAATGTTCAAATATCACCACCAAGCTCTCAGGCATCACAAATCAGCTTGCATTTCTTTATACCACAAGACACTAGAACATGAGCATTAAACCTGTCTGTGGAAGGGGAGGGGTGCATCCAAAAGCTAAGGCATTTTGCACTGCACATTTGGCCGTGCATTCTGAGCCCTTAGCAAATAACTGCTGTGCATCATGTATATGCTCTTGACACTTGCGATGTCAAGTTCATGTTTCTTTGAATGTATTCTGAATAAAGATGAACAAATTCTTGTATTTAGTAAAATAAATTGCTAAATTGAATAAACTTTATAATTTGTGAGTTTCTTAATGATTTTTGTAACCATTTCCATTAAGAAAGGGATAAGGCTGAACAATTGCAAATCATGATTTGCAGAAATGCTTTAAAGTGCAGTTCTACAATGAGAAATAACTCTACAAGTGACATTGGGGACCCCATATTTATTTTATCCCAATAATTTTTGTATGATCTGCTGAATTCACGTTAAAAAAATCATTTAACTGCTAGCCCTGTAAACTCAACCTGGAGCACAAGCATGATTTGTGCATCATTACCAGTATAAAATTAGGCCCTGTATATTCAATGTTGCATAATTTATGAACTCTTTGTCTGATTAGGAATGCAGGAATTTCCATACAGGATCAGACCCATGATCCATCTACTCGACTCCTGTTTCTAACAGTAGTCAGCCCCACATGCTTCAGAGTAAGATGCAAGAAACCCCAGTTATGTCTATAACAGTTAACACTGTTTAACTAGCAGCCCTACAAAATCAACAAGGGATCTAAGTCAAAGCTGGTTTCTTACTTTCTTGGGCATCACCACTAATAAAGATTCTGGAAGCCAAATTAGGCCCTCATTGCCCTCAAATGGATTTGTACAGGTGTAATTGAGAATGGTTAGAATCCAGTTCCCCGGAACTGTGTTGGCTTTGTAGGGCTAGCAGTAGTAAAGAAAACCTTTTCGCTCTACAGCAAACAGAATACACAGTGATCAGATATGTTGAGCAATGTGAAGTAATGTTTACACAGTTGCTTTTCAGCACTGCATTTTAATAAAAAGCATCAGGTATTGATCACTGCCCTGGTAGAACCTCAGATGGTTTGATATGCTATGATAAAATTATGCAAAACTCTATGTAGTTAATACATTTAAGTACATGTTAGCAATATAAACGTTAACAATATCATCTGCTACCATCTGGTAATATGCTTAGGGTCATTAACCCTCTATTGAATTAACAAATGTTAGAATGTACCTGGGACATTTAGCAGTGCAGTATGGCCACTCTACTTGCAGCATTCAGCACACATCATGCACGTAAGACTAGCTCAGTGACACACCAGTTAGCCCTGGTCTACACTAGGAGTTGAGGTTGAATTTAGCACTTAAAATCGATTTAACCATGCACCCGTCCACACGACTAAGCCCTTTTTTTCGACTTAAAGGGCTCTTAAAATCGATTTCCTTACTCCACCCCTGACAAGGGGATGAGCGCTGAAATCGGTCTTGCTGGGTCGAATTTGGGGTACTGGGGATGCAATTAGACGGAATTGGCCTCCGGAAGCTATCCCAGAGTGCTCCATTGTGACTGCTCTGGACAGCACTTTCAACTCAGATGCACTGGCCAGGTAGACAGGAAAAGGCCCGCGAACTTTTGAATTTCAGTTTCCTGTTTGGCCAGCGGGGCAAGCTGCAGGTGACCATGCAGAGCTCATCAGCAGAGGTGACCATGATGGAGTCCCAGAATCGCAAAAGGGCTCCAGCATGGACCGAACAGGAGGTACGGGATCTGATCGCTGTATGGGGAGAGGAATCGTGCTATCAGAACTACGTTCCAGTTTTCAAAATACCAAAACATTTGTCAAAATCTCCCAGGGCATGAAGGACAGAGGCCATAACAGGGACCTGAAGCAGTGCCACGTGAAACTTAAGGAACTGAGGCAAGCCTACAAGAAAACCAGAGAGGCGAACGGCCACTCCAGGTCAGATCCCAAAACATGCCACTTCTATGATGAGCTACATGCCATTTTAGGGGGTTCAGCCACCACTATCCCAGCCGTGTTGTTTGTCTCCTTCAATGGAGATGGAGGCAACACGGAAGCAGGTTTTGTGGATGAGGAAGATTATGATGATGTGGTTGTAGATAGCTCACAGTAAGAAAGCGGAGAAACCGGTTTTCCCAACAACCAGGAACTGTTTCTCACCCTGGACCTGAAGCCAGTACCCCCAAACCCACCCAAGGCTGCCTCCCGGATTCGCTAGACGGAGAAGGGACCTCTGGTGAATGTACCTTTTAAAATACTATACATGGTTTAAAAGCAAGCATGTTTAATGATTAATTTGCCCTGGCATTCATGGTTCTCCTGGATATATTCCCAAAGCCTTTGCAAAAGGTTTTTGGGGATGGCAGCCTTATTCCATCCACCATGGTAGGACACTTTACCACTCCAGGCCAGTAGCACGTACTTGGGAATCATTGTAGAACAAAGCATTGCAGTATATGTTTGCTGGCATTCAAACAACATCCATTCTTTATCTCTCTGTGTTATCCTCAGGAGAGTGATATTATTCATGGTCACCTGGTTGAAATAGGGTGCTTTTCTTAAGGGGATATTCAGAGGTTCCTGTTCCTGCTGGGCTGTTTGCCTGTGGTTGAACAGAAATGTTCCCCGCTGTTAGCCATGGGGATGGGGGAGGGAAGAGGGGCTAGTCACACGCTGGGGGGAGGCAAAATCGACCTTGGAATGAAAGCACATGTGCTATGTATGTAATGTTAACAGCAAGGTTTACCGTGAAAGAGCGTACCCATTGTTCTATAAAATGTGTCTTTTTAAATACCACTGTCCCTTTTTTTTTTCTCCACCAGCTGCATGTGTTTCAAGGATCACAGGATCTTCTCCTTCCCAGAGGCTAGCGAAGATTAGAAGGCAAAAAAAACGCACTCGCGATAAAATGTTCTCTGAGCTCATGCTGTCCTCCCACACTGACAGAGCACAGACGAATGCATGGAGGCAGACAATGTCAGAATGCAGGAAAGCACAAAATGACCAGGAGGAGAGGTGGCGGGCTGAAGAGAGGGCGGAAGCTGAAAGGTGGCGGCAGCATGATGAGAGGAGGCAGGATTCAATGCTGAGGCTGCTGGAGGATCAAACTAATATGCTCCAGCGTATGGTTGAGCTGCAGGAAAGGCAGCAGGAGCACAGACTGCCGCTACAGCCCCTGTGTAACCAACCACCCTCCTCCCCAAGTTTCATAGCCTCCTCAACCAGATGCCCAAGAACATGGTGAAGGGGCCTCCGGCCACCCAGCCACTCCACCCCCGAGGATTGCCAAGCAACAGAAGGCCGGCATTCAATAAGTTTTAAAATTTTCAACTTTTAAACTGCTATGTTGCCTTGTCCTTCCCTCCTCCACCACCCCTCCTGGTGCTTCTCTCCTCCACCACCCCCCCTGGGCTACCTTGGTAGTTATCCCCCTATTTGTGTGATGAATTAATAAAGAATGCATAAATGTGAAGCAACAATGACTTTATTGCCTCTGCAAGCGGTGATTGAAGAGAGGGAGGAAGGGTGGTTAGCTTACAGGGAAGTAGAGTGAACCAAGGGGCGGGGGTTTCATCAAGGAGAAACAAACAGAACTTTCACACCATAGCCTGGCCAGTCATGAAACTGGTTTTCAAAGCTTCTCTGATGCGCACTGCGCCCTCCTGTGCTTTTCTAACCGCCCTGGTGTCTGGCTGTGCCTAACCAGCAGCCAGGTGATTTGCCTCAACCTCCCACCCCACCATAAAACATCTCCCCCTTACCCTCACAGATATTGTGGAGCGCACAGCAAGCAGTAATAACGGTGGGAATATTGATTTTGCTGAGGTATAACCGAGTCAGTAAACTGCGCCAGCGTCCTTTTAAATGTCCAAATGCACATTCTACCACCATTCTGCACTGGCTCAGCCTGTAGTTGAACAGCTCCTGACTACTGTCCAGGCTGCCTGTGTATGGCTTCATGAGCCATGACATTAAGGGGTAGGCTGGGTCCCCAAGGATAACTATAGGCATTTCACCATCGCCAATGGTTATTTTCTGGTCTGGGAATAAAGTCCCTTCCTGCAGCTTTTGAAACAGACCAGAGTTCCTGAAGATGCGAGCATCATGTACCTTTCCCGGCCATCCCACGTTGATGTCGGTGAAATGTCCCTTGCGATCCACCAGTGCTTGCAGCACTATTGAAAAGTACCCCTTGCGGTTTATGTACTCGCTGGCTTGGTGCTCCGGAGCCAAGATAGAGATATGGGTTCCGTCTATGGCCCCACCACAGTTAGGGAATCCCATTGCAGCAAAGCCCTCTACTATGACCTCACATTTCCCAGGGTCACTACCCTTGGTATCAGCAAATCTTTGATTGCGTTGGCTACTTGCATCACAGCAGCCCCCACAGTAGATTTGCCCACTACAAATTGATTCCCAACTGATCGGTAACTGTCTGGCATTGCAAGCTTCCACAGGGCTATTGCCACTCACTTCTCAACTGTGAGGGCTGCTCTCATCTTGGTATTCTTGCGCCTCAGGGCAGGGGAAAGCAAGTCACAAAGTTCCATGAAAGTGCCCTTACGCATGTGAAAGTTTTGCAGACACTGGGAATCGTCCCAGTGATCTGAGCGGGCTCCATGCTTGCCGTGGTATGGCATCTGCACAGAAAAAAGGCACGGAACGATTGTCTGCTGTTGCCCTGACGGAGGGAGGGGTGACTGATGACATGGCTTACAGGGTTGGCTTACAGGGAATTAAAATCAACAAAGGGGGTGGCTTTGTGAGAAACTGAATGGCCGCCTCAAGGATAGAACTGAAAACTGGGTTTAGCAGGCCGTTGATTTCACAGAGGGAGGGAGGGAGCGAGGAGAAAATGAATACAAAACAAATCTGGTCTATTTCTTGTTTTGAGCCACTTCATGTACCTTTATACATCATGCTGGCAGCAGACTTTGCAGTACGACCTCTAACCATCGTCATCTACTGGGTGCTCGGCAGAAGACGGTGCAGTATGACTACTGGCCATCGTCTTCTGCTAGCTGCAGGTTAAAAGACAGTGCACTGTCGGTAGGACTCAATCGCCATGAGACGAAACAAGGGAAATGACCTGGCTGAGTCACTCCCATCTTTGCCCAGGCGCCCGGTTAAAAGAGCACCTAGGATTACGTCGATGATGGCTACCAGTCATACTGCACTGTCTGCTGCCAAAAGGCAATAAATTGCTGCTGTGTAGCAATGCAGTACCACGTCTGTTAGCACCCAGGAGACATACAGTGACAGTTAGCTGAGCGGGCTCCATGCTTGCCGTGATATGGCGTCTGCACAGGTAACTCAAGAAAAAAGGCGCAAAACGATTGTCTGCTCTTTCTTTCACGGAGGGAGGGAGGGAACGGGGTCCTGACGATATGTACCCAGAACCACCCGCGACAATGTTTTAGCCCCATCAGGTACTGGGATTTCTACCCAGAATTCAAATGGGCAGTGGAGACTGCGCGAACTGTGGGATAGCCACCCATAGTGCAACGCTCTAGAAGTCGATGATTGCCTCGGTACTGTGGACACACTCCGCCGACTACATGCACTTAGAGCATTTGTGTGGGGACACACAGAATTTACTGTATAAAAACGTTTTCTACAAAACCAACTTCTATAAATTCGACCTAATTTCGTAGTGTAGACATAGCCTTAGAAACGGATAACCTTTGCTCTCTTGTTCACCAGGCTGTTAGAGCTCAGGTGCATTGTGAAGGTGGCACTGGTCTGTGCTACGCTGAAAGCAGCAAACTATACAAAAGTGGAGAGGGCTGGATATTTCCAACTGTACACGAGCAAATGATTATCCTTATGAAAACTTTGCTGTGGTCTTTTATTCACATTCATAGCTGTTTTAAGGTCTCTTCCAAAAGACCTTGACACAGTGAATTGCATGGAGCTCATGAGGGACTGAGTAAATTCTGTCAGGATTCAAACTTGGGGTTCTAGGGATTCTAGGTAGTTTAAATGTGAAGTTTCAACACCTTTGTCACACACGTCCCTTAACAATAATCAATATAGACACAAACTCTATTTGATATTGCTGACCCCCCAATGACCACTGACCATTTTGTGAAGAACTAGCCCACACTGTGGGTAGCATCTGAACAGACTTCAAGGGATCTGCAAGATTTGCAATCTGGAAGCTATATTCCTTCTCACAAACTATTTTCAAGCACTTTTTGTAATCTATTATTTGATCTGATAATTAATAGTTCTCAGATTACACAGCCTTGGTTTTCTACTCACCTGTCACTGTAACAAGGTATGGAAGCTTGCATTTATACCTTTATAACTATAATGAAAAAGTTCATTTTTGAAACAGCTGCCAAAACTTTTACCAGAGCTAAGAATGATGACTAAGCATTTAATGTAACAGAATAGAGTCATTATTTTAGTCCAACATGCAAGGATATTGATCTCCTTTTTGTGTGTGTGGGTGTGGCAAGCAATATATGTCAGACTTCATAGTTTATCTGGTTTCATCTCTGAGCTAGCATTATGTGAGTCAGTCCATGATTCTTCATGAGAAGGTGAGCATGGTACACAGAAAGGGGAAAAATACATTTTCACATAAATTATCTTTTAAAAAATATGCTAGAGAAGGAATTGAAGAAAGATTCTAGGAAATTTCTCCCATCCCTTGCGCCAAATAATTTTTCTGAGCATTTTTTTTAAAAAAAAAAAACATGTACATTTGAGTGTGGGTTGTCTTCCAAATTTCAATTCTCCAACAAGAAAAAGTTGTGGGGGAAAAACAAAACACATCAACTTCTCATTCATCACAAGAGTAATCTGCATGTATATTTTTAAATGGCCTAGATCACTGATAGCCACGAGAAGTCTACAAACCATAGAAAGGCAGTACACAAGGCATCCCATACATTACTCTACATACACTGCAAAACATGAATAGCAATGGGAAAAAACAGAGTCCAGATATTAGATGTGAGAGTTGCAGCTTGTGGGTAATTTATTTGAGCACTATAAAAAAAACCCTTTTAAAGTTGCAGTATGTTGTTTACAAATCGAGGTGATACAGAAGTCCAGTCATTAGAGTCTTACTTCATGATCCTGAAGGCAGAGATACCCATTCATTGATCAGTACAATTTTTCAGAATGAGCCTATTTTCCCCAGTAAGAATGAGGGAGAGAAAATATTCAATGCTGCTTTGTTTTATTTTGTTTTAAGTGTTTTGAAGAGAACAGAACAATTCTTTAGGATTTTTTTTAAATATCTGGCAAGTAAAACAGAAGGGCCTTTTCTCTGGTGCAGCCACTGTGCTGCATTCCAGCCCTCTTCCTCCTCCTCAGATTACTCCAACTCAGCAACATGGGCCATCGTAACGGGGGAGAAAGAAACCTTTTTATTTATTGAAATGTCATTTCCGTAAAGACAACAAAAATGTCGGATGTGGACATTCATTTATTGTTAGTAGGGGTGGACCCGAGGCATGGACCCACTTGGCATTTCACTTCCACAACATTTGGGATTGTTCAAATACCAGGTTTGGTTTTGGGCCCCTCTTTGAGTTAGTCTGAGTCTTTTGATGCGGCATTGCAACCTCTTCTATAACCTGGTTCTGTCTCAATGCACTTGATCCCAGTCATAAACCGGCTTGGATACCGGGTCCTGAGAAGTCCTTAGCCTCATAATTCTAGACATCGGTCTCTTCCCATTCTCTGTCCACCAAGCACATTCTGTCCAACACCACAGAAAGCCTCAAACCCATCTTCCCTCTAGAGAGCTGCAACTACAACAGTGATCCTCCAGTGAGTAGGAGCAGCAGCCAGTCACAGTCACTCAGACTATGAATAGCTATCCTTCCCCGTATCCTTCCTACAGACTGTGGTGAGCTGGAGCCGGTTCGCGCAAACCGGTTGCTAAATTTTGAAGCAGTTTTAGAACTGGTTGTTAACCCGCTTCCCTGCAGGGGGCGATGAGGCTTTGATGGGCTCCGGCCGGGAAGTGATGTAATTCCTCCTCCGTCCGCCAGGGGGCTGCACTGCGGGAGTGATGTGGGCGGCCGCCAGGCCCTGGGCACAAGCCCTGGTGCTGTTGCTCCCCTGGCCCTGGGGCTCCCAATGCTGCCTGGTGGGTCCCCAGCTGCTCTGCTGGGCCTGGGCTGCGTCCTGCTGCTCTCCCCGTGAGCACCCACCACCCTGCCAGCAGCCAGCCCCGTCTCCAGCCACCCCCTGCCTTGCCCTGCCCGCAGCCACCCCCTGTCCTGCCTCCAGCCAGCCCTGTACCCCCTGCCTGCAGCCAGCCCCCATCTCCAGCCACCCCCTCTGCCCTGCCTCCAGCCACCTCCGCACCCCCTGCCCGCAGCCAGCCCCTGCCTCCAGCCACCCCCTGCCCTGTCTCCAGTCACCCCCACACCCCCTGCCCGCAGCCAGCCCCTGCCTCCAGCCACCCCCGCACCTCCTGCCCGCAGCCACCCCGTCCTGCCTCCAGCCAGCCCTGCACCCCCTGCCTGCAGCCAGCCCCCATCTCCAGCCACCCCCTCTGCCCTGCCTCCAGCCACCTCCGCACCCCCTGCCCACAGCCAGCCCCCGTCTCCAGCCACCCCCTGCCCTGTCTCCAGCCACCTCCGCACCCCCGCCCTGCCCACAGCCAGCCCCTGCCTCCAGCCACCCCCTGCCCTGTCTCCAGTCACCCCCACACCCCCTGCCCGCAGCCAGCCCCTGCCTCCAGCCACCCCCGCACCCCCTGCCCGCAGCCACCCCCTGTCCTGCCTCCAGCCAGCCCTGCACCCCCTGCCTGCAGCCAGCCCCCATCTCCAGCCACCCCCTCTGCCCTGCCTCCAGCCAGCCCCCATCTCCAGCCACCCCCTCTGCCCTGCCTCCAGCCACCTCCGCACCCCCTGCCCACAGCCAGCCCCCGTCTCCAGCCACCCCCTGCCCTGTCTCCAGCCACCTCCGCACCCCCGCCCTGCCCGCAGCCAGCCCCTGCCTCCAGCCACCCCCTGCCCTGTCTCCAGTCACCCCCACACCCCCTGCCCACAGCCAGCCCCTGCCTCCAGCCACCCCCGCACCTCCTGCCCGCAGCCACCCCCTGTCCTGCCTCCAGCCAGCCCTGCACCCCCTGCCTGCAGCCAGCCCCCATCTCCAGCCACCCCCTCTGCCCTGCCTCCAGCCACCTCCGCACCCCCTGCCCACAGCCAGCCCCCGTCTCCAGCCACCCCCTGCCCTGTCTCCAGCCACCTCCGCACCCCCGCCCTGCCCGCAGCCAGCCCCTACCTCCAGCCACCCCCTGCCCTGTCTCCAGTCACCCCCACACCCCCTGCCCGCAGCCAGCCCCTGCCTCCAGCCACCCCCGCACCTCCTGCCCGCAGCCACCCCCTGTCCTGCCTCCAGCCAGCCCTGCACTCCCTTCCTGCAGCCAGCCCCCATCTCCAGCCACCCCCTCTGCCCTGCCTCCAGCCACCTCCGCACCCCCTGCCCGCAGCCAGCCCCTGCCACACCCCCGGCACCCCCTGCCTGCACCAGCCCCTATCTCCAGCCACCCCCTGCCCTGCCTGCAGCCAGCCCCGTCTCCAGCCACCCTTGCACCCCCTGCCCACAGTCAGCCCCTGCCGCACGCACCCCCTGCCCTGCCCGCAGCCAACCCGTCTCCAGCCACCCCCTGCCCTGCCCGCAGCCAGCCCGTCTCCAGCCAGCCCCTACCTCCAGTCAGCCCCTGCCCTGTTTCCAGCTATCCCCACACCCCCTTGCCTCCAGCCAACCCTGCACCCTCCTGTCTCCAGCCAGCTCCGCACCCCCTACTCTGCACCTCCTGCCTCCAGCTAGCCCTGCCCCACGCCCCTGTCTGCAGCTGGCCCCACGTCCACTGGTGCCCTTCAGTTCCCAGGGCAGTAACCCTGCACACCTGTTTCAAAGAGGGGGGCAGAGAGCAGCTGGGACCCACACATGTGCACACCCTAGGGTGACCAGACAGCAAGTGTGAAAAATCAGGACGGGGGTGGGGGGTAATAGGAGCCTATATAAGAAAAAGACCCCAAAACTGGGACTGTTCCTATAAAATCGGGACATCTGGTCACCCTAGCACACCCGCAGGGAGTGGCGGGGACCCACACATGTGAAACGGAGCTCATTTCTAGGTCAGGCCCATCTTTTTAAAAAATAACTTTAGGCAGGCTTAACGTACATCCGTATTTTCCCAGACAGGTCAGGCTTTTTGGTTCTTAAATCGCCGTCCGGAAAATACGGACATATGGTAACCCTGTTGGTACAAAAAATACATACTGGGCACATCCCTTAAATCAGAACTTTTTATAGGGAACCGGTTGTTAAGGTTTTGGCAGCTCACCACTGCCTACAGACACATTTGCAATGTGCTACCTGAAATTGCAGCTGTTCTCCTGTGCCATAGAAATCAAAGCAATTCTGTTAAGCCATCAACTCATCCTATGCATTTATTCCTGTTAAAGAAGAGGGGAGAAAAGTCTACATTCTTCCAAGTCCTTAAGGAAGTACATAAAAATGTTGACTGATTTTCAAAAGTGCTGAATATTCACCAGCTCAATGAGACCATTTTTAGGTGCCTACATAAGGTCATAGGAGCCTAATTTTAGAATTTTTTTGAAAAAACTTGGCTTAAAAGTATAGAGTGACAATACATTCATACTGTCAGGTGCCGCTATTATACTGTCCTCCTCACAGTAGCTAATCTTTCTATTTTTATTATTATGGCAGAACGAATATATTTACAGGACGTATGAATAGTATGTTTTGGTAGATACTTAAGATACCATATATTTGATGTGATATTGAATCTCTTTATAATATATTATGACAAGGCTTACACATATTGTACACTTAATTTTGAGTATTGCCACGTCCTGTTAGGAGATTTTAAACACATTGTGACTTCATGTTGGACTTGGAACTTTCTTCTTTCTGTTACAGATTCAAGTGATATAAAAATCAACAAGGCTGAATAGAATGAGAAAGGGAAAGCTTTTCATGGCATCATCAGTTTTACTATTTCTAAGTAGCAGTGAAATTGAAGAAACTCTGCAAGTTGCAAAGAAAGGCATGCTATACTATTAGGACACCATGATACAGGATTACCCAATAGGCAAACTAAGCACGTGCTTAGGGCACCAGCAAAACAAGGGGCACCAAAAAAAATGATTTTTTTTTGTCTGGTGGTACTAAGTTTTTTCTCAACAGTCCAGTTACTTTATACATTTTTCTCTGCCTCAACACACCGATGGGAAGTTCTTAAAACATATTTGGGCAATGTTCATGTGTTGAAATCTCTTTCTAATATTTGCTGGGAGGCCCATGCAGTGGCAACAAATGCAATTCTGGAGTCCTACTCAAAGATTGTGGATGCATTAGAAAGTATAGCTGAAGACCAAATCACAAAAGGAAGAAATTATACGAGAGGCAGAAAACATTGTAAACAAGATGCAAGAACTAGAATTTGTATTCATATTAACCATGTGGAATGAAATTTTACAACACTTTTACCACGTAAGTCAAGCTCTCCAGAAAAAGAATTGGATTTGAAAACATGATCAGACCTCTGTCGATAATTAGCAGACCACTTACACACTTTGAGGAATGATTTTTAAAGATTTGAAGACATATCAAAATACGTCTTGCCTGATACTAACTACAAAGAAGCCCAGTCCGGCAAGTGAATCAGGAAAAAAACAAGCAAATGATAGCAGTGCAACAGAAACAGCATTGAATCCTAGAGACAAATTTCACATATCTACTTACTATGCTATAATTGATACATTTGAAGCTCATATGAAGAGGAGAGGTGAAGTGTACAAAGTAGTATCAAGTAGATTCTTTTTTATGGACTTATCTGACGAACAATATTCACAACGTTCCCAAAAGCTAGTTGACTCTGTTGGAGAAGTACGGCAGTTCCACTGTTATATGCACGCAAAGTTTAATGAAACAGGAAAAATTAAATTCAGTCACATTGATCTTCATGACACAATATTGAAAGACAGAATGCAATGTGTATTTCCAAATGTAGAGATCGCACTATGTATTTTTCTAGCATTGATGATTACTAACTGTGCCGAGAATGCTTTTTTTTCTCAGCTGAAAAGAATAAAAAACCCTCAGAGAACAACGTGTCAGGACAGACTTGATTCACTTTCCCTATTGTGTATGGAAGTGGACATGCTTCATCGAGTCAGCTTCGATGAACTTATCCAGAATTTTGCAATCAGAAAATCTAGAAAGAAGCTATTTTAATTTCAGCATATATGTAAGTTTTGTGTCATTTTGAAAAATAAATTTTACGGTATAGTATTGTTTTTATTTTGAATTACATATGGGGGGCACCATAATCTTTTCAGTGCTTAGGGCCTCTGAAGGTCTTAATCCAGCCCTGCCATGATGTCATTAGTCTTTCCCTCTGGCACATTTGTAAAGGAGAACACTCTTTGTTTGATATTGCAGGGGCCACAAGTCAGTTTCTTAGTGCTGGGAACTCCACAGTAGGCTGACAGCTTCCCCTTTAATTTAACTCCTGGCAGTCAGATAGGTTCACTTTCAAATTTATTTTTAAATTACAGGTTTATTTTTAAAAAATATTAACCTATGTCAAGGCCTAAATTTTACATCATCTATTAAAATCACAAATTAAATACAAAATATAATATTAAGCAGTACATAGTAGCTGTGAAGTGTTAAAGAAAGTCAAACTACCAGTGACTGGTGGAAGTCACTGGCTAAGCACCTGGAACTAGAGTGTGCTGAAGTGCTAAACCAACTTTTGATAGCAGTAGCCTCTTCTGCAGGTGCAGAGAGAATATTTTCTTCATTTCAGGTTATTCAACTAGTTCTGAACAATGACTAGTTAATTCAATGTTAAGAAAACAATTGAGAGTTGAAAAAACAGGAATGCTTGTTTTCCTCTTTCAATGTATGAACAAAAACTAGTTGTGAAAGGAGATCTTCTACATCTAAAGTCTTGAATATGATGACCAGAAACAAATTTGCTAACTACAAGTAAACACTTCCTCAGCTTAATAAGCAGTTAGTTTTAAATTAAAAACATTTTGATGAACTTTTTTATGCATCCAGCATATTTAATGTTGTATTTAATAAAAAATCCCCAATGCTGTTTTCAATTTTTAATTGAATTTAAATTTCCACCCAAATAGAGCTTGACACAAATTGCAAATAAAAAATTAGTCAACTAGTAAATAGTTAAGCTCTATAATTGCTTAAACGTGTATAGATACAATGTTAAACTCCTAGTCAGCAAATAGAAGCACCAAATTTAATGTCAAGGCTGTATTTAGTTTGCAAATCAACATTTTAATGCTCACCAACAAAGGAGAAACAACCTTTCTTTAGGAAAATAACTAGACAGCACAAATGCCAAACATGATTAAAAACAATTATTTTAATCAAAAGTTTCCTGCTTGCAAATTTAAATGATTAAAATAAGTGATTTAGATCACTCCATCCTGCTCTGAGTTGAGTCTGTTATATTAATTTTGCATTGTTATGTATATATGACCAGAGACACCATCAACACATTTTCTTAATTTAAATCAACATCCTTGCTTCACAATAGCTAGGCAGTCGACAGATTTTAATTTTCAGCTTGTGCTATAGTTAATGGTGAAACTACCTATCATTATCATGGTTTATGGTATCTATCACCAAACCTGAATTACTCTTTTCCTATATATTTCCACCAAGATTCTCATAAGCAGTTTAGCCTGATGACCTACACACTGGTGACAGAACAGGTAACTGTTCCTAAGGTGAGCAGGGGTTGGATACATCACAATGGCAATACTGTTGGTCTGTGGAAAAGGAAACAGTATAGTGGACATTATGTTTCACTGCCCCACGGCAACTTGAAAGTGGTTTTATAGGTTCACTGATGTCTATCTTCCCTGCCCTAGGGACAAAGTGTGGTAATGCTACAAACCAGTCTGTTTGTAACTACGGATGATGTTAAACACCGGCTACTAGGGATAAACATTTTTAAATAGGCAGGCCTGGATAATTTGCAACCAAAGAGTCCTAAAACAGTCTGAAGAGACCTCTGGCCTGCTGATGTTAATTTTTAATAAATTCTGGAGTAACAGGGAAATGCCAGAAGCCTAAAAAGTGCTAACATCATGCCAATATTCAAAAAAAGACAAACTGGATGACTTGAGTAATTATAAGCCTGTTAGCCTGAAATCAGTCCCAAGCAAGATAATGGAAAAACTGATATAGGATTCAATCATGAAAGAATTAAAGGATGGGAATACAATTAATATAAATCAGTATGGGTTTATGGAAACCAGGCCTTAACAAACACACCTGATTTAATTCTTTATGACTTTGGTTGATAAAGGTTACTGTGGAGTTGTAATATTCTTCCATTTTTGTACTGAACAGCATCCTAACTAAAATATTAGCTCTACACAATATCACTAAAACACACATTAAACAGATTAAGAACTGGCTAAATGACAGATTTCACAAAGTTGTTGTCAGCGAGGAACAATCATCAAAAGGGAACATTTTAGTGCGGTTCTACAGGGATCAAAACTAGGCCCAATGTTATTCAATATTTTTATCAATTATCGTGAAGTACATATAAAATCACAGGTGATAAAATTTGCAGATGACACAAAGATTGGCATAGTGATAAATCATGATCAGAGCCGTCATAGAAAAAGTTCTGGATCACTTGGTGTGTTGGACCTATTTGAATAAAATGTGCTTTAATATACCATATATTTATATTTATGCAAGGCCATACTTTTAGGAACAAAGAATGGAGGTCATACCCACAGAACAGGAGACTGTATCCTGGACAGAATTGACTAAAAAGGATTTAGATGTCATAATGGACAAGCAACTCAACACGAGCTCCCAGTATGATGCTGTAGCAGAAAGAGCAATGTGATTCCTGGATGTCTAAGCAGGAGAGTAGTAAATACAAGCACTTTACCTCTGTATATGGTATTGGTGAGACTGATAGTACAATACTGTGTCAAGTTCTGGTGTCCACATTTTTAAAAGGATGGTGAAAAAACTGGAGAAGGTGCAGAAATGAGCCACAAAAATGATTTGAGGGCTGGAGAAAATGTCTTACAGAGAGACACCTAAAAAAAACCTCAATCTGTTTAGTTAATCAAAAAGAAGATCAATAGGCAACTTCATTAGAGTGTATAAGTACTTCATGTGGAGAAGTTACCATGTACAAAAGGGCTCTTTAATCTAGCAGGAAAAAGAACCAATGGCTGCAAGTTAAAGTCAGACAAATTCAATTTAGACTAAAGTACAATATTTTAATAGTGAGTTTGATTAGCCATTGGAATAAGCTACCCAGGGAAGTGATGGATTCTCCATCTCTTGATGTCTAGAAATCAAGACTGGATGCCTTTCTGGAAGATGCGCTTTAGTCAAACATAAGTTATTGGGCTCAATGCAAGGGTAACTGGGTGAAATTCTATGACCTGTGTTATAAAGAAGGTCAGCCTAGAAAATTTAATGGTCCTTTCTGGACATAAAATCTGACAATTTATCTATCTGTTATGATGGAGTAAACAGGGATTATAGAAAATATTGCCTAGGGTGAAAGGGTGGGCAAGACCTTAACGAACCTTTACTGGCTAAACTAACCCTTTGCTTGAGTAGTTTATGGAGACATGTTGCATTCCTTTGCCCCATCAACTTAGACAAAATAGCTTGAGCTTCAGAGACCATCTGTAGGTAAAAACAAATGATGATCAAGGGAGTGGAGAGACATATTGCTTCAGTTAGGGCCCGCCCAGGGCGCCATAGCCAGAGGGCACCGTGTTGCAAAGGCTAGGGGCTCGGACTTCCCCTCACTACCTGCAGGGTGCAGCCTGGAATGGCAGGAGCCTCCGCTTCCCAGCTCCTGAGCAGAGGCCCCGTGCTGGCTGCACCACATGTGGTCCAAATCCTGCCTCCACACTCTGCGACCGGGAGCCCGGCTCTTCCCCACTTCCTCTCCTGAGACTGTCCCAGCCCTGCCAGTCCTCTTTCCATGGGCGGCCTGAATGAAAGCTATGCTGCCCATTGGAAGGTGAGTGTGGCGTCTCGGCCAGCTAATGGGAGCTGGAAGTTGCCAGCCTCTTCTAAGTTGGGAATGGAAGGGGACTGGGAACTAAAACTGCAGGGCAAAGAGACCAGTAAGTCTTAGGGGGTCCTGACCCTGTGTCCTACCTCCTAGGGGACTCCCCATCTCTGTTCCCCCAGTTCCCGGGGACAAGCTCTCTGTGCCCCTAGAGCCCCAGCTCCTGAGGCCCCCCCAGCTCCCAGGGTACCCTTCCCTGTGCCCCCAGTTCCTAAGGGATCACCCTCTCTGTGTCCCCAGCTCCCAGAGAACCCCTCCCTGTGCCCCCAGGTCCTAGCCCCCACCACCATGTCCCAGTGGACCCCTCCCTGTGCTCCCAGCCCCCCCCCCCAGCTTCCAATGCCCCTCCCTGTGCCTCTAGGACCCAGTCCACCCAGCTCCCAGGGCCCCCTCTTTGTGCCTCCAGAGCCGGGGGGACCCTTCCCTGTGCCCCCTGCCCCCCTCCATACCCATACAGCTCACAGGAGGCCCCTCCTTCTGCCACAAAGGTCCCAGTTCTCAGGGCGTCCCCATTCCTCCCAGGGTTTCCCTCTCAGGGTTTCCCTCATGTTTTCAAGGTCCCCCTCCTGCATGCCACACTGACCCCACAGTTCCCCAGCTCTCAGGGGCTTCCCCTTTTTCTTACTCATCCCAAAGGGAGGTGTTAGTGCAGGGGTTGGGGCTATTTTGGGAGCCAATCTTCCACCATCAGCACCCACCCCAGTGTGCTCGAGCATTTTAACCTCCCTCTCCCCAAATGACCCACCTTCCCTGGGGCTGGGGAGGGGCACTTGAATATTGGGGATGCTCAGTATTGGGGTGGGGAGAGATCTACCTTTCTAGAGCCCCATGTCACGACATCACCCACACTAATGTGATTCTACCTATACACTTCTGGTTCCCTCCCCTCTGTCTGGGGCTCTTAGGTCACAATGCTCCTCTGCCACCACACTCCTGTGGTCCCTGCTGTCACTGTGCCTCCCCTTGGGCTGCTGACCCTCTGGCACTCTAGCAGAGGAGCTGGATACCGTACTGAGTGGAAAAATTTGGGAGGTGCAGGAGAGGTACAACTCTGCCCCAGAGCCCGCTCACCCTGTCAGAGAGTGTGGAAGACTTCCTATTACATTGTCTTGGCTGTCCAGCTCGAGGACCAGTTGAAGGGGTCCCTGTAGCACGGGCTAGGGGAGTCAGTTACTGCTGTGGGGTTTCCTAGGGTGCCCATCACCGTGGCATGAGAGTCACTGCAGGCCCTATGCGTGGGTGACATGCTCAGGGGGGTGCTGTGGCTAAAAGGCAAGGAGGGTGAGGCTGAAGTTCAAGGTCATGGAAGGGAGTTTGGAGCAATGAGGGGTGGAGCGGAAAGGCAGCAGGGAATGGGGTAACGGTGGTGGAGTAGGGAGCCTGGGAAGGTAGCTGGGGCCATGGGCGCCAAAATTCAAGTGTGTCCAGGGTGCTATTTTCCCTAAGGCTGGCCCTGCACTTCTCCCTCTTGACTACACTGTTCCCCTGAGAATGGCAAGCACACACAGTTCCCTGTGGCATTACCCAAAAGACTTCTCCATGCTTCAGCAAGCAGGAGGAATAAGGACATTGGTGTTAGAAAAGCAATGCATCCAGAATATTCTGTAGAAAGGCTGCTTCTCACCAGCAAATGCATAAAGCAATCCAGTAAGCAAAAAGTTTCCTCAATTAATCTTTAAGAAATCAATGTTATAAGCTTGCATGTGAAGCAGCATGCTTCAGAACCTGCTTGAATGTGTTCTTTTGTGCACACATAGGCAAAAATGACACTGAACGATATTTGTTACCAAAAGCCGGCCTCTCTTCTCCCACATTCTCTCATCCCCTCTCCACCTGCTCCTATTGGCTGGGGACACACTTGGTTAGTGCTTTCAAGTGATATGCTTAGTCCTCCATAATGTCATAGGTTACTACACATGAATGCAAAACCTTAGCCTCCCTGAGGTCCTCCTTTCCAACAGGTTGCCTTTCCTTCTGTGGAATGTGAATACCTATCAGTCAGGTCTGGCTCAGACTTAAGAGAAAATCTTTCTGCTCACGCTGCTTATGAATTGTTCTTTATTTTCTCTTGCACAAAGACATCCCCCTTACACTCTTTTTTATTCAGGCTTTGGTTTTAATGTTGCCAGTGGAGTGTGGTATATAAGGCTCCCATTGTTTCTATGTTTTGAGGAGCACAATGTGCCTGCTTTAGATAAAAGCCCTGCCTTTTTCTTCATCAAAGCAACATTTATCTTCCCTCAGATCACTTTTTTCTTTCTTTCCTTTGCAATCAATACAGCCATCAATCAATAAATACTATATACTAAACAAATACATTTCTTGTGTTTTCTAAAATCACTCCTATAATTTCTCAATGTATATTACACAATGTGGGGAAAATATTCCTACACCATTAATTAAAATGCAATATTCAACCCAAAATTATTATATGTAGCAATTCATTGCCAGAGATTTTCTAGCCTTGTTTTTAAATAGTAAGACACGATTAAGTAATGAATAAACTTTACTGTGCAATTAGTAAGACATCTGAAAAACCTAAAAGGAATTTAAAGGGGGGTATAACATAAGACTGATATCAATGATATTAGTTTGAAGAACAAGAGTTGCCAATGTTTGCACATTAAAAAAATGTTGATACTCATCCCATCTAATGCCTCCATCGCCATTATGATTTCACAAGAGGATAACAAAGATATGTGATTCCAGGATGCAGCTTCTTTCCCCGACAGAGTATACAGAATCTATACATCAGAACTATAATTCAGAGAGTATTTCTCAGTTCCCTCAGGAAGAGAATTTGGGATTTTTAGGCCACTATATAGACGACAAATTATATTGCCCAAGGTTTTCAAAAACAAGTGCCTAAAGCTAGACTCCTAAGTCTATATTTTGGTACCAAAATAAGTGGCCTGATTTACCAAAATGATCAGTTGATTCCACAGTAAATTGCCAATAATTATAATTTACATGGCAGTATGAATTTCTGATATCATTAACCTTTCCTGTTCATATTTTAAAACAAAAGTTTTTTAAAAAGAAAACCTCAAAGCCTGTAAACTGTGCCTCCAAGTAGTTTGTTGTCCTCCCTCCTCAAGTACTTTCATTTATTTGTTACAACGACTAGTTAGATCTTGTCATAAATTAGACTGGAAGCTCTTTGTGGCAGCTCCTAAACACAAGGTCCCAATCCTGATAGATAAGAGACAAGTGGATATAACAATACGTTGAAGGAGGGAAAGAGGAAAGAAAAGGGTAACAAGGAAACAACACATGTTCCCACAGGCTAGTTATGTGCATAATTTGGTGGTTTCAAGTAATTTAAAATTGTTTTAAAAAATAAAAATACAAGGGTAGTATTTTCAAAAACATTCACTGGTTTTCCTAACAATTACTTCAATGGGAGCACAATTAGGCCAACACTGAGCTCTTTGGAAAAATCTCTCCCTACGTAAACAACAGATATTAGCAATCCCCACTGACAATCCAACTAGCCATAATCAGTTGGACAAGTTCCCATAAGCAAGAAAAATGTTAAATAATGCTAAAGAGCTGCTATTAGTGGCCTACTAACATATAAAGATAGTAAAACACCAAAGTGAGAAAAATGTATAAAACTTCATGAAGGAGTTTTTCTTGGTAACGGGCAGACCAGGGTGAAAAAGACCATGACTTAGGACAAATCTCTAAAAGCCAGTTTTGTCATGGAAATCACAGCCATGACAAGCATGCCTCCTTAAATGTAGCTGCCAGCCAAAGGAATGGAGAATAGTTGATCTTGCCATTCTTTTTCTACTCCAAGTCTCTCTAACCAGTGAAGAATTAAGCCTTCTTGCTTTCATGGAATGAGACTACAAAATGTTGTCATCCAGAATTAATGTGTGAGCCCTCTACCCGTAAACTCGCTTTGATACTGGTTTAAATATGGCAAACAAAATATAGTATGCGTGAGAAAATCAATCAATGAGCCATAACTAAACATCCGACCAAATCGTATTGATATGAAAATGCTTTGAAAAAACTTTTTATGTATCCTTTTGCTCTTTGGACCATTAGATGTGGCCCGTGGCTCCCCCAGGGCACAGATAAATGACACAGTTTCCAGACATTATACACTTAAGTAAAATGAGACGTGTATGCCACAGGTTCTATGGTTTCCTGTTAAAAGGCACACAAAACCAACATCCCTCCTCAACACAAATTAAAAAATTTAAAATATGAGGAGGAACAGGGGAAAGGTAGTGTACAAATGTGGTCTAACACCACTCCCTCCAAAATGACAAACAGCTCTGTAAGAAAGAAACAGTAGAAAGTGGACACTGGCAGACATTTTGTGACCTTCTCCATTGGAAACATGAAGCCAAAAGAGTGGTGAAGTATTAAGGAGTAAGCTTTCTTTAAAGTCTTCACTGTCTCCCCTCTCTCCTACCCAAGAAACTTTGTATCATGATATTGATGCCAATGGAGCCATGACAATTTACACCAGCTCAGGTTCTGTCCACCTCCCCCCCGCCCCACACAATATGGAACAGTCATGACATTTTAATTATGCAGCTTCATTCACTCTAAACTTGTGAGAGCACTGTGACACAGATAGCCCTTTTTCCTATGTCACAGTAATGATTTGTCTCTATAATTTTGGCATTTATCACAATATTGTAATAGATGCCAGGTGTCAAAGATTGCCAACTCACGGCGCACACAAATCTCCTAAACTCAAGCCCCATCCTAATATCAATTAAAATCTCCACAGTAATCTGTAGAACTAAATTACACTTACCAAAGGTTTTTATTTAGCCCTCATTACTGTAGAATCTGAGCACCTCACAATCTTACCCAAATAACACCCCTGTGAAGGAAAGAAGTGCTATTATCCCCATTTTTACAAATGGAGAACTGAAGCTCAGAGACTAAGGCCCAGATTCACAGAGCTACTTAGGCACCTAATTCCCTTTGAAATCAATTGAGTTAGGTGCCTAAACACATTTGTGAATCTAGGCCTAAGGGACTTGCCCAAGGTCATATAAGAATTCTGTGGCAGAGGAGGGAATTGATCCCAGGTCTCTCAAGTCCCAGGCTAGCACTTAAACACTATAGGACCATCCTTCTATTCAATACCTGTTGCTGTTATAAAGAAGGAATAATCATACTTTACATTTATATAGATCACAAACTATATACTTATACCACTTGGAAGCAAGGAAAAGACAATTGGAATCCAACACTGTGCAGGTGGGGATTTGGGCCAAGGACACATGCAAATGTTAGCCTCAGGTTATTAAAAATAGAATCTGTGCTGCATATCCTATGCATATCATCATCAACATCTTGTTGAATGCTATATTTGGGGATAAATTATATTACTGAGGCTTGAAATAATCATTATTTCTCAACAGCACCTGTCCATTTCGATTATATACAGTTCTATATTTCTGAAACACAAGGTTTTGGTTGACCGCATACAAAGTCTATATCAGAATGTGTCTGATCTCAAACTAATGCTTTGGTAAAGGGAGTATTTTTGAGAAGGGAAGTCTAATGAGAAAAATATTGTGAAACTAGAGGACATACAAAGAATGTGCTGTGACTGATAGAAGTTCTGATCTGTTTTTTTTTTAAATTAGCTGAACTGTATTTTATTCAAACTAACACATCCTTCATCCTTCCTCAAGCCTGTTTACTCAGCTGGATATCCACAGGGTTCAATTTTCCCTCCAATTGCCCTTGTACACTAATATAATTGCTGCTCCTATGGGTAATTGGTCAGCCTACAGCAGGGTTTGCATGCATTTGTTCATCTGTACTACCTGACAGCCACTCAAACAATTTACAGCCTCAAAGTATTATTAAATACTTTGTTTCATTCCATTCATAGAAGGACTAGACATATCTAGAAATCTTTCAAAAAGCTTTAAGCATTGCAAATATTGCAGCATATATATTCTTCTTTTTTTTTAAATAGGAAAGTGGCAAAAGGTCTGTTTCCACACATCAGAAAGGAGAAAGACAAACATGATTCATTTGTTTCTAATTTATAAAATACTAAAATAAAGTAGTAGAGATCAACCAGATTTGAAATTATTACATGGGGAAAGAGCCCAGTAAAACTCCAGACAAGAAAAAACTGACATTACTAGCAATAAGTAGGAATTGTTTTCTCTGGAATATACAAACAATATAGAATTTTAGAAGGTGGTTTTATGCTTTTGTGGAAGGACCATTATACAAGTGATTTTATTATATTATTATATTATTAATAATAATAACAACAATAATAACACAATCAGGTTTTTGGTTTGAAATAGAACAAGCAAATCTTGTGTCATGAAACATCATCAAGTAGTAAGCAATTACTCATGAAGTTACCACAACTCAGCCACTTTAATAATTTCCTTGAATGCCCGACAATCACCTTTTTCTTTTACTCATGATTCTTGCTGTGGAACCATCCTAGGAGTTAGAATGAGCAAATTCCCCTCTCCCATCTCCGCTATGCCTCCGTCTACTGCTAAATCTAGTTTGTTTCAGGATTCAATTTCTTCCCACCCACATTTTACTTAACAGCTTTATTTTTTTTTTCCTTTCCTCCCCATATCCTTGTGTAGCCATTACCATATCTCATCTCTCACCTGGATGGCAGAACTGTTGCCATTCCCATCAACTAGAAGGCACATTAATCAAGATGGTGTCCTTTTGTAAAACCAGGCTTCATGAACGATGCTGGATTGTACAGGCCCACAATTCCTTACACGTGGTAAGTCTAATATTTATGGACTTTTTGCCTCACAATGCTTCCACAGCCAATATCTATTTTATAACAGAACAAAATATGCAACTTCTCTGTATCTGGAACTCTGTGACATCAATGAAAATTATGCACAGGGCTGCAAAATCAGGCCCATTTAATCAGTACAAAAGAAAAAAAAATATTCTAAGAGTGGTACTCCTAAGACCTTGTTACTGCAGGAAAAAGGGTTATGAGAGAGGAAATAAGGTTAGATGCATTGCAGAAAAAATAAAAGCAAATTTAGCCATCATGGAGGCAATAAGACTCTAGAATACATAATACTTTCTCTACTCCTGTTCATTTTTGGATCATACCAACATAGAAACATGTTTTAGATGCAGAATTGTTAAAGCAAATAAATATGATGCAAATCTGAAAGAGACTGAGAAAATATTAGCAAGGTATTTACAGCAAATAAATAAATAAATAAATAATGCAGCAATTTAAACTGTAAACTGATTTTTAAATGATGGCCAGAGGAGGAAAAACTGAGATTTTTTTATTTTTATTTAAAAATAAAATTTCTAAAAATACAGTACATAATACACATAAATACAAATAAAAATATCCAAAATTTAACTTAAATCATTCTGGAAAGAAAAACAGAAATATTACACAAATGAAACAATCATCAAAATAAATACAAATCATTATTTACGAAGTGGATACATATTTCACGTTTTGATTTTTATAAAAAGAATACCAGAGCAAGTGTCCCTGTTTTGGTACCGTTCTCCCATTCACCTCAGACATCATACATTAATTATTTATGTACTTCTTTTGCTAAACTTCAGCACTAGTCATTCTCAACATGTCTAATGTAAACAGTATTAAAGTAATAGGAAACAGTCAAGGTAAAATACAGAACAAAACAATAAAAAACAACACCACTCAGATTAAGTGACTTACAAAATTCAGAAAGTCTAAATTACAAAATTTGATATAGTTTGCTACAGAATATATTTTATTATGGCACTTGGGTTGAAAACCGTTAAGGAGACAGAGTATCTATATAATCTTCAGTATTGCAGACCTGGGAAAATTAGTTTACGTATATTCAGAAAAATATTGATTTTTCCCACAAATGTGCACATATCATGAAGTTTGCCTCAGATTTCCTGTATACCTTGTGAAGTGCATATTCTACTTTAGGTCCAAATTATACTTAAGAGGTATACAGCTGGAACTCTACTGAAGTTAATGGGAGCAACAGAGCAGATTTTGAACCTTAGGTTCTAGTTCAGCAAGGGGACTACTCATGTGCTTCAAGATAGTCACATGCTTAAGTATCTGCGGAATCAGGCTCTTATTGTCTGAAACGCTCAGCTATATTGTACTAGTTTTTAGTAGTGTTTTGGAAGATGATGCTTTTAAAAATATCCAGGATAAAGGCATAACAGAACAAAATAGCTGATTTGGGCTTTGAAGGCAGCTCTTTTAACTGTCCAAAAGCACTTTCCACAAAATCTTTAAAAAAATAAATAAATAAATAAACAGCAGCATCCTCTGATGCCAAAAAGGTTTTGAGATCTTGCCATTTTGACTAGTCCAGATCATAATTAGCCTTAACCCAAGAGAAATGACTATTTTCCCCTTTATAAAGGCAAGGGACAACTGCCAGCATGTATTCTGCACTCTTAACTATCTTCAACCTGAACTACACACACAAAAATTAAACATAAGGTACTTGATTTACAGTATATTGTCTACAATGGCAATACTATTTTGATATAAACAACATACAGATGAGGCATCTATTGCATTTCATTTGGTTTTCATATATATTTGAACTGTACTGAAATGACCTCTTGTAATCGGAGTATTTTCAGACAGACTACTTTGATAACTTGATTAATTCAATCTGTGAAGACAGAAGTCATTTCACTGTTGTATTTTTTCAGTTACAAAATGTTTTTATAATAATTTCAAAGCCTAATAGTGTATCTATATTCAACAGGGAAATTGATTACTTTTCATGGTTTCATTTTGAACGAGTTTAAACGTGTTTTGCTTTGATTGTCTGCCTGGTGTTGTTCTGAACATGCATTTGTTACCTCCTGCTAACTGAAGTAAATATTCCTTATTAGTTCATGAATTGTCCGATTTAACATTATGTACGACTTTCCATCATTTTTAGATGGACTTCTAAACAGATCAGATCTGTGTTTTATTGGCCAAGAGAGAGAAAATAGTGGCCAATAACAGTATCATTGGCTAAAGCTACACAGATGGCAATTTCTTCCACATATCTAGAATTTTTTGTTAAGCTTTCAAAGATTTTGCAGGGAACAATATAAGCAGTCTGCATCCTTTACAAAATTATAGCCCTTTAGCAACCAGTCCCTCTTCTGCTCTATCCCAATCCACTCCAAAAACTGTAACACTTGCCTAGATGAGGTGGATACATTTCCTACTTCATACGAAAGATGGGAAGTATGCAAGAGACTACCCTGGCTTAACCAGGAGATAGTCAATGATCTAAAAATCAAAAAAAAAAAAAGAGTCCTACAAAAAGTGGAAACTAGGTCAAATTACAAAGTATGAATAATAACACAAAAATTAGGGACAAAATTAGAAAGCCCAAGCACAAAAGGAGATCAAACTAGTTAAAGACGTAAAGGGTAACAAGAAAACATTCTACAAATACATTAGAAGCAAGAGAAAGACTCAAAATGTGGAAATGGCAGAGGTGCTTAATGACTTCTTTGTTTCGGTTTTCACAAAGAAGGTTGGTGGTGATTGGACGTCTAACATAGTGACTGCCAGTGAAAATGAGGTAGGATCAGAGGCTGAAATAGGGAAAGAACAAGTTAAAAATTACTTAGACAAGTTAGATGTCTTCAGGTCTAACTAGGATCTGATGAAATGCATCCTAGAATACTCCAGGAGCTGACTGAGGAGATATCTGAGCCATTAGCGATTATCTTTGAAAAGTCATGGAAGACGAAAAGATTCCAGAGGAATGGAAAAGGGCAAATATAGTGTCCATCAATAAAAAAGGGAAATAAGAACAACCTGGGGAATTACAGACCAGTCAGCTTAATTTCTGTACCTGGAAAGATAATGGAGCAAATAATTAAGCAGTTAGTTTTTAAACATCAAGAAAATAATAAGGTGATAAGTAATAGTCAGCATGGATTTGTCAAGAACAAATCATGTCAAACCAACCTGATAGCTTTCTTTGACAGGGTAACAAACCTTGTGGATGGGGAGGGGGGGAAGCAGTAGACATGGTGTATCTTGATTTTAGTAAAGCTTTTGATACTGTCTCACATGTCCTTCCCAAAAACAAACTAGGGAAATGCAACCTCAATGGAGCTACTATAAAGGTGGGTGTATAACTAGTTGGACATCTGTTCCCAGTAAGTAGTTATCAGTGGTTCACAGTCATGCTGGAAGGGCATAATGAGTGGGGTCCCACCAGGATCAGTTCTGGGTCCGGTTGTGTTCAATATCTTCATCAGTGATTTAGATAATGGCATAGAGAGTACACTTATAAAGTCTGAGGATGATACCAAGCAGGGAGGGGTTGCAAGTGGTTTGGAAGATAGGATTATAATTCAAAATGATCTGGACAAACTGGAGAAATGGTCTGAAATAAATATGATGAAACTGAATAAGGGCAAATGCAAAGTACTCCACTTAGAAAGGAACAATCAGTTGCACACATACAAAATGGGAAATGACTGCCTAGGAAGGAGTACTGTGGAAAGAGATCAGGTCATCATAGTGGACCACAAGCTAAATATGAGTCAACAGTGTAACACTGTTGCGAAAAAAAAAAAGCGAACATCATTCCGGGATGTATTAGAAGGAGTGTTGTAAGCAAGATATGAGAAGTAGTTCTTCCACTCTATTCCACACTGATTAGCCTTCAACTTGAGTATTGTGTCCAGCTCTGGGGACCACATTTCAGGAAAGATATGGACAAATTGTAGAAAGTCCAGGGAAGAGCAACAAAAATGATTAAAGGTCTAAAAATATGATCTATGAGGGAAGATTGAAAAAATTGGGTTTATTTAGTCTGGAAAAGAGAAGACAGAGGGGATATGATAACAGTTTTCAAGTACATAAAAGGTTACAAGGAGGAGGGAGAAAAATTGTTTTTCTTAACTGCTGATAGGATAAGAAGCAATGGGCTTAAATTGCAGCAAGGGAGGTTTAGGTTGGACATTAGGAAAAACTTCCTAACTGTCAGGGTGGTTAAGCACTGGAATAAATTGCCTAGGGAGGTTGTACAATCTCCATCATTGAAGATTTTTAAGAACAGGTTAGACAAACACCCTGTCAGGGATGGTCTAGATAATATTTAGTCCTACGATGAGTGCCAATACTCATTTGCAATACTAGAAAAGATAGGATGCCGCCAATCCTGTTAAGTCTTATATGTTCATTCCACAACAAAATGAGAGCAACCGTCCAGTTTGATGGGTCCACTTCAGACAGCTCTGAGATGAAAAGTGGAGTAAAGCAAGGATGTGTTCTTGCCCCTACACTCTATGAAATCTTCTTCTCAGTACTCTTGAACTTTGTTTAAGGACAAGAAAGATGGAAACTATCTCCACATAAGATCAGATGGGAAACTCTTCAACTGTCCCGACTTAAGTCAAAGACCAAAGTCAAAAAGTGCTTATCAGGGAACTTCTATTCGCTGATGCTGCTGCCCTCATCGCCCACAATGAAGATCTGCTACAATAACTCATAGACCACCTTTCAAGTGCCTGTCAGGCATTTGCTTTTACCATCAGCATCAAGAAAATGGTTGTATTAGGAAAAGGGGCTCCACAAGACCCTTCAATTACCTTAAATGCAAACCAGCTAGAAGTAGTCCAAAAGTTCAGCTATTTAGGTTCTACAGTGACCACCAACTTCTCACTGGATGAAGAGCTAAATGTTCATATTGGAAAGGCTGCCACCACCTTTAGCAGACTAATTAAAAGAGCATGGAACAACTCAAAGCTTATCAACAAGACCAAAATGTTAGTGTACCAAGTTTGCATTCTCAGCACTCTCAGATATGGTGGGGAAACATGGACAACTTATGCTCATTAGGAGACAAGATTAAACGGTTTCCACCTATGTTGTTTACGCCACATACTCAAACTAAATGACAGGAAAAAGTCACCAATGCAGAGGTTCTTCAAAGGGCAAACTTACCATGTGTGACAGCCCTGCTCAAGCAAAGACGACTGCGCTGGCTGGGCCATCTGAATAGTTGGAAGACTGACACATACTCAAGGACATGTTATATGGGGAGCTATCAGAGGGAACAAGAACAACAGGACGTCCCAAGCTTTGCTATAAAGGCACATGCAAGCGAGATATGAAGAAATCTGGAATTGATCCTGACCAATGGGAAATCATGGCAAGTGATCATAACAAGTGGCGCCATCGTCTCGATCAGGGTATCAAAGCTCTTGACAGAAGCTGGCTCCTACAGCTTGAAGAGAAAAAGACCCCATAGGAAGCAAGCAGCTCCCAACCAAGATACATATACTTGCAATAACTGTCAAAGATCATGCAAATCTTGGATTGGACTATTCAGTCACATGGGACATTGCAAACCATCTACATCATAGGATTCAATTCCTACCGTCTCTCGCAGACGAAAGGATTCCAACAAACATGAATGCAGGGGACTGGACTAGAGGACCTCTTGAGGTCCCTTCCAGTCCTATAATTTTTTAAATGATAGAATAAAGTGTGTCAGTGTAACATGGATGAAAGAAATCTTTTACATTGTGCATAAGGAAGAATTTAAGTGACTGAGATCAGTGCCACGTAATTTACTCTCAAAACCCCAGTTTGTTGAATTACCCTGTGAATTAACTGAATTGTGTTAGAATAATTCAATTAAATGGCAAAAACATACTTTACTATCTGGCATCATTCCAAAACCATCCATAATGAACATTTAAAATCAACTATGCCAATAAAGTCTGGATACGGAGTTTTGTTAAACAGAAACTGGTCTGACTGACATTAAATCTAAATTTACAAAGCATATGTATATAAGAACATAAGTCTCCCAAGTGGACCAAACCATAAAAGTTAATTCTTTGGTGCAACAGTCAGGATCTCTAGTTATTAAATGCTACTGTAGCATGCAGTGTCCTGGTACTACAGTACATTTTGGAAATACTGACTTCAGACACCCACAGTTTAAAAATAACTTGAATATTATGTGCGTGTGGAAAACAATGCTGAAGATGAACAGCGAGTTCCTGCTGTGTCTTACTATATCATGAAAAAGCCCTATCCTGAAGAACAACCCCTCATTCTCACAGACCTTGGGAGACAGGCCAGTCCTTGCTTACAGACAGCCCCCCAACCTGAAGCAAATACTCACCAGCAAACACAAACACACTAACCCAGGAACCTATCCTTGCAACAAAGCCCGGTGCCAACTCTGCCCACATATCTATTCAGGGGACACCATCACAGGGCCTAATCACATCAGCCACACTATCAGAGGCTCATACACCTGCACATCTACCAATGATATATGCCATCCTGTGCCAGCAATGCCCCTCTGCCATGTACATTGGTCAAACTGGACAGTCTCTACATAAAAGAATGGACACAAATAAGACGTCAAGAATTATAACATTCAAAAACCAGTTGGAGAACACTTCAATCTCTCTGGTCACTCGCTTACAGACCTAAAAGTGGCAATACTTCAACAAAAAAACTTCCAAAACAGACTCCAACAAGAAACTGCAAAATTGGAATTAATTTGCAAACTGGACACCATTAAATTAGGCTTGAATAAAGACTGGGAGTGGATGGGTCATTACACAAAGTAAAAACTATTTCCCCATGGTAATTTTTCCCCCACTGTTACTCACACCTTCTTTTCAACTGTTTGAAATGGGCCATCCTGATTATCATTACAAAAGGTTTTTTTTTCCCTGCTGATAATAGCCCACCTTAACTAATTGGTCTTGTTACAGTTGGTATGACAATACCTATTTTTTCATGTTCTCTGTGTATATAAGCTTTCGTGGGCTAAAACCCACTTCATCGGATGCATGCAGTGGAAAATACAGTATTTTCCACTGCATGCATCTGATGAAGTGGGTTTTAGCCCACGAAAGCTTACGCCCAAATAAATTTGTTCATCTCTAAGGTGCCACAAGTACTCCTCGTTATTTCAGCACTAGCTCAGAATCCACAAGAGTATGACAGCTTTTCTGCATGTTTGCTTACACAGAACCAACAAGGGATTACATATCTGAAGGTTTTTAGTAATTAAACCCCTTGCTCCCAACCCTAGAAGGCACATAAATATGTATTTACAGCTGCACCACAATAGAATAAAAGAAATGTAACTGTGAGATTGAGATCTAAAAATAAAAATATATCCTACATCTTCTCAGGCTGTCAAAGCACAGTGACTTTTCCTTTTGCCAAAGAGAGCCTAGCATGCCTGTAGCTAGAGCTAGTCAGTGGTAGTGTTCACATGACTGGGGGACTGTAACCAAGGTGCTCTCAGCCCCAGGGTGCTCGGGAGCAGAAGGACTGAGGTGGGTTTATGTATACCAGCAAAATTCCTATGTTATAGAATAATGTTATAACACAGTATGACTTGTCTGCATAGATGAGACCAAACTACATCATAATCAGGTGAGCCCTCGAAGTTCAGATCCCCTGTTGTCAGATAATGAGTTAGTCCCTACAAGGAAACTTCAAACCTAGTGACTTAAGCACTCTGTGCAAAGGTTTTCATTTTCACACCACACTCATCCTTACCATGCATACTTAGTGTGCTGCAATATGCTGTTTAAATGTAAAAGTGACTAGAAAGGTTACTAGATGCAGAGCAGCACTGCAAGGCAATGGTGTATTCATTTTCAGAGAAATCAAACACCTGCATCTTCCATAGGCTTCAACTGGAAATGTGGGTGCTTAGCACTTCCGAAAACTCAAGTGTTGTATGGCAGTTGTATTTGGACACAGATGCCTCCTTCCCAAATAAAAAGTTTACATGTGTCATTAATACTGACAGACAATTCAGCTAGGCAAATTTACTCAGCAATACAAAGCTGTCCAAAATCAGGCATGAACTAATACACCAGGATCTGGGCCCTACAGTTTCAGGAGTTCTCCAAATGGTCTTTTGATGAGCACTAGACACCATGGGGCTGCCTATACTTTGTTGCTGTCAGCTTGGCACACGTGGAATCTGAAGGCAGCAGAGGGACAGGAGGATTGGGGCAATGTGGTGAAGCAAGTTTTTGTGCTCTTCTCATATCATCATGGCTCCTGACTACTAACCTGATGCACATGGGAATAGTGACCTGAGGCCTACGACAATGCAGCAGTGTGAATAAGAGAAGCACTGAAGAAGCTAAAGAGGGTGGCACAATAGCTTCCTGTTCTGATCCACAGCAATTTGGAAAAAAAAAAATCCAGACCAGAGAAGGTTGGCTGAGTTGAAGAGACAACCCCTGAGATGTTTGTAGGTCTGACCCATGAAGACACCTTTCACTGAGAGCTTGTGGATAGATGGAGTGTTTGGTCAAGTTGCTTTTTAGTAGCAAACTCTTGGGTACAGAATGTAGTACAAGGTATGATGGCCTGGTGATCGAAAAAGACTGGTACTAACTGGTTTGAAGGACAAATGCGAACAGTAATTTTGGTTTTCAGAAAATTAAATCAACATTTCTGTTCTCTCAATGGCAGAAGTATGGGTGAAACAGGAACTTGTAATAAGCCTTGGTAAAGCAATTAATTAGTTGATTATTCCATTATACATAACAAGGCAAGAGGTGGGATACACACTACTTCAAGCTACTCTTGTATCTTTCAGTATTGGATATCACTGAGGTACACTTAGGTGTTTATTTCACAATAGTTTAAATTGTAACTATTTTAATGCAGATTAAGTAATATTATTTATCCTCAGTGGAATATGAGACATAGCCCTTATGCCATATATATGTGGAAGAAGTGACTATTATTTCGCAGGAGGTCAAGACTCCACCATATTTGGAACAGATCAGTTAGTCTTTTTAGTAGAGGGATGTTATATCCAGTTGGAAAACTGGGCTCAGGACTAATTATAAGCACTGTTTGTTAGCTCTGTCTTGTAATACAGTTGGTTAGTTAAAGAAAGATACAGTGGTCTCCTACTATTTGTGGTTGGCAGTAAAATCAAGTTTGGGGAAAGGAAGGGTATAGAAATCATAGACATGTTAAATGATATGATGCATCTTCTACATGACAGAAAAGTCTGCTGTTGTTGTATTGATGCCAGAAAGGTTGGCAGATTACATACAATTTATAAAACAAGCATAAGTTTTGTTGTGAACTAGTGAAGCCATTTATGTAAGTAATGTTTCACTGACTTATTACAGCAAATTCTCTGTAGCAATGATGCTCAGATACCATCTTCAGATCAAGGCTCCTTACATAGATAACTAGAGGTTTGCTACAATACAAACTGCAACAACTATTTGCTCATTACTGAAGAAAAATATCATTTGCATATTTACTGAATAAAACCTCTGCATTTTGGCATTACCATTCTCACATAACAGTCAACGGACAAAACTTAAGAGTGTATCACATAACATGAGAATGAGTTTCTGGTATTTCAGCAACAGTAACTCCGATGCTTTATTTTTTTAACTTTAAGGTACAACACATTGCTCAAAAGGAAAGTCAGGATTGGGTTATGCAACCTATATTTTGCCTCACTTGACAAAAAGAGTATAGTTATATAAACCACAGACCTATTCTGAAGATTTCCAAAAGGTCTGACATATTTCATTTTTATCTGTATTTGGGATATATGCTAGAGCCACAAGAATATAGATTTCTGCAAACCACGTACTTTGGGTGTATTTTTTCCATTCTCCTCAACAGTTATGTCTCCAAATCACCATTGTCTGAGTATGAGGCCTCAGCAATTTATGAACAATAACTGCAGGGACATCTCTTCTCTAATACAAGAGCTAATAGAAAAGGAGTACTTGTGGCACCTAAGAGACGAACAAATTTATTAGAGCATAAGCTTTCGTGAGCTACAGCTCACTTCAAAGCTTATGCTCTAATAAATGTTAGTCTCTAAGGTGCCACAAGTACTCCTTTTCTTTTTGCGAATACAGACTAACACGGCTGCTACTCTGAAACAAGAGCTAATGTTATTGCATGACTTGGCCAAAAGAGGGCACCTGGGGAACAAGAGATGAAAGGCTCTCCCGAAGACTTGAGTATATGTCAGCTTCACCACTAGCCCAACAAGCCAGAGTCCTAAATCAGAACATACTAAGCAAACACACCTGCTAATCAACCAAATTGGACAGCTTGTAAATGCAGATATGCATATGTGTATACATATGTACAGTTTACAATATATACATTCAGACTTTGTTTATGTTTAACTCAAGATCCGTGTAATTTTAGGATAAGGTCACAACCTAGTTATTTCCTCTTATTTGGAATATATTTACAGAATATTAGATTTAGACTAATCGCTATTTTTTGTCTCTGTAAAGATTTCATGCTCTCATCATTTCATGTATAGGTACAGTTTACCAAATTTAAAACACACTGTTTACAATTCATCGTCCAATACTGCAACAATTTATGAATTGCAAATGTGCTTTCCCCAAAGTTAAGTAACTGAAAGGAAGATGTAAGAAACACAGAAGGAATAAATATACATCCCACAATGAGTGAATCAAGGACATTTAAACTCATTGATCTTCTCTTTAATCAAAGGCTTCAGTGCTTTAAATCAGTGTTTCTCAAGCTTTTTGATACCAGGGACCAGCTTGCTGCCTTCCTAAACTGTATCAAACAGATCTCAGGGACTGGTGCCATTTCACAGACTGGTAGTTGAGAAACACTGATTTAAATGATACAACCTGCAAACTATGCTAATTCATTATCAAGAAAAGTTAAAAAAAAATCCTAACCCTGTATTTATATATGTGTGTTTTGCAAAACACGTTTAAGCAGAATGAAAACGACTTAATTTCCTTCCAGAGTATCACAGAGGATACAGTAGGTGACTTCCTTTTTCTTAAAGGAGATGCAGCAGTTACTTTATACAGTGCCCATTTGTAAATTTCAAAGGCCACATCAGCATTTTCATCACCTTTTGGACATTCTGAACTTTGGTTTAAACATTAGCCATAAGACTGTTCTACAGCGAAACTAACAGTGAAAGAGAGAGTGAAAGGAACTTTCATTCAGAATGCTAGAAATCCCAGATATCCTGGATAAATAATTTTCAGCTTATGTCTTGTTTGCTTTGACTATTTACTATTTGTTATTCAAGTTGTATGGTAGTACCGAAGATGCATCCTGTTGTTTCTGCTTTTAGACTGGATGATAAATTTTTTCGGCAGAATACTGAGTAACACAAACTATGAATTTTATCCTTGTGAAAATTCATGAAACTTTCAAGATTCACAAATACCTGACAATTGCTGAGACATACATGAATAATAAACAACACTCTAAATCATAGCAAAAAAGGCAATACTTCTGTGGTGTGGCATCAGTTTACTATTTGACCAGCTCTAATCTTAAGGTTAGCATTTCTTGTTAACCACTTCTAATAAGAAGTGACCCTCCTATCCCAGAAAAAGAGCAAAATGGTCTCCTGTCCACACAATACACAGAAGAGGAAGTTAGTGCAGTTCAACGACCCTGTTTACATAGAAATTAGTGCTTATCTATAACATCAATATTTACATATAAATAAATACTTAAAAAGTATTTTCCACACACATTGCCCATTTCCATAAACACCTGAAAAGTAATCCTAATTCTAGTTCTAGTAGTGACTAACCAAAACAAAATGTAAAGTATAACTTTAGTGACCACACACTACTTTGTATATTCATACATGATCCTTTATATTGACTGATTAAACCTGCATTTTTATATGTATGTACTCTAATATTCGTACCATATTGATTATATGTGGAATTATTGCAAGTTACAAGGAAATCCTTGTGGAAAAAACGGAAAAAAACATGCTTTATATCTGCATAGTTTGCCCAAGAGTGTTTGAGCTCATAGTTTTAACTGATACAGGGACAACGATAACCTATTGTATTAAGACTACATTTTTACAAAACTGAGACTATAAGATGCAAGATCTCCCTTTATATCTTAAAAAAAATTTCTGGAAAAAGTTTAGGAAAAAGTCTGCTTCTGTTAAAATACCACCTTTTTCCAGTGCTGTACTGCATGATTAATATCATGCATCATAAATAAAAGAAGGCATTAGAGAATTTTAAACACAATTAGCAGACAAAGATCTGTACATAATCTAGGTAAATCTACTAATAAAAACACTAAAAAATTAAATGCAGAATGACACACTTTGTTTGAAATCTATTAATCTATGTAAACTTCAGTGTTTCCTTAAAAAAATAAAAATATCCAGTATTGAAACAAAATTGCGTAACATTGTATTTCAATCATTTATGTTTTTGTTATTAACCTCAAATACACAAGAAATCCCTCTGGAAAACTAATTTGAAAGTAAATATGCCTTAGAACTAGTACTAATCCCACAACAGAATCAAGATCACTATTAAAATAAAGCCTGGGGCACATTATGATGTCTTCGATTGGTGGGTGGATTTTAATTGACTTGAAGACTGTCATAGTTCTATCAACATAAAACCGGTAACACACTTCCAGCATGGAGGACCCATCTGTGCCCACTATCCATCTGTTTAGACATGATTGGCAAAGTGGTAGGGAATTCGCAGTGGTTGCCGCTGCCTGAAAGGAATAAACCACAGGATCTTCCAGCGAGTGCCAAAAACTTCTGAGAAGGTCTGCTGCCATGGCTTTCGGGGCCTCGATCTACAGAAGACAGCATTATTAGTGAAAGACAGCACTCCCATGGTGCACTTCAGTCAGCTAGAACAATACAGATTGGCTGGGGATCCATTACTGGACTCTGATGAATTGTGTCCCAGCATCACAAATACAGCTTTTCTTTCATTATGACATGCGGCTGAGATTTAACTTTGGATAGGAGAAACTGAATCTGTGTCGTCAATCAACTACAGGCAACTTCTGAAGGGGAGGAAATTCTCAGGAGCAATTAAATACATGTCAGCAGCACAGTAGCAAGTGCCTTTTGATCTGTGCTTTAGAGACAACATATAGTTTTGCTTGCTTTAGGTAGGCAGGAAAGAAGAATAATCTGTAGCTATTTTATATAAAAATAAGTATAAAAATAGTGAACCACTGCTATAGAAAAAAACAAAAACACGGTAGCATGAAAAAACTACCACCAGTGCCTTCAGTTTTCTTTCATACACATACAGTTTTTAAGCTCTATTAGCTCTTTACGTTGTACTTACATTTCTTCACAACAGTTTGACATTTTTTCTATACTAGTTGTATCCTGTTGTGGGAAAGAAAACATTATTAGAAAATATTTCCTCACTTACCTAACTTGCAAAAATGTTATCATTAAAATATGTAATAAAGAAGGAACTGACCCTTAATGTAGATTCTTTTGGAGAAAATCTAGTAGGATTACATAGAGCTATACCCCATACAAATATCAAACCACTGTAAAATTTCATGCAGAGCAGTTGTATTCAGCCTGATAAATTATCATGCAGAAAAACTATTTTCTGTATAGATTTTTAAAATGGGACACACTATAGAATGCTAACAACCAGATTAGAACCTTACTATAGCTAAATTAATCAAAACGTTATTTATCCAGAGGACATTTTAAAATAATACGCACAAACAACAAAACTTTTCTGAAAAGCACACTTTTGTCATGCTTTATAGTCACCTGTATAACGAATGTTGTCACAGAAAAGATTATCACAGGGACAAAATAAATTTCCACCACTATATAAAATGTCACCATCAGCAGAAGTACTTCAAAAAGCAGATTAAGTAGTTTTAAAATATTTACTTTCACAAATATTGCAATGTGAATAGTGCCACCAAGAGTATATTAACACAGTTTCAGTGATCTCTAAGGTTGCAGAGTAGCAGCCGTGTTACTCTGTATTCGCAAAAAGAAAACGAGTACTTGTGGCACCTTAGAGACTAACAAATTTATTAGAGCATGCATCCGATGAAGTGAGCTGTAGCTCACGAAAGTTTATGCTCTAATAAATTTGTTAGTCTCTAAGGTGCCACAAGTACTCCTTTTCTTTTAGTGATCTCTAAGTAACTGCTGCAGATAAAGGTGATTTTGCTAAAATTAAAGAGAATAAAATGAAAGAACATCTTAACTGTTTCTAAAATGAAGATAAACCCCTTCTATAACTTATAATAAAATTCATAAATTAACTTCCAAAACCAATATGGTTTCAGAGTAGCAGCCGTGTTAGTCTGTATTCGCAAAAAGAAAAGGAGTACTTGTGGCACCTTAGAGACTAACAAATTTATTAGAGCATAAGCTTTCGTGAGCTACAGCTCACTTCATCGGATGCATAAAGCTTATGCTCTAATAAATTTGTTAGTCTCTAAGGTGCCACAAGTACTCCTTTTCTTTTTGCGAAAACCAATATGGTTTGCTTCACTTGACAAAGTGCTTTAGTTGATAAGCAATTTGTTTTAGCTCACAGCATTTCCAAATAATCTTTAAATGCTTCCAATGGTTGTACTTCTGTGTTCATATTCTCAAGGTGTGTGTCATTAATGAAAACCATTATTTTACAAGTCAGTGGTACTTCAGTTTTAAACTCAAGCAACATTATAGCACTTTTGAAGGGATAAACATGGTTCATTATGTCCCAGAATAATTTAGACCTTTTGATCCAAAATGTAATAACTCCAAAAAAATAATTTTCAAGGCAGTTTGATATGTCTCTCTGTTAATGATTAATTTAGGCAGGTACATAATGTGTCTGTCAGATTATATACTACTTTTTGGATGAAACAAAGGGCCTGTCCCTTCTACCTGAGTAGCCAGTGAAGATCCCATTTTCTTGAATATTGGTTTTGTCCATCTCTGTCTTTAGCCAAAATTCCATCTTCTATTATTTTGAACTCTACAGATGCTTGAATATTAGTTTGGCAAGCAGTTTGAGAGCTTTCAAATGAGAGGCACCAAATACACATTGCTACCACATGATGCTTCAATAAGTTCACATCAATGTTTCCATTTTAAATTAAAGCTCCCTCTATAGTTGCAAAGATGTTTCAGTTCTGGAAATCAACCTCTTGATAGTACCAAAAATAAAGCCACTTTTAAAACTAGTGACTAATTAGACAATTTCAGAATGGATGGTGCTGCTGTGTGATAGGCTGGTAGCTCAAACCTCTCCCTCCCTTTCTCCTCACATAATCAATTCCTATTTATTAAAGCTTTGAGGCATCATACTAGCACTTTTGTTTCCAAAAATAACATTCCAAATGTCAGGTTTCAGAGTAGCAGCCGTATTAATATAGTGTTAGTGTAATCTAGTTTTGTAGCATGTTCTTTTACATTGTCGACCCATTAACATTTTTTGTACTCATCTGAAAATCATAACATTTATCACTTTGGACACTGACTTCTGAAAGCAAAATTCTGATTGAGTGATTGTGCTTTTTGACTGAGTCTACAGTTTGTAGGGCCTTTTCACTGACATTACAGCATCAATACCTATGAAGTGATCATCTAAACTTTCTCTCTCATAACCCACTACAGCCTTTACATAAGTGAAAGGGTTAAATAGGAAGAGGGCAAAAGTTTATAGACCTCCTTCCACTCATTTAAAAATACTAAAAATTTTAACTGGAAAGGCAGTGAAAGCAGGTGGCCATCTCTTTCCCCAGAATGAAAAATTCTGAAGTCCACGTGCTAATGTTTTCAATTTACATCAACTGAATTGGAAGCACAGAATACCTTGTTTGTGGGATACCTTTTCAAAATTTAAAGCAGCTCAACCACTTCTGAAGAGCTGTGAGCTAGGCTGAAGGGAATGGGAGGAAAGGAGAGTTCTCCTTTGAAGTTCAGCTGCTTGAGAAGCACTGGCAGCTGAACTTAAGAAACCAAGTTCCCTCTGCTGCTTCCCTCCCCCAGCATGGCTTCCAAGCAGCTGGGCCAATTTGAAAATTACTTTCACATGAAAGTGAAACTTCACAGCAACCTAAGAAACTTAGCAGCCAGGCTTGGGGAGGAAGGACACAATGGACATTTTTTCAGTTTGCTTCTTAGGCAGCTGAAACATAAATATCCTTCTTCCTCCTCATAGCTGAGACAGGTCCAATTTGAACCAATGATTCGAGGGTGAAAGGATGCAAATCCTGTTAATATCCTGGAACATCAGGAAGAAATACCATATTTCAGGAAGGAATACTATTTTCCAAAGTACAAATTCAGTCCTGCTGGGAGGAAAGGCAAAGCTGCCACAGTAAAAAACCTTTAAAGGCAGATCTGAACACTGGAATGAACCAAAACATGTCTTTTTGCCCATAATTTTCTGTAATCTCTTTGATATTAATTCTGATGTGTGATGGAATAAACTGATTCTTGTTCACATCCCAGTTTTCTATTCTGCTTCACGCTTCAATCAAGTCAAAAATGTTTTGCACACAATCTTTTGCTGTGGAAATGAGTGGGTTAGCACAAATTTCACTACTATGACTTCAGTACAGAATCGGCCAAGGAAGAAGGAAGACCTTATTTAGACACAGATATGAATGATCTCACATTTACATAGCATCTTGCATCTAGCTAGAAATCAAAGCACTTTACAAAGCTTACTGATGGTAGAAATGCTTCAAAGTAATCATTTTACCCATCTCTTGGGTAAGTTAAACTGTTAAACAATAGACTGCAACAATGCACACTAGTTTAGAGCAGAAAGAAGAGAATAATATTTCAAAGGAAAATGCAGGATGGAAACATAGGAAGGTAGAATGTAATTTCCCCAAGTTACAATATGACCAGGTGTCTAGAGTGCCTTACTCCACCAAAAAGGGTCGGGGGAACTGTAATTACCACATATGGGCAGGACTTACTATGTCTAAGTCTCATCTTAAATAATGCACCTTCAGCAGCATAAAGGCATTTAATATCACATCCATTAATTCTGTATAGCTCAGAGGAAAGAGTGCCATCCACTGAATCACCAATATCACTTCCTGCTATATCAAAGCTTTCCCTAGAAGTCTCCTATCCTATTGCTGATTCTGGCAGACTGTGCTTAGCTCTTTGTATCAGAGATCACAGCTTGTGGTGCTTCAATAAGCAAAATATATAGTTGGAAAAGTAATGAACCAGTGAAAGATGATGAGTGTGACTGATTTAAACCTGACTGATTTTTGTTTTGTTTTCTTTTTTGAGGAGAAGAATAGAAGCAGGACAGAAGGCATCTGTTTTAAAGTTTTCACCAGGATAAACTTTGATGTTAGAAAAAGAATTCTAAAATCTTATTGAACTAGTGATTTTATTTCTTTATTAACCATGAATATAGTTATCAGGCTCCATGATATCAAATGAAGAAAGGAACCACAGGTTTGACAAAAACACTTAGTAAGAGGATTCTTTGACACATTCATCAGACACTTACCATTACTTCCTTGATTCAGAGCAGAAGCACTATTTCTGCTGCTCTTTTTATCTGCTTTCCCCACCTCCACCCCTCAAACAACAAATTAGCTTTTCAAACAAAACAATGAAAATGAATTCAATTATATTTTCAAACTTAGGCCCCTAACGGTTTGTCTACACAGCAATTAAAAACCTGCGGCTGCTCCATGCCAGCTGACTTGGGCTCACAGGGCTCAGGCTGCGGAGCTATTTAATTGCAGTGTAGACATTTGGGCTTTGGCTGGAGTGCTCTAGGATCCTGCGAGGTTGGAGATTCCTACAGCTCGAGCTCCAGCTTGAGCTGGAATATCTTCACCACAATTAAACCACCCTGCAGCCTGCACCTCGCAAGCCCAAGTCAGCAGGCACAGGCCAGCCATGGGTGTGTAACTGTACTGTATACACACCCCAAGTCTTTATTTAGGAACCTAAATAAGTGAATTAATTTTCAAGGGCTGACCACCCAATAGCGCCCACCAATGTCAACTTTATTTCAGGTGTCAAATGAACAGAATAACCAACATTCTAATGTATGACCTCACCAGAAGACTATAGGTCAGAATACTGTCACTGTTTATTATGCTTCTATGCAAAGCATTAATTTGTTCAATGTTAGTATTCTGTTCAACCTAAGAGACTTTGGTTATCTGTATGGATGACCAGCTTCGAGTACTGGAAATACTAATAATATTCTTAAGAGCTACTTTTAGTACTGATTTCCAGCTAATTCTGATGTTTAAAGCCTTTGAGAGTTTTTAATTTACAAATAACTTTAAAAGTAGCACAAGTATGGCATAATTAATACAGTCCTCTTAACGTCTGCCTTCAAGAAAAATGAGAAAGTTACTCACCTTGTACAGTAACTGAGGTTCTTTGAAACGGCTGTCCCGTGGGTGCTCCACTTTAAGTGCTTTGGCGCCCTCCACTTATAATTTGTAGGAGCAGTGTCCCAGTTGGCCACTTACACGCGGCAGCCATCTTGCATTGCTCAGAGCAGTTACCTCGCGTTTGCAGCCAACCGTCCCCCAGTTTCTTCTCTACCCCAGAGGATCAGCTTTAAATTCCAAAATAGAGGGGAGGATAAGGGTAGTGGAGCACCCACAGGGACAACCATCTCAAAGAACCTCAGTTACTGCACAAGGTGAGTAACCTCTTCTTCTTTGAGGAGCGTCCCTGAGGGTGCTCCACTTTAGGTGACTATTGAGCAGGGCACCTCAGTGGAGGGGAGGGGCTTCGGAGTTGGTTCAGTGATGGTATATAGCATTGTGAGTCCAAACTGAGCGTCTGCAGCTGATTGCTATTATAACATGTAGTGTTTAGTAAAGGTATGGACAGATGCCCAGGTAGCTGCTTTGCAAATGTCCGTGATGTGTACATTATTGAGAAAGGCCACTAATGTTGATAACGCTCTGGTGGAGCGTCTAGCTGTTTTCGTAACACAAATGGATACAGCCCGATATCCATTTAGATAGTCTCTGTTTCAAAATGGTTTGACCCTTGGAACATTCTGTGATAGAGAGAAATAGTCAAGATTACTTTCTGAACGTTTTTGCCCTTTCTAGGTAGAAAGCTAGTGCTATGTGAATGTCTAGCGTGTGAAATGAGGCCTTCCTGCGGTAGACATGCAGTTCTGGGAAAAATATGAGTAAGTATATGGGTTGATTTAGATGAAAAGGAGAAGCTACCTGGGGTATGAATTTGGCATGTGGCTGTAAGATCACTTTATCTTTGAAAAATGTGGCATAAGGTGAACGTGCCATTAGGGCATCTAAGTCTCCAACCCTTCTTGCCAAAGTGATAGCAATGAGGAAGGCCACCTTCCTGAATAAGTAACAGAGAACAGGTTGCTAGGGGTTCAAACTGTTTCCCCATGAGACTGCAGAGAACAAGATTAAGATTCCACATAGGAGTTGGGTCTTTTAGTGTTCTCTATGCCTTTTAGAAAGTGTTTAGTGGTTGGGTGAGCAAAGATAGTGACTCTGTTCACCTTGTAGTGGAATGAGGTGATGGTGTACTCTGATGGAGCTGTTGGATAACCACAATTTTTTAAGGCCCGGTATATAGTCTATGATCCTGGGTAATGGTCCAATTGTGAAGAAATATGTTTATCATGGAACCAAATGCAGAATTGCGTCCACTTCTGTGTGTTTTTTGTGTGCTTCGTCTGCGACTGTTCAACAGTATGTCTTTCACCTCCTCAGAATAGTCTTTGTCGACACCCATTAGCCATGGAGTAACCAGTCCTTGAATTGGAAAAGGGCTAGGTTGTGGTGATGGATGCGTCCTGAGTCCTGCATCAGAAAGTGAGGTATCATTGAAAGGATTTGAAGTGGTTTCACTGCCATCTGTCTCAAGTCTGGGAACCAAGTTTGTCTGGGCCACATGGGTGCAATGAAAATGACCCTGGATTTGTCCTGCCTGATCTTGTGATGACCTGACTCAGAAGTGGAGTCAGAGGGAATGCATACATTAGTGGCGCTTCCTATTTTATGAGGAAAGCATTGCCCAAGGAGTGGCATCCCAGTACAGCTCCGGAGCAGTATTGTGGGCACTTTGCATTCTCAGCTGTTGCAAATCGATCTATAATGGAAAACCCCCATAAGTTGAATATGACTGTGAGAGTTGCATGATCCACCTTCCACTCATGAATTTGTGAGAAGTCTCTGCTCAGCTGGTCCACTGTCGTGTTCTGACATCCTGGCAAGTAAGATGCTGAAATGTCTACGTTGTTGGTGATGCATCAGTTCCAGAGGTGTATTGCCTCTGTGCACAGAGGGTATGATTGTGCTCTCCATTGGTGGTTTATATAGAACATGAATGCTGTATTGTCTGTAAGGATCTTGATGGTCATGTTTTGGATTAAAGGAAGGAGGTGCTCGCATGCATTTCTGACAGCCCTTAATTCCAGTATGTTTATGTGCAGGTTGGATTCCGATGGAGACCAGCGACCCTGGATTGTGTTTTCGCATAAATGAGCTCCCCATCCCACAAGGGAGGTGTCCATGGTGATCACTGAAGTAGCAGCTTTCTGTTGAAAGGGGACACCTGAGCAGACGTTTTGTGATTGCGTCCACCACTGAACGAGTCCTTTACCATGCATATTGAGACATCTGTTGAGAGAATGTTTGTGTGCTATGTAGACAGTGCAAAGCCAGGCCTGTAAGCATCTCATGTGTAGCCTGGCATACTTTATGATGAACGTCAATGCAGCCATGTGCGCCAGAAGTTGTAAGCATGTTCTGGTGGATGTTTGTGGACTGTGCGTGATCATTGTAATCAATTGATTAGGGTGAGAAAGCGCTGTTGGGGTAAACTTGCTGTTGCAGTGAGGCAATTGAGATAGGTGACTATAAAATTCCAGTTGTTGGACAGGAACCTTGTGGACTTCTGCGCATTTATCTGTAGCCTGAAATATGTAAAGAAGGTTATCATGGTTTGTGTGACATTTAGTGCTGCCCATTGTGTTGGTGCCCTTAAAAGACAGTCATCTAGGTATAGAAAAATCATCATCCCCTGTCTGCGGAGGTGAGCTGCAACAATGGCAAGAACCTTGGAAAAGACCTTTGGGGCAGTTGGCAGGCTGAAGGGGAGTATTCTGTGTTGGAAATGTTGGTGCCCCAGGGTGAATTGCAGGAATCGTCTGTGCACTGGATGAATGGTAATATGAAAGTAAGTGTCTTGGAGGTCGAAGACCGAGAGCCAGTCTCCTTTCTCTAATGCCAGAATTATTGTGGACAGAGTCACCATTTTGAAATGTTGCTTTCTCACAAATTTGTTGAGTTTTCGTAAATCCAGGATGGATCTCCATATGCTGGTCTTTTTCTGAGTGAGAAAATAATAGGAATAAATCCCTCCCCTTGTGTTGAGCTGGTACTGGTTCCATGGCACCTAATTGTAGGAGGTGGTTTATTTCCTGTTGTAAAAGGGGCTCATGAGAGGGGTCCCTAAAGAGGGACGGAGAAGGGGGGTGGGTAAGTGAAATAGAAAGGAAGGGGTTGAGTAACACTTCTGGATAATTTCCAGAACCCATTTGTCTGTAGTGATGGTGTTCCAGACTGGGTAGTATGGTGACAGATGGTCTCCAAATGGGCTAGAGATCAGGTTTAGTTCCAGGATCAAAGAATGTGGAGGTCTCATGCCCTCGACCAAAGCTTAAAAGTGATTGTCTGGAAGTAGATGGTTGAGATGTGGAAGGCTGGTCTTGGCATCTTGCCTGTCTTTGTTTACAGCATTGGTCATACTGTCTTTGAGGCTGGGTGTATGTGGCAGTTCGAAATTGCTGGTTGTAAAATCAGCTCTGTTTCTTTTTGTTCGCAGGAACATAGATACCCAGGGTTTTTAAGGTGGCCCTGGAATCCTCCAGGGTATCTAAAGACACATCTCTGTTTTCCTCGGAAAGTTTCTGACCCTCGAAGGGTGAAGTCCTTGCTGTGGCCTGGACCTGACTAGGGAACCCAGAGAGGTGGAGGCAGGATACCCAATGTATGACCATGGATGTAGCGGTGAAGCATGTTGTCATGTCTGCAGAGTTGAGAGAGGCCTGCAGGGCCATCCTGGCGATGCGAGACCCTTCGGAGATGTTAGCCTTATACTGTTCTTTTTTGTCACCTGATAAAATTTGACATTTTAGTGAACAGGTTGTGCATGTATTTGGCTAGTAAGGCTGAATAATTAGTTATGTGAAATTGGAGTGTAGCTGAGGAATACACTTTCCATCCAAAAAGGTTTAGCCTTTGCCAGTCCTTATCATAAGGGGCGGTTCTAAACTGGTGTTGTTTTCCCCTTTGATTAACTGCCTGTATCACCAGTGAGTTCGGTGCAGGGTGAGTGAACAAAAACCCCGCCCCTCTTGCTAGCACATAATAATTCTTGTCAGATCTCTTACATGAAGATGGGGCTGTGGCAGGTGTCTGCCAGATTATTTTTGCAGGGTCCATTATGGCAGCATTAATAGGCAGTGCAATTTTTGCTGATGGAGATGCCTGGAGGATGTCTGTAAGCTTGTGGAGGGTCTCTGGTAGCTCAGCTAAGGAAATGTCCAGGGATTCAGTTATCCTTTTGAATAGATCCTGGAAGGATTTGAAATTGTCCCCTAACTGTGTGCAGGGGTGGTGGTGGTGTGGGGGGGGGTTGCATTATTGTTTGGCCTGGCAACAAAGATGAAATGCGGGTCAATGGCAGGTGTGTCCTCGAGTTCCTCTATCTCCTCCTCCTGCGTCTCTGAGGGAGCTGGGGCAGGTGGTAAAGCGGATTGTGTTGTTCCAGAACTTGGCAGATTGTGGGGGTCTGAGGCTCTGGGCCCTATCCGGATCCCAGTATGCAAATTCGGTTGAAAAGTCATAGGAGGTGGTACCCGTGGTTGAGCCTGCCTGCCTCGCATATCAGCAGATGTTTGATGCTGAGAGGGCTCTGGCTTAGGGGAGGAGTGGCGAGGGGTGTATATCCCTTGTTTTGAGAAAGAAGGAAGATAAGGCCGTATTCGTTTCCCTCTTCTTGTTGACTTTTGAAGCTGGAGACCCGCCTGGGAGACAGGGGTGGGAGAGGGGGAATTGAGGAGAGAGAGAACAGCTAAAAGAATTTTTTTTTTAGGGTTTTAAGTAAACTATAAAATAGAGGGAAATAACTAAATGAAAAGGCTAATAAGGCCAGGAAAAACAGAAAACTACTGAGCTATCCAAGGTTAAAAGAGGCACTGCTGTTGCTCCGACTCAAGCCAAAAGGTGCTAGAGAAGCAACTGGGGGATGGTTGGCTGTGCACACCAGGTAACTGCTCCAAGTGATGCGAGATGGCTGCCACCCATGTGAGGCCCGCAGGGGCACTGCTATTACAAATCTCTGATTACAAGTGCAGGGGGCTAAAACGCCTAAAGTGGAGCACCTACAGGGACAGTCCTTGAAGAATAAGCATCTGACCAACTCAGCAATCTGGTCCTCCACACTCCAAAACCCCCTATTATCATTAGAATTAGTGGGCATGTGCTTATTCAGAAACAGAAGAGTTATAAGGATCGCTAAATCAAGCAAAAGAATTCAATGTTAGATTAGTTTCTTTGAAATGCAAAGAAATCTCAAGGAAATAAGTAGAAAAGCTACAGTTAGCTTATAATTTTAAGAGCTGAAGCAAGGGATGCAGCACAGGTGTTGCATTCGGTCTCTGGTGGTGGGGTGCTGACTGTCTTCTTATTTTGGCAACAAGTCTGAAAGAGCAGCTTGCCTGCAATCTCCAAGGAAAAGAAGATGCTGCAATGACTAAGGCTGTTATGAGAGGGATGAAGAGATATCAATGAGAGCTGAGTGAATACTGCAGACCGATTTAAAGAAGCACTTGAAAAAATGACCCCAGCTGGGTGAATGCTTGTTAAGAGGAATACATCTTTCATAAAGATACTTTTTAAATTAATCTGACTACTTGAAGAAAGAAAAGGAGTACTTGTGGCACCTTAGAGACTAACAAATTTATCTGAGCATGTGAGCTGTAGCTCACGAAAGCTTATGCTCAAATAAATTTGTTAGTCTCTAAGGTGCCACAAGTACTCCTTTTTGCGAATACAGACTAACACAGCTGCTACTCTGAAACCTGTCATTATACTTGAAGAAAAGCAAAGCATTAAAAGAAAAAAGATAATGTGCACCGGACAACAAATTGTGCTAGAAGATGGAATCATCGTGAACTAACTTATGATGGAACAAACATATTGAAAGAATATTTTCCCTTTGCTTAGACCGTAGATTTGAGTTTTCCAATCGACAAACACCAATTTGTAAATCTCAGGACTAACTCTGAAGCATGGAGCAGAAATCTCTTGTTCAATTACTTTCTTGTGGCTAGCAGAAGTGATGTCTAATCAATAGAGCTCTACTTAATACCTGAATTATAATGAATGCAAGCATACTGTCATATCTGCACAGTACATCGTTTCCAAACTCTTCAGTGCATTGCAGTGTAGAAGGAGACAGCAATTAAGAAGAAAGAGGGGAAAAAACTTTAGTGGCCCTTCTGAACTTGCAGCCATAGCTGTTATCTCAGAATACAAGACAGCATACTGCTGTACCTTAGTACTTGAACAAAACATCAGTCTTATTTCTTTCATCTGTCTACCATCCTTTTACTGTGCATATGGAAATGACAGGTGAGCTCTTGTGAAGTATCAAATACCAACATTTCATAAGGAATGCTAAATGTTTTTAAATTAATGTTTCTATTTACTGTTTGCCCAGACAACAAGGCTGGCCATACTGTATATAGGTTATCAGTCTCATTATGATTTTACTTTTGGCCAACTTTATTAAAAATTATTTTTAATCTAGAATTTTGATGTGATTAAATGTACGTGATTAGGATTTGTTTGTTTGTTTGTTTGTTTGTAAACCTAGCCTGGAAATTATTTGAATAATCTGGGTTCAGTTTAGTTGTTCTATTTCCCCCTCTATCTTTCTTTGATTAAAAAGGATTTTAGATAGAGTAGGATGTTAACTATATGAAATAAATATAGACCACATTTGTAGAAAAAATAAACTAAAAGGTTAAGCAGGTAATAGAATAATAATTTAGAAATGGAAAAGACCTCTTAGATGATCTAGTCTACTAACCTCCATTCAAGGACTGTGTATGATTGCTTTCTACAGTTTAATTTCCAGAGCTTTATGCAGCTTTCTAAGGGTAGATTTACCTATATTTGGATGGGGGTAGAGAAGGCAGAAAAATGGGGGGAGCGGGTGGGGGAGAGAGAGGAATAAGAGTAAGGGAGAGACAGATGGACAGAATGTTGCCTGAATACATCCTCTAATAATTTTCTATTTTTCCAGTACACACACACAAAATACCATGATCACTTTCTATTTTATTCTATCCAAGTACAAGCGATTGCCTTAAAATACTGATTTCCAATTCTGGCCCTGATTGTTGCTTTGGTAAACTTAATTACAAGGATTTATAGTTCTTTGATTACATTTCTGATGTGTCTGAAAAATAGGTAAAGCCCTCATTATTTGACTAATCAAAACAGTATTTAATAGATTATCTGATTAAACATATGATTGCAAATATTTGTAATGATAAGATACTTAATTATTGAGACAAAAAGCATTTTAGATCAGAGTTATATCATTTGTGTATTGATAGCATAAAAATGTGTGGTGTACATTAAAAAGTAGTGGATAAAAATTGCAAAGTGGGGAAAGAATAGCAAAACTGCAATTAAGTATTTTGAATATATTTATTCCTTATTTACAGAATAGTTTTAATTATGTAAATGTAGTATTCTTTATATACTTCAGCATTGAGAATGATTATCTGAGTCACTGTTTATACAACAAAAATGCAGGGATTTTATCTGCTGATCTAAATTTCTTTTCTTTTCTTGTATATTTTTCAATTACCATGCATTGTTAAATAAAATATTAGTCTCCTAAATAAAAACTGAGATCCCCAAGGGGACAACAATATTACACAAAATTCATTTGGATAAATTCAACTTTTTCTTCATTTCTCTAAGTAATGGGAATTAAAACAAACAAACAAAAACACACAGGAAAAAAAAGGAACATAAAAACAAGTTATCTTCTTTTTAAAAGAAAAACAAATCTAATGAAATGGACAATGGCCCTCTTAATTTGTCAAGGCAAGTGTTCATCAAAAACGGTCAAATATCGATATATAAGAATTTACAAGTTATTTTCAGGAGTTTACTGTTTACAACTAACAACAAATAGCAGATGCTGAAAGCCATTTGCCACTTGGTGATGAAAAGGAGATGAACTGTAACAACACACAATACAGTAGTTAACCTAAATGATCACATTAAAATGCCAATAAAGGACAAGAGGTTAGATGGATGTCATGGCACCACAAAGAACAACAGACCAAGCTACTCAACACCAGGTGCTAAAATATTTTATCTTCCAGCCCTTCCCAGAGTAAATAAAGAGAAAACATCTCTACCCCATCCACACAGTATTGATGTCCAATGATACTGGCATATCACTGTACACTGTTTAAAGAATTAACTAACAGGAAAGCCTGGCAGCATTAATCAAATTACTAAAGTCACCGTCCATTACATTTATGATAATATAAGCATCAACATTTAGCAGAGACCACACAATATTTATCAGAACTATAGTAATTTATCCAGTATGTAGCTCAATGACTACAGAAATATTAAATAGCTAGCATGGAAAACAACATATCATCTGTGTAATACAGCTATATTATGTAATACAGAAAGACATGAAATTGCTGGGCTGTACTGAAAAACTGAACAAAAATCCTTTAATTCTATATTAATCATTTGCAAGAACATACGGAAAAATGAAAACACATCCTGTTTGGTATTTTAAATAAAAACAATCAAAGGTAATCCTTTAAAATTAGGGTTCAGATTAGTCTCCGCAAAGGATGCAGTTCAATTGAAACATCTGGTAGTGTTATGTTGCGAGACAGATCTTTTTTAACTTTGGAAATGAGATTAGTAGATCCGTTATGTGTAAGTGTCCAAGTAATTTCTAATTATTTTATCTGGGTCACAGATAATCCGCTTTTACTGGTCTCCCACCATGACATCAGAGGATCCTGCTGAAGCGATTATCCTGTTACCTTCCACCAACCATGGGAAGATGGGATTTTCCTTGTGTGTGTGTTTGTTTTTATATATATAAATAAAATATATAAAAATGAATGAAAGAGAAGTGGCCGATCACTTCAAGCAGATGGCTGCCAACAGAATAAAGATCACCACAAAGCCTGATAAGAAGAAACCCCACACATCCAAGAAGAAACAGCCTTAACAAAAGTTAGCAGACTGAACACCTTAAAGTTTGGAAGCAATTTAAAAACTATGAAAAAAAGAGAGAAAAAGAGATTTTTAATGATACATTAAAAATAATCAACTAAACCAGAATTTAAAATAGCATATCATATTATTGGGTATTTGTATTTATTTTCTTATTTTATTTTTAGAAAATACATAAAAAGTGAAAAAGTCACAAGTAAAGGTGGATGTGCAATGAGAAGAATTGGTGGTGCAAAAACTGAAGTTCAAAATAAGTGCAATTTTAAAAATGCACATAGAATGCAATGCAGCTTTTTTTAAGTATGTCTTAATTTTTTTTTACTTTGTACAGTACTGCATCTGCTTCCTCACTTAAGGTTCAATAATAATGAGTGATATAAGTAAATAAAAAGCTCTGGCATTCATACTACATTTTCTGTCTATTTACTTCTTGTCACCCCCCAAGGTGCCACAAAAACTCCTTGTTCTTTAAAACTAGGTCTTTTCTGGTATTCACTCACACATGGAAGTCTATTTGCTCTTACTTTCAGCTCCGCACTACAAGTGTCAGCTCTGAGCTATGGGTTACTTCCATGTTTCTTTTTGTGTGTATGGCTCATAGAATCATAGAATATCAGGGTTGGAAGGGACCCCAGAAGGTCATCTAGTCCAACCCCCTGCTCAAAGCAGGACCAAGTCCCAGTTAAATCATCCTAGCCAGGGCTTTGTCAAGCCTGACCTTGAAAACCTCTAAGGAAGGAGATTCTACCACCTCCCTAGGTAACGCATTCCAGTGTTTCACCACCCTCTTAGTGAAAAAGTATTTCCTAATATCCAATCTAAACCTCCCCCATTGCAACTTGAGACCATTACTCCTCGTTCTGTCATCTGCTACCATTGAGAACAGTCTAGAGCCATCCTCTTTGAAACCCCCTTTCAGGTAGTTGAAAGCAGCTATCAAATCCCCCCTCATTCTTCTCTTCTGCAGACTAAACAATCCCAGCTCCCTCAGCCTCTCCTCGTAAGTCATGTGCTCTAGACCCCTAATCATTTTTGTTGCCCTTCGCTGTACTCTTTCCAATTTATCCACATCCTTCTTGTAGTGTGGGGCCCAAAACTGGACACAGTACTCCAGATGAGGCCTCACCAGTGTCGAATAGAGGGGAACGATCACGTCCCTCGATCTGCTCGCTATGCCCCTACTTATACATCCCAAAATGCCATTGGCCTTCTTGGCAACAAGGGCACACTGCTGACTCATATCCAGCTTCTCGTCCACTGTCACCCCTAGGTCCTTTTCCGCAGAACTGCTGCCGAGCCATTCGGTCCCTAGTCTGTAGCGGTGCATTGGATTCTTCCATCCTAAGTGCAGGACCCTGCACTTATCCTTATTGAACCTCATTAGATTTCTTTTGGCCCAATCTTCCAATTTGTCTAGGTCCTTCTGTATCCTATCCCTCCCCTCCAGCGTATCTACCACTCCTCCCAGTTTAGTATCATCCGCAAATTTGCTGAGAGTGCAATCCACACCATCCTCCAGATCATTTATGAAGATATTGAACAAAACGGGCCCCAGGACCGACCCCTTGACACCGGCTGCCAACTAGACATGGAGCCATTGATCACTACCCGTTGAGCCCGACAATCTAGCCAGCTTTCTACCCACCTTATAGTGCATTCATCCAGCCCATACTTCCTTAACTTGCTGACAAGAATGCTGTGGGAGACCGTGTCAAAAGCTTTGCTAAAGTCAAGAAACAATACATCCACTGCTTTCCCTTCATCCACAGAACCAGTAATCTCATCATAAAAGGCGATTAGATTAGTCAGGCATGACCTTCCCTTGGTGAATCCATGCTGACTGTTCCTGATCACTTTCCTCTCCTCTAAGTGCTTCAGGATTGATTCTTTGAGGACCTGCTCCATGATTTTTCCAGGGACTGAGGTGAGGCTGACCGGCCTGTAGTTCCCAGGATCCTCCTTCTTCCCTTTTTTAAAGATGGGCACTACATTAGCCTTTTTCCAGTCATCCGGGACTTCCCCCGTTCGCCACGAGTTTTCAAAGATAATGGCCAAGGGCTCTGCAATCACAGCCGCCAATTCCCTCAGCACTCTCGGATGCAATTCGTCCGGCCCCATGGACTTGTGCACGTCCAGCTTTTCTAAATAGTCCCTAACCACCTCTATCTCTACAGAGGGCTGGCCATCTCTTCCCCATTTTGTGATGCCCAGCACAGCAGTCTGGGAGCTGACCTTGTTAGTGAAAACAGAGGCAAAAAAAGCATTGAGTACATTAGCTTTTTCCACATCCTCTGTCACTAGCTTGCCTCCCTCATTCAGTAAGGGGCCCACACTTTCCTTGGCTTTCTTCTTGTTGCCAACATACCTGAAGAAACCCTTCTTGTTACTCTTGACATCTCTTGCTAGCTGCAGCTCCAGGTGCGATTTGGCCCTCCTGATATCTTTCCTACATGCCCGAGCAATATTTTTATACTCTTCCCTGGTCATATGTCCAACCTTCCACTTCTTGTAAGCTTCTTTTTTATGTTTAAGATCCGCTAAGATTTCACCATTAAGCCAAGCTGGTCGCCTGCCATATTTACTATTCTTTCGACTCATCGGGATGGTTTGTCCCTGTAACCTCAACAGGGATTCCTTGAAATACAGCCAGCTCTCCTGGACTCCCTTCCCTTTCATGTTAGTCCCCCAGGGGATCCTGGCCATCTGTTCCCTGAGGGAGTCAAAGTCTGCTTTCCTGAAGTCCAGGGTCCGTATCCTGCTGCTTACCTTTCTTCCCTGCGTCAGGATCCTGAACTCAACCAACTCATGGTCACTGCCTCCCAGATTCCCATCCACTTTTGCTTCCCCCACTAATTCTACCCGGTTTGTGAGCAGCAGGTCAAGAAAAGCGCTCCCCCTAGTTGGCTCCCCTAGCACTTGCACCAGGAAATTGTCCCCTACGCTTTCCAAAAACTTCCTGGATTGTCTATGCACCGCTGTATTGCTCTCCCAGCAGATATCAGGAAAATTAAAGTCACCCATGAGAATCAGGGCATGCGATCTAGTAGCTTCCGTGAGTTGCCGGAAGAAAGCCTCATCCACCTCATCCCCCTGGTCCGGTGGTCTATAGCAGACTCCCACCATGACATCACTCTTGTTGCACACACTTCTAAACTTAATCCAGAGACACTCAGGTTTTTCCACAGTTTCGTACCGGAGCTCTGAGCAGTCATACTGCTCCCTTACATACAGTGCTACTCCCCCACCTTTTCTGCCCTGCCTGTCCTTCCTGAACAGTTTATAACCATCCATGACTGTACTCCAGTCATGTGAGTTATCCCACCAAGTCTCTGTTATTCCAATCACGTCATAATTCCTTGACATCACCAGGACCTCCAGTTCTCCCTGCTTGTTTCCAAGGCTTTGTGCATTTGTATATAAGCACTTGAGATAACCTGTTGATCGCCCCTCATTCCCAGTATGAGGCAGGAGCCCTCCCCTCACAGACATTCCTGCCTGTGCTTCCTCCCGGTATCCCGCTTTCCCACTTACCTCAGGGCTTTGGTCTCCTTCCCCCGGTGAACCTAGTTTAAAGCCCTCCTCACTAGGTTAGCCAGCCTGCTGGCAAAGATGTTCTTCCCTCTCTTCGTAAGATGGAGCCCGTCTCTGCCCAGCACTCCTCCTTCATGGAACACCATCCCATGGTCAAAGAATCCAAAGCCTTCTCTCCGACACCACCTGCGTAGCCATTCGTTGACCTCCACAATTCGACGGTCCCTACCCAGGCCTTTTCCTTCCACGGGGAGGATGGACGAGAACACCACTTGCGCCTCCAACTCCTTTATCCTTCTTCCCAGAGCCACGTAGTCCGCAGTGATCCGCTCAAGGTCATTCTTGGCTCATGATAGGAAAATGTTGAGACAGCTGGAGTTTAGCAACTCTTCATTTTACCATTGCACAGTTATCCATGGAAATGCACGCTACGGAAAATGCTCCCTTCGGGGTCTCCATTGCCCTCAGTGAGTACATCTACCCAGGGATTAAAAAAATAGCAGCTGGCCTGCGTCAGCTGACTCAGACTGAAAATTTGCTGTGTAGATGTTTGGGCTCGGGCTGGAGTCTAAGTTCTGAGACCTTCTATCTTTGCAGCCCAAGCCCGAACATCTACACAGAATTTTTTAGCCCAGCTGTGCAAGCCCTGAGTCAATGGACTATGGCCATGCCATGGGCTTTTATCCCCATGTAGATGTATCAACTGTTCCCTCCAGAATACTATGTCATTTTAGAGTCCAGCTCTCAAACTCCTCTCATGTTCTACCAGGGTGTAAAGTTAAGACACTAAAAGTATGCACAGCATGATCTTTTAAGAAATCTGCTCATACTGCAGAAAATTAAACTGAAGAGACATATTATTAAAGCAGTTTCCAGACTTGAAGTGTACAGGTATACCAGCTGTTTCTTTAAATATGGTCTAAAAGATTCTAGCAATATTAGCAGATGGACTCAGGGCTTGCAAAAATTGTACCACTTTAACTATATCACTATAGTTAAAAGCAGTACAATCACCTCGTGTGGGTGCAATTATAGTGGTATAAAAGTGCTTATACCAATGTAGCTTATTCCTGTAAGGGAAGGGAAATAAATCACACCAGAAAAAGAGGATCTTTATACTGATATTTACATCCATACTAGAAGTTGTATCGATTTAACTATTTTGGTCAAAAGTCAACCCCCTAACCAAAATAGTTCAATCAGTACAAAAACTGTTTGTAGACATAAGACCTGAGAAAGGAACAAAAATGAAAATGTACATTTTCAGACAGGGGGTGATTGGAAAGATAAGCTAAGTAGACATTCTTGTTGTTTGCTCTAAGAAACTTTTCAATATCAGAGTTTTGAGTGCTGAATGAAAAAGATTACCTTGGAAACCAGATAACTAAGAGAACAGCAACTATGAAAAAGAAATGAAGTGAGCTGTAGCTCACAAAAGCTTATGCTCAAACAAATTTGTTAGTCTCTAAGGTGCCACTAGTACTCCTTTTCTTTTTGTGAATACAGACTAACACGGCTGCTACTCTGAAACCTGTCAAAAATTAAAATGTTTTTCAGAGTGACAGACCTCAGGCAGAGTTAAACAGAATGGTTATTTCTGGGAGTCAATAGAAATGACAGAAGAAATATATGACATGAAGCTTTAAAATATGTTTTCTATGCTTATATATAATCTATACTAACATAGACTAAGTCAGAAGCAAAAGTTGTGTAATGTGACACTTACATAGCACTTTCCAAGCATTATACAGTGACTAGAGCCCTACCAAATTCACGGTCCATTTCATGGGAATAGAATTTTAAAAATAGTAAATTTCATGGTTTCAGCTATTTAAATCTGAAATTTCATGGTGTTGTAATTGTAGAGGTCCTGACCCAAAAAGGAGCTGTGGGGGGGGGGGGTCACCAGGTTATTGTAGCGGAGGGTTGCGGTATTGCTACCCTTACTTCTGCACTGCTGCTGGCGATGGTGCTGCCTTCAGAGCTGGGCAGCTGGACAGCAGTGGCTGCTGGCCAGGAGCCCAGCTTTGAAGGCAGAGCCACCTCCAACAGTAGCACAGAAGTAATGATGGCTTGGTATGGTATTGCCACCCTTACTTCTGCGCTGCTGCCTGCAGAGCTGGGCCCTCAGTCAGCAGCTGCCACTCTTTAGGCACCCAGATCGGAAGATAGCGCAGAAGTAAGGGTGGCAATACTGTGGGCCCCCCATAACCTTTTGACCACCCCCACCACCCCCTGAAAAACTCCCTTTTGGGTCAGAACCCACAATTTGAGAAATGCTGGTTTCCCCCATGAAATCTGGTCTTTTGTGTGCTTTTACTCTATACTATACAGAATTTAATGACTGTGAATTTGGTGGGGCCCTAACAATGATTATCTAATCGAGCCTTGATTCCCCTATGAGCTGGGTAAGCAACTATTATGATGCCAAAGAAACTGAGTCAAAAAGTTTAGAGATTCTCGGAGGTGCTGGGTACCCACAACTCCCAAGAACTTAAGTGGGAACTGCATATGCTCATCCCTCTGAATATCAGGATCTGGATATATCAAGTTGGGCATCAAAAACCGAGAAAGAAAATCAGTGAACACTTTTGAAATGTGTGCCTAAGTGACTTATTCAAGACCTGGAATTACAATTCAGAAGGTCCTACATACTGCTTACATGCTATTAAAAAAAAAAAGAGATATTACAGCACATTGGCAATATAGACAAATTTCAAGAAATTCTGAAAGTACACAAAAAAAAACCAAGAAAGAAAATCCCATGATATAAGAAGTGGAAGCAATACCTGGGAGCTATTAAAAATTTTATATGGGAGTAGGAGAAAGACAGAATTATATGCCTCATACCTAAGCCAACCAAAAAGCCAGCAGGGTCATGGAAATCTCCAGGAAGGCAAGAAAACTCAGACACAATTCCTTTAACTGTAAGCATCTCAGGTACTTCAATTATGCATTGAAGAGGGAGCATGGTCAGAGTTGTGCTCTGGCAATCTTGGACTAATGCTGTTCTAACTTGCAAGGAGCTGAAAAAAAACAGCTCTTGGCTAACTCCTGGCTAAAATTTTTGTATAAATCCATCTAATTTTGCAAAACCAATTTTCTTAATTGTGAAATGTTTACTGCTTTTTCAACAAGTTCTAGTTAAGATAATATTTAACTCAATCCACAATGAAGAGCAGTATAAAGAGGTGCCACCTCATTCACCTGCCCATTGTATTCATTCAGAGTTTCTCTTCTCAGTGTATTGACAAAAATACATGTTTAGTTGTTTTTACTCTTGTTAGCCTTGTAGAACTGGCATAGCTAAGAGAGCTATGAATTATATTCCATTTGTGCCTCATTAACAAGACTGCTTATTAAGTTCCAATCACTTACACCTTACAAACCTATTAAAGAGAATGCAGTTGCACCGAATCACTGTGGGCATAATCTATAAAGACAATGAAGTTGCAGGGGTTTAGTTTGAGGGCCTGATTCTTTATTTCTGGTGATAAACAAGAAGGTAAGAATCCTGCTACATTATAGATCCCATGATGAGTTTGCAGGGTTGGCAGTAAACATTAATTGAATCTTATTTAGATGAAGTTAAAATTAATCATTTCAGCATACCTGCATTACCCTTTCTCAACAACCAAAATTCACTATTGACTTTGGTTTCTATAAAGTTATATGACGACGACTGAGCTTTTTTTTTTAGCAGATCGTATTATGCAGAGGTGGTAGTTTGTTTGGATTATGGAGCAGGTCAGAATTATTTAAACTCAGTTTTCTTTGAAAACCTGATTTCAGCATCCCTTCTAAAAAAATGGAAAGAAGAGTGAAACTTTAGTTTGCTGAACTCATCTAGTCACAATTTGCACAGAGGATCCAGCACAGAGCATTGGAAAAAGGGCAGGGATGCTGCCTGTTCTGCTGCACCACTCTCCAAAGGCCTCTGCTCTAGCCAATCCCACTTACACTCACTCCTCCACACCTCTGTAAATCACAAGAGAGCTCTCCAGGGGGCAAATGCTAATGTAGTATAAATACCTTAAATAGGGACTTCCCGTACTTTCAGATGTTTGGGTTTCTTTTAAATCTAGCCTCAGCTCTGAACTTCCTGGCTTAATGATTGCCTCGTGCTAACTACAACTCCCATCAGGACTTTTACCCTTAATTTTTTAAAACAGCTCTTTAAAAATAAATGTGTGTTTTACTGATTTCATATCAAATTTGCTCAGTTTACAAGTATTCATTATTCTAAAACAGTGACCAATAGCATGCAAGGCACTCCACAGTACAGCTTAGAACACACCAACTCTTTGCTCAAAAGACCTTACAATCTGATTTCACGCAGTGGAATGAACGGGGCAAACTAAACAACAAAGTGGACTTGGGTATGAAAGAACAAGGTACAGTAAAAAGGAAATTTTCCAACTAGAATGAACATGAACACAAAATATCTGCTTATAATAAGAAACCAAGCTTCTACAAACTTAACAATAGAAAACTTCAAAATATATGCTTTTATTAAACATTTAATTAAAGCTTCTTCTACCGAGAATGTATAATTAACTTGTAGCCTCAAAGTGAATTTGAGGCCAAAAATACTGTAAAATTTAAAAAAGAGTAACACATTTGCATACCTTTTATTGTATTATAGATCCACAGTTACACTACATAGGAAAAAATTAATTATATAAACCCTTATCAGGGCAAAAGCCATTCACTAACTGATGGAAATAAGGAAAATATTTCCCCTATGGGTTGGTTATTCCATAACTGTTCCACTATGGAAAACAAGTGGTTTCCCTTCCTACAGAGTACTGCCTCCTACACTTTTCCCTCCTACAGAGTACTGCCAGACAAAGATGGACTACTAATACAACAGTTCCTCTGTTCATATATTTTTATTGATTTTATATATGGTCCACACTGCCTGATAGTATGCAAATATATAATTGAGTTACATTACACTGATAAACTATCTGAAAAATCAAACGAAATACTTACAGTGAAAATACCCATTAGCTGAGTGTAAAAGAGTCCACTTATTCCACCTAACATTATTATGCCCATGAAGGTCGATATTCTTAGCAAGGCAAGTTCATGTCTAAATATAAAGAGATCCTATGAACAAAGGGAAACGGAAAAGACTGTTTAGTTTTCAAAAATTACATGAGGAAAATGATTCCTGAACAAAGCAATAACATTAGATAAGATTCATGACATTTATGACTAAAGCAATGCATTTATATGAGCTAGGTGGTATTTTTTTTCAATGCATAAATGCTAAAAGCTCAAAACCTATAAAATATATGTTTTCTATTTATACATTCAGACATACAAAAAGGTGTGCTAGATTTTCAAAAAACCCAATCCACTATTTAAGGTTTGGTAGTATAGTAAGCCCTGCCAGTTTATTCCTGGCTTTTCTGCAGCAAAGCATGCCACATGCTATTCTGTACACACTTTCTTCACAAGAAAACACTTCACAAAGAAACTTTCTCTAAGGCTTTCATATCTTGGCTCTAGCCATAGTCTATTACATTATTTTAATAACACTTCTTTAAAAAAAATAACACTTAGAACCTGACTCAAAGATGGCACTGTAATAAAATAAAAATATAGAGTTAGGGCTGTGAAGCAATTAAAAAAATAATCACGATTAATCGTGCTGTTAAACAATAAAGGAATACCATTTATTTCAGGGTGGATAAAAAACAATGATTTTTTTTTCAAAAAAATAAAAACTTTTTTTTATTTAAATCAATTTTTTTTGATAAAATGCTTTTTGAAGAGAAAACCTATCTAAAGATAGTTTTAATTAAGATACATTATAGCTCAAAGATATCTCATCATGAAATAGGGATTATAAATTCTAATTCTATAGTATGAGACAATATATTCATGTAATGTTTAAGAAAAGTTTTGTAAATAAGTTCCAATAGTTCATGGATTAGGGACTCAATTTTATGGGGTTCCAGGGACTTCTGTACACATTATTTAAATTAATCTTTCTATGTACCCAATGGTACTCAGTGCTCAGTCTAGAAGATACCATCAGAGATGCTTAGTTTTGCAGTTCTCAAACTGTGGATTTGTGACTGCAGAGATAACATGCTTATTAACAGCAAAAATGTTTTTAAATAAATAATTACAATATAGGGGTGAGAAGTAACCGACCTCAACCCTATTGTCCCTCTGCAAATTTGTGTACGCAGAGTCAATCCCTTACCTCTATCTAAAAGTGCAAAGTTTCAAAAAGTTCAATGAATAGAAGATCGTTGGGGGGTGGAATAGATCTGGACAAGGAGAAGAAGTCTGGATATAAATGTGAGAAGGGAAGGATAGGCAGTAGAAACAAAAGTGAAACTCTTTGAGCAGCAGATTCCAGAAGACTTGAGGTCTTTCTGAGTGTAGCCTTCATTGATTTGAGATCTACCATAATGTTCTCTCACTAGAAGGGAAAACCTATAATGGCAGCAGGCCATAAAAGAGACCCAGTCTGGGAATATTTTAATGAAGTTCCTCTACCTGTTGGTAAGACAGGTGTGCGTGCAAAATGCAAACAGTGCAACAAAGAAATGCAAGGCCTGGTTGCCCGAATGAAACAACATCATGAGAAGTGTTCCTTCTCAGGAGGAAGCTGCGTTGAAGATGATGAAAGGAACATGTCTGAACATGCAGGATCTTCAGGTTGTTAAATTTTTTTATTTCATACTTCTTTCTTAATGACTGCCTGTCTTCCTTCTGGACTATTCTTGAATTCTCATGTTTGAGCAAAAAAATATAGTTGTTACTCTATAGTACTATCATTTTAGATGAAGTTGTGATAAAAAATAAATAGATGAAATAGGCAGATCTTCCTTTTACAATTTCACCTTTAAAGTAGTACTGTCAGTGAATGCAATGAGTAATACTAAATGAGCAGTATGGTAATAATAATTAAATAACTGCATTGACTTATTTTGTTCAGGAGAACTTTCAAGATCACCATCATTTTCTATAGTTTCAGAGTTATCTGCCAATGATGGTGTTTCAGTCACATCATGTACGTCACATAGCTACAGTATATCCGCCTGTAGCAAAAAGAAAACAAAAATCTCCATCATCCAGAAACAACCATAGATAAATTTGTGATAACAACTAGCAGATTACAAAAAGAGGTAATTGATGAAAAAATTGCCTGGTTTGTTTATGCAACAAACTCTCCTTTCTCTATGATTGAGAACCCACATTTCATTAACATGGTTCAATTATTAAGACCAGGATACAGTCCACCCAACAGAGCAGATGTCACAGGCAAATTGCTAGATAAAGTGTTAACCTGAGTGTTGATGGGTGGAGCAATGTCCACCATGATCCTGTTGTATGTGCTTGTGTGACAACAGAAGAAGGGAATGTCTTCCTTACAGAAACAATTGATACATCAGAAAATGCGCACACACAGCAGAATACTTACAAAAAGTAGCAGTAAAAGCTATAACAAACTGTGAAAAAAAATTAAAATGTCTAGTACGCAGCTTAGTCACAGACAACGCTACAAATGTATCCAAGATTAGAAGAAATAATTTAGGAGAGAGACCCAAGCTAATAACATATGGTTGCAGTGCTCATTTGACACATCTCCTAGCCAAAGACTTCAGAGTTACAGAAATAAAGGTTAATGTTGCTGAAATTGCAAAATACTTCCGTAACAACCACCTTGCAGCAGCTGCTCTGAAAAAAGTGGGAGGAACCAAGTTAACTCTCCCACAAGATGTGCGATGGAACTCAGTAGTGGACTGTTTTGAGCACTATATCAAGAACTGGCCTAATCTGATGAGAGTTTGTGAACAAAATCATGAAAAAATAGATGTCCCTGTCACAGCCAAAGTTCTCAACATTGGTCTTAGGAGAAATATCATGTTAAACACATGCTGAGTACCCTGAAGCCTAGTTCCGTAGCCTTGAACAAAATGCAGGGAAACAGCTGTTTTATTGTTGACACCGTTGAAATTTGGAAGGAACTTGAAAAGAGAAATATTCAATGACAGAGTTAAATTACAAGCCTTAAAAAAAACTAATGGAAAAGCACCATCTCCAGCTCATTTTCTTACAAATATTCTCAATACTGGGTACCAGGGTCAAACCTTAACTGCTGAAGAAGAGGAGCTGGCCATGATATGGACATCCAGCAATCATCCCTCCATAATGCCAACTATAATAAACTTCAGAGCCAAAGGTAAACCATTCAAGAAACATATGTTTGCTGATGATTTTTAAAGAAAGTCACACAAGTGAACTGGTGGAAGTCACTTAAGCACTTGGATTCAGAGGCTGTTGAAACGATAATCTCACTTTTAACAGCAGTAGCTTCATCTACTGGTGTAGAAAGAATATTTTCTTCTTTTGGACTAACTCATTCCAAACTGAGAAATCGTTTTGGACTTGAAAAAGCAGGAAAGCTTGTTTTTCTTTTCCAGATTATGAACGAACAGGAAAATGAAGGTGAAGACGACTGAGTTAGCTGCAGAAGCCAATATTTTAAGTTTCTCATGTTGACCTGGCTGATATAGTCAATTTAATTTTTATTGTGTTTTTTTAAAATATTTCATTTAACTATTTTAGTTAAAAATAATTTTAACAAAAACAAACCTGATTTTAAAAAACTTGAATATTTAACTAAATTCAAAAATTAATTTGCTTGTTTTGTTAAAGAATTATATGTTTGCTGTTGAAGAAAAAAAAATCCAGACTACATAACGTTGTTTTAGTTAAATAAAACAATTTCAATGACTTTGCCTGGTGATGTTCTCCTCCTAATACAGCCTGGCAAGAAAATCCTCCAAATATTAATGATTAACCTGTTGAATTGGAGATAGTTCACCTCCCAATGACTTCATAAATATTTGCTTCTATTACTTTTGGTAAATTAAATAACCAAACAATCATTCAATTTCTGATATAGCTATAAAACTAATCTGAAAAGTTTTCAAACTAAATCACTTTAAAAATGTATAGTGTGTACCTTCTAAAAATGAAACCTACATCTATATTTGAGTTGTGAAGAACATGCATTAAGGTTACAACAACCAACAAGAATGCACTTTTATGTAGAAATCCATGATTATATTGAGTCTTCCGGACAAGTGATTTAAATCAATTCCACCCTGATGTATTTAAATATTTTTGGATGTTTTCTATATTTTCAAATATATTCATTTCAATTACAACACAGAATACGAAGTGTACAGTGCTCACTTTATATTATTATTTTTATTTCAAATATTTGCACTGTAAAAAACATAGTATTTTTCAATTCACCTAATACAAAAACTGTAGTGCAATCTCTTTACCATAAAAGTTGAATTTACAAATGTAGAATTATGTACCAAAAATAACTGCATTCAAAAATAAAACAATATATGGCAAAATGCAGGTAAAACAGAGCAGGGGACATACAATTCTTCCCCAAGGAGTTCAGTCACAGATTCAATTAATTTATTATTTTTTTAATGAGCATCATATGCATGAAAACATGTCTTCTGGAGTGGTGGCCAAAGCATGAAGGGGCATACGAATGTTTAGTATATCCGGCACGTAAATACCTTGTAACACCGGCTATAAAAGTGCCATGAGAACGTCTGTTCTCACTTTCTCACATTATAAATAAGAAGCAGGCAACAGTATCTCCTGTAAATGTAAACAAACTTGTTTGTCTTAGCGATTGGCTGAACAAGAAGTAGGACTGAATGGACTTGTAGGCTCTAAAGTTTTACATTGTTTTGTTTTTGAGTGAAGTTATGTAACAAAAAAAATCTAATTTGTAAGTTACACTTTCACAAAATTGTACTACAGTACTTGTATAAGGTGAATTGAAAAATACTATTTCTTTTATCATTTTTAAAGTACAAATATTTGTAATAAAAATAATATAAAGTGAGCACTGTACACTTTGTATTCTATGTATTTGAAAATGTAGGAAAACATCCAAAAATATTTAATACATTTCAATTGGTATTCTATTGTTTAACAGTGCAATTAATTGTGATTAATTTTTTTTAATCGCAATTAATTTTTTGAGTTAATCGCGTGAGTTAACTGCGATTAATCGACACCCTATATATGGTACTCGTTTTACGTTAATGAAATACTGCTTACCCTCTACTGTAGCCTAATCTTAGGCTACTAAAATCCTCATATGAACTGGTATATTAATCCAACAGTTTTCTACTCAGGAAAGACGGATCACAACATGAAACTAACACCAAATATATAATATATTTAGAATATTTTAAACTGTCATGAAACAAAAAAAATGAATGCTGATGTCACAGTATGCACTGCTGTTGAACTTCAACCATTTACTTCAAAACTTTTATGTTGTGGCATGCCCAGAAGTTTAATTTTTTCAAAGGGCTGGAATAAGGTAAAGAGGGCGAATAAATTTAAAAAAATAAAAATCAATGATTTTTTTAAAAAAGCAATTTTTAAAAAATTTTAAATTGGATTTTTGATATAAATACTTTTAAAAAACCTATAATCTTTACAAATAATGTAAATTAAATAAACAATAATATTCAAGAAGTACATGTTTGCTGCTAAAGAAAGTCCCACCACTAAGCTGGCTATGTGCCTGGAACAGAAGTTTATTGAAGTGTTAAACCAGCTTTTGACAGCAGTAGCTGCAAGTACAGAAAGAACATTTTCTTTCAGTTTATTCATCTAGTTCAGTTCAATGACTAAGGCCTGGTCTACACTAAAAAGTTAGGTTGACCCATCTGCATAGCTCAAGGGTGTGAAAAATCCACCCACCCACCCCCAAGTGTTATAGTTAAGCCTACCTAACTCCAGTGTAGACAGTGCTGTGTCGACAGAAGAATTCTTCCATCAATCTAGCTACTCCATGGCAGGGAGGTGGATTACCTATGCAGATGGGAGAACTCCTCTGTATCAGCATAGGCACTGTCTACACAGATGCACTACAGCGGTGCAGCTGTGCCTCTATAACATTCCAAGTGTAGACAAGCACTAATTCATTCAAAACTAAGAAACTGTCTGGGAGTTCAGAAAGACTTGTTTTCCTCTTCTAATCAATGAATAAAATCAAAAGTATGAGTTCTATTAATTCTATAATCTTGAAGGACATGGTGACCAGAAACAATTAAAAACTCACTTTTTGCCTTATGTATCTAGCACATTTAAGGTAGTTTTGTTTAACTAACAATTTTAAAATGCTATTTTTGTACATTTTTCACTGAATTCCAATTTCCATCCAAATGTACCTCGACACAAATCAATAGTAAAACATTAATCTAGTAAATCAGAAATGTGTCATTCACTATTTTCTAAGATAATAAAAATATAAATATCAGCAAGCTGAATAAATGTATAAGCTATATAATTGCTTAAATAAATCATATACAGTGTATCCTCCTGTTTAGAAAAAAGTTGCACCAAATTTAGTATAACATTTATCTTTAATTGCAAAATACATGTTTTAATGGTTATACCACCCTGATAATCAATCTTTCTTTAGGAAAATAACTAAAAAGTACACATACAAAAACAATTATTTAAATCAATGTTTCCTGATTGCTAATTTTAATCATGATTAAAATTGGTGATTTAAACATCAAGCTAAACATAATTTGAAGTTTATTTCCTAATGTTGACACTTAAGACAGACATTCTTCCAGGGTTTATAACTCAAGAATTCCAGTGCTGTTTGTGAGATTAAGAACTAGAAAGAACTTTTTATTATTTGTGTTACATTAGTACCCAACAGTGGTGACAAGAGCACAAACTAAATGGTGGGACTGAGGCTGGAAGTTCCATGCCCCCCACAAATATTTCTGATCCCACCCACACAAAATAATTTCTCATCCCAAACAAAATTAACCAACTAAACAAACTGGAAATTCCCTCCCACAAGATCGCCTCTCTGCTGTAACTCATACCATTGCTCCACTATTGAAAATAAGCAGGCAACCTCTTTCACTCTGTTCCTTACCCTCCCATCTCTTTGGTTTAGTGACAAGCACCTCATTTCACATACTGCTCATTGCAAAAGCCCCATATGTCCCCCACTCTCCCTTTTATTCACACACACACACACACACACACACACACACACACACACACACACCCCCGGTCAGAGGCTTCTTATTCCCTCTTTTCTTGTTGTTCACAGGCCCCTACCCACTGCCTCCAAGTCACAGGCTGGCCAGTTCATCACTCTCTCTGCCTCAGGGTATGTCTACACAACAAAGAAAAACCCGCAGCTGGCTCGTGCCAGGCGGCTCAGGCTTCTGGGGCTTGGGCTGTAGGACTGTTTCATTGCTGTGTAGACTTCCAGAATCAGGCTGGAACCCAAGCTGGGACTCTCCCACCCCTCCAGGGTCCCTGTGTAGACGTACTCATAGGCCTTGTGATCAGTAGGAAAAACACATGTTCTTGTGACGTGGTTAGCGAACATGGTTAAAATCCTAATGAAGACAAGGCAGTTTGCAGTTTACATATGTTAGTGCCTCGAATGGCTAAAGTGTTAAAACTACAAAATGCCTGTTTTTTAACTCATGTTAATTACCCTGTATTAGCTAAAATGCAGTAAGAACACACTTTTTTCCTCTATTGAAGACAAGACCTATGATATGCCACTAAAAAGACTAGAATCTTCCCAGCTTTCCTCTCCGTGCTACTCTTTCTACTGAAGAGAAAGAAGAAAGGTATCTGTCACAAAGTAGAGGGGATTAGCTCTACTAGCTTCTTTTTACTAGCCATCACTGTTCTCAAGAGATCCAACCAAGATCCATCATTCTAGGTACTATACAACTGAGAGAAACTGATTTAGGGCCTTGAATTTGCAAAGGGATCCACATGGGCAGACCCATATTCCTGCACAGAGCCCCACTTGTGTCTGCCAACATGGAACCCTTTCCAAATCTGGCTTTAACAGTAAAAATAACAGTTTATTTTCTCTGCCCTTCCTGGAAACAGAAAAACAACATCATAAAGGGAAAAAAGAAAGCCTACACTTTAAAATTCAGTTTAAATAACCTAAAGTATTAATAATGTAGTTAGATACATAGCTGCCCCCAATTTATTTTATTATTCCTTTGCAGTAAGTATGAAGTAGCAATTTTTCCAAACAAAACTAGCCAAGATTACAAAATTGCCAGTTTAAAGCTATTCAAAAATTAAAGCAACCAGTACTGGTGACAGTAAAGTCTAATCAATTTTGGACAGATCTTCACCTCATTCAAGCAGTGGTCAGGACTCTCCTTGCCTCTATGCAACACGAGTGCCATGCAACTACAATTTGACACCAAAGGTTCACTTACCCAATCACATTCCATAACATGCTCAAGGACAATGCTTCACAAATAGATCATGGAGTTGCATAGCTTGTAAGTCATGATCACATTAACACAGTGGCTCCCCAACAGCCTGTTCCTCCCCATCACCCCACACAGATTCCTATGGTTTTCGGATTCCTTGTGCAAAAATATGGACAAACCTGAGAAGCAGTGGCAAGAAACTTGGGCTGAAAGACTGACAGAACAAATGTCTGTAGGCTTATGCTGAAGTGTATTACAGGCCAAGAGATATTCCTTCTCCATCTTAATAACAGTTGCCAAAGACATTCTGAAAAGAACTATTCAGGGTGGTGAACAGCTTCAAACAAGGATGCTTGAAATCCACAGCAGAATCCAGCATCATTCACTGCAAAACAGTTTTCATCCTTTTCCAAGATCATCCACATCTGGGGAAGGAGGCTAGCCAGACATGACACACAATGTCAAGGATATGGCCAGTTCCTTTCTCCAATTCAGCCCAGGCTCACTACAGGAAGTCCCAGATATACTGAGAGAGACCTGCAAATTATACCCTTGTCTTGCCCCTCTTAGATGGGGAGTCTAGAGCAACAGAACCCCTTTTGACCAAGACTGCCAGCAACTCAAAGAAAAAAATAAAATAAATCGAACATACTCTAGTCTGTCAATCCCTAAAAAGAAATGTTCCCTGACGCATCGGATCTTGCCAACCACCACCTAGTATCAAATAGCTCTTCCCTGAGTAAATGTTTGTTTCAAAGCTAGCTAAAAACTGACTCCAAACATCTGTCTACAGGCAATAACTAGATCCTTCTCATTCAGATTTCAAACTGGGATTAGGAACAGAAACAAAAACAGAAACTATGTTTCTGCTTTACCCGTGGAAATCACGCATACTCTTGGACCTCTATCTACCAGAGAGATATCCCACCTTAGATATAGGGGTCCAGACAAAAAAAAACAAAAAAAAACACACACACAGAATCCTTCCTCAAGGGTTGTACTCAGAGTTAATGATTGGCAACTGTGCTTCTGCTATCAAACCCTTGCCTTGAAGAAGCACAGAGCTATAATCTCTCCTTTGATCTAATCGATATTTATATGCAGGTGTTTGGAGATTGTAAAATTTGTAAAATTTCAACTGCCAACAATATCCACTGATCACAATTCTGTCATTCACAACCTACCATATCTTCATTGTCTCCCAATTATCCCAGCATCTGGACAAGATCAGCACATGGATGAGGAAAAACTGGATGACGAGATTATGCTGGTAGACGTAGACACACACACACACGCGCACACACGCGCACACAGAAGGCTGTCTACAAAAATGTTGTTTACACTAGGCAAAAAGACTGATGTCCATATATTGTGAAAACATTCTACAGTTTGGGGGTGCAGTTTTGACTCTATGGCTTAGAATTGGAGTCTCACCTAGCAAATGAATTCTAACATCTTTAATTGGTTAGGAGACAGTGTCCCATCCTTATAGATGATGACTTGGCTTCAATCTCCCCACATCATTATCTCCCAACCAGATTACTGCAGTGCAATTTATTCCAACATGAAAATATCAACTCTGAAAATAACTCAGAGGTGCAGAATGCCGGAGCACGCTTCCACAACAACACTGGTTAGCAAGGCTGTTTACTTCATTAGCTTCCTACAGATCACCACATTAAGCAGGATGGCCTCTTACTGTCCAGACAAGCTTACAAGGTCAGGGAGGCACTGGGGTTAAATGGCAAGCAGCCAAAGGTCATCCATGAAAGATCAGAACGGGTGAGAAGCAGGCCTCTTTTTACTTTGCTTTTCACACAACCCTATCCTCTATTTCTATAATAATTATTGTTTCCAGGGGGTATCTATTTCTCATTACTCTGTCTGTATTGCCAACTGTGATAAGACAGGGTGCTACAGTCCCAGCTCATGGGGATGCAGGCACCTCGCAACTTGAAAGCAATTGTATGAGACCCTGCTATTGGCAAATCCTTGCAGTTGCACAGTACCCTTAATTTGTTGATGATTTTTACTATTAAAACTTGTAAATTGGCCCTAGCAGCATGGATCAGATTCCCCTTTATAGAGAGAGAAAAATAAATGGGGATTGAATCAGGTAGATAGTGTTCCCAACCCTACAGAGGTCAGGGTTTGGGATAATGCCTTTTTTGTGCAAATTCGGCATCAGCCTTGGATTTGTAATGAGGCCTGTGCACTGACACAAGGCCTGGTGGTTGCTACATGCAGTGGGTTGACTGCCTAACCATACATCAGGTCTTAGAAAAATGCAGGCTTGATAGACATAGGCAAGGCTATGATGTTCATGACTTTGAGCAAAGGAGGGAAAGCTGGTGACAGTTCAAAGCAGCTGTTGCCAAGACAAGCTGCCTGTAGGAGATATCTTTTCAAAGTTAAAGGTTCAATAAAGTTGTAGCCCTTAGCCAAAAGATTTTTAATTCTTGTCTTGTCTGCATGCTTATTTGGCCACTGTCACTCGCAAGTTTGGGTCCTTATTTTTAAGGCTTTACATGCTCTGGGTTGAGGATTCCTAAAAAGGCAACTTTATCCTTTGGGGATCATGACTACCCTTAACTACTCCACTCGTACTTTCAGTATCATGTGTGGGAGACAGAGTTTTCAGAAGAACTGGCCCCAGGCTCTGAGATTTACTCACATAGGTACTTAGAATGAGAACAAGCCTGACAAATTTACAATCAAAATGGAATCTCGCTACTTTGATCTCACTTTCCTGTTAACACAAAATATATATAAAAATTAATATGTCAACAGAAGAAAGTAAAACACATACACATGACTTTTCCCTCTGGAGGAGGGATGAAGAGGAAACCTCACATGACACTGCTAGTCTGCTTGTTTATTTTCATTTCTGGAAGTCTCTCAAATATCATGGTGATGAGCTCAATATAATAACCTGGATAGAAGAAGATAGGATAGAATAGAGAATAAAACCACAGACAGTCAGATAAACAAGCCAGATATCTCTAATAAAAAAAAAGTTTACCAAAGAGTAATATAATTTGTCACTCTTAGCATAAAAATGAAAACACAAACAACTATAAATCTACCTGTTTTACTTTTAACCAGACAGCAGCCTTTCAATATATCCTTTCCCCAAAACACTATTTTCTATTTTAGCATATTTTATCTTCTTTCCTAGGTTATTCAGGATTCCTAAATAGGGAGAGTTCAGAACTGTTACATCCTGTAAATTCTAATTATGATCCTAAAACAACCAGTTTCCTATTCAGAGCAGAATTTCACATCTCATTTTCCAAAATAATATGGCATCGTCTTAGGGTACATCTATGCTACCCACCAAATCGGCGGATAGTGATCAATCTATCGCGTCTACTGTAGACACGACAAATCAATCCCTGATTGCTCTGCTGTTGACTCCTGTACTCCACTGTGGCGAGAGGCGGAAGCGGAGTCAATGGGGGAGTGGCGGCAGTCGACCCCGCACCGTGAGGACGTGAGGTAAGTTGACCTAAGATATGTTGACTTCAGCTACACTATTCTCGTAGCTGAAGTTGCATATCTTAGGTTGATCCCCACCCCAGTGGAGTAGACCAGAATTTAGAATAAACAATTAATGGAAGTAGATACGTTATTTATCCTATTAAAGGGATTTTTATTGAAACAGTTATTTGATATCCCACCTGTTTGGAAGCTTAAAGATTGATTTAAGCTTACTGGCTTCAGTTTTAATATATTTTTATACTTTGCTCTTACAAACATTAATGTACTGCCTCGCAACCCTTTCCTTTTCAAATCCTCTGTGAAGTAATGTCATGTCCTTTTTATGGATGGGGAAAACTGAGGACTAGGTAGGTCAGATAATAAATACCTTGCTCTTATGTTGTGCTTTTCCCATCAGCAGATCTCAAGGGACTTTACAAAAGATGTCAGTATCATTATCCACATTTTACAGATGTGGAAACTGAGGCACAAAGAAGTGTAGTGACTTGCCCAAGTCACCCAGCAGGCCAGTGGCAGTCAGGAATAGAACCAAGTCTCCTGAGTCCCAGTCCACTGCTCTATTCACTAAGGGCATGGCTACACTTTCAGATGTAGAGCGCTCTGAGTTAAACCAGCCTTTGTAGAGATCAGTAAGGAAAGCGCTGCAGTCTGTCCACACTGACAGCTGCAAGTGCACTGGCATGGCCACATTAGCAGCTCTTGCAACAGCCACAGAGATCAGTGCATTGTGGTAGCTAACCCAGCACGCAAGTGGCTGCAACGTGCCTTTCAAATGGGTGGGGAGTGGGATGGAGTGTGACAGGGAGTGTGTTGTGTGTATGTGGGGGGAGAGAGAGTGGGTTTTGGGGGGGCTGAAAGCATGTCAGCATACTGTTTTGTAAGTTCAGACAGCAGCAGACCTCCACCCCCCTGCCTCTCTCTCTCTCTCTCTCTCTCTCTCACACACACACACACACACACACAGCATTCCACAGTAATGGTTTGCTTTGTCTCTGAGCAGATAAGCATGCTGGATGTCAGAAACGGAGCTTTCAAAGGGAATATCCGCATTCCTGCAGCAATTCCAAAACAATGACAGGAGTGGCCACTTGACTTAAGGGGATTATGGGACGTTTCCGGAGGCCGATCAGAGCGCAGTAATGCAATACCTCAATCAAACTGACGCCCGGGCATTTCAGCCAAGGCGCACCAAGTGTTAATCTTCTCGCCGAGGTAGGAGTATCAGGAGCGCTCTAGCCACGGAGTCAGAGCGCTCTACGTGCCTTGCCGGTGTGGACGGGTAGTGAGCTAGAACGCCTGGGGCTACTTTAATGCGCTCTAACTCGCAAGTGTACCCAAGCCTTAAGTCACACTGAGGGCTTATCTGATGGAGAGTTGGTGCACAGCAAGCTAGGGTGTAATCTACAGCTCACTAATGTATCACACAAGAACTGGCCATATAAACCCTGCTTACCTTTCACTAAAAATTCCATAGTGCACACTGACCCTACTCTCATTTCAAAGTGGAGTAGATAAAAGTGCACTAGGGAACTTTCAGTGCACGGTAGCAGGATCCACATGGTCAGTTAGTGCATGGCATCCTAGCAAGCTGTAGATTTACATTGCAGCTTGCCACATACTAATTCGCCACAGAGTTGTTTAAGATCACACAGGAAGTCAGTAGCAGACCTGGGAATAGAATCCAGGTCTCCAAATGCCCATTACAGCTTTCTAACCATAAAATTATGTAAACGATGTCTTCCATTTTTCCTCTTTGGAGGCTATACTCCGGAAAGCTGTAATGTTAGGCAAATCCTACTACATCACTATCATACTCTACTCTAGAACCACTAAACACTGCAGGAGGTGGAGTGGAGGAGAGACAAGGAGAAGTAACAGCAGGAGAGGCTTTTAAGACAAAAACATTTTCTCCAGTACAAGTCAACCTGGAAAGAGAGATGGTTTTCATTCCTCTCTTCTTGCTACTTTGGGGGTTGAAATCTTTCCCAGAGATCATGGATTTATTAAATGGGATAATTTAAAGAAAATACAAAACTAGGAAGATTTGAGTTTTGTATCTTTTGCAAATCATCAGAGCTAGCTGATCACTGTCTTATTTGAATTACATGATGCTTCCTGCAAGGGTCTTGCATAGAAGTCAACACTGTTGTTATTTCTTTCCTACATTCAGTTCTTCTTCAGTTTCAGCAGTAATAGTACTCCTCCTTCTGGACAAACAGAAGCAATAATTGCAATCTCTCATTCAGACACCACTCAGGCTACAAAGAGCCAAACATGCTACATAATAAACTGACTATGTACGTAAAGGAAGTGACTTTGGTGGTATCATACTGCAATTTCATATTTCTATTCAAGGAGGTGGCTTCTTGAACTATTTTCCAACTATTGCCCCGCTTATTATACTGAAGTGATATCTGTTTTTGGTTTGGTTTCTAAAATCATAAAAATAAAAATGAAAGTTATGCATTGGACACAAAATTTAAAAATATAGTGAGACTGGTATAATATATACTGACAAAGTACACACTGAGCATATTTTCATATTATACTAATAAAATACTACATAGTATTGTGTTCTTCTATACTATTAAAACAGCTTTATTTTCATCCCAATCTTATGTTTTTGTACCATGTATACCAAAGAATAAAAATAAAACAAAGTGAAGGCATGAAGCCAAAAATTTCACAAGTATTCTTAATGAGCCAGGAGAAAACTCTAATTCCAGATGGCCAATTTTTTAAAATGTATCCACTGTTTGGATATCATGGTAAATACATGCCCTTACAGATTAAAGAAATGAAACCTCTTGATTAAAGCCAGAATTTCTACAAAGAATGGCACTCCTGAGAAAGGTAGAATACGCTCAGGTGTCTGGATTGCTGTGGCATTTCAAGATTAAAAGAATTTTGCAAGTGGTTTTCTTAAACTCCTAACTAATTGTGACCAAGTCCTCTTGATGTTCCTGTTCTTCTGGTGCCCAAAGGGATGGACATATGATTATGTGGCACACTGTTACGTGACCTGAAGTCCACAGCAATACTATCAGTAGGGCCCTACCAAAATTGCAGCCATGAAAAATGCGTAACGGATTGTGAAATCTGGTCTTTTGTGTACTTTTAACCTACCTATACTATACAGATTTCATGGGGAGACTAGCGTTTCTCAAAATGGGGCTCCCTACCCAAAAGAAGGTGGGGGAGTCGCAAGGTTATTGTGTGTGTGGGGGGGGGGTCTTAGTATTGTCACCCTTACTTCTGAGCTTCAGAGCTGGGTGGCCAGAGAGCGGTGGCTGCACACCATGTGCCCAGCTCTGAAGGCAGCGCCCCACCTGCAGCAGCGCAGAAGCAAGGGTAAAAATACCATACCATGCCACTCTTACTTCTGCACTGCTGCCTTCAGAGCTGGGTCAGGACCACTATAGTTACAACACTGTGAAATTTCAGATTTAAATATCTGAAATCATGAAATTTACAATTTTTAAAATCCAATGAAATTGACCAAAATGGACCATGAATTGGTAGGGACCTAACAATCAGAAATCAATCAAATGGATCTCTGATGTCATCTTCCAAGCTGAAATATTGGCTGGATTCCCAAACAAATTATATTTATTTTTCCTTTCTTTAATTTCAGCCACCAATCCTGCGGATGAAAAACAAAGAAGAGGTAAAGACTATCAGCTCAATACTAGCTTTCTGAAAGCAAATCTGAAACAATTAGTAACAGGCGACACCTGCAGTCTCTATTAAACAAATGTACATAAAATGTCTATTTTTTTACTTCTTTGTACTGTATGGCACAACATACAATACCAGAGACTCAATTTTAAAAAAAGTACATGCTTGATAAATATCCTGATTCCACATCTGGGCACTTTATTCGGCACACAGGTGAGTAAAAACACGCTTTTTTGAGGCTCTGTGATGATTTAAGATCCTAAACGTGGGATCTGGATGTGTTATTTAGGCAATCACATGAAACTAGACTATGATTATTGTACAGTCTGTCTATATAAATCTGCCTCTTCATCTGCCACATTGACTGTATATAGATGTATAAATATTAAGGATAAACACCTTTCCATTCATGTGCAGAAAAAACAGACTGGAATTTATTAATATATTTAATATACTGAATTACCCACACATTTGATATAATTCTTAGAAAATTAAAATAAAAGAGAGAGATCTACTCATTTTAAGACAGTATAACTTAAGAATTATCTGTCAGTGTTGGAACGCCTGAACATGGCAAAATTTACGTAATTTCCCATTATCCCGCCTCACCCCAAAAAACAAATAGTTTTCCTTTAAAAAGCAAAGCTGAAAATCCAAGATTTGAGTAAATCAACTAAGTAGAATGCAATTACTTAAAGGAAATTAAATAATTACATTAAAATATTTTGAAAACAGCATTTAAAGGGCTCCTATAAATATGGAGGATATACCCAAAACCATTAAAATACATTGTCAGATACATGTCAAGAGTAAATTGTCTGCACCATTCAAAGATTTTATCTTAGGAAAATAAATTCACTTTACTACATTATAAGGGCCAATTCTGCAGTTCGTATGATTATATAGCATTCTCTCTAAAGTCAATGGAAATTCTGTATGTATGAGGCCTTAAGTGAGTGTCAGATAGCTAAGTATTAAACCCATTTTACAGATAATGAAGTGACCCAGTAAAACTGGAGATATTCTCTAAGCAGTCTACATTTTAGGGAATGTGTTTTATTCATTTAGAAAAGCATCTACTATCCAGAAACAAGGCTATATGAGCAGAGGAGACAAGTAACTAGCTTCATATAAGTACTGAAACTTTAAGAATTTTAAAGCATTTGAACTTAAACAAGTGTATTCATGTCTGTAACAGAAAATCCAATTTGATTAATTTAGTTTAAGACTGAAAATCTATTTTGAGAGAACACCCATAATTGTATTATAAATAAGGCAAATATTTTCAAAGTGATCTGCAAAAAAACAACAAATTTCAGTAGAAAGTACTGAATGTCCCCAGCATTAAGAGGGGCATTTCAACATGTTAATAACTTACGCTTAGCACATTTTACCCCTTCTTGCATGTTCAAAGAGTACAGCTCCCCATATTTGTCAGCTGCTATCTGATGCTTCACCTCTGCATGTACTTCACTAAGGACATCACATCACCATAGATCAACATGGAAGTATACAAGATGCTTATAAAGGTTAGTCCCATTTATTTTCTGGTACTGTGCCTCTTTCAGAAAGTTTAATATTCTTATGTTTTACCATTTAGGATACAAAATAAGATAATAAAATTCTAAGTTTTCATGTCAGGTACTTTGGATGGAAAAGGTACATATTACGTAAATTATCTTATGCACAGACTCCCCCACGTAACAAGTGTAGGAGAGGCATTTCAACAAACTCAGAAGTTACTCAGGAAAAAAAAAATCTAACATTTGCAGATCACTTTTAAAGAAGTCTAATTGTTTTTGTCCCTGTTTTACAAGGCTTCCATCACAAACTAAAATCTTGTTTGTATCTAGGAGAAAATCTGCTTCTCTTTACAATTGTCATTCCTTTACTTACAGGAGAGTATTTGCCCGTTTGTAATATCAGCCTTGATTTTCCCTACTCTAGTATTCATCATCATCATGTCTATATAAAAAACAGTAGAAATTTTTTGGCTTTTAGATTTCAGAATAAATTGCATTACAATTGCAATATTAAATATTTACCCTATTTTATGTAAGGATAAGATTCTTACCCAGTTAACTTTTTTCAGGGGCAGAAAATAATAATAGTGGCAGAAATCAAGTATCAGTGTATAGGAACTAAGAAGCTGAGTATAGAAGCATAGCTGCAAAAACAGCCAATGATTGTCTTCACCAACACAATTGTTAATCCTGCAACAAAACAAAGCAAATACACAAGGCTTTTGAAACGTTATAGTTAGGCATGTACCAAAGACACAACAACTTAACTTATTTATAAATGCACTGCTGGATATGGTAATGTATAGGCCATATGCAACTACAACTCTATGCTCACAGCATCCATTCTACAGAATGATGTGCCTTCCTTATTAAAGCAAAAGCAACCCTGCTTGTCGTTAAAAATTTGCCTGCATTTTCATTTGGTGCAGACTGGAATTTTTCTGTTAAAATACAAATTTAATGGTAAGCTTTTCGGGGCAGGAAACATGTTGACCTTTCTGTTTGTACAGCACCTAGCATAAGGGGGCCCTGATCCTGATCAGGATTTGAGAGCATTAAAACAATATTAAAAAAACCCAAAAAACGAGTCTTGGTTGTTTCTCAGAAGTACAGAATTGTATTAGTTGATTATGTTCATATTACTACATACACTGATAATGTAGAATGGTAATGCGTCTTCTGAAGAAACTCAAAATGAAAAAAAAATTTCTTTTTGCCTTAAACACCAAAGGTAATCCCATGTAATTTTAAAAACATTTCAAAATTATAAAACAGCCTGCAAAAATGTCACAGCAATTCATATTTTTCTACCACTTACTAGCACAGATTACAATCTAAAGTGATACAACATTGACTTTTGTTCTATATAAATTTACATAAATTCAATTCAGAAAGTGGAAAATTGGGAATGCAAATACTATATATATTGATAAATGCTGGAAACTATGTTTAACTGCCTTATGATCAGGGAGCAGTCCCCTGACAGAAAAAAAAAATCTCAAATATGCAAGAGAAAAGTTGGGGGAAAGAGAAGGCGTGGCACCCAACAAAACAAGAATATTCCCCCACCTTCCTTAATAAAACAGTGTCAAACAATCCTGACAGTTCAAATATTTCTACTTTCCTAATTAACACTTTCAACAATCTAGGCCTAGTTTACGCTACGAAAGTTTTACTGGTATAAATACATCAGTTAGGAGTGTGATTTGCTTTTTAATTACACTGGTATAAAGCCTAGTATAGATACAGTTATATTGGTATAAAAGGTGCCGTATACTGATATAGCTTATTTTACTTCCCAAACCAGAAAGAAGTTATAGTGGTAGAAGCAGTGGTGTCACTAAGCTAGGAAAACTGGGTAGGCTCTTGGGTGGGTGAGCAATGATGGGGGGCCATGTCGCCCCACAGAGATTATGGTTTTGTGGGGCCTGGGCCAAGACAAGTGCGGGTCCCTCCTCCCCCATCCCTTCCACCTGCAGTCCCTGCGTGCTCCCGGCAGGGAGCGGGGTCCAGGCGTGGGGGCTTGCCCCGCTGTGGCTTTTTGTCTGTCGCTCCCGCCAGGGAGTGGGGTCCGGGCGCGGGGGCTTAGCCTGCTCTGCCCACCAGCAGGGTCCAGAAGCCATTTGGGTGGGCCTGGATGGTAAGTGGGTGGGCCATGGTTATGCCCCTGGGTAGAAGTACTTTTCTATTGGTATAACTGCATCAACAATAGAGGTTGGGAGGAGGGGTTTCTGCTTTAACTATACCGATACAGTTAAAGAGAGAAACTTTTTAGTGTAGACCAGCTTCTATGGCCAGATCTACACCAAAAAGTTAGGATGACCCAGCTATGTTGCAAAGGGGTGTGAAAAATCCACACATTTAAGCAATGTAGTCAAGCTCACCTAACTCCCAGAGCAGACAGCATGAGGTTGACAAAAGAATACTGCCTCTTGGGGTGGTGGATTAACTACAGTGACAAGAGATTTATTATACTCAAAATATGGATAAGGAGTGTCCACATTGAAGTGCTGCAGTGTTTCTAGTTAAGACACAGCCTAATCCATATATTGACTCTAATAAGAATTGGAGCAAGCCCATAGATAGCGAACAAATTAACTACCACCACAAAATATTCAAACTGTTTTGAGTATTTTTTTTTTAAAAAAAGTCATCCCCTGGCACTTTAAACTTTTAATTTATAGCATGAACATGAGAAAATGCAAAACAAGCTTTTATATATCAATTTATTTGAAAGCAAATTATCTCACCATCTCACAAAACTAAACTGTGATTATCTGATTTTTACATTGAAGCTGCTCAGCTCTAGCAATTTTGTTTTTTAAAGTTGCATTTCCCAACATTAAACATTTCTTTCATCAAAATTTGTGAAAGTTCCAGCATGACAAAACAGTAATGATTACATGCTATATAGCAAACAATTCTCACTATCAATGTTTGATTGCATAGGCACAGGCACATCTCAATGAAAATCCTATCTACCCTCCTGCATTAGATACCTTTAATGATGAAGTCTTACGGTCAGAAAGAGAATGCTTCAATAAGAATTGTACTGTAGTAAAAGTACCCTGAACAAATCAAAAAACTGCAATTTAAACAAACAATAAATGATGAAAGTTTCTGTATAGCAAGAACTTATTGCATCTATGGATCTAGTCTTACCATGGACAGTGATGATCCATCCTCCTAACACAGTGTCCACAGCGACTGCAGTGATGGGATCGCTTTGGTCTCATCATATTACATTTATTACACAGTTCCCAAAATTCTCGTTCTAGAGAGAAAATTGAAACCAGGTTAAATAAAAATGAATGTCCGCTGATGTGCCACTAGTTTGCAGATCTCAACTGGTACACACGCTTGAGCTTCTGGAAAAAATATATTCTTCCTGTGGAAATCAGCATGCAAGAACCTCTCCCCCACTCTTCTTTCAATTGCTCTAGGATGGTTGGCATACCTCTACCACTGTGGGCTGATTTTTACTCCTAATCCCCATCTTGCCCTACTATTTTTCAGAGTTGCCAATACAACATGAAACTCCTGGCTAGGAACAAGGCAAGAACTGGGAAATAAAGAATTTTTGTGTTTCTAAAACTATTCTCAGTTCCACTTGGATTGTTTTTTTTCCTAGCACATATCACCAACAGTGTCAGCTCTAGAGCTCAGCCAGAGTATCAAATCCCACTGCCATTCCCAGCTCAATCCAAAAGAACTGACCAGTAAAATAATAAAATACAAAATAGATGTATGAAAGGTCTTCCACTGCAGGATCTCAAAGTGCTTTAAACATTAAACAAACATCATAACATCCAACAAGTAGAAATTTTACGGATGAGGAACCTAGAGGACAGAGAAGGTGTCTACTAAGTTTGGGAGCTAAACTTGAGATACATAGGGACTGACTTTCAGAGGTACTGAGCTCCCACAACTCCAGCTGAAGTTAACATGAGCTAACATTGCTAGGCATTTCTGAAAATACAGGTCTTATTTGCCTCAAGTTGGGCATCTAAAACCAGTGGACACTTTTGAAAATTTAGGCCTCAGAGAGTTGGCGAAGATCACATTGTTTCTAGGATGAAAACACACTGACACCTTAGTGCTGTCAATCATTTAAAATGTATTTTACTTATTTTTTTTTAAAGGAATGCAGTAAAGGTGTTATGGAATAAGTCCAAAATCATTGGTCTATAATTTCTATTTCTAACAAGTGCCATCATCCTTTTTATTTTTAATCTGAAAAAAAATCAAAATTTATAAAAGGAAAGCTACACCAGTTTTCATTGCAACACATTCTGAAAATTTACATGAGGAAATGCTTTTCACTATAATCAATGATGTATGGAATAAATTTTAAAATTCAATTTGGCACTTTTTGAGCCTCTTGCTGGCAGCTTCCATCTTTCCCATTTTGCAGAAAAATGACATTTTCACCCTGGCAGTAAAGAAGCCCAATACCCAAGATCACTGAACTAGTAATAATGACAGATGGAAATTGATTTACAATCTGTTCCCATAAAGCCGGTGTCACTCTTTAATAAGACAGCTACTGTTACCAGGGGGCTCAGAAACACCCGAAGCTAGTTTTCAAATACAAGTTATACTACACAAAAAATGTATTTCACCATATCAACCTACACAATATCATAGAGCTGAAGTGAAGCTTAAATATGATTTTTTGGTCTCAGTCCTGTCACTAATGGGACTAGATGCAAAAACAAGATCACAATTGTCCCTAATTGCCCAGTTGTCAGCAGTATCTGCAGAGCTCACTAAAATGAATGAGTCATGGAGAATGAACCAGACTCTCAGCTGATGGAAATGACTGCAATGTCTCAGCATGCTGCCTGGTCTAAGAACAACTATACCTTCCTCTCACTAAGGAAAGTAAGGTGGTACACACTCAACTGGGAAGTATGGCATTTAGAGGTCTGAAGCCCAATGCCAGCAGAAAGGCTAAGGCTTAAAGCAAACATACCAGGAAACCAAAGATAGCAACCTGCAAGTCCAGTGCCAGGTAGACTACTTATCCATTCCATGAGGAACAGGACATGATATTTAGCAAAGATCCCACCAATAAGCGAAAACATGGGACTGGACAGCAGCAGAACTCTTAGAGACAAGACAATGACAAGATCTCTGACAACGAGGAGAACCCAAATCCAGAGAAGAAGTGGCAGCCCCTACCAGTCAAGAACAGATCCAGGAGCATGAGCAACAGCACCCTGAGGCAGAGAAAGTGAACAAACAAGCTTTACCATCATTGCCTGCTGTCCCCATCATCTTCTGGGACCCCAGAAATTTCTACCTAATCCTGAGATATGTCCTGACCCAACCAGGCTAGAGAGAGGGAGCAAGATGACATAACCACCTCCAGTTAAAACTGGAATATCACCTGGGATGTGAGACTTTGCCACCCTGCCTCCCCCAATGTGTCCTTTTCCTTCCCCATTTTGTTTCTTCTCTTTCCTATCTCTCTTATTTTAATTTCTGTCTAATAAGAGTCTCGCTTAACCATCCAAGACTGTATATTTTGGAAGCCTGTGACCAGAAGGAGGAAGCTGAAAGCAATGCCGCAAACAGACCAATGGTAGAACAAGTTTACTAGATCTCAGAGTTGCTGATAAAACCATGTGCCATGCCTGTGTTTCTTCAGCAGTGAAGTTGCAAGTGAGAGTCAACACCAGAAACTGAAGCTCCATCTTTGCTCTTTTTACCTCTCTCCTTTTGTGTGTGTCTTGTTCTGTTTTCTAGGAAACGGGATCAGACTTCAGCAACAGCAGCTCTAGCCCTTCTCAACTGACTTCTTTTCTTTTCCTCAAAAAGGACCTTATTAACATCTTTAGTACCATTTAAGAGGTTGACAAAAAAGGGGTTGTTTCCTTCTAAAAACTCTCCATGGCCAAAATAAAATGCAATATGAAATGTTATTAAAATGACAGCCTTACTTAATACTTCACATTTCAAATGCTTTAACTGTTTGTCCTTCTTTTTATTTAATAAAAAGTTTTAAAGGATTTTTAATGGTGAGTTTGCCATAGTACTAAGCAGACAAAGGTCTCTGTATACCAAACCGTGTTTAAAATGGCTTAATGTTGGACAGTTTCAGGATCAAGTTAACACCTTTAACTCTTTGGGGCCATATATTTCCAACAACATTAATGCCACAACATTATTAGTGTCATATTACTAGAGAGAAGAGTTCCACTTTGGCCTCTGAGGAAGAGTTAAGTTTTTAAAAAATCCTCACATGAGTTTTTCCAAACCAGTTGATGTTGATGTCCAAAAATCTCCTGTAGTGATCTACTAAGGCCTACATCACCAGGGAGTAGTATCCCTTCCTGCTAATGGGCTATGTGGATTGATGGAGTAGCATAGACAGGTACTTGGGTTGCTCTTGATCACATGCCCTTGCAACGCAGCATATGACCTTGCTCACTTCTATTACAACAGCACCAACACTAGATTTACCAAACCCTGTTTGGTTTTCAAGGGAGTGGTTGCAAACAATGGTAGTAAGCTTCCAACAGCTATTAAAACTAATATTAGAGATTATGCAAAGCAACCAACATTGTATTATTTAGAAACATCTTGCAATATAGTACCTGTAAGTGGTATCTTTGGCGTTTCAGGGAGTTTTCCTGGATCAGCTACGGAGGCTCTCAATAATGAAACTATACAAAACAATGAGACTAAGTAGTAGCCTGAAAAATAAATACACAAGTTTTCAGAATATTACATCAAGTACATCTTTGGCCAAAGACTGCATGCCGTAATGTGTCACATTTTAATCAGTTCCAGCACAGCAAAAGTTTACTTTATAGGAATGAGGCAAGACAACAGAAAATTGCAGAATAAAAGAAGCTGCAATAATTGGCATATTTGAAAAGTAAATCTGATTTAAACTAACATAGCTTAATTAACACATGTAAACCAGCATTCCGTTTATGCACATAAATATTTTATGCACATAAACATATATTACACATAAAAACAACCTTAAAAGAACATATTAAGATTGCAAAGTCAAACACACAAAGGTTAGGAAATACCACAATTAAGGTTGCCTATGCACATCTAATTGGGCTCTTTGTACATATGCATTATGATAGTCTTTAATTACACGATTGCATTAAATGTTTTCTACAGGACTGCTGCCTTATTCAGCACACAAAATGGACAGTGCCCACTCATTCAGCTACTTAATATTTTGTTTTGTCCTTGTTGTTCAATATGTGGGTGCATGCCTCATTTACTGCACGTATTCAAACACTGCTCCAAAGACAGAATTATTAGCTTCCTCATCAGTTTTTCTAATGGTGCTCATCATTATGGTATATAAATGCATCACCAACAATTTATGTTCATGACACCGGTGAGATAAAGCGGTATTAAACCCATTTTACAGATGAGGAACTGAGATACAGAGAAATTAAGGTCAAAAGTATCCACTAATTTTGGGTGTCCAATCAGAGACATCTAGGACTTGATTTTTCAGAGTACTTAGCATTATATAGCACTTTTCTCTTCCTGAAGTCCCCTGCTTCATTCTCTACACACCTTCCAATTCCTGCAGCAATTGAAGCTGGGCTCTGACAGCCCAGAGTCTCCTTACACAACCCATCATGGGCACTGAATGAATCACTTTGCCCATGGGTTTCCACAGATATATGTTGACTTCAGAGAAACAGTGAAATTCAGGAATCCTGGGTTCCATTCCACTCTCTAGAGGGGAATATGCTTTAGTGGACATGGACTCTTCTTCCTATACCCCCTCTGCCCTCAAAGCTTGACCTCTTCTTCCCCATCCCTTCCAACCTGTCACTGTCCAAGTCCTATCTCTTCCCCATCCCTGGCTCCTTGTCCCAGTGCTATTCTCCTCATATAGCCAGCCTGAGTTAGCACAACTTATTAACTGCTAATATGACCCCTCTGCAGTGTTGATGCAGGCTAGCTTCATCTGATTGCTGCTAGTCCTCCAATGCCTTCCCACAATTCCACCATGTCCCCAGATGAGACAGGGTAATTCTTCTACAATTCACTGGGAAATAATTTGTAGAACAGCTCAGCTTACTGCACTTCAAAGAACTATGGGATGTGCCTAGGGTTGCCAACTCTAACAGAAGCTATTCCAGATTTTTTTTTTCTCCTAACATGACAATGTCACTTTCTTAAAATATCCTATTAAAATTAGACTGCTTTCAATAGTCATCAGGAGATCGATGCTGATTCCAGGAGACTCCAGATCAATCCTGGAGGGTTGGCAACCCTAGATGTGCCCCCAAAGTCTTAAGTGCCACACACGAGTGAGTGTTGTGCCAGTGTGTACGCAGCAGCTTGAATGTTATTTCAAAGTGTAGCTGTTCTCACCAGTGCGAGGCTAACTTTAGAGGAGTAGATCAAGTGTAGAAAACTTAACTGCAGTGAAAATATACCCAAATACACCCACAATCCCCTCTCCCAGCATCAGCTGCTGATGCAAATATAGGATATATGGTATACCTGCTCAGCTTTTCCTGATACAATCATGCAGATTGTAGGTATAGACTGGCCACAGTCACACATGCGGTGTTGGGAAAAAAAAGCAGATATATGGACACATTGAACTGTATCAAATGAGTATGTCAGAGCCCAATTACAGTTAGCATGTCTCTGTCTGCAGTTAAGGTTTTAATCTAAAGTAGTACCAAAATAAGCTATTTCAGATTTATTGTATTTCAAAAATAAGGAGGAAGTTGGATTTTTAAGAATTAGCATTAAGACCAGTTTTTGTTGGATTGCTCTTCCTTCTTCTCCGGAATTCTGGAACTTGATACTACATTGGTCAAAGTAGGTGCTATTGCCCACAGGTACCTTTTTACTAGATAGGAGAGAGAGAGATTGGGTTTAATGCAACTTACACAATATCGCTGCAGTTGAAGTGTGTCCCTCTTCATAGTGAGGAAAGAGGATAATTTGGGGAATAAAGAGTGTGTTGTAAAGCCAAACGAAGATAATCATGCCCATGCAGCACCACCCCTGCGGGTCAACCACAAAATGAATTTGTAGCCCCATTGTACATTATCTGAAGGCAGCTTGCCACACACAGGGAGAAAATGATGATCCTAAAAAAAGAAAAAAGACAAAACAACCCCCCCCCAGTAAGCTGAAGTAGTAACATGTAAACTTCATCGTGGGTTATTAGAAAGTTAATAAATACTAGTAGAATGTTCCCTGTACTTCCAGTAGCATAACTGTTATTTGGTTCATGTGCACAGATTTGGAAACCAGATGCAAGTTTCTAAATGTTTCAAAGCCTCATACAGAGAGTTCATGCACTACCATGGGATATACACTTATGGTTTCTTCTTCATTGTAAACATCTCATTGTCTATTGCTTAACTTCTACCATGAAGATGAATGAAAAGACAAAGGATATAAAACCTGAAGAGGACTTCAAACGCAAGTGAAAATAGGTGCATTTACAAAGATAATCAGCCAACCAATGATTTTAGGAAATCTCAGCAGAGACAGCATAGGGGTTGGTTAACATAAAAAAGAATAGGAGTACTTGTGGCACCTTAGAGACTAACAAATTTATTAGAGCATAAGCTTTCGTGAGCTACAGCTCACTTCATCGGATGCATTTGGTGGAAAATGCATTTATATATATATAAAATTTTAATCTCTCATAAACTCATGTTCATTCTTTTTTCTTTTCCTTGAATGTGATCCAGTGCTGAAATCAAAATTTTAGATGTGGTTGCATCAAAACTATATAATTCAGCGAGGATGCCATTGCATAAGCAGCTTAATACTGCAACAGACTTCATTGCTGTCACATCACACTACACTCATGTCCAATTTGCTGTCCATCATCATTAGGAAACAGTAAAGCTGAAGAACTAAGTTTTCCAGCTCAAAGCAAGTGTGTTTCTGATTACCTTCCATATCTATTGATTTGCATTTTTTCCAACTTCAGTCTCATTTTGTTGTTTTCCACCCATGTCTCCAATACCTCTACATCTAGGTTCTTTTCTATTGTTTGTCTTATCCTTGCTGGCATTCACAACTCCTCAATTTAGCAGTACCCATAAATTTTATTAGTGTCTTTTCTTCTTTTTCCACATCATTAATCAGGCCAGACCAAAAAAAGCCACTTGACATATTCCCCTCCCTATTCTACGTGCTACCATTTATCATAACCATTCGTTTATTGTTTTCTAGCAGTTTTCAATCCACAAAAGTATTCGCATCCAAGGCACTTGGAATTACATTTTTAAATAAGATGGAAATTATCAAATGCATTATTTGCAATTTTATTTTAAATAAAGCAATCAAGAGCGTCTGGCAATGTTTGTTTTAGAAAGCCATGTTACTTATTGCCCATGATTCCAATAACCTCTAAATGTTTAGTAATTTCACGGTAATCTTGTTTTTGAAAAAATAAATTCCATTTTACTTTTTCCCCGGTCTTCTGGATCCTCCCAATTGGTCTAAGGGTTTTAAAAATAAACCATACGTTTGATAGCTAATACACAAAACTATAGGATGCATATCATCTGAACTATTTAGTTTCTGAATGTTCAGTTTTCCCAAGTATTCTCTTTTCTGCCCTTTGTCAGGTTGTGAAAGTTTTTTGTATGTTTTAAACTTAGTATTATTTCTTTACTGATGGTTCAAACTCCTCTACAATACCTTTCTTATAGAATGCACATTTTATAAAGGAGCTCAGTATTTCAGTCTTGTGCACCATCATCATCCTCTTACTTGTTTGTTAATAAATCTTCATTCTCCCTCCAATATTGCTGTGAACTGGGATAAATAAATTGTTTGCCAGCTGTAAGAAATTTTTCTTGAGTAGCAGCACTATGTAAGCTCTCAGTTGCTCCAGAAAGTAGACTCTCATTTTATTAAAAATGTGTTAGTAGCCCTTACGCTAATGAAGATAATCTTCTAAACGCAAACTGATATAGTGTTGTGTTCCTAAATCTACAAACAGCTCCAATGCTTCTGTTACAACTCAGCTCTCAGAAGTAGCAGTACAGGAATGAAACAACTTCATTCTGCTCAATTTAAATGCTGTTATTCACAACCTTGTGAGCAAGAGTGAAATTGACAAGAATCAGGTTCGTTTTACTAGGCTGCTGCTTGAGGAAAACAGAAGAAACTGGTGCTACTCAGAGGAGGAAAAGGATCCTGAACCTCAATAAAATAGAGTCTGGAAGAAGGAGAGAGGGATTCAGCATCAAAAACTTCTACCCCGAAGAGTCGAGCTCCCAAGAGTCTGGGAGAAGTCAAGTATTGGACTCCCCCAGTCCCACAACAGTAGGTCTTTTTATCTCTGGTTAATAAGTTTATTCCCTTTTAGTGGGATTGCTGTAAATTTTTCAAGTCCTGGTTATAAAATTCCTTATTTCCTTCAGTCCCTAAAGCTAGTATTAATTTGATGATGGTGGATGGTGTCACCATCCTTTTCCTGCAAGCCTGGGCTGAAATCAACCTCAACATGTCAAAATCCAAACTCTCTTTATCAGCTAAATTCTCCACTTTTCTTTCCATCAGTGTTGACACATTCACTATCCCATCAAGTCACCCAAACTTGCAACCCACGCATCGGGATTCTGCTTTTTCCCTACTCATCCAAACTATTGTCAGATCTTGGAGATACTGTGGAAGACTATAAGATCAGCAGTCTCCAGTCTCTTCCTACTGCAAAAGCTGCATTTATACAGGCAAAATTCATACCAATAATCCTCCCTCAGCAGTAGCAACTGTAGAAACTGCAATGCAAACTTTGGAGTTAGACTATATGAGGGTAAAAGCACATGTGCTCTGATTATGCACTTCTACTGTTGCTACCATTGCACCAGTGAAGAATTAACTATCTAAATTGCTTTCTGTAGACAAGGCCTTAGACTCTTAACCAAGCTCTAGTCATCTCATCTCCACTCCACCAAAATGTCTTTCTTGCCTCCCTGATTCTCACCTACCTCCCCTTCAGAATTCAGCTGCCAATATAGTTTTCTTTACCCATCACTTCCCTTTTCAAACCTATTCATTGATTACTCATGTTCAAGTTTGGGTCCTCACATCAAGGCAATGCACAACCTTCCTCCCACTTACACCTCTTTGGAACTTTGCACTTTCTTCCCCTTCTGTGCTGATTTATATGAATGACCTCCTCCTTGGGTTGCCACCTTGACATGGTGGAGAAGCTTGCGTACACTTAAGACCCTAAGAGCAATGCTGTCTAGAGTCCTGTATTCCTGGTAGGGTCACCCATGGCAGTAAGGTCGAAGGCAAAGTGCAGCCCAGCACAACACAACCTTGAGGAGCCGATGATTGCTGGACTGACCACCGCCTGGTGAGGTCAGTCATGTCCATCAGGATTGCACTGAAACATAGAAAGCATTCCAAATCACACTGATGGCAATACAACATCCAAAGACTTCAATCCTCAGTACACCAAGATAACTTCCAAACACTCCTCAGTGAAAAACTGGCCATATGCACACTTAGAAATAACAACACAAGTGTCAAAGAAGACTGGGAAGCCCTAAAACAGACCATCCATGAGATTTGTGAGGAATCCACTGGCCTTGCTACCTGCAGCCATCAGGACTGGTTTGACAACAACATTATTGAGATTACAGCCCCTTCGGACCAGAAGAGAAAAGCTTTCTGCGAGTGGCAAAACCAACCACTAGCCAGTCAGAAGCAGAGCTTTTTCCATCAGCTTAAAGCTGAAATTCAAAGGAGGATCCGACAAATCAAAAACAAATGGTGGGAGGACAAAGCAAAAGAAATCTAAACATTTGCTGACAGACATGATATGTGGAGCTTGTTTTGAGAGACAAAGACCCTATATGGACCAAGTTCATGTGGCCTCACACTTCTGAGATCTGAAGAGGGTAGTACCCTTCTTAAAAATAACGAATCCATCAAAGAGCACTGGAAGGAACACTACCAAAAGCTTCTAAATCAAGAATCAACTGTGACTGACAACACCATCAACTCCATCCCTCACACCCAATCTGGGAAACTCTTGCCAACTCACCAACACCTGAGGAGGTCTAAAAAGCAATTAAACAAATGAAGAACAGTAAAGCACCAGGCCCTGATAGCATATCAGCTGAAGTACTCAAAGTGTGGGGAGAGACAGTAACTAACGAGCTTCAAGCGCTCCTCAACACCTGGCACACCGAAGAAATCCCTTTTGACTTACATAATGCTAACATTGTCACTATTTTCAAAATGGGAGACAGGGCTAACTGTAGCAACTATTGAGGCACTGCCTTCCTCTCCATCGCTGGGAAGATTCTTGCAAGAATCTTACTGAATCACCTGCTCCCTCTTGCAGAGGAAGTAATTCCAGAGTCCCAGTGAGGCTTCAGACCATCATGAGGCACAACTGACATGATTTTGCAGCCAGGCAGATCCAGGAAAAATGTTAAGAACAACATCAGGAGCTGTATATGGCCTTTATCGATCAGACCAAAGCCTTTGACTCTGTAAACCGTGAGGTGCTGTGGAAAATCATGTCAAAGTTTGCTGCCCAACCAAATTTATCACCATTGTAAGATTCCTCCACCCTGTGCAGTGATTCTACCTCTGAGCCCTTTGCCATCCGAACTGGCATAAAACAAGGCTGTGTACTGGCACCCACTCTTTTCTCCACTTTCTAAGCAGCTATGAAAACATTAACCCAAGACCATCTTCCTCAGGGCATTGGTATCCAATATCAAATTGACAGCAACCTCTTCAACCTATCTCATCTCCATGCTAGAACTAAAGTAATATCAGCAACAATAACTGAACTCCAGTACGCAGATGATTGTGCTGTAGTTGCACTTAAAGGAGGATTTACAAACAGCCCTAATTGCTTCTCTGAAGCTTACAAAAGCCTAAGGCTAACTCTGAATATCTGCAAAACAAAAGTTCTCCACCAGCCAGTCCCCAGTCAATCATCAGACCCAGTAAGGAAGATCTAGAAGAACTAAAAAATGTAGAATACTTTGCCTATCTTGGCAGCCATCTCTCACAGAGGGCAGACGCAGCCGTCAAGATTCAGCACAGAATTCACTGTGCCAGTGTTGCCTTTGGCAGACTATCTCGCTAGGCGTTCAACAATCACAACATCAGAACACATACTAGACTTTTAGTTTATAAAGCAGTGGTAATCCCAGCTCTCTTCTACGGCTGTGAGACTTGGCGGACCTATAGAAAACACCTGAAAAACCTGGAACGCCAGCACCAGCACTTTATGTTGAGGATCTGCCATAGAAAGTGGAAGAATCATCACACTAATGTCGGCGCCTTCACAGAGGACAACATCTTCTGTGTTCAGGCCCCGATTATCCAGCATCAGCTGAGGTGGAGCGGGCACTGTGTGAGCATGCCCGATTTATGTTTACCAAAACAACTACTGTATGCCCAACTCACCAACGCAGAAAGGAGAACGCAGAAACGTGGAGACCAAAAGAAACCCTTTATAGACACTCTCAAAGTAAACATCAAGAGATGTGGCATCGACCACATACAGGGAGACAGCAGCCCAGGATACAGATAACCGGCGAAGACTTGTCAGAGAGGGAACGTCCACCTTTGAGGAAAATCGCCTTGCTCCGGTAGCAAGAAAAACCCCAGAAAAAAATGGAAAGAACTGTCACACAGCAATTGCGGCCCAACCCAGTCTTCCAACACCACATGCAATGTCTGTCAATGAGCCTGTGGCTCAAGCATCAGACTCCTCAGCCACCCATGAAAAATATAACCCGTGAAAGAGATCATCCTCGACCTTGAGGGATCACCGATGATAATATGAACAACATTCCTGACCTAGACTCATAGAATCATAGACGTTAAGGTCAGAAGGGACCCTTTTAATCATCTAGTCTGATCTCCTGCACAAAGTAGGCCACCGAATCTCACCCACCCGCTCCTGTAACCTATATTTGAGCTATTGAAGTCCTCAAATCGTGATTTAAAGACTTCAAGGTGCAGAGAATCCTCCAGCAAGTGACCCATGCCCGACGCTGTAGAGGAAGGCAAAAAAACCCCAGGGAGGCGAAAACCCTCAAGAGTTGCTGAGCAGCAACTCTCTCTTTCAAATCACCTTAGAACTTCACTCTTCAGGTTTATCAACTTTAATTCTTCAATGCAAGTCCTCCTTTCAAAAGTCCTATTTAATAAAGCAACTACAAGTCTATGATGAAACCAGCTTTTAAGTTGAAAAGGTAAAACTGAATGCATACCTGTGCCACTATATACATCGGGGTGGGCAAACATTTTGTCCCAAGGGCCAAATGATATGGCGGGCCATGAATGATCACAAAATTGGGGTTTGGGTGCAAAAGGGGGTGTGGGCTCTGGGTTGAGGATGAGGAGTTTGGGGTGTAGGAGGGTGCTCAGACTGGGATTGAGGGGTTTGGAGAGCAGGAGGGGGATCAGAGCTGGGTCCGGGGGTTGGGGTGTGGGGAGAGGCTCAGGGGGTGGTGCGGCCCCCGACCCAGCACCCCGGCTGGAGTGGGGCTGAACCGCGTGGTGCAGCCCCGGACCCAGTGCCCTGGCCAGAGCACCGGAGCGGGGCTGAGCCGCGTGGTGCGGCTCACACGCCGGATTAAAACAGCTCTCAGGCTGGAGCCGGCCCACGGGCTGTAGTTTGCCCACCCCAGCATATATCATAAATAGCTAAGAATTTCTTGTTTAGTTGGTTCCCCTTTTTCTTGATTTCCTTTTAGTTCCTCATTAAGTCACACTGGATGCCACTTACTTGTTTCACATTTTTTCCAGAAACACTGTGGTAGGAGCTCACGGTACAGAGGTCTTGCAAATATTTTTAGAAATCTAAATCTAAGCTAATACAAAGTATTGGTGTAAACATACAGGCTGGTAATACAGCAAGCAGCAGAAATACCAATAAACCACTGATTCCTAGGGAATCAATTTCAGTTTTCCTTCTCAACACAAGAGAACAGCAGACATTCTATCACTAAGGAGAGCATTCCCACTATGGAAAATACTACATCCAAACAAACAGTGCCAGAAGTTAGAAACAGCTATCCCAGGTCTGATAAGTGGCTCCTCCAGTACAGTACATTGACAGCAATCAGTCATTGATACTTGGAGGAAGTAGAAAATTCCCGCAATGGAAAATTTCTTCCAAACCCTCATAAGTCAGTGATTGCCTTATGCTCTACAGCCCAATGTATATACACATATTCAACTACACCTACATATACACACCCACACCTTAAAGACTATAATTGTGGATCTTATTGTTAACACAGAGTTTTTAAAAATCCTGCTAAGCTCTTTGGACAAAATGAAGTCCTGTAGCAGTAAGTTCTATAGATTCATCATACATTGCATAAAAAGTTATTTCCTTTTAGAAGCACTGTTTATTGTCATTCAATTTTATTGGCTCTTTTTCTTTCTTTACATAAAAAATAAGAGCTTGATTTGTCTTCTCTGTGCCATTCTTTAGTTTATATACCAGAACCATATTCCTTTTTATTTATATCTTCTCAGAACTAAACATATTCCTAACCTTTTCATTTTCATTTCATATGGAAGTTTCTTCATGCCTCTACTAATTTCCCCCACCCACCTCCAGACCCTTTCTTTTTTTGCTATATGTTTTCCGACACAGGATAATAGAACTGAACACTGCATTCAAGGTGAGAATGTTATTATTAATTTATAGAATAGGAAAGTATATAGTATTATCCTATTCTTTATACATCCTAAAATTTTTGGACCACTATTTCACACTGAGCAGAGGTCTTCATCAAGCTATCCACAATGATTCTAAGATTTACTCCTGAGGGGATTCTGCGCCAAAAAAATTAAAATTATGTGCCAAAATTAAAAATTATGTCCACAATATTTTAAAATTCTGCACATTTTATTTGTCAATAAATAAATGTGGCTCCAGCAAGGCAGTGGGGAGCACAGACCACTGGCTACACTAATGTGGAAGATCACCCTGAAGGCCCCCCCCCCCAGTACAGGGACTTGGCAGTGAGGATGCACCTGACCCTGACATAGTGCAAGGGCTGGGCTGCCCCAGAAACACCCCGGGCCGTGACCTTCTGCACCAGGTGGACCATGTGTGGGTGGGCAGGCTCAACCCAGCAGGATTCAATGTGGAGGGTCTTAGTGTGGGGAAATCCAGGTGTGGAGTGAGAGGTTTCTGTGTGGGGCAATCTGGGTGTGGGCAGCTCAGTGGGTTCATTGGGGGGGGGGACCCAGGGGATCCAGGTGAAGGTGGTTGGAGCTCTGGGGGGAAGGCCTCACATCAGCGAGGAATTCGGTTGCTGTTTGTGGTTCAGGGAGAAAACTGTGAGAGCTGGCATAACAGGAAATCTATACCAACAAATTGTATTCGAAAAAGCAAAAAGGGGGAAATAGATTGGGGAATGGGCAAACCCCCTTCCCCCCAAAAAAAACTTCACCCATGGTCACCCCCTGACCATCTTCCTACCCCCTGCATGGAAACACAGGAAATCTGTGGGATGGGAAGGCTTTTCTGCGGGTGCACAGTCCCACAGAATCCCCCGAGGAGTAAAGATTTATTTCTTCAATGTAGCTATTTAAGAACACAGAAATACATAATAGTTCAAATTATTTCTTTTAAAATGGATTGCCTTGCATTTGCCAATAAAGACTTTCATCTGTCATTGAAGTGACAATTCATCTAGCTTGTTATTGTAGACATGGTCACCTAACTAAAATTGTCAAGTCACAGAAAATTTTAAACAGAAGCACTGGATTACAATTATTATGGTGTGAAAGTCTGAAAGGCATGGCACCCAATGTAGGAGAGGAAATTTCTCTGCACAACATCCCTTTAAAGGACAGTTATGATCAAACAAATTACTACGCAAAAATTGCACTACACATAATATATTTAAATCAGTATGAATTCTGAGACACTTTTGCATACTAAATTATTATTTCAATGATAAAATAAGTTTTTATGCTTTTTTCCCTTATATTCCTGTTAGCAGCACTGCATAACCGGTATGAGGGGCAATCATCACAACAGGAGAGTGAATTGGATTATTTTCTGTTTGTACATGAGTAACAGAATTAACAAGTGGAAAAGCAATTTTTTTTAAACACATACTGGTGGTGATGTATTAATCCAAAAGAACCCATCTAACTCTTAGATTGCAAGGTAAATTTGCAAATTTTGTAATTGGAAAATCCATATTTACAAGTAATGTGAGAAAATATATAGAAGTCATGAAGATAAGCACAGAACACCACAATGTCATTTTTACAGTTATATTGCTCTTTAAAATGTATCAATTTTGGTTCAAAGCAAAATAATTACAATATTTAATTACCATTAACATATGTAGTTATTAAAAGTAGATACTGTGTATGCCTACCAGGTTACTAACAAAACCCTTTCGGGAAGACACTTGCTGAAATTTTTCTAGTGCTTGGGGCTTTCTACTTCTATTTTTATTTTATTATATCTCACCAAAAGTATAACATTTCTCCAAATAATCATGAAGCGTTTGTAAACAATGGAAGTTCTTGCTGTGAAAACCACCAGCTACAACTGTTGCAATTTTAGATTTGTAATGAGAATCCCTTCTATCTCTCCCTACCAAAACTTCTCCTTGCCCTTTCAGAAAGCTATGTTACTCAGGGATGCGTGCGCACAGTAGGGTTGCCAATTTTGGTTGGATGTATTCCTGGAGATTTCATCACATGACATAATCATTAATTAGAGATTAATTTTTAATTCCTGGAGACTCCCAGCCAACCCTGAAGGGTTGGCAACCCTAGTGCCAGAGAACTCTTTTCCTAACGCACCCTTTCCTGCCCATTTCAATTAATGATGCCATAAATCCAGTGTTTGTTCATTAGAATTACCTTCAAGATGATGAATTGTGATGTGATGAACACTGGATTATAAAATCACCAAATGAGTCAGGCAAGCAGAGAAATCACTTCAATAAATTTTTTATACACAGTAATCAGAAATGTTTATATGAAATATCGATAGTTTAAGGGGCTTGTAGCAAAATCAAGAATCTATTTTTAAAGCTTGCCCTCACACAATAGTTCCCTTAAAACTCAGGTCCCACCACACATTTTGAAAAGTACAGGAAATAAACTTTGCTGCAGTTGTTAGAATTCAATTTCTCAGTTAAAGAGAGAACATCTAAGGGTATACACAGGCAATTGCCAGGCATAACTGTGACTGCTGTACCAGCACCTAGTTAGGTCCTGAGATAGGGCAAAATCTTATGCACATGTAAGTAATCCTACTGATGTCAATGGGACTATTCACAATGTGGGACATTAGGCATGTGCATTAATCTGCACAGAATTGAAGTTCTTCTCTGCAAAATGTTTTTGAATACTTTAAGCAAGTGCAATACTACACAAATCAAAACTATCCCCTTTATTATTATTATTCATTTTACAGCGGTGCATAGAGGCCACAACCAAAGTTGTGGCATATCAGAAGGGCCGTACTGAGTCAGACCAATGGTTCATCTAGTCCAGTATCCTGTATTCCCACACTGGCCAATACCAAATGCTTCAGACAGAATGAACAGAACAGGGCCCTGTCGTCCAGCCCCCACATCTGGCAGTCAGAGGTTTAGGGAAACACAGAGCATAGGGATTCATCCCTGACCATCTTGACTAATAGCCATCCATGGACCTATCCTCCATGGGATCATAGAAGATATGGGTTGGAAGAGACTTCAGGAGGTCATCTAGTCCATGAATTCCCCCCCATCCCCCAACTAGCTATACTTTTGGCATTTACAACATCCCGTGGCAATGAATTCCATAGGTTGACTGTGCATTGTATGAGAAAGTACTTTCTCATGTTTGTTTTAAACCTGCTGCCTATTATATTTCATTGACCCTGGTTCTTGTGTTATGAAGTGGTAAATAACACTTCCCCAATAACTTTCTCCATAATATTTATGATTTTGCACACCTCTATTATAGCCCCTTAGTCATCTCTTTTCTAAGCTGAACTGTCCCAATCTTTTTAGTCTCTCCTTGTATGGAAGATGTTCCCAAGCCTTAATAATTTCTGCTGCCCTTCTTTGTACTTTTTCCAATTATAATATACCTTTTTTTTAGATGGGGCAACCAGAACTGTACGCCAGACAACCAGTAATCAAGATGTGGGCATACCATGGATTTATATATATAATAGCATTATGATATTTTCCATCTTTTTATGTATCCCTTCCTTAATGGATCCTGACAGACTTAGCGTTTTTGACTGCTGATGCACTCTGAACAGATATTTTCAGAAAACTATCCAACATGACTCCAGGTTCACTTTCATGAGTGGAAACAGCTAATTTAGACCCCATCAGTTTGTATGTATAGTTGGGATTAAAATTTCCAATTTGCATTATTTAGCATTTATCAACATGGAATTTCCTCTGCCATTTTCTTCCCTCCCTTTTCCGTACAGTTTTGAGATCCCTTTGTAACCTTTCTCAGTCAACTTTGGACTGAACTATCTTGAGTAATTTTGCCAAATCAATGTTCAACCCCTTTTCCAGAGCATTTATGAATATGTTGAATGGCACTGGTCCCAGTATAGATCCTTGGGGAACCCCGTTATTTACTCTCTCCGCTGTGAAAACTGAACATTTATTCCTATTCTTTGTTTCCTATCTTTTAACCAGTTACTGATCCACAAGAGGACCTTCCCTCTTATTCCAGGACTGCTTTCTTTGCTTAAGAGTCTTTGCTGTGGGACCTTGCCAAAGGCTTTCTGAAAGTTCAAGTACATGATATCCACTGGATCACTCTGATCCACATGCACATTGACTCCATTAAAGAATTCTAATAGATTTGGTATGTTCACACTTTCTAAACATATTGTGTCATCTATGTCTTTCATAATTCTGCTCTTTACTATAGTTTCAACTATAGTATAGTTGAACCTATAGTTTACTATAGTTTTAATTCGCCTACTACTGAAATTAGGCTTACCAGTCTGCAATTGCCAGTATCACCTCTGGAGCCTTTTTAAAAAATCAGCACATTAGCTATCCTCCAGTCATTTAGTACAGACTTTAGTACAGGTTACATACCACAGTTAGTAATTCTGCCACTTCATATCTGAATTCTTTCAGAACTCTTGGGTGAATACCTTCTGGTCCTGGTGACTTACTATTGTTTAATTTATTAATTTGTTTCAAAATCTCCTCCTCAATCTGGGATAGTTCCTCAGATTTGTCACCTAAAAAGATGGATCAGATGTGGGAATCTCCTTCCCATCCTCTGCACTGAAGATCAATGCAAAGAATTCATTTAGTTTCTCCAATCCAGCCTTATCTTCTCTGAATACTTCTTTAGCACCTTGACTGTTCAGTGGCCTCACCGATTGTTGGGCAGGGTCCCTGCTTCTTTTTAATCTGTTGTTCAGACATGGTGTCATTTTTTTAATTATTATTATTATTATTTGGGGTATACATTTAGTTTGAGCCACTATTATGGTGTTTTTAAGTAGTTTTCATGTAGCTTGCAGGCATTTCACTCTTGTGACTATTCCTTTTAATTTCCATTGAAATAGCTTCTTCATTTTTGTGTTGTTCCCTTTTTGGAAGTTAAATGTTACTGTGGGAAATTACTAAACACACTGGAAGAAAGGCAGAGAGATTCTTTAGAGCTATTCAGAGATAACTCTGGCTGAGTTGTTCAGAGGCTTTGTAGATACTAACAAAAAAACGGATTCCTATTTATCAGCTATGGAAATATTTAAAAATTAACAAAAAAGTCTTTTTCCATCTACATTGAAAATATAATGCACCTTTTATTAAACAATATTTAATTCAGGTGAAATGTGCAAGATTGAAAGCTCTGAAGAGTGAAGACATCTATTCAGGAAACACATTAGGGACAGCAACATTTCAACCTTCCCCACAGCATCCTGCTAACATACACTAAGCCAGGGATCGGCAACCTTTGGCACGCGGCCCATCAGGGAAATCCACTGGTGGGCTGGGATGGTTTGTTTACCTGCAGCGTCCGCAGGTTCGGCCGATCGCAGCTCCCACTGGCCGTGGTTCACCATTCCAGGCCAATGGGGGCTGTGGGAAGCGCTGCAGGCTGACGGATGTGCTGGCCGCTGCTTCCCACAGCCCTCATTGGCCTGGCACAGAGAACTGAGGCCAGTGGGAGCTGTGATCGGCTGAACCTGTGGACGCAGGTAAACAAACCGTCCGGGCCTGCCAGCGGATTTCCCTGGCGGGCCCCATGCCAAAGATTGCCAATCTTTGCACTAAGCCTACCCTGGAAGGGCCACATCTTGGCCCCAGTATAAAATAACTATCTCGAAACAATTAACACAAGCAGAAAGGATGGGGACTAATTATGCTAAAACCATTAAGACTAACATGGGAACAGCTTTTTGGCACGACTAGCCATGGATGAATCAGAAGTAGTGACCTGGAGTATCAGGCTCAGCAGGACTCCCACCTTTTGGAGGCTTAGGGAAACACCCCTGTGGCCCTGACCAGTCCCCTACCCAGGGGACCCTCGCTACCACCATATCTGTACCCACTGCCATCCCCTACACACCAGCCAGCCCCCCCCACTCACACGGTCCCCACACCAGCCTGCCCCCCCACACCTACGCTCCGCCCGATGAAGTGAGCTGTAGCTCACGAAAGCTTATGCTCTAATAAATTTGTTAGTCTCTAAGGTGCCACAAGTACTCCTTTTCTTTTTGCGGATACAGACGAACACGGCTGCTACTCTGAATCCTCCCACTCCCGTGCTCCGCCCCCTCACTCGCCCCTCCCACTCCCGCGCTCTGCCCCCTCACTCACCCCTCCCACTCCCGCGCTCCGCCCCCTCACTCACCCCTCCCACTCCCAGTCCTGCGCTCCGCCCCTCACCCACCCCTCCCACTCCCGCGCTCTACCCCCTCACTCACCCTCCCACTCCCAGGCTCCGCCCCCTCACCCACCCCTCCCACTCCCGCGCTCCACCCCCTCACTCACCTCTCTCACTCCCAGTCCTGCGCTCCGCCCCCTCACGCACCCCTCCCACTCCCAGGCTCCGCCCTCTCACTCACCCCTCCCACTCCCGCGCTCCGCCCCCTCACTCACCCCTCCCACTCCCAGTCCTGCGCTCCGCCCCTCACCCACCCCTCCCACTCCCGCGCTCTACCCCCTCACTCACCCTCCCACTCCCAGGCTCCGCCCCCTCACCCACCCCTCCCACTCCCGCGCTCCACCCCCTCACTCACCTCTCTCACTCCCAGTCCTGCGCTCCGCCCCCTCACGCACCCCTCCCACTCCCAGGCTCCGCCCTCTCACTCACCCCTCCCACTCCCGCGCTCCGCCCCCTCACTCACCCCTCCCACTCCCACTCCCGCGCTGCCCCCGCACCAGCCCGCCTTTGCCTCAGCCCCCAGACTCCTCCTGACACCGCCACCCTCGCAGAATCCCCTGGGGATTCCCCACAGCGCCCCCTCCCCGCACAAGGCAGAACTGACCCGTGCGCGGGGGCTCAGCCGCCCCCGCAGGAGCCACTCCGACCGCTCCCGCGCTCCCCCAACCGCCGGCCGCGGACTCTACCTCCGTCGGCTTCCACCACCTTCCGCTTCCGCAGGATTCTACGCATGCGCGCACGGAGGGCGGCGGTTTGCTGAGTAGGGACACACTCAGCGCCGCGGCCGAACCCGCTGAGGGCGGGAGCCAGCCGTGCCCGCTGCTGGGCGCGTTCTGCGCCCGCCCCGCGCGCGCTCCTTTCGCCCGCCCCGCGCGCGCCCTCCCCCGGCCTCAGCTGCGGGAGACCTGGGGGTGGCGCGATACGTGGGGCAAGGCCCTGTGATAAACCGTCCGAGTCAGACGTTCCGCGCCCCGCGTTGCCAACCCCGAGCATTCCAAAGGCCGGGCGGCCTCAGGCCTCCGCCAAATAATGAGACTGGCTTAAAAAAAAAAAAAAAAAAAAATCACAGGATTAAGAAACATCATATAGTGGGGTTTCTTTTTTATTTGTTTCTGCCTTTTGAGCCATTTGGGTGCGTTCAGGTGGCAGTTTCGATCTTTTCTCTGCAATCGTGAGGACTATAACCAGTTTGAAATGAAAGCTGAGGTTTTCAGGTAATCACTTGACTCCGGGAGTTGGGGCTTTACGAAAAACACCAAGTATTGTGAGACTTTTAAAATCATGAGGAGCAGGAACTGTCCTACTTCAGGCTTGCAGAATATGCACTCCCACGTGAAAGCTATGCATACACAAATGTCCTCTTTCTCTCTTGAATACCTCGGCTTGTATTCATGGCATTCCTCTGGTGGGAGGAAGAGAAGAAATGTGTTTATTCATGGACAACAAGGAATAATGTTTTTTAATTGTCATGTTGGACTCTGACAGAGACATTACAGGTGTGACTGAGAAATAAGATCTGCTGCTTAAGGTAGAACAGAAAAAAGTTTTAACCAACAGCTAAATTAATACACTTATAGCAGATCACACTGGGGATTCTATATTTATCTTCTCTCTGGCTTCCATATTAAGTTTGCTCAGGTTACAGGTCTAAAGATTAATATTCCAAGTACCAGCATTCTTTATGTGGAAAACAAGCTTATTATTGTTATTGTTTTTATGTAATACAATAAGCATATATTCATGTTGCAAACAAGTAGTGAGACAGGGTTCCTTCCCCAAAAACAAACAGTTTAAGACCCTGAGCTTACAGTTGACTCCAGTGCAAACCCGAGTTGAAGACAGCAGGGCTCTGGTCTGGGTTGGTACAGGGGTCCACGGGGCAATCAGTGGAGGAACAGGGCCTAACTCATTCAAATGCAGCATGCAAGATATGTGCAGTATGTTGTCTTGTCCTCTTATGTAAGCAGCACTAATAACGATTCTGTGATTCCAGTAGCTGATAATTTTCTTTATGGTGCTTCAGAAAGAATAGAACGTAACTTGCTCTTCAACAGTTATATTGGTTCTGGAGTGCAAACAGGCACATAAACATGTTTTTCTTAATAAGACAAGCAAATATGACTGAAACACACACACAACATATGAGTAAGGCATTTTTATATTGTCACTATTTTGATCACTTTAGAATGGGCTTTACTCACAAAAAATGGGGCAAAGAGGGAAGTAGAAAAACCTGAAGAGACCGCTTTTGTCCAGATTTTGCTGAAATGCTATTTCCCGAATACTGATTTAAATCTTAAATTGATCCTTTCCCCCCTACACATTAAAGTCAGTAATACCCTGAAATGTGTATACATTCCCAAATTAAAAAATAAGATAAGTCTGCATCTCTCCCTTTGCTTCCACAAAGTAAGTCACCCTCTGATTTTACAGTGAGATGGCGCCACCTTGGATAAACTCAGTGCCTCAATCTGTATCTCTGGCCAGCATATTGTGCTTGATGAATTGAACAAAGGATTCCCTTATGAGACTTTGGGAGGACATTTTTATTTTTAAAAGTTAATTCTGTCCAGAGATGGATTAGTGATGGCTAATTGCCACAGGCAGCTCGTAATGGACAGCAGTTTCCGCATTCCCAGCTGGGAATCATGCCTTGAACACCCATAGCTGATGCACATGCATGATCTTTTGGCTATCTAGAGTCATGCCCATCTGTTTGAGTGGCAGGAGTCCCACTCCAAATTGGTCTTATTCTTGCCCTAAAGCACAGATCCCACATAATAATGGATGAATGGGCAGCCTGAAAAATATTAGAATGATAATTTATTTTACAGGAAGCTCTTCTTAGCACCACTAAACACTGAGGACACATACCTCTTTAAACTTGATCATTGTTGTTGACATGTATATGCCAAAAAGAGAATATCTGAGAAGTAGAGATGAATTAGAACTCACAAGGATTTCAAGCTTTCATCAAGACTTTATTGCAGCATAACGTGACCCTAATTTGTTCATCCTAATTTTTTCAAGATTGTCGGTCATATTGTTCAGGATATTTTCTAATGTACCAAGTCAATGCTGCTCTGATGTAAGCATGTATGTTCTTAGCTGGGATTGGGGATCGTATGGTGACCGAATGCAGCCTATTTCAATGACAGTGGAAATATTAACAAGCAGCCTGTACATTTCCCTAAGACCAGGCAATACTGAAAAGGATCTGATTTATGGTACAACACTGGGGTAAATAGAGGATGGGCACATGTGTGAAAGAGACTACAAAGCTGGCTATGAAAAATAGCCCCATGGCAAAAGGCCAATATGTAAGTCACTTCCATGTACGACAGACATGGCAGAGAGTTCATGACAGCTGCATAACGACGCAAGGACAGAAAAGGAGAAAGAGGATTTGGGGAATAAAAATGCAACACAAATAAAAGGGAGGGACAGTCAGACAAATGGCAACATTCTCTCTAGCGGGGGAAAAAAGCTGGCCAAAGTTAATGAAAATACATATGAGATCATGGCAAAAAGATTTTCCCTTTTCCTGAGCAAACACTGGAGTATTGTTCTAGTCTGAAAATTACTATGTAAAATGCCACCTTCTTACTCAATAGTTCTGCTTTCTCTTCTATCAGATCTGCTAACTTTATTTACTAAAATTAGTTTTTACTATGATTTGTTCATTTTAACCCCATAGAGCAAACACAGCTCTCTGGGAGAGTGAGCTGTAGTGTGTTCTGGCTTGCTCATCAACAGAACTGTAAATTCCAGTTACAGAATCTTTGGCTGGTGGTGATGTATGAACCAGAAAGAACCCAGCTTCATTTTCCATTTCCGAATTGAATGTGCAGGGATCAGAGTAAGCAACACACCCTCTATCCTACTCCTGATGTTTTTACCTGAGTAGATTTGTTGTGTGTGTCATTGAGAAACAATAAATTGATATGGAACCCCCTTTTTACATAAGTCTCTAAAGTAGGCTGTACCTAAAGTAATAGTTTTGTTGCACACATCTTTCCATGCCTGTTTGGAACTGTGCAGCAGACCAGCATGGATTAGTTCATCAGTAATGTATTTTGCAATGATTATGGAAAAACCTGCAAAGCAGAAACAGCTCATTTCTGTGGTTTCAGAATATTGCACAGTAGTGCAGAACCCTTTGTGGAGTTTCCTGATGTCTGTGTTGTGGTGTTGCTGTTGTTATTTATAAATTACCACAGGAGCCACCAGCTGTCATCATAAAATTTTTATTGGCACTCTGTAAATATTAAATCAGCATGCTAAAATCATGCCATGTGCAGTGGCAGCTGATGCTCTCTTATGGAGGTCACTTGCAAGAGAGAGGATTGCAGTACGATTCCCATGATTCTTTCTTACTGCCTACAAGTCCTGTGCTTCATGAGGATATATTTCAATATTAAATCTAGGTCCAGTCATACCCCATCCATCCTTGCGCAGAATGGACTCTGTGCACAGAACTCATTCCTCTCGCATGAAGAAGGAAATCTGCTGCATATACAGCACCATCCTCCTCTTCCTGGATCCTGCTAAATTCTGAATGAAACTCTGCGTTATCTCTTCTCTTTTTTGCAGTAACCCCTTTCCTGGTTTCTTTGCAAACCTCATTAACATATATAATAGACACTCTAATATTAGACTGGTAGCCAAATTCCTCATGACACAAAGTGCCACGTTCTTGATTCTCATTCTTGATGCACCAAGGAGGCTTTCATTTGTGACATCAGATGCTAAAAATGGGATGCTAGAAATGGGGCTTGACATTTTCATGGGCATGAAGAATTGTTGGTCACCGTAGCATGTGATGTAATGATGTCACACATTGAGATATGGTTGATGATTTTATTTTGACAGTGGAGACATTGAAGGGAAGAAAAGAAAGGAGCCTGTAGAATTCTACTCTCTCTGACCCAGGAGGTAGGGTGAGGTGAGGAGGTGAGAGGAAGGGAGGAAAATACCCCTGGGATGGAATGTGCAGGACTTTGGCTTCCTGCTGGAGAAAATATGAAAGCCTGCTGCCCTGTGGAGTCTGGAGAGGAAGGGCTATGCCAGGCCAGTGGACAGCCTGGAGTTTGGGGAGTTAATTTCCAGCAGGGTTCAAAAGCAGCTCAGGGAAGTATTGCTAGTTGGGCTCTAATTAAGCACAAGGGAGCCTATTAAACCCAAACACTTTTACCTAGGAGAATGGGGTGAGTTTGAACAGTGTGCTAGTTCATATTTTGTCTTTACCTGTTACATTTTCTCATTAGCTTGGATTGTAAGATCTTTGCAGCAAGGTTTCTCTCTTTCTATGTATGTATAGTGCCTAGCACAATTGGGCTTCAATCTCACGTGGTGCCCTGAGCTGCTATTGCAAGGAATCCTGCTGGAGACTTCTGTTAAGTTGAAGTCAATTTTGGTCAAACCAGCACACATACAGTAACCTAACCACCACCCTGAAGAAAATGATCTTGTGTTCAAATGTCTGCTGTCCTTTCTCTTTCATTATGCCGCCTCTCATCCTGCAGCTGCTACAGTCTCCTCTCTTCCTCTGAGCAGCCAGGTTGGAAAGGTATTGGTGTTAGCTGATGTTACAATGGTTCTGCATCAGTAGATGGTTTGTTATCATAACAATGCATTGTTAAATGAACCTAAACAAGAGCAAACACAAAGACAGCACAAAATACTGCATGCAACATCAGATTTCATTAGCGTTGTAGTAGGCGAGGCAGAATTTAGGTATCAATATAATTTTGTTTATAAAAGAGGATTATGGGCCAGTGTTTGACATAAGACTGTTGTTAATGCATTTGATTATTAAATTCTCAATTAAGAAAATAGTTTCTCCATAAGATAGTGTTTTCCTAAATGCAATTAAAATAGCCAGAACTTCCACGTGTTTATTTTTAGGTATGTTGTCCACAGTTCAAATGGTCACAAATTAAAATAGAATGAGAACTTCTGAAATATTTACAAATTTCAAATATGATTCAATGGAAGTTGCTAAGGGCTCTTTATGACCAATGTACACTTGTCCTCTTTCATAGAGCAAAGTCCTGTTAGCATCTTGGGATAACTTGCTCCTAATATAGAATTTTTAAAGACTCTGAAATCTGATCCAATTAACACATTCTTGATATTGCAGAATATAGTGCTAATTACATGCAACTGACCTCTGCTGGATTAATTAAACAGTCACCCAAAAAACTATAGCACTAATCTAATTAGCAGTTACTACAGCTGTCCTTATCTCTTTGCACCTACTTTTAAGTGGTGCAAATTCACATCAAGGACCCAATCCTGAAAACTCTCCACATGCTGAACTCCCTTTGACTTCAATGGTACTTCTGCACACAGAGGACTTGCAAGATTTGGAAGTAGGCCCAACAAGTACACTGTGCATCCTCAGTATTGCCAACCCAAAGATTACATTAAAATATCATGAGTCAGGCCCCACAAAATCATGAGTTAGATAAAAAAAGTGGGTTCTTTTTGTTTGCCGCCTTCTTTTTGAGCCTTTAAAGTACACTAAAGTCACATCTTCTTGATTTTTCTTCAGCCAGGTGGGCTAGACACTTTTTGAACAAATGAAAGCTTATATTCACATGATTCCAGGAGCTGCGGCTTAAGAGAAAATACCAATTACTGTCAGATGCACAATAACCTAGTGACACTGTGACAATGGCTTGATGACATTCTCTGTTTTCTCAGAATTTTGCCCGTCAGTGGGGGTTAAGGCTGCGAATACCGATGTTTTGTTTATTTTGAGGGAATAACTTTTCTTCCCTGAACTTGGTTTAAAATGAACACTAATGAGAGTTGCACAGCTACAATGTTGCATGGTGAGATAAAGGGGTCCAGAGGTGTTCCGTGATCACCAAAAAACTGGGAATTCACTTTTTGCTTATGTCTCCCACATGTAGACAGTGTGTGGAATAGTGTGGAATAAAAAATGGGGCTGGTAGAAGGCATAGTCAGGCACTTGCACTCAGAGAAAACATGGGAAACCATTATATACAGTTACCTGGGAAGCAGAGGGGAATCCTCTGAGGAGACAAAGCTTATACACCCAGTACTACTTCATGTTATGGAAAAAGCATTTCTTCCTTTTGTTATAACCTGTGCCTACTAAAGCTCACAAATGAAGCCCTGGAGCAAACACTTGTGGCAAGAGACTTAATGGCAGATTGCTGGCTCACTTTCCCAGCTTATGCCTTGACAAAGTTGGTCACCATTATAAAACTCAGATATAAAGTGTAAAATAAAATGTTATTAGGAACAATGCTTTTTAAACAGAGATCATGAACCTTTATCACTCTATATATTGCAGTTAGAACTATACCATATAATCAGTCCATTCATGGTTGGCCTGACACCATTATACGTTAGAGTCACTGGTGCAAAAGGAGAGGGAGGAAAGATTTGCATCTGATACACCTTTTTTTTTTATGATGATCTAGGTAAGCTGCCTCTTTAAAAGCAGATTCATATATACAGGAGGATAATTGCACACTATTAATTATATGGCTGAATGTATTATGCACAAACTATTGCTACAATTCAGATCCAAGATCAGCAATTGAGAGGTCATTCAAACACAATTTTTAGTAAACATGTATTCAGAAGATCTGTAGTCCAAGGATATGTTATTTATTTGTTTTTAAAGATAAGATTTACAATAGCACTGCAGTATTTGTGCAAAGGAACTCACTAGTACAGGGTGGTGATTGGCAGAATTACTTCCGATTTCCAACTCCCATCATCCAACAGTGAGCTGTTGGCAAGCCAGCAGCAGGGGGTCTGATCAGAAGGTCTAGGAATAATACAGGAACAGACTGCCTGGTGCTCCCAAAGGAATCAGGAAGGGTTGGAAATTGGATGAAGTCTAGGGTTCTGAAAAGCAGCTAGAGGAACGGCTGGCTGGCTGGTGAGCCAGGGCTGCAAGAAGCAGCAGGAAGGAGAAGAGAAGCCAGAAGTTGGGCTAAGAGCCATGGGTGTTGAGTGAGCCAGGACTAGAATCAGGTCTGGTCTACATGGGATAGTTTTACTAGTTATACAGGCATAGTATACTGCTATAGTCTCTGGCACAGACACTTCTATTGTGGTGTTAGAGTGGCTTTTTGGTTTTGCTTGAACCCCTTCACAAGCAACATAAATGAAAATGAAAAAAGTCATTCATATCAGAGTAACTGTATCCATAGGGAGTTATACCTGCGTAACTATCCATTTAAATTAACACCTTAGGTTATAGCAAAAAACCCTCTCCCTTATAGACAAGGATAATTGACTATCCACAAAGCCCAAACTAGCCACCTCTCTTGTTGGTCAGTTAGCTCTAGAAATGTAAGGTACATTCCAAGCAGCAACAGCAAGGATGGCTGATACAGAGACACATAGGGAATCGAAGTGATTCAGGCATATGCCTCCTACTTACAAGGTTTTTATTAAGGGCCTGATTTTGGCTCACCACAGTTTTACATTGGTGTCATTCCACTGACTTCAATAGCATTACTTCTGATTGATATCAGTGTAAGATCAGAATCAGGCCCTAAATGCTTTTCAGAATGAGTCACAGTTAAAGCAAATGACTTTACAAAAATGTTGGTTATAAATTTCAGGTTCATTTACTTTGCAAAAATAGTAGAACAATTAATCTCAACTTTCATAAACATTGTATTTTGCTCCTGAAAATTCATAACATTTTGTAAGTCACCTTTCATTCAGTAGGGTATCCCTTAGACTTATTCATATAGCAAGTGAACATATTCAAATAATCACATTGCAGGGAAAGATTCTGTAAGTTACCCACATAGAGATGACAATAAAGTACACACAACAACATTCCATTCCTCCTTGTCACATTAGCGTCTATTTTGCACATTAATGTAACTCTTTTAAGAAACATCCTTGATCATTTAAAGTTGATTCTGGTAGCCTTATTCATCTGAATCATGCCTTACTCTATTGATTGTCCCATTGCAAAGTATTATTGAACATGAATGAGGGCAGCAAACCCAGTCCCTAAATGAGTATTTAATCTATCTCACTCCCACCCAGTTATTGAGCTGTCTTCAGCATCACCAGAAAGTCCTCCAGTGCAAACATGTCAACAGCTAGGCAACTGTTTCATACTTTCTAACATTTAAAAATACTCTATTGTTAGTAGTATTTGTTACACAAAGATTCTTTCTTCTTATAATAGTAATAATATATAGGACCTGATTCTCCTCTTATACTGGTATAAATCAGGACTGACTCCTTAGAAGTCAATGTCTAGATCAAAATCTGGCCCTTAGTGCCCATCTTCAAAGCATTTTATAACTATAATTTGATCATAACATTCATGGTTCAGGAAATACAGTCACAATACGCTTAATTATTAGTTTTGGATACTTCAGTGTTATTCCGTAACTGTATCTCACCTTCAACCCTGTTTATGCTATGGATATTTCTCAAAGATTTCCCACCATTGTTAGTGGTGGCTCACCTCCACCAGTGTTAGCGATACTGGGAATACCTGTTATAGATCAAGTCACCAATTGCTGCAAGCATTTTAAATAAAGATGCTCAGAAAATGCCAGTTGTTTTTAAGGGACATTTTTGTTCATAAAAAAAAACAGACCAGTTTGACAAAATGAAGATCTTGAGCAACATTTTTTGTTTAGGTTGAAAAGTCCCACTTCAATGAAAAAACAAAAACAAAAACGCTTCAATTAAAATAATTAGACTAGCTCTAACTTTAAGTCGCATTGTTGCTTAGACTTAGATTTGTCTTCAGTGCAAAAAAAGTGTGTGATTTTACATTGAGATAGCTAACTCAAGATCACCATCTCAGTGTAAAATGCTAGTGGAGACAAGGCACTGTAGTTTTACCTCAGTGCACCTAGTCAAGGTTAACCCCATGTGGGGGCTGATCTTGACTAGTACATCACAGTAATAACCACCTGCACTGTTACTACTCCACTATTACATTGAGTTAGCTATCTCAGTGTAAAAAAACACATCTCTTTTTGCAGAGAAAAATCTGGCTCTGAGCAGGTCTAATCAACATGGTATTTAAAACAGTGGTGGCAGCTTTTGGATTGTATATACTCAGGATGTCAACATTGCTGACACCAGTGGAACAGATCCAATGTAGCAAGAATGGACATTTTGAAGAGATTAGACTTCCACACCATGCTCCCCCTCTCCCTCTCTTTCACACAGAGAAACATTTTGTAAATTTCAGGTAACATTATACATGATGTAAAGAGATAATCTACATCTTCACACAGTTGATGGAGGTGTCTGACTAAAATCAGTTACTTTTTCCTTGAAGATGCTAACGATTATGGAGTTTAAAGGTGCTTTTGAGCAGGTTAATTGTGCTCATATACATTTGAATTCAAGTCTGAATGTAGGGGTTCTATTTCAGAATCTTTAATCTTCTGAATCTCACACTTGCAATCCTCCACAATCATGACCACCTTAACAACGGCAACAGACCTGGTGCAGTTCAGCTCCAAGCGTTTCATGGTGAACTTGGTAGGCAAGCAGTGGGAACAAAAGGTGTAAAGACGATCTTCTGGGCCAGGGACATGAAAGGAACTACACTTCCCAAAGCACAGGTTGTTCTGCACCACCACTTTTTCACAGTTCTCATGCACAATACTCTGAAACAGCAAACAGGTTGCAGTTACTATATAGCATTGGCATTGTAAACACTTGTTGGCCCTGATCCTCCATTCTTTGCACATTCAAAACTCCCATGGAGTTTGCTGGAAGGAAGATTGGGCTCATACAACTAATATACAAGTTTCTTCTCTTACTGTTAGTTACTGTAGCATTCACATCATTTAAAATTATTTTAAGTAGCAACAAAATTAAAACAAAAGAGTTTCTGATACAGTAAGTTACCTAGTGATATTTCCCACTTAGTTGGGCAGTGTTACTATAATATATAACTTTACGTTTATGTATATCATATTTGGTTCAAAGGGCCTTTATGTTTGAAAAATCACTACCAAGTTTGAATCACGTCCGTTATATTAAGCACTGGTCTATGCTGGAAGTTATAACTTCTTTGACTAGAGTTTTTTTAACCAACATAGTTATAAGCCCTTGTGTGGATGCAATTATATCAATATAAAGATGCCTTATTCCATGATAGCTTATTCCACATCCCAGACTTGAATCAACTAACCTGATATAAGCACTTTTATATTGGTGTAACTTTGTCCACACTAGGGACAAGTTAATGCTTTAACAATACCAGTATAGTTAAAGTGGTACAATCTTCTAGTATAGACAAGGCTTTACTCCTCATTTTTAGTAGAACGGGTCAAGAATTTGAGTTTAGCTATAAAACCACAAACCAACCCCTGAATAACTGCACGGAGACTGATTGTATAAATAAACTTACTGTTCTTCCTGTTCAGGCTAAATCATTGTATATTGATTACATTGGTTCCCAGACCTGTGCTCAGACAATGTGACTCATTGAACTAAAGCAAAAGTTTTCTTCAGTACCACTGGATGTCTATGAAGTGGTCTTGCTGCTAGCAAGTGAAATTGACCTGTATTTCCTTAGTCAGGGATTACAGATGACACATGAGAGTGGAGTTTGTGAAGGCAGAATAATGGGAGTAAATACTATTGGGTCTCTTGCCTGAGACCTGTTCTTACCTGGGAAAAAGGCAGCGTCCTGCAGGTCTCCTGGTACATCTCGTTGGTCTTGATTGGCAGGACAACCTCCTCAGAAGCTGAATTTTTTTTAAACATGAAATGGTCCCAGAATTTTTTAGCATCTTTCCTGTAGAGGGGCTCAGCTTCCTTCTTGTTGACTGAGTGGGAAGGTAGGAAATGTCTCATATTTTCAGAATGGGAGGTCTCTTTTGGTGCAGTCCAGCTTCCCTGATCTCGGTACACATCAAGCTCTACATAGGGAAGGATAAATCTGGATGATTTTTTTTCTCCTTGCTTCCTGCTTTCTGCTGCCAGCTCTGGGGCTGCTACAAATATACTTGGTTCTTCTAGGATTTCTTCATAATCCATGGGATCTTGCACCAGCAACTTGCTAGGGTCCTCTCTTTCAAGTAAAACTTTATCTTGGTAGGAAAGCTGCTGAATTCTCCTCCTCTTGTTCCTTTGCAGCTCTCCACCTTGTCCTGTTGCTCCAAGACCTGAGATCACAAGCAGAAGAAGCAGCAGCAGAAACATACTAATCTTACTTGTGTGCACTTTTAATTTAAACGTCCTGCAGTTTCAGGTGAGCGAAGGAAACGGCATGTCGTCTGCTAGCTTTATAAATGAGACTGAAGTCATTCTGTGGATGCTGGGGGGTGGGGGATACAAAGGGGAGGCCCCCAGAGTAACCAGTTAAACTCATTTACTGTAGATTATAATTATGATAAGGGAATTTGTGTTAATTCAACCCATCTTTTACTCCTGGATATGTGTATTAGAAGTTCCTATCTAAAACTGGTTCCCCAGGGGGGTGATTAGTTGGAAAAAAAATGTTTGGATAAGTTGTTTAGCTGTAGTCTGGAAATGTGGAAAAGTTCCTGAATGTTTATTAGCTCATTCAACATGTCCTTTATATTTTTTCACATACCCCCCCACACCATCACAGCAGAATCAAAAAGGGATGTCCTATTGTGATGAAATATCAGAGAAAGCAAGGGCAATAAAATTATTTCAACACATGAAGATAGATCTGTAGACTTACATAGAGATACTGGCCCACATTTTCAAAAAAGATCTCTAATTTAGAGGCTTCACATTTTCAGATCTATCAGTTAATTTTGGATGGCTTGGATATTAAAGTACCCTATGTAGGACTTAATTTTCTGACTTGAATTAGATTTCAGCTTCTCAGAATCTAGGGAAAATCAGACCCCATGTATCTCAAACTGGGCAACTAAAAATGGAGAAATCTGTATTTAGTGCACACTTTTGAAAATTTGGCCCTCAGAGACTTGTTGAAGCTCAAATACTGTAGTGAATCACTGGCATGGATGAGAACAGCATCTTGTGAATTTTTCACCATATCACTCTCTCTCTCTCTCTCGTCTAAGAGAGAAATAACATGTTTGTACACAAATAAAATGGACATACTTTTAACAAAACTGTATTAACAATTAATTCATTAAATAGCAATAGGATACAATATATCTGTTCATACACATTCACACCTCCACATTCAGAATAGCTGTTCAAAGATGTGACATGCAATTCCCGTAGAGCCTAGTCTTCAGCACATAGTAGAAAATCTGGCAAAACTCCCATTGACAATTAAGCCACATAAATCTGGATAATTTTTGATTAACAAAGCAGAAAGAGTGGTACCATCAACTCCCAAGAATGCTGTTCTGGGCTTATGTCACACATGCCTTTTAACTGTTCCATCTGAAGACTGTTTTGCCTCTAACAATTTATACTTTAGATTGGATTATAAGCAATATTCAGATAGCCCCAGTTTAAGAAACCACAATTTGTTATTTATGTAGCACCATCATTGTCAAATGTATACCATTCACAATGTAAACTAAAACCTGCATGGTTTTGAGTCTCTCTCACACCTTTTGCAACTCTTTATGCAAGCTTCAAAAGTGTGAAAAAATTGTCCTTGACAGATATTTCCAACATGCCAACAGGTTAGATCAATATATAACTATATATTATAACTATAATATATCAACTATAACACCTATTATTTTTGAAGATAAATACCAATACTTGCCATTTTAGTACTAGTACTTAGTGTCTGCACATCTTTGATTCCACTTGAATATCAATAATCTGTTAGACTGACTTAAATCAAGGTGCTGCCAATCTGAAGATTAGTGTTAAAGACCTAGTTGATCTATGATAAATGCATGTCATTATTTGTCTTTCACCTCAGAGGGCTTAGTTTATTGCCCTCTAATTGGACTAAAACTATTGCCCTGCAAAGTTCTTGTGGGACACTGACTTGCAGCATTTATTGTTTCTATGCATGTGCATTACAACATCACTAGTGCAAAGCTATTTGAGATTTAGACCTTGTCTTCTCTGCAAATTTAACCTGAAGTATAATTTAAGTGTTGCCCTAAACTTGCGTCCCATCACACACAAAAACCTGTAACTCAAGCATGGTGGTGATTCCAACTTGAGTTGGGCAGCCCATCAGGGTATATAGGCTTCAGCTTAAGGTAGCACAAATCATTAGTTGCAAACATGAACACTCTGTCTGTAGTGTAGACACAGGATAGAGCTGCTAGAGTTCAGTAAAGACATACCCTAAATATATAGTCTTAAATCTAATTTCCTATGTTTAGTGTATAATAACTTTAACCAAAATAATGTACTAAAATTTCTCCTATCTAGTGTAAGCGGAATAATAACTATTATAAATTATTTACACCTTTTCTGACATTAAAAAAGTCAATTATATTTTAAGATTATTCATTTAGCTACAGGACTGATAATTAGACAGATATATTTGTATCTTGGCCAACACACCAGGTATTGAAACAGGAATCAAAAAGGAGTTTTCACCAGCAAAGCTATTTTTCACTTGCTTTTTTAGGCTTGACTAGCCCTAAAACAGATTTAAAATTTCAAACTTTGACCATGATCTTGAAAACACAATTTTATTCAAATGCATAGTCCCATTGCCTAAAGACACTCACATGTAAGTTTGCAGGAGAGAGAGAGAGAGAGAGAGAGAGAGAGAGTATGCTTGCGCGCGTGTGTGTGTGTGTCCTGATCCAACCCCCCTTGAAGTCAACAGAAAGACTATCAGCAAAGAACGTACACATGAGCAAAAGCAAAGTATTGCATACACAATGTGCATTATGCTGTTTGTTTATTACCATTATTTATAGTTGAGTAGCACCTCAAGGCTTCAACTGAGATCAAGACCCTGGGGTGCTGGGCACTGTAAAGACACATAGAGACAGTTCCTACCTAGAAATGCTTATGTTATATATAAAGACAAAGCAGAAAAAGGATGTGGTGGAAATTAAGGCACAGAGAGATGAAATGAACAGCAGGTTAGTGGCAGAGCTGGGAAAAGCTCCCAGGTACCCTAGCCATTAGATCATGCTGCCTCTCTGTGAGTACAATGCAGGGGTCTATATTCAGCCCTTAATTCCTCCAGATCCTCCCTGCACAAGGCAAGATATCTTCCCCAGCAAACTCTGAATAGAATCTTTGGTAATAATACAAAATATTTACAAATCCACTCTTTGAGACAAAAACTGTATGGAATAACGAATACCTGCAATGGATATTGGACTGGGGAGACTGTCATTATAACCCAGTAAAGCAACTGTCACATTCCTACAAAATGCAGTGTAGCAATATATATACAAAACTGTATTTTTTCTGCTTCAGTATTTGGGTAGTGAGTATTTTTGCTCCATTTTGGATGTTAAATTTTGTGGGCAAATCCGCGCTCAGATTCGAACAGCCTTTCACCCCATAGCAGCATTTTATTTTTGAGTACACTGTTTTCACTTGAACTAGTCAGCATTAATGCTTTCCAGTCTTTTAAAGCAGAGATCTACAGATGACAAGTGCTTTGTAAATGCAAAGTATCATTATTCATTTGCTTCAGATTGTTCAGTCATCATGGACATAAACTGAATAATTAGTTACACTGCCAATTGATGCCTAAAAATAATTCTTAGGCAATGGTGGAATTTTTCTCCTTCTGTTGAGCTAAATAGGATCATTATATTATAAATTACAAACAACTCTCTAAACTTCTATCCAGATAAAACTTTTAAAGAACCCATTTAAAGACCTCAGAACTAATTAATTACTACTTTACAGTACATTCCCCAATTATTATACATTCCAAAGAAAGCCCTCTTTTTTTTTTAAAGAGTATTGAGTTTTTAAAAGGCAGAAAGAGTCACATTACCTACATGCCTTTCATAGCACAGTTACAATAACTAACCCTATAGGCTTGTGATGGATATAACAGGACAAAATATTTGATGGCTTTTACATCTTAAAATTTGTATACATCACCTATTTCCATTGCAGTGAGGTTCTTAAATGTTGTTGCTAATTTGTATAGCAGAATTTCATCCACATCTTTATAATGTTTTTCTCTGTATGCTCATCCCAACAGGAAGAAAACCAGTATTCCAAGCTGCTGCCAAAATTTAGATGTCTACGTTTTAAAAGTTGCCCTCTACTTACAATAGAACCAATAGAATTGCAAGCTTAAATGTGTTGCTCCTTTAGCCTTACCATATAGTAAAAAACCCCAATAACATGGGAAAATCTACACAGAAATATTCATTTGAGAATGAAAGTAACATAGCTTTCAATCTATTGAAGCCCAAATACAGAACAAAATTTTTAAGTAGAGAATCCTAAAAAATGGAAGAGGGAGAGAAGGAGGCAGGGACAACAAAAATAGTTAGGAAAGAAGTTTGAAGATGTTTGGAATCAAATAAAATGTGTGAGGTCAATTTTGTGATTAAACATTTCTGAGGTAAAGAATGAAAATAGTAAAAAGTAGCATAACCTTCCTATTGCAGCTATTTTAGTCCTACTATCACTTTAAGAGGCTGTGCAGCATGCAAATGTACATGACTTGTTGGTTTCAGAGTAGCAGCCGTGTTAGTCTGTATTCGCAAAAAGAAAAGGAGTACTTACGGTACCTTAGAGACTAACAAATTTATTTGAGCATAAGCTATCGTGAGCTACAGTTCACTTCATCAGATGCATGAATTTTCCACTGTATGGAAAATTTTCCACTGTATTTTCCACTGCATGCATCCGATGAAGTGAGCTGTAGCTCATGAAAGCTGATGCTCAGATAAATTTGTTAGTCTCTACAGTGCCACAAGTACTCCTTTTCTTTTTATGACTTGTTGGGACATGTTGCTTTTGAGAAGCAAAAATGCAACTGGTGTGGTAGAAAGAGGCAGTTGCTCTGAACTCCTCAGTAAGCTGGGATTGTACAGAATTTCTAGGTTTTTAGCAACAGAAGTATTACTTATATTTTCTGAAAAAAGAAAAGGAGTACTTGTGGCACCTTAGAGACTAACAAATTTATTAGAGCATAAGCTTTCGTGAGCTACAGCTCACTTCATCGGATGCATTTTTTTATATTTTTTTATATTTTATATTTTCTGCTTGATATCAATGAAGGGAGCAGAGTGAAGATCAACATGGACATCCTTATTGCATCAGCAATCCCAAGATCAATGAGATGCATAGCTAGTTTTCTCTCTAAGCATCCCAGCTTGTTAGACTCTGTGCGGATTTCCACATATGAGAGCATCTCCTGAGCAAAACATGGAGGCAGAATCCATGTATCATTTAACTGAGAATCTAACTCATCCCAAACTCAGTGTGGAGCTGGAAACCACCCGAAGCAGTTGGTTGATTGCTGTGGTTTGATTGTTTGTGAGGTGGAAGATGAAGAGGGAAAAGCAAGACATCTGGAATAGTTTGAGAGACATTAGAATCTTGATATAACCCCCCCTTTTTTCTCAAATACATGAAAAGTGAGAGAGAGCAGTGGAAATTCTCTAAACAGTCTGAAAAGACACCTGGAAGATATTTCCAGCACAATCTAAGCCTCTGTAAGAAGATGATGGTAAGACTTCTTATAGCCATAGGTTTATTTATAGCAATAGGTATATTGTGTTATTGGTAACAGCATTAATAATAAGTAATCATTGGAACAACTTACCAAGGGATGTGGTGGATTCTCCATCACTTGCAATCTTCAAGACAAGACAATGTTTTGCTTTTTAAAGATATGCTATAGCTCAGATAAGTCCTGGGCTTGATGTAAGAATGCCTGGGTGAGTTTCTGTGGCCTGCGTTATGCAGGCAGCTAGACTAGATGATCACACGGCCCTTCTGGCCTTAAAAATCTATGAATCTATAAATCAGTTTTTCAATGTGATTTTTAACCTGAAATCATGCCTTTATCTCACTTTCCCCTTTCTTATATCTGTTGGCAAAGCCTGTGTCTTTCTTTGGATTTATTTCCTAAAATATTCTAGTGCTCATCTGCTTTGGCTGCTCATCACAGCCAAATATTCATGAGTAATTCTATAATAACAACCCAATGTATGCACCCAAAAGAGGTAGACACATTAAAGGAAAACAGATTTCAGTAGCTGTATACAATATACAACAGACGTATTGTACTTATCACTTATAAATACATTTTTAATATGCTCATTACCCCAGTCTCTGTCACAGTAAGAAAGCTTTTAAGTACTTGGGTATTTAAGAGACAAGTCCACAGCTATCATATAGGATTTATTTTTATTAGTATACAGTACATATTTAGGCATAACAGTAAATATAGTGCATGTAACATGCTATTTTTGGTACAAATATTAGATTAGCACCAATCTAGTGATTTAAATAAGGTAGAACTACAGTGTTGATAGAACTATATACATAATTCTCTCTAATATTTAGAAAGAATGAACACAAATCAAAATGTAAATAAACTTCTCAATTGCAGTACCCACTGCAGGGAATTGGAACAGTCTCTTATGGATTTCTGGTTCCAAATTAGTTTTAAAAAAGGCAAATTTGATCTGTATAAAGTTAATTATACATTTATTAATACAAATTTAAAAAATAGTCTCTTGCTTGAGGAATACATTAGATTTTTTTTCACTGAACTTTTTTGCACATTTTTTATACTTGTGAAAGGTGCTGGGTGGACAGTCCTGGTGAATCAAGTCCTCTGTTTATTCACAGAATAAGTGCAGCCTGGAGGGACTACATCAGTAAGTGAGTGTATAAGTTCATTCTCCATGCCCATTCAGTTCTTGACCTTCTGTTGGACTCTCAGAACTTCTAATAGCAAAGTTTGTCCTCTGAGACCTGACCAACCCCCCCCATCATAATCTTTAACAGAGTCAAATCCACAAGCCACTGAGGTCAATGAAAACAATTGCAGTGACTTCAGTGGGCTTTGGATCAGGCCCATAGTTCATTTAACATCCCTGAGATGGTGACTTTCTGTCACTACTGACATGGAAATGTATTCAAACCAGTGACTTAGATGGAAGCATTCTATATCCCTCTCACTAACAATCCCTTGAGCCATCCAGTGCTCTCATTGACCTGGTTTGGATTCATTACATTCTTTGAATTTCAGCATCCTTGCCAGAAATACAAAAGCTGTTCAGATTCTATCCTTGAATTTAAGGAAAGCCCAAAGAGAATTCAGATATGAAATTATGTAAATGCTTCTTATAGCTAAACATTCACAATACCTTGGAAACAAGATTTTTAGCTGTATTATTGTATAGAAAAAAAATTAGCGAGGCTATTAAGCATACACAATTTGCATTGTTGTTGATGGAGCTATCTTAAATCCTCTTCAATTACTTTAAGGCTGGTTCAAATGAGAGTGTGACATACATAGAGGGCTAAATCCTTCCCTACTCTTGCTCAAGCACAACTCCTTTTGAGATCATTGGGGGTTTTGCCTTTATAAAGATGGCAGGATTTGGCCCATGATATTTTTCCTCTCATGTACATTTATTCTGAAATCCAACTCTCCCAGCACAAAGCCTCAAGATTTGCAGAGGGAACTAAGTGGGATGGGTGATGGAAGTTACACACAGGAACACATACGAAACCACAGAAAAGGTAGCAAAGCTGCTGCACTGTCTTCTGCACAGTTACTGCCATCTGTACAGTTACCCCTCTGTTCCCCCAAGGTGGTGTTAGGTGATTAGATTTGGTCATGCATGGCCTGCTTTCGCCTGGCCCCAACAGCCCCATCCATGTTGGCCTATTCCAAACTGGCACAGAGACCCCTCTGCAGAGTTCTGGGGGTGTTGATGCCCTCTGTGAGGCCACTCCATCCATTCCCCTTCCCTCCACACAGCCATACTGGGGAGCTTAAATGGTGCGGAAGGTCTTGTGTAGGCCTTCCAACTTGAGCGACTTACACTTTCATTGTGCTGCAGTATTGCTCACCTCTGATGTCATTTGGTTAAGTATTGAGGCAAAAAGGTTACCCTGAGAGATTCATTAGACACAGCAACTCTGTACACTACATTAAGAAGTTATTTTTCTATCAGTTTTGTTCCAATTAAATTCTGAGTTTTTAAAAACTCCCTCAGAAATAAACTTAAATTTTTAAAAAGGTGTCAAATCCCTAAGGATTGTACTTGCAATCGGGTCCAGGTGGTCACATCCAATTAGGATCCAAAGTCTTTGGATCGGATTGTGGCTGGACTTGTGCAGGTGGGAAAGGTGAGGAGAAGACAAAAGCAGACTTCCTTCCCCATGGCGCTCCTGCACTGTGGGCCTAAGCCAACTCCCGCTTAGATTCTTCCCATGGACTCCTGTGAGTTCTGGATCAGGTACCATGCTAGGACAGCAATGATAGAAGCACTAGCATCCCTAAGAGCAACCCAATGTCAGCAACAGAGCTCACTCTGCAGATGAGCCCATTATCCCTTCCACCACCACTTCTCTCCCTATAATTGCAAGTGAAAACAGAGCTATCAGAACTGTAAAACTTTAGGTTTCATTGCTGATGAATTCAAACAACAGACAATTTACATTCACCAATCATGGAACCTGCAAGTTAACTGTTGTGTTAGTTTATTTTTGTTTAAAAATGAATGAATAAATTTACATAGCTATTAGGTGTAAGACCTAAGGCTTTAGTCTTCAGTGTAACAAAATTTGAGCATCTCATTAGAACAAATGACAGTTCCAAATGCTTTGGGGGTGTTTGAAAACTGAAATTGGATTCAGATCTGAATTTTGCAAGTGGCCCTTATTGTTGTAATGAGCTCAAACCAAAACCAAGAACCAAACATTCTGAAACTTGGTGGTGCTTGAATTCTGGATCTAGACTGAGGCTTTCTCTAATGAGAACCTATTTTCCCACCCCTTCCTTGCTATGCTTAGCACTGGGCTACCGCATTCACTCGATTTGACTCTAATATACCCCAGCAGGAGTATAAAAATAAACTCTGATGATAATGAAGTTTCTTTTCTACACTTATACCCTCAAAATACTGCAAATATAAGTTAAACATTCTGTGCACAAGAAAGGCCAGATGGGTATGAGTGTCAGTTTTGTTTACAGCTTTCTTGAGCAGACATAGTTGTGCCGATTACCCTTCCTACAGTCTTTTGCTTGCCATTTCCCTCGCCTCTGCACCAAAACACAATTCTTTCCTTGCTTTGAAAGGCGAGATGGACTTCTTCTCCAGTTTGTGAAGGTGACAGGTTCTCCTCCATTCCACTCCCAATGGCCAGGATTAACTTGATCATTAAAGCCTAATACCGAACCAAAAAGATCAAGTCAGTGACATGCATTTCACCTCCAGTCTGAAGGCTCCTGCTACAAAAGAAAGCCTATTCTTCTATTCCTCTAGTGAGAATTACACACAAGACTTGTTGAAGGAAGAGAGCCAGAGCCGTCTCTTGGGTAGGGCAAATCGGGGTGACCACTCCAGGGCCTGCGCTTTGGGTGGCCCTGCGGGCCGGTGTGATTGGCTGGCGTGGTCAGTCCCAGAAGAGACTAATCCGTCACTTCTGCCCCGGGCCCTGCACCCTCATAGGGACAGCCCTGAAGAGAGCACACCAGGACTGCAAGTAAAATACAGTGTAACTTCTGGTAAGGCAACTAGCATCATTTGAGCAAGGCGACAGCATCCTTTCCCTTACAATCACCCACCTCAAAATCTCTCAATTTCTCTATACTTTGTGTCCAAGTTTTTCTTGTGATATTTATCTTAATTTCCCTGGTAAGCACATTCTAGTCAAGAATGCAGATTCAAACATTATCCAAGCCCCCTTGTGAAATCAAATTCCTGTCAGCCTTTTAACATTCATACGGGCCTTATCTAGACTAAGAAAATAGTTCATGTCTGAAAACATGTTGGCTAAAAATTTTCAACATGTTTTTTCACCTAGTGCAGGCACAGCTTACTTCCTTTAAAACGTTAGTTGGTTCACCCCAAACACATAAACAGTGTTTAAAATAGTGTTAGCTAAGATATTCAGACATATCCTATTTTCCTAGTCTAGGCAAGGCCCCAGAAATATACGAACTCACTAAATTTGTTGAACCTGATTCTCCGCTCCATTACAACAGCTTTATACCACTGAGGTCAATGGAGTTGCACTAGCCTAAAACTGATCACTGGGGATAGGTGGGGTCAAGATAAAATACCTCTCTATGATACAGGTTTCAGAGTAGCAGCCGTGTTAGTCTGTATTCGCAAAAAGAAAAGGAGTACTTGTGGCACCTTAGAGACTAACAAATTTATTAGAGCATAAGCTTTCGTGAGCTACAGCTCACTTCATCATAAAGTGAGCTGTAGCTCACGAAAGCTTAAGCTCTAATAAATTTGTTAGTCTCTAAGGTGCCACAAGTACTCCTTTTCTCTCTATGATACAGATTTGCAGAACTGGACCTTTCCTTTCATACATTTCTCTAAATATTCAATAAAAGCAACTGAAGGAAAAAGGACACTGGACCTGATGGATAGTTGGTCTGTATTCCTATGTTCCAAAGTAAAGCTCATAGAAAGACACTAGTGTTCTCCAGGAGACAGTCATACTTAACATTTTGTATACTTGCCTATCCAAAAGGGCTTCCTTCCACTGAAGTCCCACAGCCACTGCATGTGTTGTTTAGTGACCACACTTGCTAAACTTCCAAGGTATCTAGGTTCAAAAAGAGAGGACGGAATAATCAGAATTATGCAGTGAGACATATTTCTAATTGACTTTTCTATAATGAGTGTTTATTCTACCATAAGACACATATTACAATTACACATGAAAACTGATGTTTGGATCAAAGAATACCCTGTACAAAGATTTATTTTTAAAACTTATGTCCACTGGACAGATTGTGTAGTCACTAATCAATTATTAAAGGTAATAGATATTATATACTCATATGTAATATTTTAAACCCAAATGTTAATTATTTCACAAGAAATTCTTTAACATGGGCTTAAAAGTACATGCAGTTTTTTTGGTAGGTGAATTGTTTTGCAAACAAGAGTTGTTTATTTGTAACAGAAAGCTAAGGTCCATGTACCCAATACAACCATGTAGAGGGATCTGGTCATATTATGGCTCCATTTGGTAATGCAAACTGTCTTTTAACCATGTCCCCAGAACTATGCTAAAGCCTTGGATAAATAAAAGTACAATCTCATTTACACTTCAAAATGGAACTGTGTTATAACTGGATCGGGGACAACTGGAGTATAAACAGACAGATTCCTGACATGGTTGAAACTGTAGTGTAGATCAGGCTTAAATGTCTTCAAGTCCTAGCAGAAATTTTAAAGACTTATTTGATTTACAGTGTCTTCCACTTAATTCAATTAGCAGTTGAGCTGGGTCTCTGCTTACATAGGTTCTAAAGCTTTGAACCAAATCATTTAATTTAACAGCAGTATAATCCTTTGATTGGTTCATGAAAATTCAGTAAAACTAAATCACTGGCACTAGAAAGTTGCTTCACCAAGTGCTACAAACCTGGAATATACTCCCTAGTGATCATAGCAATAATGAGATCAACCTCTTATTTCAATCCAAATAATAGAAATACCTGACTGCAGCCAGAAGAAAGACTGGTGTCGCTATAATAAAATCTAATCTCAAGAGAGGTCCCTTCCAAATACTGATTTAAAAATCATGCTTGTATGAAAAGACATTTCTAATCATTACATGTAGTCACAGCTCTAGATACTCTCTAAGAAAATGAGAACAGTTCTGAAAGTGCGTGTATGATAATAGCATTAACCTAGGCTGGGCTCCAGACAGGCAGGAAATGACAATATAAAGTGTGGAGCTAACTGTAATTCTAACTAAACCCTAATTAAAAAGTCACTACTGAAAAGGACATACTACTTTATTTAAAATACACACAAACACTCATTGTGGTGCCAAATATGTCCATTTATATTTTTTTCTGTGTGCTTTAAAATCTATACCATGCATTCAAAAGCATCCAGCACCTCAGAGCAATCAGTCCCAACTAAGCAAACATTTCAACTAAATGGTGCCTGCCGAGGGTGTTCACGGCAATACGCAAGACATTCATGATCTAAACTCTCTCCTTTATGCTTTCTCCAGGGCAACTCTGTATCAAACTAAAACTGCTCAATAGCCAGTTTAACCAGGTACAGGAAGGATCCCTACAGCATAGGGAGATCCTTGGGTGGTGCAGAGCAGCTGCAACAGACCCTAAATCACATACCCTATGGCCAGCAGAGAGGAATGGTTGGGGCAACTCCATACCCGGCTAGCCCAGGTGGTCATATCTCATTTAGGGCCATTAGCATCAATATTAGTTAGCACAGCCAGACACACAGCTGGCCCAAGATCAAGGGAGTGCCAAAGGTACTGAGCAGCTCCCGGACATAGCTTTAGATATGTTTTTAATTTTTTGTATTATGGTAGGACCTAGGAAACCTAGTCACAGACCAAGACCCAATTGTGTTAAGTGCTGTACAAAGACAGCAAAAAGATGATCCTTGTCCTGAAGAGCAGCAAACTGAGTTCTGAGCTCTGGCTGTTAGTGTTATTTAAACGCTAACGCATGGAGATTCCAGGTCAATGGAAGAGAGGCCCTGATTTTCCTGTACAATCCGGACCCTTTGTGTCACTCAGGCAGTGCAAAGTGCCTGGCCATAAATGGCCCCCAGAAAATTCCCCTTATGCAGGGGAACTCCCTAGTGGCCTAAATCAGAAGGAGGGGGCTCCCATGCAAGAAGAGCTCTGCTACACTGCTCCTCAACTGATGCAATGTCCGCAAGGGCATAAACTGGAACAGCATCCTAGGCTACTCTAACTACTGTTGAGTCTGGGCCAGTGCAGAATCAGGGAACTGTAAAGGAGCACTCATGCCAAGAGGAGCTTGGAGGCAGGGGAGAATTGAGCCGAGAGAATCAGATTCATAAACTGTTCTTTGACAAGTGTTGAAAACACTTCTGTTACTCAAATGGAAGGTTTCCTTTCCACTGAGCAACCCTCTTTGTTGTGTGTTAAACATTCTCCAGTAACCCATGCATTGTCATGTCTGCATTGTCTGTCTGAGAACAATACCCTGCAATTAGTGTGGCAGAAATGATGCAAGTTTGGTGGGGCAATTAGCTGTTTTTATATCACACCATCATGACACAGAACAAATCTGTTTCAAGGGAAGCATTTTATTATGAAATGTCATGACTTGTCACTGTTGAGGGGCTGAACAAACAGGTTCATATGTCATCCAGAGTGCAGATTCTAATGGGCGAGTGTCATGTTTATGTCAAAACCCAGTGCTGAAACATGAACCCTGTCACTTTGTAGCTAAACCCCAAATCTGAATGTCTTCAGGTTCATTACTCCCTAATGGTCAGTCCTGTCAGAATGAAGATATGGACAATCCTACACACTGTAAAAGTATTAATGTACCATATTGTGCCTTAGGATCTGTAATTATGGCTCCTAAGTGGAATCCAAATGTGGCCCAGTATTTTCAGCTGAGACTGCTGCTATTAATTTGTTTGCACTGTCTCCAGTTACAAATGGGAGGTATCTGGTGCAAAGATGTTTTCAGAAAGGGTCATTAATTCAGCAACTAACTCCCCATCCTGAGGTGTGGTTGACATACAATTTTTGTACCAGTATAAACTCTACATTTTTTAGTGGTGTGATTTTTTTTTTATCATTAGAGTTATACTAGTACAACTGCTAGTGTGGATACTGGCACAATTTTGCCAGTCTAACTGCATCCATATTAACCACATCAGTATAGTTAAACCAGTACAACTTCTAACAAGGCCTGAGTGTGTTGCTCTTCCAGGGACTCTGTAAGACGTATTTATCTAGCCAAGTTTGGGTTTTCAACCTTTTTTCATTTGGGGACCCATAAAATTTTTTGAATGGAGGTGCAGACCCCTTTGGAAATCTTAGATATAGTCTGTGGACCCCCAGGGTTCTGCAGACCACAGGTTGAAAACCACTGGTTCAGAAGATACAAGGTACATATTTTTTTCTTTAAAGGGAATTAACCTTAGTTGGAGTGTTACTGCCATTGAGCCAGCAACAATGTAGCTTAACTTTGTTTTAAAAATTGTATATCCACCAACACTGTTTCTTATAAAATTGGAAAAAAAGTAAAAAATGCACAGAGTAGTTTTCCCAGATGGAAACTTGGTAGTGAAATGATGTTTTATAGTGTTCTGAAACTGGCTGTAAATTCATTACCAATCTAACATCACCAGTGAAATAACAAGGAGGTAGGCATGTATTACTTTGGGAATGAAACGGCTGATCTGTTCCAGGAACAGAAATAAGAGAATAGAAAAATAAAACCATTTATTAACTCATCTTCCAATCAGCACTTCAAAATGAATTAAACATCTTCTGAGACTGGGACCTGCACATCTGTAAGCCATTTGCAGTAGAGGAGGGAGGAGCTCTCATTTAACATGAAAAAGCCTCCTCAAACTGAAGTGTCCCGCTTTAATTAAATTATCACGGCTCATGAGAGATTTGTTTGCTTGTTAGTTAGCTGATATACTTTGACTCTTCCTTGTGGTGTTCCATACCACCACTTAACCTCATTCAATGTTCATATTACACACAACTTTCCAGCAGGAAAGGAGCTACTGACACATACAAGGTGGACTTCCCAGAGAAAAGAGGTCTGATTAATGTAATTTAGGGAGGGTTCCCTCCCAGCTAGTTGAATGTTAAAGGGATTTCAGAGAGAAGATAATCAGGATCTGCTGGCCTGACAGCTTTGTTCGGGATGTTGTCTGGAGGAGGACAGGAAAAGGGTCATTATATGGCTCATATTACTCACCAGGCAAAATAAAGTCATAATGAATGCAAGAGCATGTTGTTGCCAATATAAATACAACCAGGGGAAAACTGCCTCAAACAGCAGAGAGATCAGGAGAGGAAGCAAAGCTCTTTCTGGCCTTCCCAGCATGGCAGCAGTAGGGTCGGGCAGGTTTTCCCCCACCCCTCCCCTTCACTTACAGGTAGGGAGGAAGTACACTGCATTGTCAACCTCACGCTTTCAAAAGATCACCAACCAGATCCATTGAAATAATGAAATTAACAAAAATGAGGTTTCTTTTATTTGCCTCTGGTTTCTGAACCTTTAGGGCATAGGTGCTGACTTTTCGTTTTGCCGCTAGGTGCCCCATCCCAGCTCAACCCCTTTCCCCAAGGCCCCGCCCTCACTCTGCCCCACTCCACCTCTTCCTGCCCCTGCTCTGTCCCCTCCCCTTAGGTCCTCTCCCCTGAGCATTTCCTGCCCACTGCTCACTCCTTTCTGCCCTCTCCCGCCTTGAATGCGAGGTGTGTGTGTTTGAGGGGGCTCAGCCTCCCCCCCATGGCAATTTTCAGCATATTTATACACTTCTTTCATTTACTGTTATTGAATGTGTGTCTATCATTGGCATCTTAACAATGTAACCCTTATTAAAATAGTAATTAAATATATCATTACATTATCATGAATTACAGTATATTAAAATCATTACACTCAGCTAAAAGCTGTCTTCACTAACATCCCAGTTTAAAAACATTATGTTCACTCTGGGCTTCACACCTGCTTAGGGCCTGTTTGGGAGCTTAGGCCACTGATGGCTGTGGGAAGAAGGTGGATGAGAGGGACAAGCAGTGGGGAGTCTTTCCCCTCTCTCTTCCTCTTTCTCGTCTCCCTTCCTTTCGCTCTCCCTGTCCCTTTCCCTTTCTCTTGTTTGTTCTCTAAGTCCTTGCTCCCATTCCTGATGTTTCCCCTTTCTTGCTTCCCACCCATGTACCTTTTCCCATCTCTCTCTGCCTCCTCTTGGTTGCTCTGTCTAGTGCCTGCTCCCACCCGCACACTCAAAGTGGCAGAGGGGTTCCCCCTCCTTGGGTGGGAAGGCGGCCTAGTGGTTAAGGCACAGACATCGGTCTCAGGTGTTCTGGGTTTGATTCTGTGCTCTGCAACAGACTCTCTGCTTAGCCTTGGGAAAGTCACTTCACCTGTGTGTGCCCTAGATCCCACCTGCCAAATGGGGCCAATACTGACCCTGCCTCCTAGGCTAAATCCATTCATGGCTGTGTGATGATGGGGGAAATGGAGATACCAATGTGGGTAGATTTGGGCTGAATTTCTCCACAGCCAGAAAGTGAGAGCCAGCTCAGCAGTGGGGATGGGAGAGAGAAGGGCTCAGGCCAGCTCCGCACAGAGGGGAGTCGGGGCTTCAGCCCTGCAGCTTGTGCCACTAGGGCAGCTGGGGCTCCTGAGCCAGGGACTTCAGCCCCACATGTTCTGAGTCCAGAGCTTCTCCTCCCTTCCCCCATGCCCCCGCTCCCCAGTGTGGCTCCTGCCAGGATCCTGGGCTTCTCCTCACCCTTCCCCCCCAGCACGGCTCCTGCCGGTGTCCAGGGCTTCTCCTCCCTCGCCTCCCCAACAGCACAGTGCTGGGGCTTCTCCTTCCTTCCCCTCCCACCCAGTGTGGCTCCTGTTCGGGCTTCTCCTCCCACCCCCCTCCCCTCCTCCGGCATGGCTCCTGCCGGAGTCTGGGGCTTCTCCTCCCCTAATCCACCACTGCACCCAGTCCTAGCCTACCTGGGCTCCCTTGGGTCACCTGATGCCTGCTGTGGCCAGAGTGGAGCCTGGCTGGCAGGGAGCAACCGTACACCGGACGCCATGCCCATCAGCCCAAGAGGTGTGGGGTGGCCCTGGATGAGCAGGGGCTGGCTGTGCTGCTGCTGATAGTCCAGCACTCCCGCCCACACCTAACCCTGGGGCTTTTTTTTTTGTGAGACTCACTCAGCCCCTGCCAGTGCAGGGAGGTGGGAAACAGCTGATCTGAACCTGCCAGCCAAACAGCTGATCGCAGCTGCATGCAGGCTACCCATAGGAAACAGCTCATCTGCCGAGGCACCAACAAAACAGTTGATCCCTGGCTGCCAACAGCTGGTCATCCCAGTGTGTGCTGAGCACCCCCTATTTTTTTTCCGTGGGTGCTCCAGCCCCGGAGCACCCAGGGAGTCAGCACCTATGCTTTAGGGTGCACTTGGGTTGCACTTTTCCCTCTTTTCTCTACAGCCGGGGGGGAGGGGGGTGTCTAACAACTTGCTTTTTAAAAATGGAAGCTGAGACTCTGACATAATCACTTGTGTCCAGGAGCTGGAACTTTAAGAACACCACCATGAGACTCATGATAAAAATCGCAAGAGTAGGCCAGACTAGGTGACATTTTAGCAAGGATAGGTTAATTGGTCTGGATGATATAAGAATTAAGACCTAACCTTTTCCAATTGTCTGGAGCAAACTCAAACAGTCATGAAGGACTGGAATCAATTAAAAAGTACTTTATTCTCCATGCTCCCCCTGCTGCCCTCATTGCTCAAAACACATGTTTCAATCCAGTCCCCATTAACCTCTTTTTCACCTCTGGCTCCTCTCTTTGCAACCTTTATTTTACAGAATAGTTGCAGGGCCCAGATGAGTATGTGCTAGGCCCAATCCGCTTTCAATTTTTATGCAGTCTACCACTCTCCACAATTTGTTACTCTCCAGCAGGGTGCAGTGCTGCCAGAGTGGTCTGGAGCACTGCTCTGGCACCTGAAATCTAGGATGGAGCTTTGCATTGGCACTTGAGAAAGCTATGCTCTGGTAGCTCTGCCTAGGCATTTTCAAAGCCTCAGGGTAGATCTGCATTGCAACGGGGAGGTGTGATTTGCAGCGGAGGTAAATTGACTTTTGCTATCTCAGCTTGAGCTAGCATGCTAAAATAACTGTGTGGATGTTGCGGCATGGGTGGTGCCTCGGGCTAGCCAGCCAAGTTCAGACCCAGGAGGTGAGATGGGCTTTGACGCGGGGGGCTAGCCCAAACTGCTGCCCATGCTGCAACATCCACACTGCTAAATTCAAGTGAGGGCCATATACCTTCCCCTTCCCACTCTTTCATCCCCACAAAACCTCAGAATTGGGAAGCAACCTCAGAGGCCATTGCCCACATCAAGGGATATAGGCTCATAGGACTTTAAGGTCAGAAAGGACCATCATGATCATCTAGACTGACCTCCTGTACATTGCAAGCCACAGAACCTTACCCACCCACTCCTGTAATAGACCCTTTAACCTCTGGCTGAGTTACTGAAGTCCTCAAATCATGATTTAAAGACTTAAAGTTACAGAGAATCCACCATTTATACTAGTTTAAACCTGTAAGTGTCCCATATTCCATACTGCAGAGATACCCAGTGTGGGGAGGGGGTATCTGTCAATCTGACCCACGGGAAAATTTCTTCCCAACCCCCAATATGCCAGGCAATCAGTTAGATCAGGAGTCAGCAACCTTTGAGAAGTGGTGTGCCAATTCTTCATTAATTTAAGGTTTTGCACGCCAATAATAAATTTTACATTTACAGGGGCTGGCTGACGGAACCCCAGACCGGCAGCGGGATGAGTGGGGCCAGCGGCCAGGACCCCGGCTGGCAGGGGCTGGTGGACGGAACCCCAGACCGGGAGCGCGGGTGGCAGATGGAACCCCAGACCGGCAGCGGGATGAGCGGGGCCAGGACCCCAGCTGGCAGCAGAGTGCCACTAAAAATCAGCTCCCGTGCTGCCTTTGGCACGTGTGCCGCAGGTTACCGACCCCGAGTTAGACCCTAAGCATGAAGGAGGTAGCTCCAGTAATATGAATGAAGCAGGATGGGAGCAGAGGATAGAAGAGAGGGAGTAAAGGAAGGGGCCACGGAGCTGGAGAAGCAGACGGGAATGGGGTGGGTCATTCCCTAAGAAAAGTTATTCTGGAACCCTCTGGCTGCTGCTGCTGCTGCTTCTGCCATTACGGCCCCAGTGCAGCAGTCCCAGGAGCAGCAATACTTGTACAGCCCCAGAGCCAAGTGTGGAGGAAGGAGCAGAAGGAGATGGGGACAGAGACATGTTCTGGCCCCTGTTCCACTCAGCTGCAGAGTCTGTCAGGGGCTCCAGCAGTTCTGTCCCCATATCCCTCCTGCTGTGCTGGCTCTTGTGCTGGGAGGTCTCTATGCCTGCAGCCTGCTCCCTGCCTTTCCCCAGGTCAGGGACTGTGGGACATGGGTGCCAATGCCAGGGCTGTACCCTCACCTGGGACACAACCAACCCCTAAGCTGGCTCCTCCCCAGCCACCTTTCCTGGGGTGAGCCTGGTCCTAACCATCCCTCACTCCAGTCATTCCCTATACCTCCCCACTCTGGTCAGCCAGTTGTAGCCCTGTGCCCCGCCCCATCCCATGTCAGTTCTGAGTCCCTGGCCCCTCTGCTGTCCTGTATTTTCACTTCGCCACAATTGACTCCACAATTCTGCCACCATTATCCATGCCCCAAAGCTTCTTATCCAAGCTTGAATCAGGACTCAGAGGGCTGCTATGGACAGAAAAGGATCCTGGAGAACCCTAACTAGGGCTCTTGGGGAATGACCCAACACCTGTCTACTTCCCTAACTCCCTGGCCCCTTCCTTTACTCCCTCTTCTCCTCCCCTGTTTCAATCAACCTCTGCTTTTTTTACTCACAAAATTGTGAGCCCAGTTAATGTCCCTGGGATGCATAAGTAACTTAAGTCTCTGACTGTACCCAGAAATACAATTTTTAGATGTTTAACTGAGTTAAGGGCCCCTTAAAGTAAAGTTGAAAAATGTGGTCTCACCTTGTCTAATTAGGCATGCTGTGGTGCTTACAGGATAGAAAGATACAGACACAGTAGGTGAAGGGAAATAGAAAGGAAGGAAGAAATGCACCCACCATGCATATGCTTTGCTAGGCTCCAGCACTATAAAGTTGATCAGAATATCACTGCTCTCCCAGATTCCATTGTATTGTAGAGAATGAACAAACTCACCTCCCCAGAATTATGCTGAGTCTGTGCTATAAGCATTGCCAACCTCAAGCTTTCAAAAATCGTGAGTCAGCCCCCCATGCTCAAAAAAAGGGAAAAAAAAACCCACAAAATTGTTTAGAAATTTCATGCCTTTTAAGCCATTTAATATTGGGTTTTCTTTATTTGCCTTCTAGTCTTGAAGAATGAGAACTGTATAGGCTCAAACTTTTCTCAGGAAGATGGAAGGTTAGAAATTTTGTGTTTAAATGCAAGCCAAAATTCCCGTATCTTCACATGACTCAAAGAACGACTGCTTTAAGCAAAAAAACCCAACACCAAATATTGTGAGACACACAAATAAAATTGTAACAGCTGGCAACACTGTAAGCAGGAAAGTGGGAGGTCACAAGCTGGAGAGTGAAGTATGTGAGAAATTGAGTCTTCACTTTCCTCAGCTCCCCATTCAGTGATGTTGTAGAGGAAAAAGAAAAAGGAGGATTTGTGGCACCTTAGAGACTAACAAATTTATTTGAGCATAAGCTTTCGTGAGCTACAACTCACTTCATCGGATGCATTCAGTGGAAAATACAGTGGGGAGATTTATATACACAGAGAACATGAAACAATGGGTGTTACCGTACACACTGTAACCAGAGTGATCACTTAAGGTGAGCTATTACCAGCAGGAGAGCACAGGGGAGGGGGGAACCTTTTGTAGTAATAATCAAGGTGGGCCATTTCCAGCAGTTGACAAGAACGTCTGAGGAACAGTTGGGGGGGGGGGAGAGGAAGATAAACATGGACGCCCTATCATCTCAGACATTGGCACCCTGACAGCAGGAATGTCTATCTATGTAGACTCCCTCCTCAGGCCCTATGCTACTAGCACTCCCAGTTATCTTCGAGACACCACTGACTTCCTGAGGAAACTACAATCCATCAGTGATCTTCCTGAAAACACCATCCTGGCCACTATGGATGTAGAAGCCCTCTACATCAACATTCCACACAAAGATGGACTACAAGCCGTCAGGAACAGTATCCCTGATAATGTCACCACAAACCTGATGGCTGAACTTTGTGACTTTGTCCTCACCCATAACTATTTCACATTTGGGGACAATGTATATCTTCAAATCAGCGGTACTGCTATGGGTACCCACATGGCACCACAGCATGCCAACATTTTTATGGCTGACTTAGAACAACGCTTCCTCAGCTCTCGTCCCCTAACGCCCCTACTCTACTTGCGCTACATTGATGACATCTTCATCATCTGGACCCATGGAAAAGAAGCCCTTGAGGAATTCCACCATGATTTCAACAATTTCCATCCCACCATCAACCTCAGCCTGGACCAGTCCACACAAGAGATCCACTTCCTGGACACTACGGTGCTAATAAGCGATGGTCACATAAACACCACCCTATACCGGAAACCTACTGACCTAGGAATTCCTATCTACATACCTCCAGCTTTCATTCAGACCACACCATATGATCCATTGTCTACAGCCAAACTCTACTATACAACCGCATTTGCTCCAATCCCTCAGACAGAGACAAACACCTACAAGATCTCTATCAAGCATTCTTACAACTACAATACCCACCTGCTGAAGTGAAGAAACAAATTGACAGAGCCAGAAGAGTACCCAGAAGTTACCTACTACAGGACAGGCCCAACAAAGAAAATAACAGAACGCCACTAGCCATCACCTTCAGCCCCCAACTAAAACCTCTCCAATGCATCATCAAGGATCTACAACCTATCCTGAAGGACGACCCATCACTCTCACAGATCTTGGGAGACAGGCCAGTCCTTGCTTACAGACAGCCCCCCAACCTGAAGCAAATACTCACCAGCAACCACACACCACACACAACAGAACCACTAACCCAGGAACCTATCCTTGCAACAAAGCCTGTTGCCCACTGTGTCCACATATCTATTCAGGGGACACCATCATAGGGCCTAATCACATCAGCCACAATATCAGAGGCTCGTTCACCTGCACATCAACCAATGTGATATATGCCATCATGTGCCAGCAGTGCCCCTCTGCCATGTACATTGGTCAAACTGGACAGTCTCTACATAAAAGAATAAATGGACACAAATAAGACGTCAAGAATATAACATTCAAAAACCAGTTGGAGAACACTTCAATCTCTCTGGTCACTCGATTACAGACCTAAAAGCGGCAATACTTCAACAAAAAAAACTCCAAAAACAGACTCCAACGAGAGACTGCTGAATTGGAATTAATTTGCAAACTGGATACAATTAACTTAGGCTTGAATGGAGACTGGGAGTGGATGGGTCATTACACAAAGTAAAACTATTTCCCCATGTTTATCTCCCCTCCCCCCCACCCCAATGTTCCTCAGACATTTTGGTCAGCTGCTGGACATGGCCCACCTTGATTATCACTACAAAAGGTCCCACCCCCACTCCCCGCTCTCCCGCTGGTAATAGCTCACCTTAAGTGATCACTCTGGTTACAGTGTGTATGGTAATACTCATTGTTTCATGTTCTCTGTATATATAAATCTCCCCACTGTATTTTCCACTGAATGCATCCGATGAAGTGAACTGTAGCTCACGAAAGCTTATGCTCAAATAAATTTGTTAGTCTCTAAGGTGCCACAAGTCCTCCTTTTTCTTTTTCCTCCACAGCATCACTGAATGGGGAACTGAGGAAAGTGAAGACTCAATTTCTCACATACTTCACTCTCCAGCTTGTGATCTCCCACTTTCCTGCTTACAGTGTTGCCAGCTGTTATAATTTTATTTGTGTCTCACAATATTTGGTGTTGTTTTTTTTTTGCTTAAAGCACTTGTTCTTGGAGTCATGTGAATACAGTAGTCTTCAAAAAAAAAAAAAAAAAGAATAGTCTTTTTGCAAATACAGACTAACACGGCTGCTACTCTGAAACCTGTGGAGGAAAGTGTCACCACTGTAAACAAGGCATTGCAGAAATGGAAATCCTGAAGAAGGGGTGGAGGGTAAGCATCCCACACAAACATTTTGAGATTAACCTTTCTTGGGCTTTTATTTTTATATTAGTTCTTGGACTGGGCCAGAACCTTCAGCTGTGCAGCATCAATGGAATGGGGGTTAACAGAATCAACTGAGCAAGGGAAGCAGCTCAGTGCAGGAGCAACACCCAACTACCAAACAAAATGATGAATCTGAAAAAGACTTACTGTTCCCGGCAAGCCCGAGCAGCTGTATTCCAAGTGACTTTCCGGTCTGTGATCAGGAAATAGCAGCTGCTGCCATGATGGCTCCATCCAGATGGGCATTTTTTCATGCTAACATCCTGAAATAAAAAGAGTGCTCATGCTCAGAGTGACTAGTTAATAGCATCTGCCTTCTAAAGCGCTGCTTTAACGTGCCTCGTCAGGATCAAAAACAAACACAAACATTTGTTTATATTAATAAAACTGAAGGAGTTTTTTAAATTCAACATCAGTAACTTCAAAAGATAGACTGGGTACAACATTCATCTAGTGGAGTAGGCATGCACAAGATCAAAGCAGTTATGCTATATTTAGGGTTTAAATTCTAACAGAGTGTTTCCCAGAGCTCCCCATGCCTCCCGCATTCAGGGTTCCGGGATGCACCAGGGCTTGGAGCTTCCGCCCCGTGGGGTGTGCTGGGATATGGGGCTCCTCAGTGCACCAGGGTTCAGGGCTTTAGCCCTGTGGGGCGTGCCAGGGCTCGGGGTGTCTGCGGTGCATCAGGGCTGACCTCCTGCACAACAGGCCATAGCATCTCACCCAGTAATTCCTGTTTGAAGCCCAAAAACTTGTGGTTGAACTTGCACATATATTTTAGATAGACATTAAATGTTGATTTAAAGACTTGAAGCGACTAAGAATCCACCACAGCTCTTGGTAAACTGTTCCAGGGATTAATTACCCTCACTGTCATAAACATACAGCTAAGGGTAGCCTAGAATTCCTCTTTACCTGTAAGGGGTTAAGAAGCTCAAATAATCTGGTTGGCACCTGACCAAAAGGACCAATGGGGAAAGAAATCTGGGGGGGGAGGCTTTGTTTGTGCTCTGTGTTGTGTGTTCTCTGGGGAAGCAGAGAAACATCAGGTCAGAAAACTCCTTCTCCTAAAATCATCCTAAAATGAGTCTCAATATTGCAAAAAGAGTAAGTAAATAAGGCAAGGCGCATTAGATTATCTTTTGTTTTTAGCTTGTGAATTTTCCCTATTCTTAGAGGGAGGTTTATCCCTGTTTTTTGTAACTTTAAAGTTTTGCCTAGAGGGGAATCCTCTTTGTTTTGAATCTGATTACTCTGTAAAGTTATCTTCCATCCTGATTTTACAGAGGTGCTTCTTTTATTTTTTTTTCCTGTATAATAAAGTTCTGTTTCTTAGGAATCTGGTTTACCTATTTGGTTGGTATATTATTTCCTCCCCAGGAAAGGGGGTGAAGAGTTTGAGGGGATATTTTAGGGAACAGAAACTCCAAGTGGTCCTTTTCCTGAATCTTTGTCTAACTCACTTGGTGGTGGTGACAGCAGTACCTATCCAAGGACAAGGAAGGATTTTTGCCTTGGGGAAGTTTTTAACCTAAGTTGGTAGAAATAAACTTAGGGGGTCTTTCATGCGGGTCCCCACACCTGTATCCTAGAGTTCAGAGTGGGGAGGGAACCTTGACACTCACTAATAAAATTTAGACCTTATTCCCAGTTTGAAATAGTCTAACTTCAACTTCCAGCCACTGGACTTTAAGTCTTTGTCTGCTAAATTAAAGAGCCCTCTGATATTGATTCTCTGTATGGTCTTTACAGCCCATGAGCAAGTCAGCTCCCAACCTTCCCTTCAATATGCTAAATATATTGAGCCCCTTATGTCTCTCACTGTAAGGCATACTTTCCATGCCTCCAATAATTCTTGTTGCTCTTCTCTGATAGTATGTATTAGAGCAGCAGTCAGGAGGTCCACTGTGCTAGGCACTGTATGTTATGGGTCTGCCTACACTGCAATTGAACACCAGCAGCTGACCCATGCCAGCTGACTCAGGCCCACAGGACTACAGTCCTTCCCACAAGGGATTTTAGTTTTTTTGTAATACAGGTTTTGTGTTTGGTTGATACATTCAGGCTACATTTTGGATGAGTCCCATAGCTAAAGGGTCCCAGAGCTCAGGCTCCAGCCTGAGCCCAAACATCTACTCTGCAATTAAATATCCCCATAGCCCAAGCCCTGTGAGCCTGAATCAGCTGGCACAGGCCAGACGAAGGGGTTTAATTGCAGTGTAGACATACCCAAAGAGATTAAGAAACACTCCTTGCCCGAAAGAGTTTACAATCTAATTCAGACTGTGTGACCGATACAAGATAGAATTAGTTGCCATTTCACACAGTGAAGAGTGACCACTGGGGCCATCGAGTTTCCTCTGTGTTTTAGGTCCTGATTCTTGCTCAGTGTACACATCTAAAAAGATGTGTACAAAGATGGCGTTAAGGGTTTGTGTAGATGAACAGTTAGTATGTAGCAGACCCTACAGCCAGAGAGTCCCTAGGGTCCGGTGAATTGGTGCTACCACTCTGGGCCCCATGTTTTGGAAGGCCGTGCCTTGGGCTGGCATGGTTGGCCGGCACGCATGGGCAGCGTGTGAACCGCTGGCTGCGGGAGCCTAGACCCCAGCCCTGCCCCTTCCACGAGAGGGAGTGCACACCACCAGAAGGGAGAGCATGCGGTAGTGCCACTGCAGCCTCCCCAACCCCAGAGCTCCGGGAGGGAGAGCATGCAGCGGCACTGCTGTAGCCTCCTCAGTCCCGGGAAGGCAGGCAGCATGGCTCCAGCCCCCTGGAGCCCAGCGGCACTGCCAAAATGGGGCCCTGGGTGCGGAGTGAGGACGGGGCCATGCTTGGCCATTTCAGGAAACACCACCTCCCCGCTCCTGTCCAGTGTGGTTGGTTCCGGAAGGGTATGTCTACGCTGGCAAGCTTCTGTGCCACAAGTGATACCAACTTTATTAAAATGGTGGAATTAAACTGCTGTTGCATGTTCACACTGTGCTCCTTGTGATGCTGGAGCGCATCCACATTAGCAGCTCTTGCAATGGCGAAGAGAGCAGTGCATTGTGGTAGCTATCCCACTGTGCAACTGTCCGCAGGGCGCTTTGGGAAGGGTTTGCAAGGCCTCATGGGGCAGGCACAGCATCACATGATGCAGATTTCCCAATTCCATTGTTCCATGGGCATCCTACTACATTGCCAGTTGGTTTTCAACTGAAGGGGGGCGGGGAGTTGTGTGACAGGGAGTGTGTGTGTGTGTATGAAGTGGGGGAGCAATAGTGTTTTTTGGGGGACGAGAGTGTGTCAACATGCTGTCTTGTAATTTCAGACAGCGGCAGGAAGCAACCAGTCCTGAGGCAAGGGGAGGGGGGGAACCCTGACATCAGCCCCCACCTCCCTCCCTGGGCATTCTTACACACCCACACACACATGCCTCTGTGTTCAACAACCCGAGCATTTCACATTAATGGTCTGCTTTACGTGCAGATCAGCACAGCATGCAATGGCGGTCAGAAACGGTGCTTTGAAAGGGGAGGGGCACATGTCTCCAGGGCAGCCGAGTTCAAAACAATGAGCAGAGCACCTTGTGGGACAGCTCCGGAGGCCAATTACAGCACAGAAAGCAATCAAGTGTCTACACTGGCATTAGCTTGCTGGAGGCTCTGCGCAAATAGCCTTATGAGTCTCGTCGAGGTGGTTGTTTTGCAGCGCTGCAACTGAGAAGTTTCTGTGCACAAAGTGGCTTGGTAGCGTGTACATGTCTGCAGTTTGAGCACAAAAAGCTGCTTTACTGTGCAGAAGCTTGCCTGTGTAGACAAGCCCTTATTGTCCATGTGGACTCTGGTACTATGCACTAGGAGTTTTGTAGTGCACATTGGCCTACTCTGCTTTGAAATGGAAGTAGGTCAAAGCACACTACAGAACATTTAGTGCATGGTAGCAGGGTCCATGCAACCAGTTAGTGCACAGCTCCCTAGTGCACTGTAGTTTTACGTTCCAGCTTGCTGCATGCTAACTGTTCATCTACACAAGCCCTAAGCCATCTTGATGCTTCACTGAACCCAGGGCATCAGAATGCCAGACTGGTCTGCAATATAATTTACAGCAACCTGGCTACTGTATGCTGGCTGCCAATGTCAGCTGGAGATCAGCTGGGTGCATGGAGCCCTAGCCACGCTGAATCCACTAGTAGGCAGAAAGAGGGTGGTATGAGAAGCCACTACTGCAGTGATATACCACTCAAAGATCCTCCTATGTAGTGGAAGCCCTGGTAGCCCAGTGTAGGACTGCTTTGCACCACCACAGCAGAGCAAAGCATTCTAACATACCAGTGAATCAGGCGCCTATGCTTCATCATTTCATACCAACATGTCTAAAAGTGTGTCTGTTGGGGTTGCGTACATCTGACAGGCACACATTCCTGAGGCTCAATGATGAAGCAACACTGATGAGACTGCACCTGAAGATGTTTAAGACCATCATGTCAAGAAACAGTATTTTGACAGGTTTTTATTAAGCCTTCTTGAAGTGCTTTTACTTAAAAATGTTTTATAAAGAAATGTTCCCTTTTACTCATCCAAAGGGAAACCTGAATGTATCAATCAAAACACAAAATCTCTATTACAATAAACTAAAATCCCTTGTGGAAAGGACTATACTATTCGACATTGGGGAAGCTTTAAATTAAATGCACACAAAGGGCAGACAATAGTTACCTTGCTTTCTGAAGTCTGTAACTTCCACGAAATTCCATCACATTGAAATAAGTTTTGGGTGCCTTCTTCAAAATGCAAGAGCCCGTCTAAATCAGGTGTGCAGCTCTTTGGAAAGGAGAGGACCAGGTCCTGAAAAAGGGAATAACATTTCCACATTGAAGCAAAATGGTTTTATGGAACAGAATAAATGGTCAGTTTTTACTTCAAGAGATTGTGACATTCATAGGCGCTGACTTACTCAAATCCTGGGGGTGCTCGACCCCTTCTCTCCACCAGGCCCCGCTCCAACTCCACCACTTCCTCCAAGCCCCCAAGCCCGCCTCTTCCTGCCCCTGCTCTTCTCCCTCCCACACAGCACCTCCTGCATGCTGCTGAACAGCTGATCCACCACGGGCAGGGGCAGGACGCATCGGGAGGGAGGGGGAGGAGCTGATCAGCAGGGCTGCTGGTGGGCAGGAGGTGCTGATCCGCAGGACTGCTACTTTTTTCCCCGTGGGTGCTCCAGCCCCACAGCACCCATGGAGTCTGTGCCTATGGTGACATGCTAATGCTAAATGGGTTGAGTTGTTAATTTATCCATGTATTGGCTAAATTAGTCTAAACTAAGAACTAGAAGAGTAAATTTTGGAGGTGGGGTTGGACAGGAGATATCAGAGGTGTTAAATCCTCTCAGATAACAGCTTGAGTTAAAACAAAAAGAAAAGGAGTACTTGTGGCACCTTAGAGACTAACAAATTTATTAGAGCATAAGCTTTCGTGAGCTACAGCTCACTTCATCGGATGCATTTGGTGGAAAAAAAAGGTTTTTTTTTTTTTTTTTCCACCAAATGCATCCGATGAAGTGAGCTGTAGCTCACGAAAGCTTATGCTCTAATAAATTTGTTAGTCTCTAAGGTGCCACAAGTACTCCTTTTCTTTTTGCGAATACAGACTAACACGGCTGCTACTCTGAAACCTGAGTTAAAACAGATGGTGAAAACTCATATGAAACAAAAGGTCTTCATACCTGTTGGCTAGAGTGTGATTCAGACATCAGCTCTGCCTTATCAGTTTGTGGGACTTCTGTCTTCCTGGAGGATAACACCTTTATCTTTGTCTGCCCTTGGTTAATTATTGACTTGTTAGCCTTGTTTGCATTAGCTGATGAGGTGTCATCCTCTACTCTGAGAGACACCAATCCATGATACTTGATTTTAAAAGTAAAAAAAAAAAAAAAAAAAAAAAAAAAAAAGAGAGAGAGAGAGAGAGAGGATTATTATTCATAAGCAACTTCAAAATTCTCCTCACAAAAATGGAAAGGAATTTTGAAACACAAATTATTGTCAATCAAGGGGAAGAGACCCTCAAAGAAAAAGATGGAGAGAATGAGACAGTGCAGTCAGTATTAACTACATCAAATTATTAAAGTTGTAGTACATGCAGCTAAGGTAAGACACAATAAGGAAATAATCATAGAAGAAACCACATCATAATATTCTTACTTTAAAAGCCACATTGGTTCCATTTCTTAACACAGATGAAGGATGAACCTGAAAAGGCCAGACAGTGAAATGAGTTTGGCATATCTACACAATATAGAAACAGGTAGCTATCTGAAGCTTTTCACGAAAGTCTCATTGGGGTTGCTGGTTAGATAATTTAGGTGAGCAAAAACTACAGATTTTATTCTTGGTTTTAATTTTTTTCCCCTATAATGGAGGCGGATGATATCTGAAAGTGGGCAATTAAAAATGTCCTACATTACAAGGACTATAATAGCATAGTATCAGAGGGGTAGCCATGTTAGTCTGGATCTGTAAAACGGGCAAAGAATCCTGTGGCACCTTATAGACTAACAGACATATTGGAGCAACCGACGAAGTGGGTATTTACCCATGAAAGCTAATGCTCCAATACATCTGTTAGTCTATAAGGTGCCACAGGACTCTTTGCCACTATAATAGCATAGTTATAGCACTGTAGCTATGCCAACATAACCCCATAGTGTAGACAGCCTACAGCAATGGAAAAGGTTTTTCTGTCACTGTAGAACTCCATCTCCCTGAGAAACATTAGCTAGGAGAACTGAAACATTCTTCCATCCACCAAGCTGTGTCTTCACTGGGAGCTACATTGTCATAGCTACAGTGCTTAGGGGTGTGGATTTTTCACACCCCCGAGTGCCATAGCTGTATCAACCTGAATTTTATGTGTAGACCAGGCCTGACACACAAAGGTGTGCTCATGATTTCTTTACATAACCAAAAAGAAAAGGAGTAGTTGTGGCACCTTAGAGACTAACAAATTTATTAGAGCATAAGCTTTCGTGAGCTACAGCTCACTTCATCGGATGCTGTAGCTCACGAAAGCTTATGCTCTAATAAATTTGTTAGTCTAAGGTGCCACAAGTACTCCTTTTCTTTTTGCGAATACAGACTAACACGGCTGCTACTCTGAAACCTTTACATAACCAGTTAAAGATCACAGTCATGTCCCAATCAAATCAGTGTACATGAAATCTGCCTAATGAGGTGTCTCCACTGTTTTTTCCAAATTAGGTAAATTTTATTTCCTTGTTTATTTTCTAGTATCTTCAGGATCAGATGATTAGCTCCTGTAAATTGACCTCATTCCATTAATTTCAATAGAGCTCTACTGATTTACCCCAGGTGAGAAGCTACCCCATCCAAATCTGCATTATTTTGGTTTGTTGCTTGATACACATTTCCTTCCTCAACTCCGTCTGTCTTTCTCACATAGACAGCTCCTCAGTGTCAAGGCTTTCCGAAGATACAGTATATTCTTAAAAAGCTCTTAAGTCTGATCCACTGAATGCACAGATATTTCCTAGTTTCAGTAAATTCAGGTAAAATCACTGTTTTAAAAAATATATATTATCATCCCATCACCATAAAATAGATCTGCCTTACTATTTTGCCATTTCTGACAGCTCTAAGCCTCATCCGTGACAGATTCACCAAGTTGAATTCCTGTAACACATCCCCTCTATCCACCATCATCACTTTGGAAGAGGATAGCGGAATTCCTTCCAAGTGAACAGTGCCAGGATTGGAGGGCGATGAGGACCCTGAGGAAACTGGAATCAGTGCGCCTGTCCCCCATAAGTTGTGCTTGTTTTGGCCAGAGGAACGGAAAGAGCTGCATTGACCTGAAAGCATACAAGATGGCAGATGGTCAGTTCATTTTACATGAGCAGATAGCTGGTCACATTGACTAGGGCACTGAAACAGCTTGTCATTAAAAGTTGGATGATTTTTCATCTAATGTTGCCGATTTGCTATTTATTCACTAGTCCTCATTTCTCCTATTTATTTACCTAGAGGAAAAGAGCATTTGTGTATAGTATTGTCTGTGAATCATAAAAGTATAAATACTTTAGTACAAGTAAATAAAATCAACTCCCAGAAAATGAAATGCACTAAGAGGTACCTGTTGAAGGTACACACTTGGTCCATAGATTTTCAGGTATAATGAACAATTTTGGTAATATTTATGCCCTAATGATTTTCTCTCATCCCAAACAAAATTTTGCTGCCCTGTAAATGAGCACACATATTCTGTAGCACTCTCTTCTGACCCTCATATGGTTCTGCAGCAGCTGGCCTCAGTTTCCCTTTACCCAGGAGATAATCAATAAGTCCAACAAGGCCGTCACACACACCAATGCCCCTACCATATACTCAAACACAGTCTTTTTTGTCCCAGTCTCACATCAGATACAAACCCTCCTTTCCTGAAGGTCTGTCTATTTTGAATAATCACAGGTTTCAGAGTAGCAGCCGTGTTAGTCTGTATTCGCAAAAAGAAAAGGAGTACCGGTGGCACCTTAGAGACTAACAAATTTATTAGAGCATAAGCTTTCGTGAGCTACAGCTCACTTCATCGGATGCAGTGAGCTGTAGCTCACGAAAGCTTATGCTCTAATAAATTTGTTAGTTTCTAAGGTGCCACCGGTACTCCTTTTCTTTTTGTCTATTTTGAAGCTCCAAATAAGTCTCTCAGATCTTCCACTGGGCACCACCACTCCTTTCTGAAGCCTATCTATTTCCTTTCATAGTCTCTCTCCTCTTCAACTTCCCCAGATAATTCCTCCCTGGCTGTTCCTTATTATCTTTCCCTTTGGAGTCCTTGAGTTACTGAGCTCCGTGGATCCTCAGACGACACCTTCAGAAGGCTTCCCCAACTGCTTCTCTCAGGAGTCTTATCAAGAGCTCAGCACCACCTCAAATAGCTCCCCAGTTACTCTTCTCTGTCTCCAGCTACAATCCCTCGCTGTTTGACTATTTCTCACACAAAGCTCTCTCCCTCTCCTGTCCATTCTTCTCTGCCTTATAAAGCCCAGGTATCTTTCCCACCAATGAATCAGCAGCAGCCAGTTGGTCCCAGGTGCCTTCCTTATCAGTCATTTGGGTAGCAAGCAATCAGTCATAGGTGCCGCCTTTTTCACGCTTTGACATGGTCCTATTTTCCTTTCAAACCAGTTTTACACTGATGAATCTCTGACTTCAGTTGAGTAATTTGGATTTACATCAATGTTGCCAATAGGGTGACCAGATAGCAAGTGTGAAATATTGGGACACTTATTTTTGTGGGCAGGGGAAGGGGAGGATATAACTGCCTATATAAGACAAAGCCCCTAATATTGGGATGTCTGGTCATCCCAGTTACTAAACAGAAAATCAGACCCTGAACCTTTAAAAATGACCTTTGCAAAACTAACCCAAATTCATTTTCACATTTATATGGGTAATGCTGTTCTGCTAGGCCAGGGGTTCTCAAACTGGGGGTCAGGACCCCTCAGGGGGTCGAGAGGTTATTACATGGGGGGTTGCAAGCTATCAGCCTCTACCCCAAAGCTGGCTTTGCCTCCAGCATTTATAATGGTGTTAAATATATAAAAAAGTGTTTTTAATTTATGGGGGGGGGTCACACTCAGAGGCTTGCTATGTGAAAGGGGTCACCAGTACAAAAGTTTGAGAAGCACTGTGCTAGGCAGTTAGCATTCAATCTTCAAAGAATTTAGCTGTCTAGATAATTATTGGTATTTTCCTCATCTGTTTCCACATTAAAACATTCCACACTTAATCACTGAAAAATGCTACAGTATTGTAGAACAACTGCTCAAACCAGTAGGATACTATAGAATTTATTTTAGGGCTGGGTTCAGTTGTTAGATTTTTTTCTGACATCTTTCCCAAAGGAGTGCAACAACTGTTATACAATCACCAGAAAAACATTTTAGTGGACCTTCAAAATAAATTCCTTTGAAAATAATGATGAATGCTGAAATTTAACGTGCTTGTTGTTAGCAAAGGTTTTTTTCTTTTGTACTTGTTGCTTTCTCCATGCTATGTTTCCTCAGAGGAAGAATAGAGTTATGTCAGAGAATAAATGGGTCTGCAATTGTCAATCCTGTTTTCTTTTTTCTTTTTTTAATTAAGCGTTTTGATTTGAAGGTAAATGTTGTTGAAAGTAAGTAGCTACTCAGCCAAAATTGCTCCAGATTTTAAAGATGATGATCAAAAGAGAATACCTCCTTTTGAATCCAGAATTTTCACTACAGCTTTTGTCCTGGTGCCAAGAATTGCATTCACAGGGGAGTTCAGAACTACTTCAAAGACCTCATCATCTTCCTCTAATCCGTCATAAGTAATTGCTATATTCCACGTCTTGGTTGACATTCCTACCAGAAGTAAACATTTTAATTACTCTTTAATTGCTATTTCAATCAATCTGGGTGTCAAAAAAAATTTAATTAACATGTCTACAGCTAGAATAGAATAGCTTGTGTATGCTATTGTGCTCATACCAACTGACTGGACTCCTGCTGTTCTCCCAAATAACACTAAGAGACCAAATTTGTTCCTGGACAATGATGATTCAGTTCATGTGCATACACTGTAATAAAAAAGCTGCCTTAGACTTAGGAAACGATGGTTGCAATACATAGATTTAGGGGTTCAGTTGCAATTTGAAAGAGAAATGTAATGTATTCTTTTTATTTTAGAATCTTAATTCTAGAGATGCTACAATTATTTAAAACATTTGCATAACTAATCAAAAATTACACCGACTTTTAGTACTATACTTCAAAAGCTAGCTTCTGTTCTCTGTTACAAATTTTGAGTAATGCCTGGCTTTAATTGTGGAAATGAGAACAGATTGTAGTTCTAAGGTAAAGGGTTATTCTGGTTATTAGTTGAAAGACCAATAAATAATCATAATCATATATACGTATATATTTACACACACAACAAAAGGCTTTAGAGGTGAATGCAAAGATCTTCTTTTAAACAATTCCATTCAGAAAAGTTGCATTTCAGTTGGTCAGACCCAGATCCCAGAATGGGCATTATTGTTATAGAAACCTCTTGGATTAGTACTATTTGTGTGTACAAAACTGACTCACAAAGTTAAGATGGATGTTCCGCATGCATGTAGTAAGATAAATATATACAATATTAATTTTTATGCTGCCTCTGCTGGCCTCCCATTTGTTTTGGTCTCCATTTCCTAGTTACCTTTCAGGTGCATCTCCAATCTGAGATTATGGGCTCTTATCCAACGCCCACTGAAATCTATGTAAAGACTCCCATTGACTTCAACCAGCTTGGATTGGCTCCTATGCCACCATTAACTTTCATTTGTAATTTATTATTTTTATTTAATGAGTCCATCACAGTGGTCTCTGAGCATATGTTTTTAAAATAAACATCAAATTAGTTCACCAGTGTTAACTAATTGGACCTCTCCCCACAAATTAAAAATAAACCCAAACACCAGCATCCTCTTAAGATGAAGCCTGAGAAAATACATGATTTTACACGATGCCCTAAAGTCAACAGATCTGGGGCTCCTGCCAGTGTAAACCTAGACAAAGGACCTTCCAGGGGGATAATCTGCCAGTGGGAAGGGGAATAAGGCAGCATGGAAAGCATGTATAGGAAGTTCATGCAGTACAACAAGTGAGGGATCCTGACTGGAAAAGAGGAGTGGGATATGCCACATCAGCATATCCCACAGTCAGCTCCACCTGCAGACCTCTTATGGAATACCACTCAAACTAAAGCAGCCTCCACCTCTGGTAGAAACCGCAGGGGAGGACAACAACAGTAAAGTGGCCTGCCCTCCCTCAGGGTGAATCAATGTACACTTCCCTGCACCAAGTTCAGAGCATTAGCTTCCCAGTGTAGCCAGACAATGGAGGGGAGTATATCCCAGTCAAGCGCCTTGCATTGAAAATACTCTTCCCACAACCTCTAGATGTCTCAATATAAAGAATGGTAGGTTGAGTGCATCAGCTGATCTTAGGCATTTGGTGAAGGAGAGGTGACCTCCTAGGTAGTTAGAACCCAAAGCATTTGGAGTGTTTGTTTGTTTTTCTTACACTAGTCTCAACATTCTCTATTGCATTTTTTAATTTAAAATAAAAGTCTCATGACAAGGTCTTTGGTTCTGCACTGTTATCCAGTGTAGAAGACACTCACTCTTCTGCCAAAACTGCCACAGAGGGAATGCCCCTTAATACAATTTTTTTTTTATCTGTTGCTGCTATTCCATCCGTCTCTTCCACCCTCTCTGTGCTGAATTGTCCCGTCAGCCATTGGGAGGAATCAGTGATTTCAGAGGTGTGCTAGGAAAGCGAACAGATTCCCCCACCTATTGTGTTTATTGCTTCATGGCCATCCACCCTCCCTAAGCTGTCTGTAAAAAAAGACCAGAAGTTACCTAGAAATTAGACCTGTACGTCCCCATTATGCCAAAGCTGAAACATTTCCAGCAAATTTTAATTTGTTGATTAGTCTTAACTGAACTGTCACAAATTTTCCTATGTGATAGCCAGGCAAAGACTGCAGTACTATGGCATCTCTGTAGCCAAAACACTGCTTGCATTGCCTTTTTTCACAACAAAAGCTGAGATTCCAACTGAGAGATTCCCCACTGTAGACTCCACATGGTTGGGTTGGAATTTGCTTATCACCTCCCCCTTATCTTCTGTTTTTCAGATGCAGATAAGTGCTTCAGCTATTTTTCCATGAAACAAGTGTCGTTTGTTTGAGGTTTCCACAGATATTTTTCATTTCTTTTATAATCATGGTGATGTTTTTAATTGAAATTTTACTCCTGGCACCACTGGCATAATCTCAGTGGGCATTTCAGAAAGCAGTCTGAACTCTGTGGGCCACATTTCCAAAAGTCAAGTCCTAGATTATGTCTAGAAAATACACACAGGCACAGTTAGTGCTGACAACTTGGGCCTGCATCTACAAAGGAGCTGGTAATAGCTCCTCTTAAGTGATCATCCTCCTCACAGTGTGTATGGTAACACCTATTGTTTCATGTTCTCTGTGTATCTGTGTATATAAATCTCCCCACTGTATTTTCCACTGAATGCATCCAATGAAGTGAGCTGTAGCTCATGAAAGCTTATGCTCAAATAAATTTGTTAGTCCCTAAGGTGCCACAAGTACTCCTTTTCTTTTTGCGAATACAGACTATCACGGCTGCTACTCTGAAACTGGAGGTAATTTTGAAAGCAAATGGGTTCTCTTGCCTAGTTATTCTTTGTATGTGAAAAACCGGATTCTTAGAGGCAGAGCACTAAACTGTGCCCAGACAGAGGTGGGCTAGAGTGACTTTAAGCATCTTTGATCACCCTCCTGATCTGGGGCTTCTTTGCAGCTTGGGATCTATCTAAATTACAGCAGCTTCTCTAGGCTGCCCTACTGGCTGCACCACTGCCTGGAATCCCTATATTAGGGGTTGCTAGGGGGACCTTAAGGCTGCCTTCTGCAGTTCCTTGCCAGGGAAATCCTCCCCAACCTGGCTCTGGGGCTTTTAGGATCTCCTTTACACTGCTATGGCAATTTTATCTGGCATAAAAGGGACATAGCAAGGGTGAGAATCTCAACCTATCTGATAAAAATTCTGATCACACAAGAAGTCTGTGGGAAAGTCAGGAACTGAATCCAGATGTCCTGAATCCCATTCTAGTATCTTAACAACAAGAACATCCTTCTTTTCACTACCCAGTTAGCCATGCTTCATACCTGAATTGGCACTGAAGTGTAGCTTTTACCATTCTACTATATAGGACTCCATTACATTTACTACTGTACTGTTAGCTCAGGTACTGGCTTACCTAGAGATGCGCCCCAAACTGCAAAATTCAAATCTGAATCTGGACCCAAACATCAGACATGTTCATATCTGGGATTTTGATTTAGACTTATCTGCAATCTTAATGTATTATTAACTATACTTTTATGGGAAATATATCATTGCACATAATTTTATATAATGTTCTCTCAATAGTAATGCAGTACTATATGAAACAAAATCTACGTAGTCTCCCCAGCTACATCAGCAGCTTGATAAAGTCAAGAAGATACACTTTATGTTTGGAACTATGGTGAGAAGTTGATTTCTAGTCATGGTGAAAGTTCAGGACATTTATCATCTGGGTAGGAAAGTGCGCCAAAGGAAAGTGCATCACAAAATGGCAAGTCAAAAATGTGTAGATGATAGTAGTTATATTTTTCTGTAGCACTTCTTCCATTTCTATTATTCATTAAACTACCATCCTGTACTTCTGCAAAGGATAGCAGATAAGCATCTGTCTCTTTAAAAAGACCATAGTGAAAATTACATCATCGCACTTCAGAAAATAAATATTGTGTCTGCCATTTGGAGTTCTCTTCTATGAGCTATATTAGAAGCAATTCGAGGGAGTCCCTCTGCACAATTTAGCATTCAGACACAAATGATAAAAATTTGAAAGCCCTCAACAAAGCTTCCGTTATGCTTGGCAGTAATTGCTATGTTTGTTGGCGGTCTCAGCAGAGAGGCCAAGAAATGATAGGAGGTGGAGACTGATCAGTCCATTGAGTGGTTTGCATTTAGGGTGGGGAAGATTGCACTGGCAATGACCTTGCTTTACCTTTTCAACTGATGAGTTAAAACAGTGGTTCTCAACCAGGAGTCCGGGGCCCCATGGGGGACTGCAAGCAGGTTTTAGAGGGTCCGCCAACAGGGCTGACATTAGACTTCCTGGAGTCCAGGGCAGAAAGCTGAAGCCCCACCGCCTGGGGCTGAAGCCTAGGGCCCCAAAGCCTGCCACTCAGGGCTGAAGCCAAATCCTGAGAAACTTAGCTTTGTGGTACTCCCTGTGGCATGTGGCCCTGGGCAACTGACCTATTTGCTACCTCCTAACACTGACCCTGGCTTTTGTATTCAGAAAAACAGTTGTTGTGGCACAGGTGGGCCATGGAGTTTTTATAGCATGTTGGAGGAGCCTCAGAAAGAAAAAGGTTGAGAACGTTGCATTAAAAGACTTTGTTCTCCCAATATGGCATATTTCACAATTAATTAATTCATTGTAAAATTAAAACTGATATGCCAACACGTACCTGGATCAAACTGAATGAGCTTAGAGCGAGTCACAGTAAAATCCTTTCCCAATGTAGCAGACACTTCATTAACCTAAGAAGAAATTAAACAAAAAATACCATACAATGGAGAAGCTCAATCTTTCCAAATCTTTTTAGTCTATTTAACCAAACCAATGCAGTCTAGTGAAGAAAAATAAATCTTGCCAGTTTAAACAGGAGAAAAAAACCTCAAATCCAACCTCGCCTTTGGGTTAAAAGTCATAATATAAAAGCTTATTGTGCATCTTGTCCTTTCACTTCTCAAATCACTACATAAATAGCATCATTTAGCATTTTTATTCAGCAAAATCTGGGGCCATAGTTATAGCTGGCACTTGGAGACTGATATAATAGCTCCCTAAAAGTGTACACTGTACAGCTGGCCTGGGTGATTGGAGCTGGGGTTAGCCTAGTCAGAGTAAAAGTATCCTCACAGCCTTCCTGCATTACTGTGTTCTCACTGTTTCTGCACTCACCTGTATGTATCTGGGAGCATATCCCATAGTTCTGTGCACTGATATGTTCTGGGATTCTTTCCCAGTCAATTGGGTCAATTGCAGGAGAATTTGTCCGTCCCTTGGGGAAATTGTGGGAAGGGCATTTGAGGATTATCAGCTCTTGAGAGATCTTACCACCGCTTGTATCCTCACTGCAGAGTTGGTGGGTTCCAGCCCAAGATAAAACACCACTTGGGCTTTAAACCAAGCAAGCATGGGTTCAAAGTGCAAATAACTACAAGCTTGAGGGTTGTGCATGTGGATGATAGGGGCTGTGTGGCAAAAACATGGGGAGGAGCACAGGCTAAGATGTAGATATACCCAAACAGTACTTCGTAACACTACAACATCAGCATTCCTGTGTGCCAGCATCCAGCCCTTCACCTGCGGGCCTTGTGCTCCCATTTCTACTGAGAGTAGGAATAGTTTGTGTGCAGGGCTATCTATGGGCACCATTGCCTAGTCAGGGTGGGCATGTACATATACATGAGGAAGCAGGGGGAACCATGGCTCTCCATGACTTTTCACAGGAGGTAGAATTTGGGAGGCCAATTTCCACCCTGTATTCTTACTGCTGGGCTTGATTTATCTGGCCTACAGGTGCCATATGCTCAGTACCAACCAGAAAATGACCCTTAGAGTATAAACCAGCGGTTCTCAACCCGCAGGCCGCATGCGGCCCAATTAGCACACAGCTGCGGCCCAGCTCAGCTGTGCACTAAAGGTAATGGGCTCCAGGATCCCAGCTGCTGCCCAGCCCCACAAAGCAGGGTCGGGGTTCTGGGGCCCCACACAGCAGGGGTCGCAGTCCCTGCTCTCCATCCCACGCCCAGCTGTCCGCTCCTGGCCCCACTCTGTGGAGGTGTCTCTGAATGGAGGACGCTGAGCATAGGGGTTTATGTGTGGTGGGGGGGTTAGGCAGGGGACACTGGTTCTCAACCTGCGGCCCAGGTAACACTTCGTGGGCTGAATCTGTGGCCCACAATGATAAATAGGTTGAGAACCACTGATGTAAACAATCCTATGCATGATAAAGGGAAAAACAGCCTGAGATACACCGTTTTGGAGTCAATCTTAACCCCACTGAAATCAATGACAAAATTTCCATTGATCTCAGCGAGGATAGGATCAGACTCTATGTTCTCAGTTAGAGCTATTTCTGCCATCAGTCTACAACTCCTGATCTAGCTGTGTTATAAGCTGCTGAACCAAAACATGCTATGCTAGTCAGAGAAACTGTATTAGCACTGTACGAACAAGAACAGAATCTTGACAAACACAGCTTGAACTGTATGTCCTCTTTGCTGATATAGCGCATGATTACTTGCTTACCAACCCAATCAAACAGCTCATGTAATTACAAGAAGGAAAGTAACTGCCCCAGACCATTATTCACTTCCAACTCGAACTTTATTTTTAACCGTACCTTCACTGCAATAAAGGCAGAATCTATGGAGTGCCCCGATCTGGTGATTTTCAAAGACAACATTCCCACATTCTCACATACTTCGTACTCAGCCTGTTGCATTTCAATTTGAGACCACCTCAGTTCCAGACTGTAGGGGGGAGGGGGGGAGGAAAGAAAATCTGTGTGAAAAACTCTTTTGCAGTCCACAGGGATCCCTCCTGCTGACTATGGCTTTGGTACAGGTGACATTTCTCTCTTGATTGTTGATTCAGTGAATACACAAAGCAAGTTTCTGTTTTCAAATCAGTGGGTTTGTTTGTGAGATTGTGTTAATTAGAGATAGGAGAAACAGTTAAATAAATTAAGAATTCCAACTGAGTCTTCACCTACCCACTGAACCAAATGTGAACATCTTCTCAGGGCCAAATCCTATTCCCACTTAAGTCAGTGGAAGTTTTGTCATGAACTTCTATGGGACCAAGATCTGATCCTAGGAACTGTTTGGCTAAGCCAAATTCTCTCTCTCCTGTTTGATTTCAAATAAGGCCATTGTTTCTTCCCTCCATTTAGTTTTATTTTACTGTGACTCTCCAGTATTCTCCCTGTATCATTGCCTCTTCCTTCTTACAGCCAGCTCCCTTACCTACTCAACTCCTGTAGTTCCTCTATTCCCACAGGCAACTCTGGCTGCCTTTCAAACCAGCTCCCAGAAACTGCTGAATTCAAATCTTGTATAAAACACCCCACAGAATCACTTAGGAGGGAATTGGGCTGGACTTATTGTAAGTCACAAGTTGGGAATGGTGGAGAAAAACATGGGATGAGCCCTCTTGAAAGGTTGAGCTTAAAGAAGGGGCTGAGTGGAGAGTCAGAGATGAACTGAGAGAATGCCTCAGCGATGACACTTATGAATCATTATCTAGAAAGCTTCCAAACTTTTGGGGGTATGACCATCTCTAGTGCTATTGGATGTTATCCCCAACACACACACACACACACACAGCGCCTTGGCACTAATGGGAAAACAAACCCCTTCTGAACCAATTTGTAAAGTCTGTAATGTACGGACTGTCTATATACCAAGTGTAATGTTAGTGTGGGGGCTGCTGGAAATGGTTTCACATTAAAGGCTTAAAAGATAAAAATCGATATTATAAATGTATGCCTTGAAGAAGAGCAAAGAGGCCTTTGCATATTTCTGTGGAGCACTAGGACCCCGAGTATGCGTTGGTGAGTGCTTTGATGTCAATCATCCATCATTCCTGCACTGAGCTCCTCTTTGGCAATGTCTTCACACTTTACTGCATCTGATGTGATTTCCTGAGTATCATTCTTGTCTCTCAGCTTTTCTACATGAGGAAACCGACTGACATAGCCATACCCCAAATACTATTCCAATATAGCTCTTCTGGAATAACTCCCCCCTGAGAACTCAGTTCCAAAATGAATATGATTTTATTCACCTAATTAATCTAGAATAAAATCACTTTTATTTCAGAACTCAGTGCCCGTACAGGGGAGTTATTTTGGAATAGCTAAATTATACCAGAACAGATAGAGCAGAATAGATATTCCTCTGCAGCTATGCCAGAAAACTCCCCCAATGTAGAGAAGGCCTAAGTTACATGCTAAGAATCACAATACAGGGACCTTTAATTTTTTCACGTATTGTAAAGCACACTGTATAGCACTAGGAATTAGAATAGTTACCCTCAGCCTATCCACATTTCAGGAAATGTTCAAAGTCTGATCCTGTACTAATTCAGCATCATTCAAATCAATGTTTGTGCTTTTATTGAAATAACATGCACTTTCAAGTCATCGCCATTTTTTGAGTGTGCTATCATTGTATTATACATTCAAATAAACCCAACTCCACCATTTTAATGCAAGGTTATATTTGGAGTTTTTCATTAAAAAACCAACACCCTGGTGTCCTGGCCAAACTCCAGTCCAGTTAATTACTGTACATTCTACCTCTCTAAAATTCCCCCTGAATTTTCAATGTGAGAAACTGTTATTCTTCAGGTGTCAGAGTAGCAGTCGTGTTAGTCTGTATCCGCAAAAAGGACAGGATGACTTGTGGCACCTTAGAGACTAACACATTTATTTGAGCATCAGCTTTCGTGAGCTACAGCCCACTTCACTGGATGCAACTGTAGCTCACGAAAGCTGATGCTCAAATAAATGTGTTAGTCTCTAAGGTGCCACAAGTCCTCCTGTCTTTTTTGTTATTCTTCAGCTTCCTTCCTAAAAAAATGTGGTCTCTGGTGCTGACATACAATAGTTCCCAGATTCCACCCCAGAGTTGGCTGCATCAAAATGGTGGGTAAGTGGTACATAGTGAAAAAAATGTGTACAATAATAATTCATCTTTGAGAATGTACAGTGCTATAACAAAGTGCCTAGGTTAGCCATGTTCATATGAGGTTGACTATAGAGGCATCTATTGACATAGTCTGGTACTGCATTAACTTCAGCCCCAACTATCAATGCCTTTTCTCACTACTCCATGGTGAAGCAGTGTTCAGATAGTTCTTGTGAAATCAACTGTCTCTCCCTTCTTTTTTTATTCCCCGGGGTCTGGTTTGTAGATACGAAGTGTAGCACACGTGGCTAGCCCTGACCATCTTTCTTGTTCACTTCCAATTAAACAAGTTGGTTCAACACTCAGTTGAATTTTCAGAAATAAAATAGAAACATTTCTAGCCAAATAGAATTTTGCTCACTGAGGACTTGTCTGCACAGGAACACACAAAGTTAATCTGAATTAACTAAGAGTGTGAATGTAAACTAAATCAGTTAAATTGCATTAAACCCCTGTATGGACATTCTCATTCAGAATTAAAATGGTCTTGATTCGGGTTAGCTTAATTTACTTCCAAAGTGATGCTGTCTCCTTCATTAGTTATCATTATCAGAGAGCATTTTAGCTGAAATGAGGGAAACAAATGAACTGATTCCCCAGTATCATATCAACTAAGACACACACGCACACACACTGGATTCATGGGGTTTATCACAGGCTAAGGTGAAACTTCAGTGGGTGCCTGTTAAAATGTTGGCAGCACATGAGTGGGAAGAAGAGGGTCCCTGCATTTTCTCCCCTCAATGTACCCATGCAAAATATAGCCCATACAGTTTTTATTACTTGATGTTTTCTATTTGTTGCTTTGGAAAGCCCATTGCTCTAGAGTGACCTCCAGCTGCAAGAGGATGTATGTGAAGCTGACAGCCTGGTCCAAGGCAGTATTTGAACTCCAAGCTTATGGGCCTCATTCTCATTTACAGTTAGGCTCCTTTATACCTCTCTGAAAGGGTAATGTAAAGGGGAGAATAAGAGCGTGAGTGTGTGCATGGTCATGTATAGTGAGAAATGTGGTATTTGACTGAAAACTGGTCCTTTGTATTTCTTCAATCCAAAAGGACAACAGCTCCCCATTCTTTTACAGTCATTCATAAGGAATATCTCTTTAGTCTTTTACTCAGAGTTTCATGAAAAAGTGCTGCAATATGAACCTGAGAAACTGTATATACATTTTTTTTCTTCAGCTTCAAAACCAACAATAGCTGATTTGACTTAAGGCAGAAAGTAGTCCCAATGCACAAGTCATGCACATTGTATTGAACTGTTTAGAATAGAAAATCTAAGTTACGTTTGGGGGGCAGCAGAGTTTCCGGTGGGATCTGTGACTTGAAACTCCAAGCTGTCTGAATTCACCTCCCAGGATGGATTGATGACATAAAGTATGATTTTGCCATTTAAATCCTTTTGGCTGAATCCTTCCTGGATAAATCTACCTGGGAAAGAGGAGAAACATTAAGATAAATCAAAATCCAGTTAAACAAGAGTTAGCAAAAACCACATGATTTGAACTGATTATTATAAAACTTTTTCTTTGTTAACTCTTAGAATTCTGCAGCATAGTACATAGATCTTCCAGAAATCTACCCGTTCCTCTGCATAGTGCACTGCAGTGTTTACTAACCCCCCACCCCCCCCCGCCCGGCAATTATCCAGTTCCCAAGTGACATCACATCAAATGACCTGGGTACGATTCGCTTCCTTTGTTCACTATTTATCATTGTTTTTCCTGCCATTAAGCTTATAACACATCTGTGATACATCGGGCTTTGTCCCTTTCTACACTGATGTTTCAAGCTTCATTTGCAAAAAGCAGTTCTTGAGTTGTAGCTACAAAATATGCTATCAGGGTGTTTAGAATTCATTACTGACTTATATTTGGGTGCTGGTATGGGACATTTTTTATCATAGTCCAGCCTCCCAAAGAAGTCTAGAATCAGAACTCAGTTTGTTCTACCACAGCTGAGAGGTCCTATATTTTGATAGGGGCACAGGGTTTGAAATCTGCCCCAGTGTGTCTCAAGATGTTTTAGATCATCATATGAAGAGGTTAAAGAACACAATACCTGTTGTTATATTTTCCAGGTAGCCATAACGTGGACCTCGTAAAATCTTAAAAATGACTTGATCCTCTTCTGTATCGGGGTCATATGCCTTCAAGGACCTGGCAGTAATGTAAATCCCATAATTGCCATTTTTCAGGAGCTCCACATCTGAAGAACAACGGAGGTGAACAATTTTTGGTGCAGTTTTGTCCAAATGGTCCACCTGAGTCAAGGTTAAAAATAACAAATGTACATTTGTTTCACATATCAGACCTTATTTAAAAAAAAAAAGGTTGAGTACACAGGTACTAGCTGAAATCTGACTCAAGACTTTGGTAATCTCACCCACTGACCTGGTCAATTTAACCTCCCCAACCTGAGCTACCTTCGCATCTCCATCCCTAACCATATACTGACTTGCATTACTGCCGTCGACATCTGCCTCCCCCCCGCCAACCCCCACCGTGGCTCCTGCATCCCATGAGCTTCCCATGAAACTACTTTCCTCATCCCCATCCATCTTCCAGCTTTCTTGTGAATAGGAATTCTGAGCCCCAGAAGCCTCTTTGCTAAATCTGTACTTTGACATTTCTCAGGCTTTGCTATACAATGCAGTCTGGGTCACTTGATGCTAAAACATGCCAGATTATACAAGAACTTAAAGCAGAGGCACCTGGGCCTAATGCTGACACTCTGAGAACTTTTAAAGGTGGGGGAAACCAGAGACCAAAGGAAAGATCATAAAAAGGAGGAACTGGGTCAGACTTATGGGAGGCAACTGATAGGGATTCAGAATTCATGACCAGGGAAGAATAGAAATCCAGCTTGCAAGCAAAGGGAGCTAAGCATTGAGATTGGTGAGAACAGAGAACTCCCTAATGGAGCAGAATTGAATGAAAGGTTCTAGTTCAGTTCTAGGGCAGGGCTGAAGTTTGAATAGATTCTTGTAAGATCTGTAAAACATACCTTCCATCACAGAACAGTTATAGACTATCAAATTGAGTATTTTCTCCTGGATGTGACCCATGACTGATGCTTCAGTAGTCTTAACACCACCCCGCCACTCTGAGTGTAGTTTATTATGCAATATACCTTTGGGGAAAATGTGGGATTTCATCCTCACCATAACTGGAGTTAACTTTGGGGCCTTAACACTTGAGGATTGAAAACACTTATAACATTCATCTCAGCTAGTGAAACAAATATTGCATTTTTTCCTATTCTTATGTCTAATCCATTTTTGAACTATTTGCTTCAGTAATACCCTATGGCAATGAGTTCCATTGGTTAATTATCGTATTAGCCCATCCCTACCTCAATCTTCAATTGCTGAGTGTCTGAAACTGAGAAGCAAGTAAGCACTAGCACTATGCCCATTGAGGCCAATATTTTTATATCTATTAATTAACCTTATTATTTTATTCATCTTTTTTAAACAGGCCTGTTGGCCATACTTACCTGAATGGTGAATGCCACAGGCTCCATTTGCACCTTCCCATCTATGATGAAGCCGTAATTAGTCCTATCTGTTGCAACAAAGGTAAATCTGTCAATCTGGGAAGCCCCTCCTCCGTGTCTATATGCCATGTCCATGTTGTCCACATCTTGTTGGGTGAAATTGTGATGCAGCAGCACAGCCCCACGGTAGAACAGATGGCCATATTGAGGGAGCTGTGCCAAGAGGAAAGTAAGGTGCTCTGAGGGAGTGTCGGGATCTGAAAGCTGCAGGACGTCAGGAGAAAGGAGTGCCATAGTGCCTTCCACTAATCTTAACCCCTTGTTCCTAGACACTATGGGCAAAGCTTGGTCCACTGTCTCCAACGTGATCTCGAACGTTCCATGTTTAGTCTTCAGTCCGTTGCTGATGATAAATCTGGCAAAGAGAGGCAAGGCAGCCTTCAGCATGTGTTCTTGATTCACCATCTACTGAAATGAAATGATAATACACACCTTTACTAAAGGATTTGCCTCACGGTGACTCTGAAACATACATCAAAAACTGGATCTCTGACAGTTTCCTGCTTTTCTTTTGACTCAAACCCAGACCAAACTGGGGATAGTCATACAACTTAGGGTATCAAGTATCAGAAGAGTAGCCGTGTTAGTCTGGATCTGTAAAAGCGGCAAAGAGTCCTGCGGCACAGGACTCTTTGCAACTTAGGGTATGTCTACCCTGCAATTTTTCTGTGAATAAACTACACACAATGCTGATGAAAGATTCTCACTTGCCAAAGTCTTCATTCAGTTACTTTTGTCATTACCTAACTGGCAAAGACCTTCTCCTCAGTTAGCCAGCTCAGCCCTTAAGTGGCTGGAGAGCCTAGTGGTATGGCTCTTACCCAGAGGTCCTGAATTCAAATCCCAGAGGATAGCAATGTGCACTAAGGACTAAGTGCACTTACACTATTCATCTAAGTGGAAAGATTTGCTTTGCAAAGAGCTGTTCTCTGTGGTGATATATTTCCCTTATTCTCACTGCAACCCCCAAAATATACTGCACTTTGTGTGCGTGTGTTATCATGTTCACAAGTGTAAATTAACATGGGAAAGTACAACTGATATTTCAGACATAATTACAGGTGCATTCCCAGCTAGCCACTTTTTCCTCTCATTACTGGACTGCCATTTTACATAAGCCAAATAAGGAATAGTCGACATTTTGATCATTTGTTGTCTTGATCTGGAGGTTGAGAGGCTTGTAAACTGAACTCAGAGAACTATTAAAAGAACCAAAAGCTCAGAACTAGGATTGCTGAGGTTTACCTTGTTTATAAGTGACCTTCATAGGTCATGGAAATGGCTTGCAGTATTATACAGGCTGTCCAACTAAAACCCTTCACTGCCTATGACAATGCCTGATGATTAGGGGCTGACCAACGTTAAGCAGGCACTATGCCATCAGACAGATGGGAATGAATATAGGCAGGCCAGAAACTATATAGGAGTTAGAAGTATGTTTACTAAGGGCAGAATTCCCAGCAGGGAATATAGAGGCAGCTGTCTGTACTGACCTGAAGTTACTGTGCCAATGGTAAAGGGGATGTACTATTGCTAATTTAGCTGGATCTGATATACTGCTGAAATAATAATACCAAATGATAAGTACAAAACAGTTTTCATGGTCACACAAGACCATTTTTTGGCATTATAGAGACAGGACAAGTACAGCTGAGGGGTGCAAATTGACATAGCCACCTTTTTGGAGAGTCTCTCTGGAAGGTCTCCTGGGAAATCTCTGAAACCAATATTTAATAAAAAAGATTTAGGAAGAACAGTTCATGTGTATGAAAAATTAGTCTACAGGAATCTTCTACAGGACACTGGACAGGTTCTGTGACCATCTTAGATGTATAAATAAGGCTCAAAATTATAATGGAGATGTATCTTGATCTGGCAGATAATGAAGCAGGCTATGTCCAAGAAATAGTTATTTCTATACTTTCCTATTTCTACACTTCAGTTTTTTGTTTATTTCAGGTTTACTGCTGCTCTGTCTTTCCCCTAGGAATGAAAAGCAGCCAACATTCTCATCACTCTGATGAAATTTGGGGGACGACTTCAGGTTTAGTTAGGAGGACATGTCGCATGGTTTGATTTCACCATTACCAAGGTTTTATGCTTTCTGAAGTTCCATGGCAATAGAGTTGGATGCAGAACCTGCCATCTGTCATGACATTTAAAAGATAAAAATGGAATCATAAATAGAGCCAGCTCATTACAAAATCGAGCCAGCGTGTCAAAATGGAGGACATTAGCATGTTCTTTTAGCATCCTGCTGCCAGCATCTGATGTCAGGTTGCTAATCATTTGAAGTCATCTGTCCAAACAAGCATTGCCAAATCTTTCTTCCAGGCCAAAAGCACCAAACAATACAGGGAAATTTATTACTGAAGAAATTACTTTAGTGGAAGGTAAAAATCTGATCATTTAACCCTCCCAACTCCATATAATTACTGTTACAATTCCTTGTTTAAAAAAAATAATCTACTGCAGTATTTATATCCCTATACACAACCAAATTCTTTGCCAAATTATAATAGAAAAGAACATAAATTACAGTGATTCAAACTGACATATTTATTAAAAAACCACAATCTTACTTTTATTTAACCAACCGCTCTAATTTGGATCTACTCCACTGGTCCAGACAGAAAACTTAGAGCTTGTCTACATGCAGAGTTACATCAGTTTAATTGAAGATGTCATTTTAAACTGATTTAATTAAGCCAGTGCAAAAGGCTGTGTGGACACTTTTTTTTAGTTGAAACTGGATCTATTTCAGTTCAGCTTAAGTTAATTAAGAGCAGGTTTGAGCTAAACTGAAAAGCCACTAAAACTGAAATAAGTGGGTCCACATAGAGGTATGCACCCGTCTAACTTAAACTGTTCAAGTTTGTATTCTACACAAAACCATACTGATTCATGACTATCACAAAGCTTCATAAAGCCAAGGAAGTTAACAAATTCTCAGTAACTGGTATTCTCTGTTATGGAAATAAGTGATCATAAGAACAGCTCTCACAGCTAGAGCTAATTGAAAATCAGAATTTCCACCTCATACAAAATTCGAACATTTCAATGTTTGCTTTTGTTTCAAATTGGGACAAAAGGTCAAAATATCTTTCTTTTTTTTGTAGAATGAAAAGTTCAGATAATTTTGATTCAAAAATGTCTAAACATTTCGTTTCAGCTTGTTCAGTGTTGAATTGTGTCTGCCACAGAGCCATATGGGACTTGTAGTTTGGATGCCTCATGGCCTCATTCTCTTCTTTGGGCCAAGCTTTACAGGATGATTGCAGTATATACTGCAATCATAAAAGTCCAATAAGGCATTATAGCAGTTTAGCCATACAAGGGAATGATGAACCATGTGTGATGTAGTCCAACCTGGGAGCACTGGCCCATACAGGAGAATTGGGACATGAAAGCATCTAAACTACAACTCCCATGAGGCACCGTGGCAGCTCAGGCAAGTTAATATAGAACAGACTCAAAAGTAAATGTTTCTGTTTGGTTCAACGAACTACAATATTTTGATTTGGGTAACCCAAAGTGAAATTCTTAATTTGATTTTCCCCAAAGGAAAATCAACGAGTATTGGCAAAATTGAAAATTTCCTGTGAAAAATGTGGATATTGTGAAATCTCATTTTCTATTAAAAAAAATCCAAACATTTTGATAGACAATTCTCAGCCAGCTCTACTCAAAGCTTATTACTATTTCTTGCGGAACATTATCTGCATTTTAATCAGCCTAACACCCCCACCATCCGCAAAAGGCTGCGTGCAATAGTGAACCTCCTTCTAGTTACACCCTTCTTTTCTATGGCCCATCGGAGTAAATTATGAACACCATCAGGAACTCTGTTCTTCCAGACACTTTGCCTCCAGAAAGTACCAGTCTCTGCTGGCTTGTGTGGCTGGTTCAGGATCTGAACCCAGATCCTCCATGTGACAGTGCATTTGGTTGTCACTAGACTGCCAAGCTGGCTCTGAAGGTGACAAACTTTTGTCTGCAAATTCTGTTGTACTTATTTACTTGTCTTGTGAAACTAGAATAGATTAATGCTCATCAGAGTGTGAAAGAATCACTATAGAATTCAAAAAGCTTGTGGTAGAATTAATGTCACTTACTGAAGATTTAAAAAAAATCTATTGTATTGAAATAAGAAGCACAGCACAAGAGGGCAGGGCACAATCTATATGTATCAAGGAATACATTACTAATGGTCACATACACTACTCTTCCACCATATAACACTCGCAAAAAGAAAAGGAGTACTTGTGGCCCCTTAGAGACTAACAAATTTATTTGAGCATAAGCTTTCGAGAGCTACACCTCACTTCATCGGATGCATATAACACTGTTGACATCAAGAAGGTTAAGGCAGAAGTTAGTTAAATGCTTAAACTGCAAGACACAGTCACTCAATCTGCTCCAAAGAATGGCTGTAGCAAGAGGCATGAAAGAACTATCTAAGTCTAGATCAAGAACTCTGAATCTAAATTCTCAGTGTGGACAATGGTTTGGTGAGAGCACTGACTCTAGTATGAAAGAAATTGGGTGTGATGCCATGAGATTGTTTTGTAACCAGAGAGACAATCAATAACAACTCAGACAGAGCAGTCTTATGGATTGAACCACCTATCTTCAAGCCATAGATAAAAGTTGATGGATAGCCTGAGCTGAAGGTTCACATCTAGAATAAACAAAAGAAGAATGGGGAAACCAATGGGAAACCTTAGAGAAAACATGGTTCAGCATGCAACCTTCAGAAAATATGAACCATTAGAAAACTTCAGCTGAGGGAGATGAATATAATGAATATGATGCTCTAAACATTCTATCTTAGGGATTTTATAGAACCTGCCTTCTCTGAGGCAAATCCGCTACACATAGAGAGGAGGCAGGATTACAGGGAGACTGGTGGGAGGGGTGGGAGATATCCCTTGTGTAAAGCTCAGCTTCCTGGAAGTTCCCAGTTTGCCTATGAGGGCGGTGGGGGAAAGGAGATGGGATTGACAGAGATGGGGCTCCACTTTAATTCAGATTCTTGTATCTTTGACACTCCACAACTTCTACTACCATGTGCCCTTTACAGGAGAGACAATGTGGGATGTAGGAGAGGAGATTCTTTTACCCCACACAGTTCCCAGCAATCAAACCAACCATTTAGTCTAGGTGCTTTGCTAAAAATTTGCCCTTTAAATAAAACTTCCACTCAACACAGTCAAAAGGATTTTCTGTTCCAAGTGAAATAGGAAGACCTGGGAATTCCATGGGTCTTAGTAAACTGTATGACACTGAATACCATGCACTTTCAGCTTCTGCCTAGTACTAACATCTGATCTGGGTACAGTAAGGATGGATTTCCAATCCACACAACAACAGTTTGGAAAATAGCAAGAATCTCAATACCTCAATATAAAAGGGATACGAGTCTGCATCACCTGCAGTCCTGGGGATCTTTGCCCTTGTCAGTGGTAAGAGATTGTATGGCTTCAGATGGAGTGTGATGTGGAAAATTGAAAGAGAAATTAAATAATTAACCTACCTTTTTAGGAGGGAATATAAAGAACGTATAGTTGAAAAAACACATGGTTCTGAAGGATTTCAGGTATTACAAGAAATGTGCATCCCCTCTTTGTCTCCTCCTTACTGAAGAATTTAATACTAAGACCAGTGGTACAATTAACAAGGAAAACTGTATAGTTTAAGGTGAAATTCCAAAAGGGATGTTACTGAGGCCCACTCTCCTGACTTAGTTGTTATCAGCCATGTATATTTGCATGTTAAAGGATGAGTAGTGATCACATAGTGTCAGTCAAGGCTAAATCCAAGATTGAGGTAATACCTCTTGTCTTATAAACATTGGCTATTTACTACCAACACCATCACTACCACCTTTCCATCAGTTTTGTTATTAGCCAAAGTAACAAACAAGAAGGAATTCTTCAAAGCTTACCTGAACTGATCTCGGGGAGCAGCTGCCTTGCTATTGTGGACATAGCAGACTGCTTGACCTGCTACATCCATTTGGCTGAAACTTGTAATAGGGACTCCAGGATAGCTGACATACTCTATTTGTCCATACTGAGGTGGGGAGGTTATCACATAGAGGAGCTCTTCTGGTTTGTCAGTCCCATCAATTGCAAGGAGAACATCAGTTGTCAAGAAACCTCTATCCCCCTTAGATACAGTAAATGGTCTTATGAAAACAGCAACGTCCCCTGCAAGATACATGATACCCAGTTAAAAGTGTCATATTGACATCTGTATTTCTCTCTTACCTATTGTTTCTACCTAATGTAGGTAGATGAATTCATGGTTTTAAATAGTGATTGTGTAGTGTCACATTTGTCAAGGATAAATCCACAATAAAGGTAACATCTTTTGTAATACAAATGTAATGATGGAAGTAAGCCCTCATGGTTATAGCACAAAAGGAGTCCTGGAGTCCTGAACCATACTCCCAGCTTTGCTGTTTTTATTACATGCTTTGGAGAAATTGCTTACCATTTTTCTGTGCCTTGGTTTACCCATGTACAAAATGAGTATAATACCCACTTTACCAGGATATTGTTAGTTTAGTCTATATTTATAAAGCACTTTGAGGTCTTATGAGGTGAAGGATAAAGTATTAATTGAGTGTACAACCTTTTGAAATCTTAGGAAGCCTTCTTTACAAATAATTTAAAAAGACCCTATCCCACAATGAGTTCCATGCAGGCAGTCATGCTACTGCGGGCCTCGAGCCCCACTGAAGATAATTGGACCCCGCTCATTAAAGGGTTAAGGCCTAAGAGTGGATCATAAATGGCAATTTAATTTTATTCAGATTGTCCTAGTATAAGAATTAGTCATGGTATAATGCAAAATTACCCAGATCTTTACCTTTTTCCATATCCTTGATAGTTATGTAGAAGTCCAGTGCTGGGGATTTGTTGTCCCCATCCCACAGATGAAATGTGAAGCTGTCTTGGTTCCTGGACCCCATAGCTCCTGTATGCACATATCTCACAAGGTTCATATCTATTTCCTCCTGAGTGCACTTCATTTCAGTTTGGAGTGTCACCCAGTCCCTACCTACCTAGAAAGAAAAAAATCTGTCAGCAACCTGACATTATCCATTAGTTTTCCCAAGTTAATTTTGCTCAATTAGTAGATATTGTTCAGTTATTTACACCCTTGCCAATGACAGCCTATCTATATTCCGCTTTCACACTTTGGACCTCCTTCCTAATGGGAGGTTTCAGGGGCAGTACCCGGCAGGAGCTTTGTAGTCAAGCAGCCAGAAAAGCTGGTGGAAAAGCGGATGCTAAGAACCTAACAGAGCTCACTGCTAGGAAGTGTTTCCTCCCATTCAGCCTACATTTTCCATTTCTTAATTTCATGCCATTACTCCTAGTTCTACTCAGGCCCAAAGCCAGCCAGGCATAAGTGAGGAGCCTGTGGGGAGTTAGAGAGACACAGGGAGAATTAGGGAGCCATGGGGTCCTTCCCTGGAAAAATGTGAAATGTCAGGTGCAATATCCTGCGTTTCAGAAGATTTCAAGGTATTTAACAACAAATACGCTAGATCAACCAAAATCTGAATATGTGGTATTGAGCAGAAGTTGTGTACCAACATAACATGCTGCTGCTGGAGCAAATAATGTTAAAATACCAATAAGCACAACACACCAGAACTACGGGCTTCAGACACATTCAGATATTTCTTGTTAGACACACACACAAACCTATATAAAATATTAGGAGAAGCCAGAATCTACCTAGCAGCTTATTTCCCTCCCTGATGTATGGGGCATGAGGTTCCCATTTCCAACACCGTCATTCAGAACCAAGCCCCACTTGTCTCACAGAATCATGCTAGCTGGAATACAATGGCCAATTTTCTACATAACAAGTTAAAAAGAAAAGTACATCTGCCTTGCTTTTTGTTCTGATTGCTCATCTTTGGTCAATAATTTTCTTCTCTCCTGTTCCTATTCCTATTTTTTCAGTGTCTCTTTCTTTCTCATTAACACTTATTCTCTGACCTTCCCTTTCTCTTTCTCCACCTATTTACTTTCTTCCTCTCTCACTGATAGGTTCTCTCCTGCACCATTGGGAAGTGTCTCATTTGTGGGGTCTCCTTCCACTCTCTTCCTGGTCCCTGAAATATCTCCCCATCCTCTGTTCCTGGGGTTGTTCTTTCCCCCATTTGATCTAGCTCTTCTCTCTCCTCTTCCTCCCATTGGGTTTCTTCCCCTCTAGGATCTCCACCATCATCCCATGAAGATCCTGCCTAGGGTGACCAGATAAAAGGGACAAAATATTGGGACACATGGGGGAAGCAAAAAAAACAAAAAACAAAAAAAACCCACCAGAGCCGAGTTGCCAAAGCAAAAAAAAACAATAACAAAACAAAAAAACGCCGGAGCGGCCAAAGCCGCAATATCGGGACAAATGGCGTCCTGACCGTGCATCAGTCGGGACGCGGGACAAAGAACTAAAAATCAGGACAGTCCCGATTTTATCGGGATGTATGGTCACCCTAATTCTGCCATGGTTTTAACCTCCCCTTCACCCCATCTGAAACTCCCACCTCTAGTATCAAAACCTCTGATTTAGTATCTTGCATGGTTCAGCTGCACAAGTCAGTTTGCCATAGCAGTGTATTCCAAAACATGAAAGACATTCAGGATAAAAGAAGAATCAGCTTCTTTTTGTTCTAACAAGAGAGAGTTGTTTGCTTGCTTGCTTTTTGTTAAAGCACAAAGACTAACCTTGAGCTGAAGCTGCCCGTTTTCTGGAATTCTTTCAAATAAATAGTAAATTCTCTCCCTGGGGGTGTCTTTATCTTCGGCTGACAGAACAGCACTAGAAATTATTCGGGTTTCACCCATGTTCACCGCTATCTCATCCTTCCTGAAAAAAGAAAAGCCTCATGCACTGATATGAAAACAGAAAAGTAACCTTTCCAACAAGTGATACTACTGCCAGGAATCGTATTACTCAGAAGCTGACAGGAATAATAACTGCAGAATGATTAAAGAAGAACACATAGATCTGCAAAACAGCAAGCAGAGATGACTGATTTCTCATAACAGTGAAAAGCAGTACCAACAAAACAGATCTGAAGCAACTTTGGATCTAACAACAGGAATCAATTCTGTCTGCCTCCCTCCATAGTCATTATCTGGGTTGCCTTAAAGGGGCAATATGAACAAGGTGGCCAAACCAATAGGTCCACCATTGACCCTTTAGGGGACTTAATTCATTGGCTGTTCAATCATTGGCTGGCTGAGTCCCAAAAAAGAGCTTGCACAAGGAACAGAGGCCCATTCTGCTGGTTTCCTATGATTACCTCCTCAGACATTCCATTAGCCCTCCAGGATCAAATCACTGTAAGGTTTTGCTTATGGCCTTTTGCTCATTGGTGTCCGTGGCTGCCATTGCGCAAGAAAAAACAGAGTCAGATAGGATGGACGTCCTAAAATGGTTTTAAATTCCCCCAGAGACTTACTCCAGCCTAATTCTCAATCTCTCTCTCCCTCTCTCTCTGTTTCCCTCCCTTCAGCTAATACCTGCCTCTTAGCAGCTCTCTATCCACATAATTTGACTATTGTTATTATTTATTACTTGTATACCAGTAACACTAACTATGTACTACGCGCCAACCAGAGATAAGGTAAGACACAATCCCTGCCCCAAAGAGCCGACAATCTAAGAAGACAAGCAACATACAAAGGGATTAGAAGGTGGGTTAAAAAACACAGCACTACTAAAGGTACATTTAAAACAATACTGTTATCTGACCCCCAACTCTTCATCTACCTAGCCAGAATTAGTTGGCTAATTCTATCTGGTATCAGACTAGAGAGTCTTGAAGAGGGGCTTTGGTGGGTGGGGGGAAATGTAGTGGCTTTACATTCAGGGAAGGTGTTCCATGCAGCAGGGCTAAGTGGAAGAATGTGCAAAGGTGATTGTGCAGTACTCATAGTGATTCAGAGACATCAACGGCTAGATCAGGAACACCCTGTCAGTTCTTTTCAAGTCTGCTTACTTTCCCAACTGCGTGGCATGTGCAGGCTATTGGAGAATGGGACTAAAGTGGGGAGGAAAGGTGATTTCAAATCAAAGGGTGAGCAATATTCCCCAATGGGGATGACTAATTATAAGATCTAATCACTGCCTGTCAAGGAAGCAACACAGTTTCTGGGTTCATCTGGGCACAGAAGGTAAAATACACTTATCTGCAGTTACCTCCATACCTCACTCCAAAGAGAGAAAGTAGGGAATGGTGTACTGAACTTTATCCAAACAAGAAAAATATCAAGGGATATTTGATCAGTAATTATGATTACATCATTTCATTTTACTAGTATGTAAACTGTACTCTGCATTCTAAGCTATGGTCACTACTCTTGCTTATGTGTACTATATACCTCTTTGTGATCATGTAATTGTAAAATTAACTTTTGTATTCCATATTTTTCTTTGGATTCATGAAGTTACACATTCTTAAAATCTATTCCTCTGCATTTAGCAAGGAGTTCTAGCAGTTTAGGAAATATTGTTTCCAATAACCATCAGCAGTTAAAGGATGAAACTTTTCACAGAGGGATCATAAGAACATAAGAACGACCATACTGGGTCAGACCAAAAGTCCATCTAACACAGTATCCTGTATTCCGACAGTGGCCAATGCCAAGTGCCCCAGAGGGAATGCACAGAACAGGTAATCATCAAGTGATCCATCCCCTATAGCCCATTCCAAGCTTCTGGCAAATAGAGGCTAGGGACACCATCCCTTCCCATCCTGGCTAATAGCCACTGATGGACCTATCCCCCATGAACTTATCTAGTTCTTTTATGAACCCAGTTATAGTCTTGGCCTTCACAACATCCTCTGGAAAAGAGTTAGGTTGACTGTGCATTGTATGAAGAAAATATTTCCTTTTGTTTGTTAAACTTGATGCCTATTAAATTACATCAGTGGAAAGTTTCCCTCACTCTCCTAGTCAAATTAAAAACATATTTGCTTTAAATGCAACTGCAGTAGTTTACTTCTAAAAGATCAGGAGTCAGAGTGAAACATCAGTCTTGTGAGTTCCTCTATATGGCATCATCCTGAGTTTAATTCATTTGTAAATCACAGTTTTGATGAGAGGGGAGGAAATTAACTTATCCCTTGACTGGAAGATGAATTATGATTGAGAGAGAATATTTTTAGAAAACAAAATCTACTATGAATGTTCAGAGCTTACTCCATAACTTTGTAGAGCCTTTTAGTGACATGGGTTGATCTCAGATGATCAGGAATGGGTTCTTTCTCAATCCCCAAATCCTACGCTATTTTCACAGCGTTAGCTGATATACACAATAGCCACATAACACCAATGGCCAGGAGAAAGAGATAGCTGGATCCTAAAGTCAATCGCACTATATGTATTGGCCAGCAGAGGGAGTACAAAGATCAGAGTTGCTTTTCAAGAACTATTTTAACTAAGGTCTGACAGACAAATGGAATATGTGCCTACATATAGATTACAACATCCATTTATTATGAAATAAAAAACCAACATGAAAAGAAACTTTGTGATTTAGGCATTTTTTGTTATCAACTGTGATCTTTATCGAGAATGCTCTTGTTAAACAGTCCTATGGTGGTAGATGCAGGAACATCTTTGTTGGCATTAGTCTATAGCTATTTATGGCATAATAGCCCTATTAATCACTATTTTGCTGTTTTGATCACTGTTCAATCATTTCATCTGAACACATCCCACAATTTGGAATAGGAACATGTGGCTTACTTGCTCAGCATTGGTTTCTCATCATTAACTGGGATGACCTTTACCAGAATGGTTCTGAGGACTTTATGTTTCCCATCTGACAGCTGGAGTGTAAAACCATCAGTGAGGTTTTCGGAGTCATCATGCATGTACACCAGCCTCATTCCTGGGGAGAGGGGGGGGAAAGAGAGAAAATAAAACCTGCCTCCTTCAAAATCTCTTTCATGACATGTCCTTCTGCTTCCATCATCCTCCCCTTCTCCCCAACCCACCATGTCTTCTGGTCACAGCCAGTTTGTTTCAGCTAGCAGAGGACAAGCCATGTAAGCAGCAGCTGTTCATTAATCCATCAGTACACCAGCAACTCGAAGAGAGCAGCATGACCTGCTAAAAGAACGAAACTCCTTTCCAAACTACCTTTGTTCTCAAAAGGTAAAAATTTTCCATCCAGTCCCATCCACCCCAATTTAAAACTTCTACTTGACTGGGAGATAAAATGGTCAGATATCACTCCTCTGTGTCTTAATTGATCCTTAGAAAGGGCTTACCCATGTCTAGGGAGGAAGACTAGTGTTGTAAATGAGACAGTGGATGCGGGATTCAGGAGATCTGGCTTCAGTTCTTGGCTATGATACATACTTTCTCTGTGACCTTGGGCAAGTTATTTAACCTCTCTGTACCTCAGTTCCCAATCTGAAAAAGCATGATAATATACTTCCTTTCTCCGACCCTTTATCTGTCTTGTCCACTTAGTCCACTTAGGGACTGTCATGTTTGTACAATGCCTAGCACAATGGAGACTTGATCACAGTTGCACCTCTAGGTGCTACCATAATGCAAATGAATGATAACCAAACCCCACATGTGAATACTCAAACATTGGAGAAGTAATTTAAAAATTAAATGATTTGGGCTATTTCCTCTCTAATTGGAAAAATGAAGAAATAAGCATAATGGATAGAGTAAATATATTTATGTCATTATCACTGCAATAGGTCCAACTTCCATAAAGTTTTTTTATACTGATGTAAAAACATTGTTTTAAAAATAATAAAATGTCCTCATATTTTCGTGTAGAAAAATGAGACCTATAATTTTTGTCATTTTTTGTACTTCAGTCTCATTTAGGATCATCAAAAGGATCGCAAGGATTTAAATGAGCAAAATGTATCTAGTGCATTTAAAAAGCAAAACAAAACAGGACTCCATTAAGTTACTTGTTAAATCCAGATTTGTTTTCCTTATACCATATCCATTTCACATGTTGGTCCATGATTTAACCCATGCACAGCTGTCCATTCCTCAGTGGCTAACACTGAAGAGCTAGTTGTGCTAGTCAAATGTTTGAATGGATGTACCAGGAGAACTGGCCTAGGACCTTGACATTTGCTAGTCCACATCTGAATAACCATCCCAAAGCTAGTTCCCAGATTATCTACAAGAATAGCACAGGCTAGGATGGCCAGCAGGTGGCTAGACAAAGGAGGATAGAGAGGTCATACTGCAGTTCTTTGCATTGGAACGTTAGTGATAGGGTATTGAAGTGGTAAGATCTGTAGCAGAAAGAGAGAGAGGAGGGGTCACTCAACTGAGATGGGGTCAATATGCATGACCAGGAAACACTGAGGAATGTAGAATGAGTACATTATATTTTTGTGTCTACTTTTTGTGGAAGGAGATCAGATACAATGGTGATGAGTGACATTATAAAAACAGAGGGAAAACATATTTGTCCTCAGTGCTCGGAGGCCCAAATTCTGATCTGAGTTACATAGGTGTAAATGTATTGAAATCATATTAATTACTTCATTGTTCTCCAGAATATTAGCCGTATAGAGTGGAAATCTGTCAACTTCATGAAAAAACTCGCACAGATACAGACAGACATCATCTTCCTCTCCAAATGCAAACAGATGGACATCATACCGAAAGGACTGAAGGTAAAAAATCCATTACAATCTACATACCAAACAGACTATGCTGACAGCTTGTGCCACACACTCTCAAAGAAACTGCGGAACCACCTGATCAACATCCTCTACAGCAAAGAGGGAAAAATTAAGAATGAGCTCTCAAAACTGGATACTCTCATAAAGAACCAACCTTCCACACAAACTTCCTCGTGGCTGGACTTTACAAAAACTAGACAAGCCATTTACAAAACACACTTTGCTTCTCTACAAAAGAAAAAAAGACACTAAGCTATCTAAACTACTATATGCCACAAGGGGCCACAACAATGGTTCCCGTAACCCACCCAGCAATATTGTTAATCTATCCAACTATACTCTTAGCCCAGCAGAAGAATCTGTCCTATCTCGGGGCTTCTCCTTTTGCCCCTCCACCCCCACGAACATGATACAGTTCTGTGGTGACCTAGAATCCTATTTTCGACATCTCAGACTCAAGGAATATTTCCAACACACCTCTGACCAACATATTAACCCACAGAGACCTTCCTGCCAACACTACAAAAAGAAGGATTCTGGGTGGACTCGAAAAGCAGCCTGGATTTCTACATAGAGTGCTTCCGCCGACGTGCACGAGCTGAAATTGTGGAAAAGCAGCATCGCTTACCCCATAACCTCAGCCATGCAGAACACAGTGCCATCCACAGCCTCAGAAACAACTCTGACATCATAATCAAAAAGGCTGACAAAGGAGGTGCTGTCGTCATCATGAATAGGTCGGAGTATGAACAAGAGGCTACTAGGCAGCTCTCCAATACCACTTTCTACAAGCCATTACCCTCTGATCCCACTGAGAGTTACCAAAAGAAACTACAGCATTTGCTCAAGAAACTCCCTGAAAAAGCACAAGAACAAATCCGCACAGACACACCCCTAGAACCCCGACCTGGGGTATTCTATCTGCTACCCAAGATCCATAAACCTGGAAATCCTGGACGCCCCATCATCTCAGGCATTGGCACCCTGACAGCAGGATTGTCTGGCTATGTAGACTCCCTCCTCAGGCCCTTCGTTACCAGCACTCCCAGCTATCTTCGAGACACCACTGACTTCCTGAGGAAACTACAGTCATAGAATCATAGAATCATAGAATATCAGGGTTGGAAGGGACCCCAGAAGGTCATCTAGTCCAACCCCCTGCTCAAAGCAGGACCAAGTCCCAGTTAAATCATCCCAGCTAGGGCTTTGTCAAGCCTGACCTTAAAAACCTCTAAGGAAGGAGATTCTACCACCTCCCTAGGTAACGCATTCCAGTGTTTCACCACCCTCTTAGTGAAAAAGTTTTTCCTAATATCCAATCTAAACCTCCCCCATTGCAACTTGAGACCATTACTCCTCGTTCTGTCATCTGCTACCATTGAGAACAGTCTAGAGCCATCCTCTTTGAAACCCCCTTTCAGGTAGTTGAAAGCAGCTATCAAATCCCCCCTCATTCTTCTCTTCTGCAGACTAAACAATCCCAGCTCCCTCAGCCTCTCCTCATAAGTCATGTGCTCTAGACCCCTAATCATTTTTGTTGCCCTTCGTTGTACTCTTTCCAATTTATCCACATCCTTCCTGTAGTGTGGGGCCCAAAACTGGACACAGTACTCCAGATGAGGCCTCACCAGTGTCGAATAGAGGGGAACGATCACGTCCCTCGATCTGCTCGCTATGCCCCTACTTATACAACCCAAAATGCCATTGGCCTTCTTGGCAACAAGGGCACACTGCTGACTCATATCCAGCTTCTCGTCCACTGTCACCCCTAGGTCCTTTTCCGCAGAACTGCTGCCGAGCCATTCGGTCCCTAGTCTGTAGCGGTGCATTGGATTCTTCCATCCTAAGTGCAGGACCCTGCATTTATCCTTATTGAACCTCATTAGATTTCTTTTGGCCCAATCCTCCAATTTGTCTAGGTCCTTCTGTATCCTATCCCTCCCCTCCAGCGTATCTACCACTCCTCCCAGTTTAGTATCATCCGCAAATTTGCTGAGAGTGCAATCCACACCATCCTCCAGATCATTTATGAAGATATTGAACAAAACGGGCCCCAGGACCGACCCCTGGGGCACTCCACTTGACACCGGCTGCCAACTAGACATGGAGCCATTGATCACTACCCGTTGAGCCCGACAATCTAGCCAGCTTTCTACCCACCTTATAGTGCATTCATCCAGCCCATACTTCCTTAACTTGCTGACAAGAATGCTGTGGGAGACCGTGTCAAAAGCTTTGCTAAAGTCAAGAAACAATACATCCACTGCTTTCCCTTCATCCACAGAACCAGTAATCTCATCATAAAAGGCGATTAGATTAGTCAGGCATGACCTTCCCTTGGTGAATCCATGCTGACTGTTCCTGATCACTTTCCTCTCCTCTAAGTGCTTCAGGATTGATTCTTTGAGGACCTGCTCCATGATTTTTCCAGGGACTGAGGTGAGGCTGACCGGCCTGTAGTTCCCAGGATCCTCCTTCTTCCCTTTTTTAAAGATGGGCACTACATTAGCCTTTTTCCAGTCATCCGGGACTTCCCCCGTTCGCCACGAGTTTTCAAAGATAATGGCCAAGGGCTCTGCAATCACAGCCGCCAATTCCTTCAGCACTCTCGGATGCAATTCGTCCGGCCCCATGGACTTGTGCACGTCCAGCTTTTCTAAATAGTCCCTAACCACCTCTATCTCTACAGAGGGCTGGCCATCTCTTCCCCATTTTGTGTTGCCCAGCACAGCAGTCTGGGAGCTGACCTTGTTAGTGAAAACAGAGGCAAAAAAAGCATTGAGTACATTAGCTTTTTCCACATCCTCTGTCACTAGCTTGCCTCCCTCATTCAGTAAGGGGCCCACACTTTCCTTGGCTTTCTTCTTGTTGCCAACATACCTGAAGAAACCCTTCTTGTTACTCTTGACATCTCTTGCTAGCTGCAGCTCCAGGTGCGATTTGGCCCTCCTGATATCTTTCCTACATGCCCGAGCAATATTTTTATACTCTTCCCTGGTCATATGTCCAAGCTTCCACTTCTTGTAAGCTTCTTTTTATGTTTAAGATCCGCTAGGATTTCACCATTAAGCCAAGCTGGTCGCCTGCCATATTTACTATTCTTTCGACTCATCGGGATGGTTTGTCCCTGTAACCTCAACAGGGATTCCTTGAAATACAGCCAGCTCTCCTGGACTCCCTTCCCTTTCATGTTAGTCCCCCAGGGGATCCTGGCCATCTGTTCCCTGAGGGAGTCAAAGTCTGCTTTCCTGAAGTCCAGGGTCCGTATCCTGCTGCTTACCTTTCTTCCCTGCGTCAGGATCCTGAACTCAACCAACTCATGGTCACTGCCTCCCAGATTCCCATCCACTTTTGCTTCCCCCACTAATTCTACCCGGTTTGTGAGCAGCAGGTCAAGAAAAGCGCTCCCCCTAGTTGGCTCCCCTAGCACTTGCACCAGGAAATTGTCCCCTACGCTTTCCAAAAACTTCCTGGATTGTCTATGCACCGCTGTATTGCTCTCCCAGCAGATATCAGGAAAATTAAAGTCACCCATGAGAATCAGGGTCCATTGGTGATCTTCCTAAAAACACCATCCTAGCCACTATGGATGTAGAAGCCCTCTACACCAACATTCTACACAAAGATGGACTACAAGCCGTCAGGAACAGTATCCCCGATATTGTCACGGCTAACCTGGTGGCTGAACTTTGCGACTTTGTCCTCACCCATAACTATTTCACATTTGGTGACAATGTATACCTTCAAATCAGCGGCACTGCGATGGGTACCCGCATGGCCCCACAGTATGCCAACATTTTTATGGCTGACTTAGAACAACGCTTCCTCAGCTCTCGTCCCCTAATGCCCCTACTCTACTTGCGCTACATTGATGACATCTTCATCATCTGGACCCATGGAAAAGAAGCTCTTGAGGAATTCCACCCTGATTTCAACAATTTCCATCCCACCATCAACCTCAGCCTGGACCAGTCCACACAAGAGATCCACTTCCTGGACACTACGGTGCTAATAAGGGATGGTCACATAAACACCACCCTATATCGGAAACCTACTGACTGCTATTCCTACCTAGATGCCTCTAGCTTTCATCCAGATCATACCACTTGATCCATTGTCTACAGCCAAGCGCTACGATATAACCGCATTTGCTCCAACCCCTCAGACAGAGACAAACACCTACAAGATCTCTATCATGCATTCCTACAACTACAATACCCACCTGCTGAAGTGAAGAAACAGATTGACAGAGCCAGAAGAGTACCCAGAAGTCACCTACTACAGGACAGGCCCAACAAAGAAAACAACAGAACGCCACTAGCCATCACCTTCAGCCCCCAACTAAAACCTCTCCAACGCATCATCAAGGATCTACAACCTATCCTGAAGGACGACCCATCACTCTCACAGATCTTGGGAGACAGGCCAGTCCTTGCTTACAGACAGCCCCCCAACCTGAAGCAAATACTCACCAGCAACCACACACCACACAACAGAACCACTAACCCAGGAACCTATCCTTGCAACAAAGCCCGTTGCCAACTCTGTCCACATATCTATTCAGGGGATACCATCATAGGGCCTAATCAGATCAGCCACACTATCAGAGGCTCGTTCACCTGCGCATCTACCAATGTGATATATGCCATCATGTGCCAGCAATGCCCCTCTGCCATGTACATTGGCCAAACTGGACAGTCTCTACGTAAAAGAATGAATGGGCACAAATCAGACGTCAAGAATTATAACATTCAAAAACCAGTTGGAGAACACTTCAATCTCTCTGGTCACTCGATCACAGACCTAAGAGTGGCTATCCTTCAACAAAAAAGCTTCAAAAACAGACTCCAACGAGAGACTGCTGAATTGGAATTAATTTGCAAACTGGATACAATTAACTTAGGCTTGAATAGAGACTGGGAATGGATGAGTCATTACACAAAGTAAAACTATTTCCCCATGGTATTTCTCCCCCCCACCCCCCACTGTTCCTCTGATATTTTTGTTAACTGCTGGAATTAGCCTACCTTGCTTGTCACCATGAAAGGTTTTCCTCCTTTCCCCACCCCCCCGCTGCTGGTGATGGCTTATCTTAAGTGATCACTCTCCTTACAGTGTGTATGATAAACCCATTGTTTCATGTTCTCTGTGTGTGTGTATATAAATCTCTCCTCTGTTTTTTCCACCAAATGCATCCGATGAAGTGAGCTGTAGCTCACGAAACCTTATGCTCTAATAAATTTGTTAGTCTCTAAGGTGCCACAAGTACTCCTTTTCTTTTTTCAGAATATCAGTGTAGACAAACAGGTTTCAGTTAGCTGGTCATGGTTAACAATAGAGCCCCGTCTCCTACCTCTACCCTGTAAAGCAATTTTTTACCCATGACTACATAATGTTCTTAAAAATGACTGACTACCTAGAGTAGGTACTAAGTGGCATTAAAAATTGTTAATTAAAACATACTGGCTAACACATTTTAGACCACTCCTTTTCCCATGCATATGATTTCCACTAAGGGTTACAATACTGTATTATTGTCCTCACAGGAAACTTGGGGTGTAGGCTTCCCAGGATGAACTTCCTGAAGGATTCCCAAAGGATTAAATATGTTGAAGTCAGAAAATGCCACTCAGATTTAATTTGCTATTCTTAAATTTTCCTATGAAACTATAGCTAGGCCAGGTGAATAAGTGATGAATGTTTCTTACAAGGCCACTTTGTCTGGTATGAATTTTTAAAGGAACAAAAGGACTGATGCAAAAAAAATGCTGCATTTACCATTCTTAAGAAGCTCCATGGAAAAGTCATGCACAGGACGTTCATGACTGTGGTGACGGTTAATGAATCTTTTGTAACTCATAACATCATTGCCATAGACTCCATGAATTAGGAATCCATGTTGGGGTTGCTGGACAACAGTAAACCTCAAATGATCTTGAGGTACATCCAGATCAAGGACGCTGATTACAGAGGGATCCAGTTCTTTCATTTGGCCCTCCTGCACCTGAGCAGCAAAACAAAACAAAGCAACAATAACCATGATTTTTCTGTAGAAAGAGTAGTTTCTTTCTTTCTTTCTTCCTTTCTTTCTTCTTTTTTTTTTTAAAGAAATGGAATCCTCTTCCCTCACAAAGAGCAGCCAGATCCTTCCCACAAACCATCAGAGGTTCCTCTGAAACCAAAAGGAAAAAACAACCCTCCACCTCCTCAGCTAAGATTCTTTCATTGTTTAAGAATCTGATTCTTTGAGCTCTTACTTACTTACCAGCACAGTACTTACCATGTTGGAAAGCCCTATTGAAGTCAATGTGACAATGCACAGTAGTAAATGTTGTTATGCTTAGCAGTAAGTATTTGCAGGAATTTCCCCTCATAGATCAACAAAACACAAGAAACCAGCTCCCTGATTCTCCTCTCTCTCCTGTACCAAGCTGAGAATCTGGCCAGTAATGAGTCAGAAGATGACATTTTTACATGGTCATGCTTCTGACCATAACCACTCTTAAACACATTAAGAGGCAGCTACATAGCAGATCCACACAGTTTGAAAAAATTTAATATTGTGAAACATTGCATATATCCCGATTGCACATCAATTCTGTGGGATTGATGACAAGTGAATCCTGACTCTATTGAAGTCAATGGCAACTGGGCCTGGGATTTCATCCTGTGTTTCCAGGTAACATTATTTTTGCCCCCTCCCTTTTTTTTTGGTCAGCAGAAAAGAATGCAGGAAAGTTCTTTTTTTACCATGACAATTTCTTGTACCAGAATATTGTAAAGGAAACTGAGAATCATGCAACTCATCAGTGAAGTGGCTTTTAGCTCTGGGCATGCTGAGTTCTGGGGTCATGAAATATATTGGAGCTACATCTGTGTGTGTGTATATACACAAACATGGACATACCAGAGATTAGATAAATATACATAGATATTACAATAAATCAAGTCTCCTCAGGTAAGTAGTTAAAACACTACTAAAGGAGGTAATTGGTGAAATTCAGTCTTGTGCAGAGCACCAGCACAAGGCCTATGCAACATTAACACCTTATTTTAATGGCTGATATGAGACTTGTGTGTTAAATAGGCCTTATGTTTCTCAGCACAGGGCTGAATTTCACTCAGCAGGCCAAAAGAAGGGGAATAACTCTCAGAAAGATGCTAATACTGTTAAAAAGTAATGTTAATGTTAAAAAGGAGCCACTGGCTATATATTTTCTGGCATAGAAAGTCATTAGCTATCTAGTATTTTGTATCATTCCTTACAGTTATGTTCCTTGCTATGAATTCTGGGACTTCATCATTCGTTGGGTTGATCAGGACATAAAATGGGGTCTCCACTGAATGATGCTTCCCATCAGTGACATAAATCGTAAACTGATCTGAAGTTGGTTCTGTCCTCATATGCCTGGACTGCACATAATTTATATGCAAGGCTTTCAGGTGTATCAGCTGAAATGAAGCTAGAGGAATTCAAAGAGATGACAAGTTAACACAATATTTATTCTGATTCCCTTTTAACAAACACTGTAACCCATTAAACACTTGTAAATCCATGCTCATTCCAGGTACAAATCATTTGGGTTTAACATATCTTTAAGCATTCTTAATGCTGAGGAAGCAAGGGAATATGGGTCCTAAATAAAACACACCAAGTTTGTCTCTACACTATGGAGACTATACTGGCATAATTACATTTGTGTAGCTATACCAGCATAATTCCACAGGAAGGATTTTTTCTATCAGTATGGGAACTCCAGTTCCCCAAATGAAGTTAGGTTTATGTTGATGGAAGCATTCTTCTGTTGACATAGCTGTGTTTACACTGGGGGCTTAGGTCAGCATATTTATGTCAGACACCCTTGACCTACGTAGCTATGTTGATCTAACTTTTAAATGTAGACCAAGCCTAAATAACACATCTTCCATCCTGGAGAAATGTTAATTCTCCGATCTAAAGGTGAAGTTACACCAGGAATGAATTTGACCTGTCATGTTCAATTTCTTTCAAATCCAACATTGCTCAGGAGGTTTAGAGCAAAAAGAAATGCAGACCTTTTCCCAACAGAGGTAATCTCACATCACTTTGAACAGCGTCTTGCTGCTTCTTACACTGCAGTTGTAGATGTACGCCAAGAGTTACACTCCAAAACCAATCAAATCTGCTTATGATCAATCCAATTTGGGAAGTGGCTTAAGTAAATTGGACAAGGCAGGAACACATCTATATGATAGTTTCTTAACTCTTTTGTAGATTTCTTTTTCATTTAGAGCCAAAGTCTGCCTGGCCCTTATATATCCTTGTATTGGAGTGACAGAAATAAAAAGCCTCTCCTCCCACTCTTTGTGCAGCATGTATAAGGGTGAAGATGATACTCAAGATAGCACAGGAATGGTTGCTTCACTATTTGTCTGGGGTACCTAGTGCCCAAAGGGAATATAGAGGGTGGGGTAGGGAGGGGGGTGGAGGAAAAGCCATGGCTACATTCCTGCCAATCACAAGCCAGCTCTGCTAGCTAGCCACACAAGGTATTTCTACGAAGCCCGTGAAAGTGAGCCTCCCAGCTTGGGTCGACAGACTTTGGCTAGTGGGGCTCACTCTAGCAGTGTAGAGCAGTGGCTCTCAATCTTTCCAGACTACTGTACCCCTTTCAGGAGTCTGATTGCCTTGCGTACATACCCCCAGGTTTCACCTCACTTGAAAATTACTAGCTTACAAAATCAGACATAAAAATACAAGTGTCATCACACACTATTACTGAAAAATTGCTTACTTTCTCATTTTTACCATATTATGAATCAATTAGAACATAAATATTGTACTTACATTTTAGTGTTTAGTATATAGAGCAGTTTAAACAAATCATTGTCTGTATAAAATTTTAGTTTTTACTAACTGCACTAGTGCTTTTTATGTAGCCTGTTGTAAAACTAGGCAAACATCTCAATGAGTTGATGTACCCTTTGGAAGACCTCTGTGTATCCTCACAGGTACCCATACCCCTGGTTGAGAACCACTGATCTAGACAACACTTTGAAGTTGTGGCTTGGACTGGAGGTTAGGCTCTGAAGCCCACCCCCCTCCATAGGCTTCAGCAACAAGCAGCAACTTCAACAAACGGTCTAGGCAGCTATTTTTAGAGCACTAGGATGACCTGCATTAGCTCAAGTCTGTTGACCCAAACTGGGAGATTCGCTGTTGCGGGCTGTGTAGACACACTCATGGGGGGAGTATATTGCATCCTGTGCAAGGATGTAGCAGGGCACATGCTTCACCTCCTCCACACACCCCCATACATTGGGGAGCTCCAGGAAGCACTCTATCTTCCTGAGACCAAGTGCCTCACATGGTACTCCTTCTGGGATGCTGCAGGTCTACACTACCCCTCACTATGGAAGATGTGTGATTTGCACAATCTAGCCCTCAATAAGTAAATGCAAGTAGATAGGGAAAGGTTTGCCTAAATAGGGACTTTGGGTGGAATTTTCAGAAATGCCTAAATGACTGGGGAGTACAAAAGCCACTGGAAGTCACTTAGATCCTTGTGAAAATCCTATCTACATTTTCAAGAGTGACTAGTCATTTGGGGGTGCCCAACCTGAAACACCAGTAAGAGCCCTGACTTTCAGAAAGTGCACCACGCTCGTGCACTAAAAATTAGGCTCCTTTAAAGTGTCTGAAGATGGACACCCAAAAAAACCAAACAATCGAGGCAACCAAAATCACTAGTCATTTTTGAAAACGTAGGCTTAGAGCCTATCTTCATGCATTCATTTTTTCAAATTTTGCCAATAATACTTTACTAATGAAAAACAGAAGTGTGTATGTGGAAGGAGAGAGTACAGAAGAAATCTGAAGTGGCAGTGTAGAGAAAATAGGTTAATATATTGTCATTTCTAACACAGACTGCAGCTCAAATGTTTAAATCTTAAATATGCTTAATTTATCTGAGTACCAATTCTTCATGTTCACAGGGTGACATTCTCTCTTTGAATCCCTCCCACACAGCCTCAGTATACCTGCCTTCTCAATAAAGACTAAATTAAAGCATGCACCTGCCATGACTACACATCAGCGTACTGCCTGGTAGTCCATTAGCCATGTATGTAACATGCACAATATTGGTGTTCTTGCCATAGGTATGTCTACACATACCTATACTTATACCAATGTTGCTCTTCTCAAACCCAGGGGAAGGTAGTATATTTTCAATGTAACCAAACTGGGGAGGAGAAACCAAAACAAACTCTAAGTCATCTGCTGCGGTGTCGGGGTCAGTAGCAAACAAATTGTTAGTGGTAATGACAGCTGAGAAACCCTCATCCACAGCAAACATGGCACCTAGACAGAAATGATATGATGATGAGTATTATTTAACTCAACTTACTGGGATATTTTACTAAAGAAATTGGCACAATAGCTGACGGGAAACTGTACTACAAACAGGCTGGTACAAATGTTTTCTAATCATGGTATCAACTCCATTTTCTCACCACGTAAGCAGGTGGGGGGAGGAAATCACAAAACAATTTTACTGACAAGCCATTAAGTATGGTTTATGTGCTGCAAGATCTGTTGTTACCTCTGTTTGTCAGAGCATTAATTGCCTGGGAGCTGTTACGAATTTCTCATAATGAACAATTTTTCATGCATCAGTGTTTAATTTCCCTGCTGGGACAATACTTCATTTCCAGAACATTGCTTGGGTGATAGGCTGCAAATTACAAAGCTACCATACATATGTTTAAATGTTCTTTTGCAATACAGAACATATACACGATGCCTGCAGTAAATGGCATTATAAAATGACATTATAAAAGAAAAGATAAGTCCATAGAAAGTGTATTTTTATGACAGGCACTATGATCTTGATCCAAAACCCAAAGTCAATGGAACCTGTTGATAGATTAAATTTGGAAAAGGCCAGTTTGTAAAGTGCATGCTAAGAAGTAGTAGGATAAAGTAGAGAGATATTTATGGCTATATTTTTGTTTTGTGTAATGCTGATAGTTATTTAATCTGGATCCAAGTTCAGTTCTGAATTCTTGTGAAGTTCAGAGCTGTTTGGATCTGGGTTTTTGGTTCAGGACCATTCTATTATTCTATCTATTTATTACACAGAAGCATATGGAGTAAATTTTCAAAGGGCTGAGGTTCAGCCTAATTTTCTGCAGGCACTTGCAAAAATAAAAAGTGGGGACAGATCTGAGTACTTGAATCTCTAGCTATCTGATCTGCACACTGAGTCAAACAGCTAGGGGCAATTACTCAGATTTGCACTTGAAATTGAATTCTAAGTACAAACTGTGCCTGCAGGAAAGAAGGCTGCCTGTGTGAAAAACTGGTCGATATGATTTAAAAGTTTTGCATGCTTATCTTCCTGTCTGGTCAGTTTTTGGTGCTAGAAAATATTGAGAATCTAGCCTCTAGCCAACACCAGCATATAAGATAATAGACTAGAAATAAAGAGGAAGCTTTTCACCAATTGAAATGGATGGTGGCTGGTTGTCCACTGGAAATACACTGATGTTAAGGTCATATACTGGAAAGGAATCATGAAGTGGTACTGGAGAAGGAAGAATTCCATCATAACAGCAGTCATTCACATCCACACCAGCTTCACCATCAGAGATAACCAAAGTTAAGGTGTCAAAGCAAGGAGTCAGGCCAATCTCCCCACCTGGAAAAACATGCTACAGATGATGTTCTACAACAAGAAACCAAAACTCAATGAAGCAGTGACTTGTATCAATTATGGACAGTCCACAATAGTCTCAGGGTAAATTGTGAGACAAAACAGGCTAAAAAAACAACAAAATTCAAATGAAAGAGCTGAAACTGCTTGGTTCTATGTTTTTCAGAGATAGAACCATAGTCTTTATACAGCCCTTCTCTGCTGAAAGAACAACATGAATAAATGTATCTTAATCCATGCTATTTACTATAAATAATCTACTTTGTATCTTTTGCCTCCAGGGGTCTATTTTGACCGATTAATGCTCAAAACCCATTTTGTCAAGGAAGGGAGTTACTGTGTATCAATCTGTGTATCAAATCCCCTGCGTACCAATGGAGAAAAGGCCCATAATTCCTAAAACACTGACAATCTTCCTATGGAGGATGGAAATGCATCCATGTCCTGGACAGAATCGACAGAAGGACATATGAAGAAGATACGACAACATCATGCCCAGATATTTTTATGGACTTAGAAATATTCAGATCCATATGTGCTGCATAGCCCCAAAAAATTGACACTGCCAAACATGGTGGTTTACTGCTAAATGGACAACTAAATCCTATAATAATAAATGCTATCATGCCACTTCCAAAGTAACCTCAGTTTTGCCCAAATAACCTCTCAGGGTGTAAAGTCATTTAATTCCTCTATGATGTTACAAATAAGAATATCAAGAGTGACCATATTCAACTGAAAAAAGAAAAGTACTCCTTTTCTTTTTGCGGATAGAGACTAACACAGCTGCTACTCTGAAACCTGTCATATTCAACTGCTTCCCTCCATGTTCAAATTACAGCTTCTCCTTTAACAACAGATAGAAATCATAGTGAAAAGATCAAGTCTATTCTCAATTCTAGCACAAAATTATGAGCTAAGCACATGCAGAACTGGAGATTCTGAAACAAGAGTTGGAACAATAGTGTTCACACATTTATAGAAGGAAAACACTTATTATCCAGGGAAAACCCTTGAAGAATATTCTAATGGCCAAACTTTCAGGGAGCTGTAACTGGCCTTGATTTGCATGTGCAATCACCAGTGCTCTTTTGACATGTAAATGCCTGGAGCACAAAATGTAATCAAATGAATCCAAACCATCTATGAAGTTTCTAGAAAAGTTTCTTTAATTTTAAAAACAAAACAAAAAGAACCCCTTGCTAAAACTACGGTTTTCTGTCAAACCACAAAATAATTTACTTTCTAGTGCAAAAGGATTGTAAACTCTCCAAAACAGGTGTGTCTGTTGAGAACTCCCCGAAATCATTGGTGTTGTTTTGTTGAATCTCTATATCCCTCTATGGAGTATAAAAATAATCTAATTTATCCAAACACAAATATGTAACATGTTCACAGTTGCAAAAAAAAGTTAAGACTTTTTTTTTTTTACCATGTTCAGGAACCATATTACCATATTTTAGTCTAGGTATCAAGCATAGTTAAATGTATTTACAGATAGAAGGATTAGAACCATGACTCTATAAATTGGCTAGGAGATCTTTTCCAATCCAAACAGGCAATTAGAAAGTGTTACACAACACATTTGGGCCACAACTATGTTTCACAGCTGTGTTTGCATGTGGTTATTTATGTACAGTAATGTAGATGCAGGCTTTCAGCATCTCCTAGTGATGAGCTGCTCGAGTTATCTGGATTTATACAAGATCCCAAAGCTATCTGGCTGCACCTCCAATCTAATGCTCTTCTAGTCTCACTTACTAGTATGTTTGTAGGTCACTACTCCAGAGACAACATCCGCTTGGGAGAAGAGATCCACAACGACACCAGCTTTCCTCATAACCCCATAATGGGGCTGTCGAGCCAGCATAAAAGTCAGTTTCATGTCATCACTGTCTGCGTCAGTGGCACAAATGTACTCTGAGGTGATGACCACTTCCTCACCCTCTGGACATTGTATTAGGGGAATGAGGCCATCTTTCATGATAGGTGGCTCATCATTTACAGGTAGCACCTAAACAGAAAAAACAAACACAGTTTTACGTAAAGTACGTCACGTGTCCTTGCAAGCATAGTTCACTGGGAGGAAACATGGGGCATTCTCAACCAAAGTGAATGATTAGACTTGCAGATATAGAAAATAGGCCAAAAAATGGAATGAATTACTTGCATATACTAAAAAAAAGGACAGATGCAGATGGGAAATATTGGAAGGCTAAATAAATAAATAAATGAAAAGGCAGAGAAAATTAAAGGAACCAGTCTTAGCTCAGGCTGTCTGCACTATCAAGCATTGTATTCTAAATTAGTGACAGCCAATTCTTATTTTATAATGGGATTAAATCCTGGGTCCCTCATTTAAGAGGAGCTTACAATGAAGTCACAATAGTCTGACTGAAGTCAATGGGAGTTTTGTCTGAGTAAGGACTAAGTAAACACAATAGGCTTCAGTCAGCCCCATGAATTAATTTTTATCTGAAGCAGCAGTGCCATTCATAACCCAGCAGAAAACTAATACATGCTGCAATGCATCTTTGATAGGGCACAGATAGGGACCTCTGGACATACAAGACATATCCCGCTAACCTGTGGCAGGGGTAGAAATCAAGGAGTATAGGCCTGGAATTTTGGGCCAAGGTCACTACTTGTTTAAGCCAGTGCAACTCCATTGATTTCAGTGGAGATGCATCAGTGTACATCAGTCGTGAATTTGCCTTTTCAGCTTTATAGTAGTTGGGAGTTTACCATAGGGGCAGGAAAATTATGCCTTTTCCAACTAACATTCTGGGATTTTATAAGCTTTCAAGTTGTATAACAAAAACAATATGAAGCTCAGATGATGTTCTTTAATGGATTAAACAGAAAGAAAGAGGGGAAAAAAGAAAACAAATCCAAACTACACCTACCATTGTCTAACGGTTAGCACCAGATACTGACTAACCGGACACTGTCGGCTGGGCTACCAACCCGCTGCATGACACTGAGCAAGCCACTTCACTTCTCTGTGCATCAGTTTCCCCACCCATAAAATTGGGATATAGTAGTTATCTACCTCAAAGGGATATTGTGTGTTATTAAATGAATGGAAAGTGCTCTGTGGTTCTCTGATGAAATGCAATACAGAAGTATTATCATCAGCACTAAATTTAATTATGGAGTCTGCAGAACCAGTTAGGATTGTTGAAATGATCATGTAGTGCAGTTGCCTTGATTCAGGTCCATCCAGAGGAATTGTGCATGCACATGGGTGTGTGTGTATGTATGGAAGGGGAGACAACATCTACATGGGGCAATTCCTCATGCACAGACCCATGGACAAGTCAGTGTTTCCAGTTCTCATGATTCTCATCTCACAATATTGGATGTTTTCTTAAAGTCCCATTTCCCGGAGTCACGTGATCACACGTTAGCTTTCATTAAAAAAGTGAGTTTCTAACCTTTATGATTGTAAAGAAAAGCTTGAAAATGTGCCCTGAGTGTGACCTCAAGGTTCAAAACACTGACAGTAAATAAAAAGAGACCCATACGTATTTTTTAAAAATGTCATAATTTTAAAGCCATTTTCATGATTCCCGAGGACCCTGACTCATGATTTTTGAGCACTTGGGACAGCAACACTGAAAAATCTCACATGTGCAATTCCCTGTTGCTAGTTGCACATTGTGTGATCACAAACTGGAGCATGATTTGGAGGGGTGAGGGTTTACCAGATGATCTCTCTATTAATAGGTGCCCCCCACCCCACTAACAGGTGGCTCCCCCTATGAAAATGTTTGGCAACTCTGGCTGTAGGGAATTACTGGGACTGATTCTAGTTCCTCTCTAGCAACTGTGCTTTAATATTAACTAGCACCTAAATACATATGGCTTCAGCACTCCAGGCACTTATGCATATTTTTGTCCTGTAACAGGGTGGCTTGCCCCTTTAAGGACTAGAGGCTTGGAGCCAGCCAACTCTTGTTACTTAGATGGCACACCTGAGCACAGATCAGGTGATTCCCCTATAAAAGCAGCAGGAAGCTGCACACAGAGGGGGCATGTTCAGAAGAGGCTGTGGTAAAGACTGCAGAAGAGCTTGAGTGAGCAGGCTAAAGGCCAGGGACAGCAGACTCCACGGAAGTAGAAAAAGTATCCAGCCACGTAGGGCTGAGAATGGCCTGTCAAGGCTGGGAAGAGCTCCAGACAGCAAACTCTGGGAAGTTAAGAAGCCCCAGGACAGAATTTTGGAATTATGTCTTATGCCAATAAATTGGACCCTGGTAGAAAGGGCATTACTGAACAAAAAAGCCTGTCTGGAGATTTTTAAAGAAGCCCCTGGAAGGGGGAAACTGAAGTAAGGCACTGCAGAGCCATCTCTGGTCATGAGTGGGGTGCTCTGGAAGAGGTTGCATGATGATACATCCTTTATCTTTACGAATACAAAGTACAAAGTTCTTAGAGGGACACTGTCAGATCAAGTCCGGCCTCAAACTTAGATTTTGTCGAAACAAACATTTACAAAACCTAATGGTCAAAAGATTGTGATTTTTCTTTAATTCCAATGAAAACATATTGGTTCAAACACATCCTTACAGCTTTTGCAAGCCAAGACAAGCATTCTGTGGAGTTATTAGGAACACAGATATGGAATTAAAGTTAAGTTTGTTTTTAAATAAAGGATATCACTTTGCTGTGTCCCTCTAAGTGTGGAATTTATATCTTCAGAAAGAAAACTCTCTCTTTCACTGATCTGACACACACTCCATGTTTAATTCTGGGGATTCATTCCTGACAGTAGTGGCTAAGCAGGAGCAGGTGCAGATGTCTCATAATTTATACCTGCCAAATTTGCTCTCTAACCGATACTGTCACATAAGCTCCAAAGTGAACAGCAAAAAGCCAATCTAGCCTAACTCTTTTCCAATTTCTGAAGAGCTCTGAAGGCTTTCAAAACTGATATTTTATCATTTTCTATGTGGATGAATGCCCTCATGAGTACAAACAGGGAGCAACACACTGACCTTGATCTGTAGGACAAACTCTAAAGAATTAATGCCATCTGTGGCTGCAAAGAGGATGTCATCCTGCAGAGTCTCAGAGCCATCATGCTGATACCTGTGGGAAGTAAGTTCTGCACTAATTTCACATGGACAACGTATCTCTGCATCAAGAAGAACAGCAAGCATTGCAGGAAAACGGATGAGTATCCCCAAAATGGAAAATTCACCCCAGTGCAGAGAGGCCTATGTACTACTTAGGTCCCTTGTTGTGGGTTTATATGGTGTTTAGGGCCTTGCTTGGCCCCCTCTACACTGGGGCTGACAATACTACCCAACTGCTCACCCCAATACAATATGGTTTCCTGACTCAGTTTTACAGCCTGCTCAGATGTGGCAGTTCATTCCCCATGTGGTGATGATATAATATTATTTTTAATGCAAATGTAAGAATCTGCAGAGAGCATTGTAGTCCAGAGGCTCAGCTGGTGTACATTTGTTGAGCTCCATTGGGGTCAGACTTTGCCAACTCACAAAAGCTGAGGCTCTTGGCCTCTGTGTTTTCTGTAATTTAACACCAGTTTGATATGAGAACTAACAACAACAAAACGAAAAGCCATGCAAAACTAAAAGCAGGACCCTTTTCTCACCTGACTTTTAACATATGCAGGTCCTGGCAGGTGAACCTGTCACCTTCGGTCATGGGAAATCCATCCAGTTCTACCATTCCATGCAGCGGCTGCCTCTGAAGGTAGATGTGGAGGGTCTCCTGTTTTGTGTCCACATCTGACATCAGAATATGGCTCCCTGTAATGGTGCATAGTCCCCCTTCTTCCACTTTCAAGTTGTTTGTAAATACCTGAACAGAGGGGAAGAGATGAATTACCATTTCCCTCTGCATCTTTAAATTTGAACTAGAAAGAGCTTTTGGAATTAAAGGATGCAACACAATAAATATCAAAACACCAAAGGCATAACTCATCTGTCGTATGCTGGGAGGACGTAAGGAACTTACCACAACACACAGAGCAAATATTGCTTCCAGGCACCAATCAGTAACAGATGTATCATTACAGCAGTATTCTATCTGTCTAGTAGAACCACATTAATATTCAGAGATTCACTTCCTCCCTCCCTCCCACACACTTCCCACCCACAGATGTACCTCTGGAGCTTGATTGTCCACTGGAAGAACTGTAATATTAAAGCAGATCCCAAACAAAGTGCCTCCATGCTGATTGCTGACTGAAAAAATAAACTGGACATGATGAGGCTCAGGCCCAATGTCCTGGATAGGGGGCATATAGGCAACTTTCATGTAGTTCACAGCATGCTGCAAAAAGTGAGGGGGGGGGAAAAGGAAAACTGTTTCAAAATTTTTTCAAAAAATGTTTAAAATCTTCAAGGACATTTTCAGAAGGACGACCTTTCCTTTGGTATCTTTGCACCCACATTTCAACTATTGGCACAAATCTGAGTATCTGTACCTCTAACTACAAATTAGCTAGATAGAGATGCAAAGACCCAGATTTGTGGAGGTGCAATTTACAACTGGAAACAGAAAATGGGGGTCTAAGCCTGGCTGAAGTATGCCATCCCCAAAACCCTTTTTATATAATGACTTTTAAATAATCACAGTCATCAAAGCATAGCTTTTAATACTACATTCACTACAGTATCTGTACATCTCTGAATTTCAGAGATCTCTGAATTTGTTATTTGCAATATTTATTAATTGCACATCCTTTGTTTACTCAAATCACAAGATAGACTAAAGTAGACTAAAACTATCAGCAAAGTCTCCCATCCAGAAACGGATCTTATGCACCTGACTGAGTGCTTGCAGGTTCAGGACTCCAATTAGAAGGCTATAAGGAAAACTAACCATACAGTAAATTGTAATGGCCAGGCTGTTTACAAATGTTAGTACGAATGGGATTTATTGAACTACAGCCTAATAAAAAATAGCAACACGGTCAACAGTTGTGGACGATACCAAACTGGGAGGAGTTGCAAGTGCTTTGGAGGATAGGATTATAATTCAAAATGATCTGGACAAACTGGAGAAATGATCTGAAGTAAATAGGATGAAATTCAATAAGGACAAATGCAAAGTACTCCACTTAGGAAGGAACAATCAGTTGCATGCATACAAAATGGGAAATGACTGCCTTGGAAGGAGTACTGCAGAGAGGAATCTGGGGGTCATAGTGGATGACAAGCTAAATATGAGTCAACCATGTAACACTGTTGCAAAAAAAGAAAACATCATTCTGGGATGTATTAGCAGGAGTGTTGTAAGCAAAACACGAGACATCATTCTTCTTCTCTACTCCGTACTGATTAGGCCTCAGTTGGAGTATTGTGTCTAGTTCTGGAAACCACATTTCAAGAAAGATTGGACTTTCTCCAATTTGTCCACCAGAAGAGCAACAAAAATGATTAAAGGTCTAGAAAACATGACCTATGAGGGAAGATTTAAAAAATTGGAGTTTTTTTAGTCTGGAAAAGAGAAGACTGAGGGGGGGCATAACAGTTTTCAAGTACATAAAAGGTTGTTACAAGGAGGAGGGAGAAACATTGTTCTAACCGCTAAGGATGGGACAAGAAGCCATGGGCTTAAATTGCAGCAAGGGCGGTTTAGGTTGGATATTAGGAAAAACTTCCTAACTGTCAGGGTGGTGAAAAACTGGAATAAATTGCCTAAGGGTGTTGTGGAATCTCCTTCATTGGAGATTTTTAAGAGCAGGTTAGACAAACACCTGTCAGGGATGGTCTAGATCAGTGGTTCTCAAACCCGGTCTGCTGCTTGTTCAGGGAAAGCCCCTGGTGGGCTGGACTGGCTTGTTTACCTGCCACGTCCGCAGGTTCGGCCAATCACAGCTCCCACTGGCCGCGGTTCGCCGCTCCAGGCCAAAGATGGAGCAGCGAACCGCAGCCAGTGGGAGCCACGATCGGCCAAACCTGCGGATGCGGCAGGTAAACAAACCAGTCCGGCCCGCCAGGGGCTTTCCCTGAACAAGCAGCGGACCGGCTTTGAGAACCACCGGTCTAGATAATACTTAGTCCTGCCATGAGTGCAGGGGACTGGACTAGATGACCTCTCGAGGTCCCTTCCAGTCCTATGATTCTATTAAATTATTTAAAATTAAAACAAAAATGTGGATGCACAGAACTACTCCAACGGAGTTCAGCCAATGTTAAAGAATCTTAGAGGCGATAAGAAATCAAATTGATAAGGTTTTGCAAAGCCCAAACCAAGTCCAGTTTGAACCCATCTCTTACCCTGACATTATGCCCAACTCAGGTCAAATACTTGGAGACAAATTCAGCCCTAACACAAGCAAGTGCAACTTCTTTTGGTCTCAATAGGAGCTATGTCTACTTATGCGAGGAGTTCAATCATGGTGGACACTTCTTTAAAAATATGAATTGAGTTTGCTGAATTTTGAGTTTGTTAAACTGATAGCACTGGCTAGGGTTGGTTTCCACTTCTAAGCTTCATGACAACCTGAAAGGAAGTGACTTGAGGAAAAATGACAGCACCACTGAGCTAGTTCTTAAACAGGGTATGGTTCTAATATGGTATCACTTAGTAACAAACCTGAGTGAATGATCTCAGTGCTGGAGCAGAAAGATCCTTGACTAGTTTGGGGATGCTGTCCACCATAAACAACTTCCCAGCATCGGAGGGGCTGTACAAAGACACACACACACAATGCGCTGATTACTAAAACTTCTTACAGGAGAAAAAATCAAACAATTCAATCTTGTGCTTCAACACCACTACGGACCACTAGCTGCATAGAAAAAAAATTCATTTCTTTCTCTTTTTTCATTATCATAAATGTCTTTATTATGGATTTCAAACTGTGTCAGAAAACTGAACGAAGGAATCATGAGCCATGGACTGGCAACTAGAAAGTAACACCTACTTTACAATGAACAAAGTCCTGAACTTCCACACCAAAGTGTCCCCACACATCTCAGGCACTATGATGATTTACACTGGCTGAGAATCTGGCCCTTCACGTACCTATCACTTGATATTTGCATTTTTCTTTGGATAAAAGAAATTCTATATTACATCAAATTCTTAAAATTTTTCACTAATCTTATAAATAAGAGGCTCATGTGAAGCAATTTCTGACAACTCAACTTTCTAGTCTTTTAAAAGTGATACACAAGAACTTTTTCACCTCCTAAGGACCAATCTCTTGGCACAACAAAAGGCAAAGGCAACCCATTTATTTTTTCAAAATAACTTGTCCCATGTATTGAAGACAAATCACACAGCAAAAATAATTGATAACATTGAAACATAATTTTCAAATACTGGGCCTTTGCCAAACAATTTGCATCAACATTACAAAAAGAAAAGGAGGACGTGTGGCACCTTAGAAGCTAACAAATTTATTTAAGCATAATGCTCAAATAAATTTGTTAGTCTCTAAGGTGCCACAAGTCCTCCTTTTCTTTTTGTGAATACAGACTAACACGGCTGCTACTCTGAAACCCATCAAAATTACAAATCTCTTATTTTAATTTTTATATACACACAAAAAGCCCTTCGAAAGAGACCATTTATTTGCTTTGGGAGCTTCAGCATGATCCCTACAGGCTATTTTGTTTAACCTCTTGCAAACAACTTCTGCCATTTTCTTTGCAAGGCCTTTAAAAATACTTGATCCACTCCAAAGTCACCATTTTACTAAGATGACCTAAGCTCTTCACATTCTTATATTTATTAGAAGGATCTCATTCTCACCTTATGGAACAGTTTGGACCCACTTTTTTTGATCTTGAGTATATCAACTTCATATCACACATGCATATTAAAAGGCCCATCTCCCTTCTGTTATCCTCAACACCTAGCTTCTGAGTTCTCTCCTGCTCACTATAGGCTTCTGCTGCAGTTCTTCTGATTAGCCCACAGGCTTGTTCAAGGCTATTAACCATGTTCCCACCTGACAGATAACCATACTTCTAAGTTACAGACTGACTCTCTGCTGATCTGGCCCAAAACGGAAAAGTGTTGATCCCCAGCCTCAGCTACACAGTGGTAGTAAGCAAAACTCTTTCCTCTTGGTAAATTGGAGAGGGTACTAGTGCTAAACTCACTCTCTTTTAACCACTTGATGTTGCCCCTCACGTCCTGTTGCTTTAGATTTGACCCACATGATAATTAACACACTAGGTCCTGATCCTGCAGCTAGCACCACACAGGTCGGCCCATGCATGCAGGATTGGGAACTTATTGTGTGCACACAGGCAACAGCCTTACTTTGCCACCAACACTTTCCCTGCCACTTGGTGCCTGCTATCTCCTGTGATGAGGAGTGAACATTCACTCTCACATACCCATGAGTAGAAGAGAAAAATGGGGAGGTGGTTACTGTGTAGATGAGTTCCCTCTCTTGCGCTTCCATGTCTATGAAATGGAGATGTTTCTTAGTTAGAAGAGCTATCTTAGTTTCCTCGATAGTGAGGTGGCGGGTAACCCCAGAAGCTTCTTTTGGAAGCTGATCATCCACAGGAATAATGTGCACTATCACCACCTAGAGTAAAGAATACAGAAAAATATCATAGGGTTGGTAGAATGTTGGAAACACACTAAATGCTCTTAGAATCATGCTTAAAGGAAACCACGAGAGTTTATTTAGTTCATATTTAAAATATTTGAACAAATCTTTTAAAATGGAAGTACATTTTTAATTTAATTTTTCCTCCATAATACATACAATTGTAATATTGGTTATTCTTCCTTATTATTTGTTTGAGGACCTTACAATTAGAGCTGGTTAAAACTCAGAATTTCTGTTTCATAGGAAATTTTGACATTTCAAAAGTTTTTTTCGTTCTCATTTGGAACTAAAACAAATATTTTTGAAATTTCCTGCAGAACAGAAACAGAAGACAAGATATTTCAACCAGTAGTAAGTAGCAGCTGTCCTAAATGATTTTATATATTCTGTTATTTTTATTTTATTTTTAAACTATTACATTGTCATGAAATAATGTAAAAATTATAAAAATAAATATAAAAGTAAAAAAACTTTTTAAAAAATCCTAACATTTTAAAATTCTAAAATGAAAATTTGGAAATCGGAAATGAAAATCCAAAATGATTTTTTTGTTTTGAAACAAATAGCTTCTTTGCAAGAATTCAGAATGGTCATATTTTTCAAAATGTTTCAATTTAGATAAAAGCAAAATTTTCCATCAAAAGCACATTTTGAAAAAAAATTCTATCCAGCTCTACTTACAGTTTACACTGTTTTGTTACTGTAATGTTGTGCATAAGCACTGGTTGTCAAATATTTCTTAAAGACAGGAGGGCACTGAACCATTTTTTTTAAACATCCACACAGAAAAAGAACTCATGGACTAATGTATAATATATAACAGAAATATAAAGGAGGGCACATTTTAAATCCACAAATCTTGGCAGTGTGCCTCTAAAATCAAGGAAATATTAAATCCAGTCAGTTCAATCCTCAGGTGGTATAAATGGGTGCAAATCTATTTACTTTAAAGTGACTACTGACAGTACTAGTTGAGGATCTAGTCCTTAGAATGAATTTGGCCTTTCATTTTAACACCTGATACAATCTCCATTAACGCCTTTGAGACCTGACAATATTCTCCCGTCAGACAAACATTAAAGAAACTAGGATTGCTGAGTTATAAATGAGGGGAGAATTTGGTCTGGAGAATTTTATTATTGGTAATATTGTGCACACGGAAAAGGACACAGCTTGGTTTTCACATCCTAGGCTGTGCTTTTAGGACTGGAAGTTAGAAAGAGGGAAAAATCACAGGGTTTTCAACAATCCACTGTAGGAAGGTATGTTGGTGTCCTGACATTAACTTCACACTCTGCAAGAAATTCTCAGACATAATACCTGTGGCTCTGAGAGATTGGGAGGGTCATGGCTATCACACAGGACAAACTCAAGGGAATCCTCAAATATTTCTCCTCCCAAGTGACGGTAGTAAATTAGTCCATTAAACAGATCTCTCTGAAGGAAGCCAGTGACAGGATACCCTGTTGAATCAAAGAATAAAAGAAAGCACATTTCATAGAACTGTTTATAATTTTAATCACTGGTAAATTTAGTCATCTTGATCCTCATAAAGAAGAGACCTGTTATACAGTTTTTCTTCTTTGTTCAGTGCATCCACTGAAAAAGATTAAAAACTCCATCTTTATATCAGAAACTTTGATAAAATTTCATAGTTGTTCAATATGAAGTAAAAGCATTCCCGGTGACATCTCTGAAGCCCAGTGATGAGGGAAAAAGGTGAATTTATACAAACAAAAATAACTATCTAACAAACTTAGCAAAGAGATTCTGTGTTCAAGTATGGAATAAAAGAACCCCCACCCCCACCATCTATTTAGCACCATCTATGCCATCCTCTGATTTTCAGCTGCGTAGGAATCATTGCAGCAAGAAAGTCTCTTGACCACCCAAATTCCTCTAGCTAAGAAAGTACAACAAACAAATATTCATAGATTGAGGTGACTCTGGGTTAAATTCTGCTCTCAGTTACACCAATGTAAATCCAGAATAACTCCATTCAACTCAAAGGATTTACACCAAGGTAACCATGAGCACAGTTTGGCCCGCACAAAAGAAAGTTCATCTTGCTGTGGATTTTTTAGATTACCTATAAGGTTCGGCCCTGGTTTCTTCATGATTTCTCCAGCCTGTGGTGGTTTAGTAACATTAAAGAGTATGTAGTCATCACTGGAGTCCATGTCAGAAGCTTGAAGCATGTAGCCCTGGATCAGAATGGTCTGCCCTTCATACAGTTCAATTACAACATTGCTGATAAGGAAAGGGGGGCTGTCATCTTTAGGCAGGATATTGATTGGAAACTTATGGCGAATACTGTGGTGGCCATCAAAGATCCTAAATACCACAAAATCCTTTGTAGAGTCACTGTCATCATGGTGGTAGCGAACAACTCCAGCCCTAAGATCAGAGACCATGAACATGAATCCTTTCTCTCCTGTCAAAACAATGAAAGAAGACGTTTCAAAGATGTGTAATTCAGCCTCAGTATGAATTTTATTAAGGGGGGGAAATACATGTCTGAGTTAGAAAAACTTATTCAGAACCTATCTAAACAGAAAGTATTAACATGGTCCAGCATAGTTACTAAGCTATGTACTTTGCTAACAGTTACAAAACTCTGGTAGCAAACAGAACTCCCCACAAGGTCAATTCTGTCATATAGACCATTTGAAGACATCAGTGTTTGCTATCTATCACTGTTTTGTAAAACATCACTCACAATTTATTTTAAGCCCAAAGAGTATATGTTCTCTGATTACAGATCAATATTTCATTGTAGGCAAAAAGTAACATCCATTATTAATTATTATTATTATTTGTTTGTACCTAGAGATCCCAGACAGGGATAGGACCTCCATTGTACTCAGCACTATATGCTCACACACAACTGTTCATTTAGGTAAAATACCTTGAGGGTCAAATTCTGACTTTAGAGCAGGGGATCTCTTCACGGGCACAGGGGCTGAATACTCTCCCACTTCAAGGTAATGGAGCACCAGCACAGCCATCTCCAGCTGCAATAGTATTTCCAGACCCTGAAATTCCCTACTGGAGGAGGGTTTCCACCATAGCTGTGGATCAAATGGTTGCACACACACAATGCCCCACAAAAAACTCCTTGTGTGGTGGCACAGAGAGAGTTGCATACAACATTACTTTACAGTGCACAACAGGAGCAAAGTTCCCCTATGGAGCCTCTCTCTCAACAGTTATCCCAGCTGCCATGCCTTGGGACCACACCAGTTCCCTGGCTTCAGAAGCCTTCCTTGATCCATAAACAGGCCCTATGATTTGGCACTTAGTATTGCCAAATAATATAACATGGCATACTAAATAGTTGGTAGAAATTCTGAGCCTAATTCAATGCCCACTGAGGTTAACAAGAGTCTTTTCATTAGTTTCAATGGGCATTGCCTTTATTAGTAATCTCTATCAAACTAGTTTTGCTTAACTGGAATGCTAAATTCCAGGTTTTCCTTTAAGGTTTGGATATCCAATTGACCAAAAAAAAAAAGATATATTGCTGAAAAGTTTATTGAGGGCAAGGTTGTGGATTGCCCTGTGTGCCCATGGAATGGATTTACTAGCATTGCTGGGAAAGCAACTTCTGTGAGCCAGATACATCTGGCTGCACAGGTATGTGGGGAGTGGGAGGGAAAGGACCGGAATATGGGAAAAGCATTGACTCTACCTCCCAACATGCCAGCTGGTGCATCTCCAGTGTACAGGGAGATGTAATCTGCTCCAGTTAAAGGGCTGAATCAGAACACCTCCCCCCAAACCAAGGAGGGAATCAGGGACCAGATTGTGATTCTGAGTCCCAGTTCTCTGTTTAGCTGCTGGGGCAGTACAGCTGCATTTGCCTTACTCATGGCTAATGGTAAATCCACAGCCCAGTCCTGAATTTATATTTACAGGGAATTCTGTGAAGTAATTATTTGTAAAATGACAACAATACACAACTACACATATATGGAAGACTCCAGACAACATCTTGCTGGAATACAAGACATATATCCTTTTGGATAACTTATCTATTGCCTCTTCCTTTTATTTTTCTTTTTTAATATTTAATTTATTGTCTTGCACATATGTGTTTAGAACTCATTTATATTTTTGCATATCTGAAAATTCAATAACATTTTTAAAAGTTTAATGATTTTTTTTATTTCAACCACAGGATGAATTTCTTTTACTTAAACATTTTCCCAAACAGAACAGCATTGTGCTAGTGCATAAAAACCAGAAAGTAAAACTGACAATCACAATGAAAGTGAAACAGAGCAGTCTCATTTCATTGTCAAGCCGAGTAAAATGTAAAATGTATCATAAATAGCAACGTAGCATAAATAGAGAAAACTCACTTAGATCTTTAGAATTCTTTCAGTTTTATAATCAAAGCTATTAATAAAAGAAGAAAGGATTTTTAAGTGTATGATTTTTATATTAATAGTTTTTCTTTTTGCTCCAAAGAAACTACATTAACAGATTCCTGGATCCTCACTCTGATCATACTCATCTATGGAGCTACACTAATGTAAAAATGGTGTTAATGGAACAGAGAATTAGGCCCGTATGTTTTTAAAGTAATAAAAACTATTCCTCTGCATTTACTGGTATAAGGAATGCTTAAGCCTGTTGTAACGGTATGCAATAACATTCGCTACGTCAAAGATTAGCACCCTGAAAAGTCTAGTTTGGGCTTGATTTACAGCAATATTGTAAAGGAGTTTAGGTCCAAAATTTGATCTATTTATAAAAACTTCTATAATCCGCTGGAGAATAAGCTCCAGATTCTAAATAATACCTGTATTTACTTAGAAGCTTTCCTCAGTTAGCAAGCTCCACTATTCTTTAGCCTCATCTTTAACACATTAGTGGCAAAGGAAAATAATTACATTTGAGCTAGGTCACATTTACTCAAATTGAGTGAATAGTTTATTGAGATATAGTTTATTTCCTTAAATTCACCTCTTTTTAGAGGATTTTTTTAAAAATACCCTGTCTTAATACTTCCCTCTACTTTATTATTATTCAATAGTAGCCAGACAGCAGAGGGAGCAAAACTATTAGGTAACAAACAGTAAAGTAACAAAACTGCTCCTAAAATAGTATTAATGTAACTAAAGACATAATCAAGGTGATTTTGATAAAGAGGGAAGGAATAAATCAGTGCAAAGCAGTACTAGGTTTTTGCTCCCTTTGTTCAAATGCTGGTCATCTTAATGTTAACTGAAATTCTGTATAGAACATAGTTTCAAAATCTTTTAAATCAGATACTGTTCAGTCATTTAGATCTTTGTGCCTATCAGTTAACCAGCTACAGAATTTTTCTGTTTAGTGTATTTGTAGTATATAACACAACACACACACACACACACACACACACACAGAGTCAGCGAAGGAAATAAACGTAAACAATTGTTTATACAAAATAAAGAAGAAGAAGTAGTAATGATTGGGCCTTTCCATCCATCTTTTCTACCCATGGGGCTCAACCATATGAGATTTGGATCCAAACTAGCCATGGTTTTGGTTTTGCTAATGTATACGGAGTTTTGCAAAAGGAAAAATATCTCCAGATTTGCTCTTCTCTACAAACAGGATAGACCAGTATAAAGACATTTGGGGCCTTACTGTCCTCCCAGAGATATTGGTTTTACATTGGTGTAACTCCATAGACTTCAGTGGTATTTAGGCATCTAACTTTCATTGATTTCAATGAGAGCTAGGGACCTAACTATCTTTGTGCATTCCACTTTAGTGGATCGAATACAATAATTTGTTTCCAATCCCTAAAGAGGAAATGGCAATTTACCTCTTACAGTGAGCCGTCCATGCTGTAAGCCGTCAACGGTAACCAAGCGAACACCCCGGATGTTGTCATTGTCCACTATTTGAAACTGTTGCCACGTGATTGGTCGGGACTGCCCTTCCAGGAGATCGAGGCCTACAAAGAACAGAAAATAGGTTCAGCAAAGCATGTGTTTATAACTGGATGGCATTCAAGGCTATCAAGTGTACCTATTGTAGTGCTTTGTGCAAATGGTCAGGAGAAAGAACAAACTAAATTCCACCAACATAATTGCCTGCTGTCATAAATATAAAGGGAAGGGTAACCACCTTTCTGTTTACAATGCTATAAAATCCCTCCTGGCCAGAGGCAACATCCTGTTACCTGTAAAGGGTTAAGAAGATCAGCTAACCTGGCTGGCACCTGACCCAAAGGACCAATAAGGGGACAAGATACTTTCAAATCTTCAGGGGGCGAGGGAGGGAAGGCTTTTGTTTGTGCTCTTTATTTACATGGTTGTTCTCTCTTGGGACTGAGAGAGGCCAGACAGAAATCCATCTTCTCCAACCCATCCTAATCCAAGTCTCCAATATTGCAGTATAGGTAAACCAGGCAAGGTGGATTACTTTATCTTTTGTTTTATGTGAATTTTCCCTGTGTTAAGAAGGAGGTTTATTCCTGTTTTTTGTAACTTTAAGGTTTTGCCCAGAGGGGGATCCTCTGGGTTTTGAATCTGAATACCCTGTAAAGTATTTTCCCTCCTGATTTTACAGAGATGATTTTTACCTTTCTATTTTTTTAATAAAATCCTTCTTTTAAGAATCTGACTGATTTTTCCATTGTTCCAAGATCCAGGGGTTTGGGTCTTTGATGATTTTGTAACCAATTAGTTAGGATATTATTCTCAAGCCTCCCCAGGAAAGGGTGTGTGTAGGGCTTGGGGGGATATTTTGGGGGAAGACGTCTCCAAGTGGGTTCTTTCCCTGTTCTTTGTTTAAAACACTTGGTGGTGGCTGCATACTGTTCAAAGACAAGGCAAAGTTCGTACCTTGAGGAAGTTTTTAACCTAAGCTGGTAAGAATAAGCTTAGGGGGTCTTTCATGTGGGTCCCCACATCTGTACTCTAGAGTTCAGAGTGGGGAAGGAACCCTGACACCTGCAAATAGGCATTTCAAAAATAACTTAAAGCCCTACTATCAGCTTTTATTTCAGGCATCTTTATTTTAGTCAAGGACCCTCAGAGCTCTGTTACAGAGGAATAAAACAGTTTGGTTCCCAGCTATCTAACAGACCAACTTCCTGCCTCAGTAAATCAGCTAAGGTATTCCTGTTGAGAGCTCATAAACTTGAATGTCAAGGAGATGGGAGGCTGGAGTTAGTGGAGTGCCTTTGGTTCTGGTATTCACTTCCTTTGTCAATGCACTAGAGCCCAAAGTTGGTTGACCTTCGAGGCACAGTGCATGGCCCAACTTTTTACTTAAGCATCCATTTCAGGTTGGGTTAGATACGTGGGTACTTTTCTCTAAGGGTAGGCTGAGGACTCTTCTTCTCAATCCTCCCTTCTATCATGACAACACTGCTGCTATGGTCATCTTCAGGTGTTAGAGATGGGTTGGCCACTGACGCTGTCTATCTCAGAGATCAAACTTATTGTTTGATTTCAAAGGAATAGCACTGGCATGAATTTTGTCCATGATGTGTTTTCAGATTCTGTTCTTAATAGTAGTATAAATGTGCCCATAGGTTTTTGAGATTAATGCAGATTTATAAATATTAGTATAAATTAATACATTAATATTGTCAAAACAGCAGATAAGGCTAGAAAAGCCACACAACACCACTTTTAACTCCATCTCCAACAGAATCCATTGGCCTGATTTAAAACAACACAACAGCCTCTCAATAAATAACATCAAAGTTTCTCCTGCGTTAGCTAAACCCACACTTTCAGATTTTAAGGCCAAAAGGGACCATTATGATCATCTAGTTTGATCTGCTCCATAACACAGAACATAAGGAAGGAAGGTATTTTTTTTAAAATGTGGCAGAAAGTAAACTGTCATTACTGTATTTAATTAAGATACAGAATATCTTGATTTTCTCATACCCCCATTTCCTGCTTCTATTACTCTGCATTTTCATTCTGCTTCATTCTGACATTTGTTCTAGCTTCTATGACTGGGTCACACCAAAATAGAGAAGGAGAAGCAAACAAACAAACACACACACAAAACACACACACATACAGACACACATCCTTTGAACTTTGAACTGGTCAGACTATGCATCCAGACCTGAACTTTGTACCTTCAACCCATCTCTGCATCAACATACATTTTGTAGCAGAATTCACTCAGTGAAATTCAATCTCACCTGTATTCCATGACACCCGAGGAGCATTTGTATCTGTTGTTCTGATGGAAATATGCACACTGATTGGTGAACTCCTTTCAAAGTAGAAGTCATGAACCTCTAACTCCAACTGTTATATATAAAAAAATACCTTTGTTGAAAAAACAGGTTGAAATATCTTTGTCTAGGTGTGTACAAAGTATATGCAGCATGCAGATAACTGAAATATTAGACTCTCTAAACTTCAAGGGATTTGGATACTGTGATAACCATAGTTATCAGTATGTTCAGTATGTTATTAGAACTCCTAGTTTTCTGTACCACCTTATAGCACTGTTTTCCTGTGTTGCAATCTTCACAGTTAACACAGGGAAAGTAAGATATATAGTTGTAAATTTATATAAATGAACAGGAAAAATACACATTTTAATTTTCACTAGGGAGGACTAAACTCACACAGGGGTTTTGCAACAGTAAATAGCTTTGGGATACATTTCCTTACTCAGCTTCTGCTTTCTAAATCTATCAGATGCTGGTAAATAAAAATGTGAGGAAAATTAAGTACAAGTTGTACAAAAAATAAAAATAAGTTTTTAAAAACATAAACATTTCCCAGGGATTCTTGAAGGTGAGCCTATCAGGCAGATTTTTAATTACAGTTTCCTGAGACAGCTGCTATTACTGCTTGAATTCCTGGGAGGGTCCCATGACCCTGCTGAACTAAAATTAACATGCCCTGTCAGCCTACTGAATCAGACTCAGGTACCCCAATATTTTACTGCATAGACCTTGTCACTCTATTTCCCTGCCTATTCCTTCTTCATCCCTTTGCCTTGCTTCTGACTTCCTGTCTTCATATATCTCGCCACTGTTAGAATGTACTTCTTTCTGCATCTCCTGACACCTGCAAATATCTACCTGGATCTCTTCCTGGACTCTTTCTTTCATCAAACTGCTTTTGAAAATACATAATTTCTGTCCTACCTCACCTCTTCTTTCTCCTTCCACAGTGTACTATTATTAAATGCTGTAACACTTAATGCAGCAAAATATTTATATCAAGAATAAAATATTGAGGAAAACATCATACAAAAATAAGTAAAACCCAGTGGCACAGACCTGACGTGAGGAACACAATTAAACACTGTTATGGGCAGCGTTGGAAAAGATGTGCAATTCATTTCTTTAGGATTTAAAATATTTCTGTAATCTTAGTCTCACAATTTGGCGTTTCTGACGACAATAGATCGATGGCAGGTCAACATTTAAAAAGGTGCAGCGGCATAGCTGCACCTCTGTAGCACTTCAGTGAAGACATTACTACACTGACGAAAGAGCTTCTCCCATGGGAATAGCTAATTCACCTCAGCAAGAGGCGGTAGCTGAGTCAACAGGAGAAGCCCTCCCAGCCACATAGCACTGTCTACACCAGGGGTTAGGTCAGTTGCCCGAGGGTGTGGATTTTTCACACCACCAAGCAATGTAGTTATATTGATGTAAATGTGTAGTGTAGACCTGGCCTAAATAAGTAGTGAACAGCAAAGAACACCTGATTTGTGTTAGACTGAGGTAAACTGATGGGTCAGAATTAGTGACACACCTCTTAATGAAGTACAGCTGGGCAGTATACTCAGCAGACAGTACCATTTAAGATTCAAAGAAATAATAAAATATACATTGGGCTTGATTCTGATCTCACTTACACCAGCAAGAAACTTGAGTAACTCCACTGAAGTCGGTGGAGTTAGCAGATGTTAAACACATCAATGAGATTGGAATCAGGACTATTGTCTGTATATAATATAAAGAATTTTCCACTAGGTTGCAGAGGTGATTTGCAGTAAATAGTGACCTGAGTCGATACAGAGAATGTGACTCTTGTAGTACCTGAGGCAAGAATGTATGAAAATGTGTGAAAGGAAGTCAGTGCTCAACAAATGATGGGCAGGGATGTAGAGAGATAAGATCCCTTAAGTGATACATTTTGGTCACAGAGTAGCAGCCGTGTTAGTCTGTATTCACAAAAAAAAAAGGAGTACTTGTGGCACCTTAGCGACTAACAAATTTATCTGAGCGTAAGCTTTCGTGAGCTACAGTTCACGATGAAGTGAGCTGTAACTCAAAAAAGTTTATGCTCAAATAAATTTGTTAGTCTCTAAGGTGCCACAAGTACTCCTTTACATTTTGGTCAGTCAAGGTTGAGCTCTACAGTAGACTGAAGGGACATTTTAGAGGGTCTATGGTGGCTCACCAGAGTCACAGGATTCTCTTTCATGGGAGTCCCAGCAGTAACAGCAGCAGACTTCAAAGAAAAATGTAATAAAAATATACCTCACATTTTAGTGAGGTATGTTTCCGATCAATAGAAAGATTCATTTTGCTCATAGATACCTATTACAAATGAGCACCTCTATCAACAACTTACTGAATGCTAGACAGGGGGAAAATAAGAGGCTCTGTATGTCCCATTGTTACCTCATAATTCCTCCTCTCTGTATGGCTATTGTTTGGAGGCTGATATGCTATAAGCATCTCACTGAGATCTTTCCACGTGAAGGAGGTGATAGGCTTGGTATGGTCTAACAGATGAGTGATGTAGCCTTGTGGGGGTGGCTTGGTAATGTTGAACACTAACAGGGATTTGGGTGTTTCACTGTCTTCAGCATCCACCGTTGTTGTTGTCATGGGGCTCAAAATAAACTGGTCCACCTCCAGGATGAACATAGCCATGAAGGCAGCTCTGGGGTTTTGGTTAGGAATGGCACCTTTGATGCGGACAGGGAGCCATGCATGCTCTGTCTATGAAAGGAAGAAGAGTCAGGGTAAAATATAGTTCAAGTAAGATTTTATATGAGTACTCCAGTGGTATTTAAGCACACTGTATGCCGAAGGTTAAGCACATGTTTATTTCCTTTGTTGAACTGAGTCCTAAAGAACTAACCCACTGGTTTTCAGCTTTTTTTATGTTGGGGTTCCACTGCCATTTTATGGGAAGGGCAGGATAATCATGACCCTCACATTGAGAACCTATAAACTATTAAGGAGCTGCTTTGGCCCCACCCCCTGAAGCTGCAAATAATGCCAGGATTGGAGGAGGAATTAAAAGGAAGGAAACTCCACTCAGACGGTGGGAACCCTGGGAAGGTAACAGGCTGTTGAGCTCCCTGTTCCCCAGGAGAGGTCTGCCAGCCAATAATGCCTCTGTTCTTGCAGAAAGGAGGGCACAGATCCCCTAGGCTAAGTGGGAAGAGACTGAGACTTATACTGGAGACCCAGTGGACTCTGGGGCAGACTGTGAATATTTCCAAGGCACTCTGAAATGAGAGAGGCTGATACCCTCACTGAAGCGGCCTACGGGTTTCTTGCTTTTCGTTTTTGCTTTTATTCAACTTTGGTTGCTGACTGTAGACGGTTTTGTTTGTTTCACCTGCGATCCTGAGAGGGGAAGAAACAGCCAGAAGGCCTTGGCTGGAGGGTTGAGCACTGGCCCTTCTAGACTGACATGCCCCACAACACCTTCAGGGGTGTGGGCAATTAGAGCCACTCACCTGTGCTCCCCATTTAGCTCCAGAAAGGGGTGCTCTTCCCAGAACAGATTCATGACAGCATCTCAAAGTAGTTATGCTGACATTAACTAATGCTCACTGCCCTACTGTGATGTAGGTAAGTGGTATTATCTGCAGTGTACAAATAGGGACACTGACTAACAAAGATACTAAAGACAAATCTAATTTGGGGTTTTGGGTACTCAACTTGAGATGCCAAGGGCCTGATTTTCACAGGGGCTGAGCATCTGCAGCTCCTATTGACTTCAGCTGAAGTTGTGGGTCTCACGGCCAGTGCAAATCAGTTCTTCAATATCTTAAGTTGGGCTTCCAAAATTACTGTCTACTTTTGAAAAACTGGTCTTAAGTGATTTGGTCAGGAAGGTCACTTTAGTAGCAGGGCTAAGAATAGAAGCCTTGACCTTGAGTCCTGTACTTTAATCACTACACAGGCTCTCACTATGAGATTATTACACAAAGCAATTCAGTTACTGATAATGGTTGTGATGTCATACATAACCATTTTTCCTATTCCTCACCATCCCACTCCTTCCCTTCCTGCCCCTTTTTATATTTAGTGGTTGCTTCTCTGAGTATTCAAGTTATTGGGTAGCATTTGTCCCCAGTGTAACTCCATTTACATCAGTGGAATTATGGCACCCATTAATTTGGCCATTTCTACTCACACAAATAAAATCATGAACACGACAGAATATCAGAAACTACACAGCTGTATAAAACTCTACCTTGTGCAGAGTTTTGCTTCTGCTGTCTGTGAGGTCCAGCCTGATAGGAATATAATCAATGTTGGGAGAAGGAGGGTCAAGATGCTGATATCTAATTCCCTTCAGCAAAAATTCCTCACAGCTCATTTTGGTGTTCTGAATCACCTTCAGTTCTGGAACACAGTTCCCACTCGCACACCTTTGACTTGTTCTGTGCTCTATAATCCAATAGAAGCTGTAGTAAAATATTTGTTTAAACAATAAACTTGATAAACAGTACAGAAAAGCTCAATTTAGCTCAGCTAAAAGTGCAATAAAAGGGCAATGTAACATAGTATAGGACTCCTTTTCCTCCTCTCTCTCCCTAAATAACAAGTGTGTTGGGTTGACTGACATTTCCCAGCTCTAACTTCAGTTTCTTTGTTGTGTTTCTGGTCAAGTTAGCCTTTCATTCTGGCTCAGATATTAATCCAACAACACCATGCCCAAAGCCTAGAAGCTTTATCGTAGATCTTCAGACAAAGACATAGCCAATTTTGGAGGACTGAGCACGTCCATTTTAACTTCCATTTTATCCCTAATATCCTCCTACTCTCTCTGACTCTTAGTTGCATCACCACATCCATTTTAAGTAATAGATCTTAGCAATGCGTATGAAGGAAACTATTGTGGCAGGTATTCTGCCCACTCTCTTTGTAAATGTTAATACAAACAATTAAAGCATATCATACTGGATCTAGGGAAGAAGCTATGAGGTTGATCTCCACGAGGCTCTTCCTTCTGAGGTTCTCCAATGACAAGTTGACCATGGGCTGGTAGAAGAGTTTCTAAAGAGGCAAGTCTGATGGTACAGTCCAGGTTTGTCTTCTTGTCATAGTCAAAAGTGAGCACATTCTTGTCAATCTCCCTGGACAGGCCATAAAACTCAGGGACCTCCAGCACATTGGTGTTCATTTTGATGATATTACAATCTGGCTCAAGTAATTGCACTTGAAGGATGAACATTTCTGTGAATGTTTCCGTTTCTGTAAATCTGTCGAGGATAAAAAATAATTAGTAATATGTCATTCCAACTTCCCTCTATTGGCTGTGAATTCAGCATGATCCTCAGCTCTGAAATTCCCCATTTCTGCACATCTCCTTGTCACCACATAACTAGGTGGTCAAGTTCTATGACCCTGATAGAGATGCAGGACTTTTCTCCTGACTCACCCTGATATTGAGGGCTCTGGCTTGGAGGTGCAGAGTTATTTCCATGGACTCATCCCAAACCAGGTCTTTCTTATTTGTTTGAATCCAGGATAATAAAGGATTTGATTGTCTTATAAAGCATATAGAATTTAGGGCAGGGACAAAAGGGTCTCAGGAAACAATGGTGAGAACAACCAAGCTCAGGGAATTTTATGGCAGCTGTCATGTAGGTGAGCTATAAAGGTGTTCCCAGAAATACATGAGTGAGTTTGCACCCTATCCATTGTATGTGCACTATGCTAGGAAACACAGGGTAGGAATGCTACCTACTTACATGCCATTTCTATGACATTGCCAGTATATGCCACTTCTTCAGATTTACCACAGCTGAAATTTATCAGTGTCTTCTCACCTTGATTATTTCGACTCCCTTCTCTGAGGCATCTCCAAATCTTAGATCTCCAGACTCCAGAAGGTGCAGAATATTGCATCCTACCTTTTCACACATATTAAAAACGTGATCACGCCACTCTCATGGTCAGACTCCACTGACTCCCTATTCATTTCAGAATCCAGTTCAAAATTGTTCTCCTTGTTTTAAAATACTCCCAAGAACTTGTTCCATTTATCTCATTGACCTGATTTCTCTCTCTCTCTCTTTCCCACTCCCACACGACTATTCCAGTTTCCTCCTCTTCCAGTACTGGCTTCCTCTCTGTTTCTTCACACATCCTTACTATTACTGATCCACAAATCTTCTTCTTTGTAGCTCTTGCCATCTGGCTGTGCCTTCCTGTACCTCCTCTGTACATGCTAATGAGATCAATTAGAAACCGTGTATCATCCTCTCATTGATCTGTCTCTCTCCCTGATGGACCATGTGATCTAACATTACACTGTTCACATGTTTATGGAAGTTAGACCTGCACATCTGATGTGATAAAAAATGTTACACCTTTAACATCAAAATGGACACAGGACTCTAAAAGACTTGAATCTCAGGGAGGATGGGAGGAGAAGATCAGTGGAGGTCACCCAAGGAAGAGAAAGTGATAAGCAAAGAGAGAGGTGGTAAAAGACAGAGCCTATATTGAACCCTAACATGCTACAAATTCCATCAAGGGAAACATTCTATCCCCCAATCTTGGCACTTTAATCCGCTCCAATTCCTATATACCATTGCTTTGGGGCATGGACAAGAAGGATGATCCAATGATTAGGGGACTAAGGTCTTGGAAGGTTCTGCTGTGCTGAAGACTTCCCATGTGACCTTTGGAAAATCACTTAGCCTTTTTGTGCCTCAGTTCTCCAGCTGTCAAATGGGGTTAATAGTATTGTACTATCTCATAGTGATGTTGTGAGGATAAATACGTTAAAAACCTATGTTGCCCCAATTACCATCATATCTGAGAACCTAGTGCCATAAATAGAGAGAATGTGGTAGAGTGGCAGAAGGCAAGTTTGATATACTCCTTTAAAAAAAAAGAGAACAAATTATTTAAAGCCCCAGTGGAAAGGACAGGGATAGAACTGTTGTGCATGGCACAATGAGGATTCTGTGCCTGGAACTGAACAGCTGTTAAAGCAGAAAAGGGCTGCTCTAATTTATACCAGAAACTATTTCATGCCCTGATACAGCAGAATCCAGTGGGCATAAACTCTCAAGATAATATGTTTTTGTTTCCCATCCAGGAAAATGATATCTAAAGAGGGATCATCAGAATTATTTACTGCCTGATTGTCATTTCCTTGCTTAAATTGAATAGTACCTTACTCCACAAGAAATCCCATTGACGTCAAAAGGATTACTTGTGGAGGAAAGCATTGCTCAGTGGGAGCAAGGGTAGCCAAATCTGACCCTTAATGTCTGTGCAGCACTTTGAGAATGTGATGCATTTTGTAAGTGCTGTTGTCAGTATTAACAGTAACAGGAAGAATCAGTCAGTTTCTGTAGTGTACAAAAAGAAAAGGAGTACTTGTGGCACCTTAGAGACTAACAAATTTATTTGAGTATAAGTTTTCATAAGCTACAGCTCACTTCGTCGGATGCATCCGACGAAGTGAGCTGTAACTCACGAAAGTTTATGCTCAAATAAATGTATTAGTCTCTAAGGTGCCACAAGTACTCCTTTTCTTGTTGCGGATACAGACTAACATGGCTGCTACTCTGAAACCTGTAGTATACAAATAAACCAATGTTTAGTAATGTCAACGAATATGTTATCAGAGTGTTTCTTGTATGTATTTTGACATATAATACTATAAATAGATAGCAGCATGGGTTATTGGTTAATGATGCCTTCCAGTGTACATAAGTAGTTACTGCATATATAAATGGAAGAATTTTTATTTGCCTGGAAAATGGACTTTTTTTCTTCATGAAAAAGAGTTGTTTTAATAGTGATAATAATGCATAATGCTTCAGTGCTGCTTACCTGTACAGCCTAAGCATGACCATGTCTTCATCCAAAATTGGACAGCCATTGTGAGTATACTTGACTTCATTAGGAAGGAAATGACAGTCAAATACCTATTGAGATGGAAAGACTAGATAAGTAAACGCTGTCAAGAATGTCAGGTTCCAGCATTTCCTTCTTCTGTTCTCTGATTGTCAGAGAAGTGCTCTTAGAACAAAGATACTTTTTAATCTGTATTTTGTTTCTACAAAACAGGAGTCAGACTTTGGTTGTTCAGTGTGTGACAGACTATCCACTTCCTGAACCAACTTCACTGAATAAAAGTTAAACTTCACTGAATTAAGTTGACCATCTTTGTAGGTCATTATATTAGAAATACAAAGGTTTATGTACTATTGTGAGATTGTATGGAACTTTATCAGGAAGACAAGATTAATGCGATCTCTGGAAGATATTAGGAACATCCAGGGTCTTTTTTGGAACAATAAGTGTGAAGTGGATTTCCTAGGAAATATCTTGGGGTGAGAGGAATGTAAATTCTCCCCTCCAAAGCCAAGCTTTTCAAGATACCCATTGTGTAGGAACAACCTGTTCTCAAAGATCCCCAAACTGTATAAAGTGTGAGTTAAACATGGTGTGAGCATAATGCGTTCGAGCTGAAACTATGATGAACTGGTAATCCCAAGAACTCCCCTTGGGTGGAAGGTTGGAGGACTGCTTCTGCCAGAATCCATGTTAGGGTTGGGGTTAATTCTGGTAAACTCATTAGCATGCATGCTTGTTCATTTATTATTTTTAATATGTTTTCTCTGTAATTTTTTAGTAAAGTCAACAAATATGTTATCAGAGTGTTTCTTGTATATATTATCTTAAGAATGAAGTAGGCTTGCATAGGAAGTATTGTGTGGTTCTTTATAACTGTAGCAATTACATCTATTAACCATTTCTGAAGGAAAAGCAAGCAGGTATCCTTGGGCAACGTGTCTGTGCTGGGAAATACACAGTGAAGGCAGGGAACTGTGCAGCCTGGAAATACACCAGTCAGAAAGGAGAGATACGTGTCTCCACACGGAAAGGCAATGGCTGGGGAGCTGGAAGCCTGAGAGTGGGTGCCCTGGCTGGACTACTAAAGGAAATACAGGTGCAGTTGCCCTGAACTGTGGTACAGAGTTAGCAAAAGAAGCAGAGATATATTGGGCACCAAGGGGCTACTGGTATTCTACAATTTTAAAAAGAATACACGTTAGTTTCAGTCAGAGCAGCACACACTTAAGTTCCATTGACGGGATGTGCTTGAGTGGTTCGCAGAATAATGATGGATTCGCGCACATACTCAAATGCTTTGTTGAATTAATGCTGGATGTGAAAGCAAAGATGCATGTCATCAGTGTATCTATCACAGGAGGCAACTCTCCCCTAAAAGTATTGGGCCTTCCATAATCAAAAGCAGCAGCTCTTCAGCATTCAGCAATCGGTCAACCCTTAGATAATAGAATAGTCGTTAACTAATGCTGGATGAAAATACTGCCTTTTGTTTCTTTCAGTAAATTCCACAAAACTAGAATTTACATTATATTTATATTATGAAAGTATTTACATTGCAATAGGTTGTCAACATTTAAAAATATAATGTGAATTTCTGTTGCCTGTTGTTCTTGTCAACTTGAAGCCAGGTGGTAACTGTCATTTGTTTCTGGGGGTCTTCAAATATATCCCCTGACTTTAATTTTCATAAATAGGTACACAGCAGATAATATTGTAGTTCAGTAACTAAAGAGTTAATTTGTTCTCCAAGCAGATCACAGGTGGGTTAAGATAGACTTAACTGGCTACAGTATCCTGGAAATAATCAAACCAGATTCATTGTTGCAACAAATGTTCTACCTTTTACTTGTGTGGAAGTAGCTTGTGAGAAATGTGCTGATTACGCTACTTTTTGAATCTCTTGTTCTTTTGAATCTGTCTTCTATGTCTAAGAAAAACTAAGCAATCCCTAAAAGTGTGCCTTGTGATTTTTCAGTCCATAACATAACAGTGAACAACTTTATCAGCCTTAACCTGCCTTTCTCTTTTCTTTTTAGTGATGACTTTGTTAACATACAAACATTAATCAAAGTATTGTGAAATACATGTTCTCTATTATAGAGTAGATATTTAAATATTATTTTAATTAGTGAACTAGAAAGTTAATTGAAGTTCTCAAATCATGATGTTAAGAAAGAATACTCAGCTGAAGTTAGGACCATTTGCCTAAACAACAAATATGCACAGTGTATAATTTTAAAAAACCCTTCCTGCATGCTAGATCTCCACAGTTCAGTGTTGCACATTAAGGGTCAGCTTCTCAGCTGGTGTAAATCAATGTAGCTCCTTCAAAATCCAGGGCATTACACTGATCAACACAGGTTGAGCATCTGGCCTCAGTCTGAGAACCCAGTTTTCATCATGAATCTCTGGTTTAGGCTGTGTGATCCACCAGAGGATAAGGTTTATCTTATGAATAAACATTTTTACAAGACATCATTAGTTCTTGTTCTTAACTGATAACAAGGGAGATTTTTTAAAAAATGAAGAACCTTTCTACATAAGCCTCCAACCATTGATAGATAGTGATTATAAAATAAAGGCACAATCTGCTTTGCTAAAAGAAACATCTGTTTTATGTTTCATAATATGTTCTCCTTTTATACGAACAGGCAACTGTAATTGTCTATAAATTTCCTAAGCAAAACAAAGGAGAGCTAAATCTTTTCCTAATTACTGTCTAGTTTTATTTTTTCCACTTCAACTGCTTTTCAATTACAATTTATAATTAAATTGTCACACATTCCTATTACATTACTCACTTTAATGACAATAAACCATATCAGACTAGAGACAGTTTCTGACTGCAGCATTTACTGCCTAGGACTCTGCCTCCCAAAGTCATGTGATTATATTAAAAGCTTTCATTTCAAAAAAAGTTTCTAGCCCTGATGGTTGCAAATAATAGATCGAAAACATGAGCTGAGTGGAAGTGTTGCAGTGACGTCTGCCTGAGTCTGCAGACAGCCTCCAGCAAAACGAAGAGCAGCAGAGGCTAGAGTCAAGGATGAAGCCATGTGATTCCAAATCCAACAGCAAAGCAGAGCAGGCCCGTTCACACCAGACTAGACCCAGGAGGCCCTGTTGGTGCTGTTACTACCCGAGGGTGCCACCCTGCTGCTTGTTGATAAGGAGGGCCACCTTCACCAGTCCAAGAGGGTGCCCTCCCAGCTCCTCTGGATGCTGGGGGATTGGAGAGGAGGGCTCCTTGCTTTGGCTGTTGCCTCCTCCAAGTAGCCAAGATAGAACAGAGCCTCCCTGCCACCTCCCTGGAACAGAAGGCCTTATGAGTAGGGTCCTGGTCACTGAAGGAAGAGGAGGAGGTGAGGATGAGAGGACAGCTGCTGGCTCTGTTTTCCAGGTGTCCAAGAATTAAGGTTGTGGTGAATACACATTCCCAGTGCTCCTGGAGAAGTGGCTCCAATCTAGTGCTTGGCACAGCTCGGGATAGGAATGCAGCTTAGGGTTGCATTATGTTGCCTTCACTCCCTGGAGCCAATAGATTCAGGCAGCTCCCAAAGTAAGTTACAACATCTTTAGGTCTGCTCTAACTTTCACCCAGCTGCCTGTTTCTCAAGGAGCCACTCCAGCCCTGGGGGATTCACTAGAGCATAGAGAAGTCCTGGCCACTCCCCTCTTTTCTCCTACACATGCCCCCAGCATCAAAGGGTCCAAAAGGAGGGGCATGTAGAAGCTAATTCAGGGTCTCTGAACCACACAAGGACTTTTCCACACTGGGGAAATCCTCCCTGAGCAGTTAAACCATTTCTACAACTCCTTTGTGTCACCTGAGTGGCACAAAGAAGCTGTAGTGGGAGCAGCATGTACAGGAGTAATACCCCAGCACCACTACTCCAGCCTTCTCCCTTTGCTCTTATAGTCTGCACATGCACAGAGACAAAATGTATCTCTCTCTCAAAGTTTTGGTTCAGTTTAGATAAGCAACTCTGATGTGAAAAAATTGTTATCCAGACCACAAATACTTGAAGAAAGAGATTTACTCTGGGTAGTTTGATACTTCTACTTGCAAAACGAGGAAGCAAAGAGAAGATTATACATATATTAGATTGCATATATTAAAGTTAACCCTACCTTTTCCAATCTTGGGGGGAAATACGATTTGATTATGGTTTGTTTTGAGTCTATTCATCTTTTATCAGTGCCAGTTTGTCCATGCTTATTACTACCAATAGCTTCTTTCTAATAAACTTAGATGGTGGAATTTACCAGAAAGATTAGATGAAAGGTGATATATGAAGTACACTTTGATGTTGCTACATATTAGAAATGTAAAGAGATAACAAAATCCTTTTATATATTTCCCATCTGTTAGTAATCTGGTGGTTGAGAAGCAAAACAAATAACACTTTATGCAATGCGCTTAATGTATCTGATGATTATTTTTTAATTGCTCCCAATGTAGTGTCTGCGTAACTAAAATGTAAAGAGTTTTAGTCTTCTATGCATTACCCTAGGGACACTGGTTATCCTCACTAAACACAAGCAAGCAGCTGGTAGGCTACACACTGGCTCCTAAGAGAAAGTTTTGAAAGAGCTGCTGATTTAGTTCACCACCTTGGAAACCAGATACTGGTCAACTCCACCTTCATGTGCAGGTGTTACTGAATTCATGAACAAAATGTTTTCAGCACTAGGGATATAATTCTCATCCAACCAGCTATTTTTAATAAAAAATTAAATCTCACTCACAAAGGTGGTGTATTACTAGGCCTGTTAATTATTACCCCACCCTTTCAGATGACCGTTCCTTATAATAAAACTATTTCATGGCCTTTAAGACACACACACCCTACCCAAGAGACAACAGTACAGTAAAATTCTGATCCTACATACCTGTGGAGTTAGTTTCCCAACCCTCTGTGTTATTGGCTCATTAATCACAACTTCCACTTTGCAAGCATCTTTCTCTCTGGGAATGGAAAACTGCAGGTCACCTTCTGACAGGAAGACAGACTGGCCCTTCATCACTTTCACTCCAAGGTTGACACTGATAAAGGAGGAGCAGACGCATCTCAGGATAACAGCGAGCAGTGGAAACAAACTGCTATTCTCAAAAGGCTTCATATTATTAGGGAAATCGAGTTCCCTTCAACTAGTAAAAGTCCTAAACAAAAGAGGTCTTCTCTTCGTTCTCCAGCAGAGTTTCACCATATAATCAAGGGGAACAACTTTAGTCGCAGGCAATAACGTACTGTATGTTTTCTATTAAGATATGCCCTTGTGATTGAAATTTGGACAAGGGCGCCTTTCAAAGTCTTCTTGGGCTTTAATAAAACTCGTTGATCAATCGTGACAAAAATGATGGATGTGCTTTCAGCATGCTTTAAATGTCTGCTAATCCTGCAAAAGATAGAGGAAAAAATGGCATGAAGCAGTGAGCATCTATTGAAAAGACAGGCAAAGAGATCTTTCATCAGTCCCACAACTGCTGGTCATGTCAAATAGTAAACTAACTTGACCTCTAGGCAACATTAAGTAGTCAGAAAATGGATAATTTAAAAATGGCACCATCTCACTCAACAGATCTGCTCCTTATATGAATTCTGAGATGTTCCCGCTGACTTGAAGTATACAAACACACACACTAAATCTGGAGTACATATAGAATCCTATATACAACTACTTTTTACTACTGATAGCACTGCGGCGCCAACTCAGCTAGAAGAGACTGAACTGGATTCTAGTCTGACTGGTGTATCAAAACAATAGCTACGTAGGTTCCAAATGGAAATAGAAATAGTTCTCCAGATTCAATATATCTGAACAAAGGGGAGTGGAGCAGCTGTCTGTTTGTTAAATCTACCACTGCATTGCAATGATACATTGGAAAAAAAAATCACTAGCCTCCAATTTAATAGATCCTACCAAGACCCAATCCTTTATTCTCCCTCTGCTGGCTCAGCTGTAGCAGGTTAACTGGAGCATGAACATAAGTATATGGCATGATGTTGCACTACAACATTAAAATTGTTGTTGCTGCTCCTGTCAAATCTGAGAAGAGGCTGATGCAACCAATCTATCAATGGAAAAGGGAAATATCTGTAGGGAAAATGAATTATTTTCAAATATGTCAGTGAAAACAATAGGAAATAAAAATTACTTAATGTCTCTTAAAGCTCTTAGTTAGAGTTAACCTTCATCCTTCTGAGGTGGATAAACTGAGTACCAGTAAGTTTATTTTGCCTGTGGTTCTTTGAATGACATGTTTATAAATGAAGGATCTTTTTAAAAAGCAGCTGTACTCTTCTCAGGAAAAACAGTATTTCTAATGTCAAAAAGTCCACCTAGCTAGCTAGGTGTTTAGTTGACCCTCATCGCCTTAACACCTGAAAGCAGAATTTAAAATTTCCCAAACTAATCAAGAATGTTTCACAAAGTTTAGAGAATGACAGTATTTTAATTAAATCTGATAAGCTCTTAAACATCTCCATGATGGGAAAGCTACAGGTTCTGGCAGACATTCCTTAAGTTTCTATGAGAAATTTACTCTCACTCCCTATTTATACAGAATGTCCAAACTAATGAAAGTTGTACTGCCACCAGTTGTCTTTCCCCCAAAATGATAAAAATCCAGAACTGCCCACCTCTCATTGCCTCCCTTCCTTAATGTCAACAGTTAAGTCCTTGCTAAAGTGTTTCCCAGTAGACTGGCCCCACTGCTCCCTACAATACTGATCAGTCTGGCTTTATATTTTATTGAGCAGCCAACAGTAGTTGTAGGAAATTGTTAAACATTATTTATTTCCTACAATACCACAAGACTGAACCACTCACTTTGGCCTCAGTTCAGCAAGGCACTTAAGCATGTACCTAGCTTTAAGCATGTGACCTCAATGGAACTACTCACATTCTTAATTTTAAGCACATGATTAAGTTCTTGGGCCCTCTAAACTTCAACTCAGAGAAAACATTTGACTATTTCCTAGGGTGGTGGGGTTTTGTTTATTTGTTTTAATATATATTTGCAACCCTAGAAGCTTTCACTTTTGGTCTCAAATTATATGCAAGGGTCAGACTATTTCAGCAAAATCCAACTCTGACAGAACGGGCTAAGAACATACAACCAGAATCCTTTAAACTTGCAACAGCGACCTGTCAGAGTTTTTCATTAGTCCCATCATTGGTCCCAATTGGTCACTGAGCCCCTAGCCATTGCCCTTTGATCATCTTCATTTACTGAAGAAGTTAAAAGTGCCAGCCATGAACATAAGCTTTCACTCTTGGCTAACAACCTGCTTATACACTTCACCTCTCCTTGAAACTCTCTCTGTCAGGTATGAGATCTGCTTTTTAGGGAAGTTGTCCAGCTTGAAAACTAACTTAAATAAATCAGCAGTCACCCCCCACTAAACCTTGAGAAAAGATACCAATCACATCACCAGCAGCTACTTCTACTCTCTTGGAGAACAGACTGTTGAACAGTAGGAAACAGATTTTATATAAATTCCCATCTATCTTTTGGAGTGCCTTAAAATCCTCTAAGCGGTAAGATATAGTATCAGGTCCTTCTACCCCTTCCCCATTTTGTATTCCAACCCCACAAATTCTCCAACCTGGTCAAGTCTGAATAAGAATGTGGGTAGGGAGCACCAAGGGTTGCCCCTACCCACCTCCATAACCGATGCAAAGGTAAGCTTGTATACAAATATGTGACTGGCTGCGGACCTGCCTGGGGACAGAAACACATTGCAAATATATTTCTTCTCTGCTGTGTCCCTTCACCACTATGTGATTCAGCACCATCTCACCACATAACAGTGAGACCCATGATAACAGCTAACGACCTGATGAGCCTCCTCCTCCTAGTGTACTTCAAACATTGCATCCAGTGTGCTCTGCAGTATTTGCCTGCTGAGTCCCATCAGTGGTGCAGTAGGTATATTGTTAGTAATTAGCTAATGTGTACTGTCCTTAACTGGATGGAATCAGACTACTCAGCTGTGTGTCATAGGCCGTATATAGCTAGCAATTCATGGAAATACTTCTTTAGTTCAAGAGGTGGAATTCTGAGCTTTCATAGTAGGAGGATCTTACTATGATCCTACGCCCACATTGATGTGAAGTTCCAAGTGACTGTGGTATCCAACATACGATAATTGTGAAAATTTAGGTGGCAAAGATTTGTTACAGCATTAATTTATAAAGTGTGTTGGCATCTTTCTGGATTAAAAACGGTGTTATAAGAAATCATTACCACATCAAATTCAGACCAGGTGTAAGTACAGTTCCACTGGCTTCCCCAGAATTGGACTCACTCACAGTTGGTCCGGATTTGACTTCAAGAAGGCAAGTAATTTGCTGAGCTGATTAGAGAACAAATTGATTTATGTTGTTGCAAAGTATTTTAAATAGTCTGCATTTCATCTGTGCTGTACATTAAGAATGACAAGGTCAAGCTTTTAAATACTGGCACTGAAAATGACTTGGCATATGACTCTACCTTTTTTCTACCTTTGTGTCCCAATAAGCGCAAATCAATCAAGTATCTTCCTTTTCTTAGAAGGGTTTTCTTCACGTTACATCATTAGAGGATTAACAGTTTCATGAAAAATATCTGCAAAAACTTTGGAAACAACAGATTTTACAAATGTGAACTTAAATACTTAACTCTGAGAAAGACCAAAATCAAAAGCACATTGCAGTAATGTATTCTGGCCCACCTGACTTATAGAATGTAAACGTATACAGTGAAGATTTATGAATGATCACAGTGAATGAGCAAGTTACTCTGTTAAAACCATGGATGCAATAGTCTACATTATTAGCTTCCTTGTAATTTCACCCATAGCAGAGGCAGGTAGACTCAACTCCTCAAAAGACTGTCATACCACCCACCAAGATGGCAGCTGAAACAAATATTTCCTTTGAAAGCTCTGGGATGTCTTGAATTATAGGATGACAAGTGGGGCAAAGTGCTTTGATTCACACTCAAGTTCCTGATCGGTTTATATGTTGTAAAATACATTTTCTTTTCTCTTCAAGAAAAAAATCCATATAACATTTTATTTAATATGGGTAGCCAGCTAGCATTGTAGATGACTTGTTTCACTTCCTGAGTTGCCATCTGCAGTTCCTACACGTGGTGTTTCCAAATCAGCATTTCCTAACACATACAAACAAGGGCCACCCAGGACAAAAATAAATCACCATAATAAGTGCAATTATTCAGGAATGAATAGAAATATATTCTCTCTGTTCATAACTATGTACATTTGTAACTTGTTCCGAAGGAAAAAACCCTCCAAATGTACTTACTTGCAGTTTATTTAAACAGCTACTTAATCCACCTGGACATCTTTTTGGATTTCAATTTATTTACTAATCTGAATTGTTTCTGCAGTACATGGTGCTTTATGGAAAAATAAAAGGAGACAAAGTCTCCACAGCTAAGAAATTACAGCCCAGGAGCCCAGTCATTCAAACCCTTAATGGGATAACTCACCTGAGGAAGGGGCTGCAAGATTAGGCATTAAATTACCCTACACAGATGGGTAATGGTTATAACTAACAATTGAATCTGGATACCTGTTGTTGAAGTTTGGCATGTATCTTGCAGTACCAATTATTAGAGTATATCAGCTGTAATCCTGGTATCCTTAGAATGACACTTCATCCCAGCCTCTAAGCATACCTATAGTGGAAACAGTTAGGGGTCTTCCCTATTGCCATACCCTCTCTTTGCTAGAGGACATTAACAGTGGGAGGGGTAGGTCAAGGAGTGGAATGAGATAACTCCCTGGCTTCAGTCTTGAGGAGAAACTTCTATGCTGAAGACAGAAGTCTGTAGAGGGAGTTGAAGAGATAATGCTAGCTCTAGCATGGCCTTTCCTACTGCACTTTTGACAATTCATGAGTGCTGCCATGCTGCAGCATTTAAAGCTGTGCATTGACTTCCAAAAGACAGAATGACTGTAGATTAGATGCATAACATTTTCATCTATGCAAGCCAATGCAGAATGAATGAGGCACAACTATTATAGAACTGGGACTGCTTCTCACCTTTTAAACCTTTGCCCAGTTACAGATAAGATACCAATTTCTTAAAACACAAAGGGTGTTTAGGTAGGAAGAGCATGACTACTGATTTTTGGGTTTGACTAGAACATTAACTATTCTGTAGCACTTTGTCAATGATTGCAAGGGGTCAGGCCCTCAGGTTTACATCTGACCCAACTGATGGCATCTCCAGTAGTTCAGAGCTCTCTAACAGGGTCATTGTTTCACACTGAAAACTTTTCTTTTAATCCACAGACAAGATACAATCAGATACAGGGATGAACTGATAGGTATGTCCCCTGAAGTATTATTAACAGAACCCAACACTATTTAGCTTGCAAGACATGATGGAATCAGAGCCTGGGCAGTGTGACTGCAGGATGAGAACTAGTTAAAAATTGATATTGTTTGGGAACATTATTGTTTACTTTATGTGCTATCTGTGTGCCTGAAAAAGTGAAGAGCCCTACTGTCTATCCTGATAAGAAGCATTTCTAGTGTCTGGGTCATAATGCTGCTTTCCCCCACATCCTACTTGCATGTATTTCTTGACTCTGACTAAGAGTGAGCTGATCTATTTTCTATGCTCCTGGACACTGTTCCATAAACTCAGGGCAATGACATAGGTAAATATGCCAGAAGCTGGGAATGGACAATAGGGGATGGATCACTTGCTGATTATCTGTTCTGTTCATTCCCTCTGAAGCACCAGGCATTGGCCACTGTCAGACGACAGGATATGGGGCTAAATGGACCTTTGGTCTGACCCAGTATGACCATCCTTATTTGCTCTCATGCAGAACTAGTTGCCCTGTGTCAAATAGTAAGGGGGGGGGGTGCAGGAAGAGGGCTAATCAGAATTAGTCAGCTTTTGCCCATTACCCCTGGAAAACATGAGTGAAGAACTTGGCTTTTTTTATGGGAGGATGGGGGGGGGCAGAGTATGTGGAGGGGCATGGCGTGGGAAGCTTCTTTGCTTTGAAATGCTGGATGATGGACCTATTGTCACTGTCTGTCATAGGCTTGTTTTAATCAATTGTACCTGAAGGTGTAATACTAACAGACCCCGGTCGTCGGTGGGTGAGATCGAACCTGGGGCCTCTGAAGCTTAGCGCATGAGCATCTACCACATGAGCTAAAAGCCAACTGCCTGTTAGCTACGGCTGTAGAGCAGACTCATTTTATATCTCTCTCTAAGTGGTCTCAGTGCCACTAGATGGGACACAACACCACACCTAGAAGGTATGTGGGTTACACAGGCAGTGCTGTTATATCAGTGCACACATACACGCCATATGTTCCTGCCATTGTTCATTACAATGCTGTCTCTAAGTCTTTAAGAATGATAACCTTGTTTTTTTCAGTCACTTACACTGTGGCTGCAAAATGAAAAGACATAAGGGATCCGTTTCCGTTATACCAAAGCATGAAAATGAAAGATATCAAATGAGAGCCTTGAGCGTGACGTTCTCCATTCAGAATAAGGCCAATTTAAATCTGGAAATTATTACTGCAAGTCATTTGAGCAATCAGTGGATAAAATCATCTCAAAGCAGGATGCCTTGTCTCAAATCAACAGGAGCACAAACATTGTTTTGAAACAGTCTGCTCCTTTTTAAAAATTTGGGCCATTCTTAAATGTTATCAGGTGTTGCTTTGCTAGAAATATACATTCCAGGCACTACAAAAGCGTACCTGAAATATCATAGTATCCTTCAAATTTGTGTGTTATGGAAACTTAATAAAGCTCAATCTTTCCCTCAGATACACCTGTGCAACTCTCACTGAAGACTACAGGAGCTGAGCACCTGTTCTGAGGGAAGACTTTGGCCCAAAAATGTCTTAAATCCACAATCAAACAGCAGGATTTAAGACAGTCTTTAAATAACCAATATGAAATTTAAAAGAATCTGTAGGAAATATTCCAGCATGATCTTACTTATTTAGGACTTTTAAATGGTACAGAAATCTTTGTGCATGCTATGGGCCTGATTCATATCACAATTAATCTGACGTAAATCAGGAGTAACTCCATTGACTTCAGCAGATTTATACTGGTGTAAAACCACCATAAATAACATCAGAAATAGGTCCAATAGCTCCCAATTCAGTACAGAATACCCTACAAAAGAACTTTAATTGCTGAGGACTGAAATCAGTGGGAGGTGGATCAGGCCATGAGATCTGCACTGTGTGTGACTCTGGGTGCCTGGGAGTTTTCACTTAGCAATTGTATTTTTTAAAGGGAGAGGGACAGTGGGGAGGGGGTGACTAGTGTGGGGTGAAAGTAGGTTTGATTTATTTGTACCGAACAATATTAAGAAAGATTAATATGTAGTAGAAAAAAACACATTGGAAAAAACAAAGAAATTTAAAAAACAAAATAAGTCCTAAAATTCCTTTAGGAAAGAAAAGATTATTAGCCTAGTTAAAACTTAGCCAGGGGCAAAGGCAGGAACTCTGAGCTTCTAAATTATGTAGCTGTCACCTTAGACCATGCAATTAACACAAAATCGGTTCTGGCCAGTTGTTGTTTAATGTTCTAGTCCCATTCACCACAAAACACAGCTTAGAGGCCATACAGAAACCAGATACTTAGCATAGCTTTTTCGCTGCATTTTGTGATGCTAGAGAACAATACTCCTCTTTTTCCCCCTTTTCAAATAGCCCTTATCTGTGTATGTAACTCCTGTATGTTACTTGACACAGCTAAAATCAAAGGACAATAAATATTTCGGTGCATGATGCTTTAATTATTATTTCACAGCAATCTTCTTTCTCAGTCAGGGAAAACAGCCCTCAGACAGAAAACTGTATCAGATATATCCAGGTCTTCCTTGTATATCCCTCCACTGCCACTCTGAGCTAGATCACAGAACCTCGAGCTGGAAAGGACCTGCCCTTTTTGCGCTGCAGCTTATCAGTACAAGGCTGGTTATGATGACAGGCAACACCAAAAATTTATTCAATTTACTTAAAGAACAGGAGGACTTGTGGCACCTTAGAGACTAACAAATTTAATTGAGCATAAGCTTTCACGAGCTACAGCTCACTTCGTCGGATGCATTCATTGGAAAACTCAATTTACTTAATATCACGCCCTGACATATCGCCATGAAAATGTCTCCTGAACAAAAACTGTGCATCACCAAGGCAAAGCTACACTATTTGAGGATGAAACTGAATTTTCTTTCCATAAGAGCTCGGTTCTGGGCCTCTCCCAAGGCAGATTGCCAGTTATACTCTATTGTACTTACCTGAGTTTGTTTGTTTTATAATGTGTAGTCCTAGTCGGAGGCAAACGCATTTCAATTAAAGTCTCTCTCACACTCTCTTCATGGGTTTAATAAAAGTTAGATGTACAGCGGCTCCCCTTAAAAACTTGCCATTTTCCCTAAGATAAACACAGATATGGTTGGTTTCAGAGTAGCAGCCGTGTTAGTCTGTATTCGCAAAAAGAAAAGGAGTACTTGTGGCACCTTAGAGACTAACAAATTTATTAGAGCATAAGCTTTCGTGAGCTACGAGCTGTAGCTCACGAAAGCTTATGCTCTAATAAATTTGTTAGTCTCTAAGGTGCCACAAGTACTCCTTTTTTTTTTACAGATATGGTTGTTTCATTATTTGCGGAATTCCCTGATCCTAGCAGTGACTGAGGACATCCAACTACAAATAGTACTTGCGTTTCTAAAGCAACGGGAACATTTTAAGCGTCTTCACTGGGGAGTGTTTAAAAATGCATCCTGAGTTTATTTTTTATTGGGAAATCATCAGACAGCATTAATTCTCATGTCACTAATTTTCAGACTTGATTGTTCTCGACATAATACCACAACTGCTATGTAGTCAGCAATAGTTCACACAAGCCTAAGACATTAGACTGTTCAAGAGAAGAAACATAGGCCTGAACACTTACGTATACATAGCATCATAGGAATTTTAAAGTTCTACCAGGGCAGCCACCAGACAGCAATGGGGACCAACTTGGACTTATCATATTTGAAGCATAGCTGAGCCTTGTATTATTGCACTGTAATGTCCGTCATAAGCACATAAGCTTAAATCCCATTGTTGAACTCAAACCCACAACCTGCTGGGCCTGGTGTGACAGCTCTACCAAGAAAGCAGCATTGTCAATACTGGAGAGTATATATATACATAACTGAATGCGGGGGGGGGGGGGGGCAGGGAGAGGGGCAGGGAGAGACAGAGCACGAGAGCAAGAGAGCATGGGGGAAAATAGTAACAGGAAAGGAAAGAGGAAGAGATCACAGAATTTGAAAGAAAGGCTGTATTTTCCAGTAGCCACCTCAAATGTCCCTTGTTGAAGTCTAATGGCTGGTCTAAATGGGAAATTCACGGGGAAGGTATTGCAAAATAGCTAATGTGTGAATTTAAAGCTCAGTAGCTATTCCACAAGTGTATGGACACTTTCATTCTGCACTAAAAGTGCAGAGACCGCTTCGGAAGTGGATTAACTGAAACCTCTCAAAGCACACCAAGAGCAGAATAAGAGTATCCAGACAGGGATCTAACATGGAATAGCGATTGAGCAATAAGTATTCTATACCAGCTTTTCCCTGTGTAGACAAGCCCTGAAAGCCCTGTATTTCTACCACTACAACAATGAAAGATTCCAAGGACTGGATGGGACTCCTCCTAAGAGAGCAGTGAGAACTCCATTCCTTCATCATCAAATAGAGCTCCTGGAACTTTGTAAAAGGTAGACATAGAAAGACAAATGAAGAGGGATGAGATTTCTCTAAATTAGGAACAGATACTTTAAACTTATCTAAACAACCTAGCCCTCTTTAAAGAAAAACAAACAAACCCCACACAGTATCCCATACAGTCAACAGTGCATTGTTAAAAGGGCATTGTGATTAAGTAGGTCATAGTTTCTGACAGACTAACAAGCTTATTACACCCATTGCTGCCTCCCCTCAAAACTTTGTCTTCCACACAGTTCCTTTTAGTGCATTGCTTCTCTTTAAAGTGTTACATTTATTTGTTCATACTGTTAGAGAGTTTTAAAACTTAGATATACAGGTTGCAGTGTTAAAAAGAGACAATTATGCTGAAGATAATTGGAGAGATCAACAGTTAAAATCAGCTCTTCCTTTTGTATTTTAATACATTTGACTCCCTACAGTTAATTTCTAACTGCTGAATTGTACTTCATGGATACTGTAAATATTTTCCACATAAGAAGGTAACTAGGAGGTCTCTGTCCTCTTCTTATTTAATCCCAGAGAAACAGTTTACCCACAAGAAGCTGGGAATGTAAAGATGAATCCATTTTACTGGCTCTCTTTTCTTACTCAGGTTCCCTGGGTGTTTTTTCAGAATCATTACACATCTAGAAAGCAACACTCTCTGAACATTCACACCCCCATGGTACATATATTCATTAGGAATCAAGGGCTCCTTAACGTTAAAACCATACACAAATATATAGCGTTATCTTCTTGACAGCTGTCTGAAGGAAACCATATGTTCCAGCTTCTGGTAGAACTTGATTGGTGTCACCGGTAAAATATTACTTTCCACATTATCCTTCCTTCCTCCTTTTTAATCCCTGTGGAATTATACACTGACTGAATTCCTCTGCCCTCAAATGGGAGCATAATGTTTTTGTGGATGGTTATTTGTAGGAATGGGCAAATCAGTTTGGAAGAAATAGGAATCTTTGCAAATCTTTGCCCATTTCCCAATCACACACCAAACTTTTTGGAAAGTTTGAAAATCAGTTAAAACCTCCCATTAACTACTCTCTCCCCAGCTACATCTTGTATGTAATTATAGGTCCTCTTGTAAGAGGTAAAAGAGTAACCTGGGGAAAAATGGGGTAGGATCTTCATTTTGCCTTATTCTGGCTTCCATCATCAAGGAGTGGCCATGCCTCACTTTTGGTGACAAAAGCAAGTAGCCCCTCCACTGGTCTTGCTGGTTTCCCTGTTTTAGAACTAAGTGACACTCTGGAACTTCCTTACAACATGCTAAAGGATTACGAAATCCTGATGTGTGATCCCTCACTTGTGTGATCCCTCACTTCCTTTTGTGTAAAGCTGGCAATTCTTAGAAAGAGAGAGGGATACTGGGCACTCTGGGTTTTTACAATCATGCTACGTGCTTACTGTGTGACCTTCAAGCAAGTAATTCTAATGAGAGACACTAAATAATTGTTTAAAATAATGCATTCACCTCGTAGGTCAATCAGAATTTGCAATCAACAACAATACTATTCATGTATACAGCATCTTTCATTTGAGAACCTCAGATTGCTTGCAAAGAAACTTAAGTGTTGTTATTCCTACTCTATGGGTGGGGGGAAATGAAGAACAGAGCAGTTACTTGCTTGAAGGTCACACAGTAAGTCAGTAGAAAAGTCAGGAATAGAGCCCAGGTTTGCTCATTTCCTGGTCAAACCACTAGACGACACTGCCTACAGGATACTCACTACTGTTAACACTCAAGCATTCTAAAGCTGATCTTTTTTGGAAGGTGTCTCTTATCAGAATTATTCCAGGCGGGTAAATGTGGTAATTTTGGAACAAAAAAGTGTAATGCATCATTCTTTAGCAATGTATCTATCTTTTATATAAATAAATACATTTCTTCATTATTCAAGATGTTTACATAGTATATCTCCACTATGCCAACTTCATGTATTCACACGATGGCTTTAGGCAGCTGGAGAATACTTTTATATGAAAATCAGATGGAATACAGCTGCAGTTTATTTTCAAAGCCAGCTTTTAGAGCCCTTTGAAACGCTGCTGCAGGCATCACAATAATGGCAGCTATAGACAAAATAAAACTTTTCATTATGCCTAGTCAGGTTTTTCACTTAGGCACATAAAAGGCAGATGAATCGTTGATAGGATCTCATGTTACAAACTGTGAAGGAGCTGCTGCCATCCAGTTCTGCACAGGCCACCTACCTACAATAACTGGGTTCCACAGACAACCATATATAAGAAAGAAGATTATCCTTGTGCAAATTAGGCTATTGCAGAATCACTGATCATGGTAAATAGAGCTGAGTCAATAATGCTCAGTGAACAATTTAACTTCTCTTTCTGTTCATGGGATATCCACAAGCAGAGCACAATTTCTTTAGTTTATTCATTATTCAACTAATAATGACCATTTGATCATGACTACTTTAAATGACTATTTTAAATGTATTGCTTAGATATGATTGGTCAGATCAAATGTTTCCTTTTCCCCTCACTGGATGAGCTCACATCTGGTGTAAATGCTAAAATTCACTTACCGTGAACGTGTGTACTATTAAACTGGATCGCTTGAATTGCTGCAGAAAGTGAACACAACTGAGGCGTATTCATTTAAAAATAAATTAATATCCATGGATACTTTTTGCAGCATTATTTGCCTATTTCTGCATAGAACAGAAATCCCGCAATAGAAAAAAGTCTCAAAGCTGAAAGGCCTCAGATATAGGATTAAAATCCAAACCAAGACTCCACAACTCTGTATATCATCAGCATACAGTTATTCCATACACTATAGACAGCTAATGGGGATAATAGTGTGGGGAATTCATTTTCTGGGAAAGTTCCCTGAGCATCAAGAATATCTCCATTATCCCAGCAGAAATTCACTCCATAAAAGAAAGTGATCAGTTTCTAAGCTACTTGTATTACATTTTATCCTTAAGAGAGGGGTTGCTATTTTTGCATAGGCAGGGGAGGGAAATAATTAAACAGCTTTACAGTCTTCATGTGGAGATCATGCGCCCACCAAATTTTTCATATAGCTGGTATTAAATCACAAAGCACTCAATTAACTTCTAAACAAGGATTTACTTAAGATCACAAGAAGAATTTAGAGCAGAGGCTTTTATTCTGCGTTGGAGTACTGGGTGAAAACATCCCCATCATAAACCCTTAAAAATGTTAGGGAAGGATCATAATGGAAATGCGGACAGACCCTTAACTACAATCGACGTTAGTGGACACTGTTAGAAAAAGAGAGAAGAAAGAGGACAAGTGAATTTAGACCATGAGCTCTTTCACTACTTAAGCACAGAGGCAGCAGCTGTAGAGCACAGTCAAGTGCCAGTGCTTCATATGGACATATTAGATACATGGTAGCACTGGAGATGCATTTTGCTCATTGTACCTAGCAAATTATGCAGCACTGAATCAGTTAATTGGCTCACTGAATAGACTTCCCCAGATCATAAATACCAAAAAGTTTTTTGAATACTCCTTTCAAGATGTACTGTATAATTAGCAGCAGCAGCTCGGCTTATTAATGCATCTCAACACAACATGGAATTAAGCTGAACAAGACACAACCAGAAAGCTGAATTTTGGAGATTAGTTCTGTATCTATGCAAAGAAAGAGCAGAGCAAAGCACTTCCTTAAAATATTACTAATCAACATCTGTAGAATTCAGGTCAAGAGAAGGCAGCTATCTGAATACAAACAAAAAAAATGTTAAAACTTAACTCAGATTTCTACTGCAAGATAAAATATATCCTTAAAATATGCTTTAAAAACCCAGAGTCTCCCAGCTAAAGCAAATATATCTATCTGAAGGGCTTTACTCTGCCTTCTATTAATATTAAAAGCATATTCGGGTTTTGGTACCACATCTCTCTCTCTTTTACTGTGTTTCACTTACAAGAAAATTCAAAGAAGCCTTGCTAACACATTCAAACCCTTAAGTTTAAAGAGGGAAGTAACAAAATATAAATTTATAAAGCTTTATTAGTGTAATGTTGATGGAATAAAGACAGTTTAGAAATACATATCAATTAGTAAAAAAATTGCATTTTAAGAGAATATGATTCACTTGGAATCTTTCACTTCTAATCTTTAAAGGTAGTGGTAAACCCACTGGTAATACTTTAGTGCCTCTTTTCCATATGAAATTAGAATGAATCTTTCATCCCAAATACTGTAAATATTGTCTGTATGCCTTGTTGCAACATTCAATAAAGGCACTAAATAATACTACAAGCATAAACGCTACAGCATTCAGTTCATACAACAATATATTCAATAGGAGAGGGAGGACACAGAAACCGTACTTACAGGTAGCAATATTTCTTCAGGAGCTTGAAGACAAGAGGATACTGGTATAAGAGGGATAATGAAAGTCACTGACCCAGTAATCTCTGATTTAAAGGGCTTGTAGAAAGAGAGAGAGAAAAATCCTATGAGGGGGCGAGAGAGAGAGCTGAAATTCCAGTCTTTCTGGTCAGCTTGGTTTTAGTTTTCTTTGTACTAAAAATCCACATTAAAAAGTCTCTTTGCCAGAGTTGCCTGCCAAGCTGCTGCTGACTTGAAAACTTCCAGAGTACAAAAGCTTCGGGCTTCCTATGATAAGGGCATTCTAAAGATGCCTTCAAATGTTTACACTAAGAAATGTTTCTCTGGCAATGAGCCCCAGATCTTTTCCTTCTGCTAGCTGAGTCTGCTGGAACTAAAAACTGAGCTCTTGGCTGCTCATTTCCCTCCCCCCACCTCTGGTTCTGTTAGACTATTTTGTTTTTCCACTATCAGTTATGTGCTAAAGCTTGATAGCAAATGGCTGTGCTAGAAACCTCTCCACCCTAACCCCTTCTCCACTACTAAAAGAAAAAGTCTTTATTCAAATACAGATAAGAACATAGCCTCCATAAAAGGATAACCAGTCAGATCTTGAGCTCATGTCAGGATGGCTAGTAAAATTAAAATCAAGGACATTACTACTGTAATGTGTTTAGATTACTACAAAATAGATTCTTTCCACCAGTTGAAATATTTCAACAGGCTGAGAGTGAAATTCATATTTCAGTCCAAATATTAAAATTAAAACATGTTTGTTGCAAATATTCTTCCAAATTACAATAAAGTAAAGATCAGTAATGAGTTCAGGTTCTCCCCCCTCCCACTGCCCTATATATGAAACTACAGGAAATGAAAGAAGGATATGCTCACTGGGCCAAATCTGGCAAGGTGTTGAGGCGCTTAGTGCCTAAAGGGCCTGGGATCGATGTTCCCTTTGCCTTTCATCTCTAGGCTTACAGTTAGAATCCCATCCAAGTCAGAGAGGACTAAAAGTTCTTGCCATGTGATAGCTTTTTGGTGCCCCACGACAAATGAGTTTAGTGGTCTAACTCCTGTTTCTAGTGGATAAGGGTCCATGTTACAAAGCCACCACCATCACATTTAGCATTAGCTGACACCATGTTGTCAGCCTCAGCAGAGAAGCCAAGCACTAAGAGATCATGGAGACTGAAATACTCTCAGTTCACAGTGCAGGGTGTTCCTCTAAACCAGAGCTGAAGTCCAGTAGAAGAGCAATATGGGGCGCATGCATTTCCTCGGCTACACCCACGCTTTGGATAAACAGAAGACTTATGGCTCCAGAATTCACAGTAAACAAGCTGAGGGTCAAATTCATCTCTGCTGTAACCCTACTAACTACCATGTATTTGCCCCCCATTTACTTCAGGCTGAATTTAGCCCCCATGTAAGAAGCACATTAAATACATACAACAAAAGTGATCAACATATTCTAAACATTAAAAACCCTAAAACTGTTGTGAAAGAAAAGCTTCCACAGATGTTCTTGTTGCTCAAGAGGCACAACTCAGAGACAGATGAAGAAAATAGTGTTAAAAATTAAAAAGGACTGAAAAAGCCCTGCCAAGTGGATTGAAATATGATACAATTTTTGCTCAGATTGTTTTAGGAAAAATGCTAGGTAACAACTTCACTCTTATGTCCTCGTGGGAAAATGTCCTGGTTTTCAGAACTGGATAAACCTTCAGATTTTATCACTTTGCAGTAAAATTTGGAATGAATATCTTTCTCTTATGAGTCCCATAAATGGTTTCAGTTAATTTGCTTCAGCTGCTGAACATGTCTGCTCACTAATATTTTACTTCTAATTCATTGTGATGGATGGTCTCTCTGCTTTGCACAATGCCCATATCTGTGGTCTGGTTAGTATCCACAGAACTGCGATACAGGTATGCTGACCAAAAGTGCAAGTTTCCTAACGAGTATGTTTTTAAGGAGTAACATTATCATCTCTGGCCAAAATCACCTCTAGCATAAGTGGAGGCAATTCCTTTCAAGTCAATGTAGACTTCCTGTGTACACCAGATGTGAATTTGGGGTCTTGCACCTTACTGTAGTCTGTGAGGTTTTGAATCCCTTTTATTTACAAATGCCAGAACATTGAGGGGGGAATGTATATCCTGTAGATATACATGTGTACACACACGGACCATTTTCATTTCAATATTTGCCTAAATGGTAAAGGGAATGGGCTGTATCAGTTTACATGAAGGAAGACCTACTTTGCTTCTTATATACAATGTATCTCTCTCTCGTTAATAATTAGCTTCATGACTTAGAATGCTGGTGCAAATGTGAACAGCCAGCATGTTTTCCAGACTGTTTCTTTAAACATGACGATCATAATAATGATCAGTTGTTTTCATCCCTAGATTTTATTTGTAAAAGAAAAAAATGCACCTGATGCACAATAAAGCATTTTTTTTTTTACTATTCTATGTCTGAGTTTCAATTTCAAGTGTTAAACAATGGCCTAAGCAATCGTAAGGTGAAGCGTCAAACAATACACTAATTTTCATGTTCTATTAAAGGAGAGATGCTGTTCTTTAATGACAAAATCCACACAATACGAGAAGCTGGGCTGTGTACAGCAAGTTCTGCAGAGATGCGGAGAAGAAAAGATCCTCAACGCTGCTCTGTGACCTGGGCTGTCCTTAGGATTTATGGGGCCCTATGCAGTATTATTAAACTGGTGCCCCTATGCCTGACCGCAGCCTGGGCTCGCATGTGTATTTTACATAAGGGTGGACTTTTGAAGGATTTATTTAAAAAAAACTGTATGTCTGAAGATCCAAGCATTTGAGGCTAAAGATGAATACTCAGATTGTGCATCTAAAAATCTATGCAAGGATTTTTTTGGAGTTGTGATTTTATAATAGTCAGCAACACACTAATGACATATTTTTAAAGCATATTTTAAACTAAGGTCCTCCAGACTAACATGTTCTGAGTAAATAGTACAGTAACGCACAACTGGCTTTGTCAGTAAATTCAGAAACCGACAGTATATATCTGGGGGTTGCCAAATGCCTGTTAAATGGCTTCATTACCACTTGAATGGCTCTTTAACAGTTTCAATGTTGTGCTAATAAGTCTGGAAGGCTTTTTCACTTTTAAGGACTAGAGTTACCAGCTAAGTTGGGCCCTGGGTATGGGGCGAATTGGGCAGGAGAAGCTAGAGGAAGCCCCCTAGTGGATGCCCAGCCCTCTCACAAGGGTTTGGGACAGACTCATGGCTGGCAGCACTGAGTTCAATGGGCTGAGGTAAGATCCTCAGAGGCCTCATAACCCAATTCAGACTACTCTCTCTCTGACCATTTTCTGGAGGAAGACTCATCAGGCTGCAGCAGCTAGCTGCAGGAAAGGTCAGAACAGGGATAGGAAGAGGTGGGAGGGTGGACACTAAGACCCAGGGGTGCCCCAAATTTTCAGGTGCCCTCCGGAGCCCTGTATGCTGCTTATGCCTAAGGATGGCCCTGACTGTGACCATCACTACAAACATATTTTAAGTCTATGCTGTGCCTACAGGGTGAATGGGAAGTGGGAGAAGACTAGATGATCCACAGCTAAATGGATCCATTAGATCTGCCCTTCCCTAGCCCACACTTTCTTCATCCCTAAAAACCCAGGGTCTTCCTGATAATTATGTAAACACAGGAAACCAGGCCCATCCTGTCTGCACTGGATTATTGCATTCCTCATAACTTCAGACTCCTAAGATCTTACATGGGTGAAAATAATTCCACCTGTAGTGAATCTATTGGCAGGTTAGTTTGCTCTTTCCACATTAGAATGGGTTTTCTGGAGCATTATCCAGCAAGCTATATAAAATACAACCTGTTCTTTGGTTTCTTAAGATAGCATGCTAGGAAGGAGCCACTGGTTATCACATTCCCCATTCATAGATGGCCAAATAAGTGAACGATAAAGCCAGGTTTCCAACACAGCACAAGATAAAGTTACAGGCTTCTTACACATCAAGTTCCCTCTGCCTCCTCACAGGATACTGAGTGCTGGAGAGCAGAATTCACGACACAGATTAGAGGCACATGCTTGATACTTCCCATAAGTTTACAAATGCCCAAAGGATACCCTTTGTTTCACTAAGGGCACATGCACACTTAAAACGGTGCCTACAGCTGCGCCATTGTAGTTCTTTAATGAAGACGCTCTACACCAACAGGAAAACACTCTCCCATCAGCCTAGTTAATCCACCTCCAGGAGAGCTGGTAGTTATGTTGGCAGGAGAAGCTCTCTCACTGACATAGCGCTGACTAAGGGGGGCATTAGGTCAGTATAATAATGTCACTCAGGGGTGCAGATTTTTTTGTTTTTGCAGTGTAGACATACCTTGTGACACCTTGGTCAAATCACTGAATCTCTCTGTGATTCAGTTCCCCAGCTGTAAAATGGGGATAATCATTTAATAACTAACCCAATTCTGACTATTATGCCATGGAGAGTCATAACCACAGAACCTCTGGAGCTATGTGTGTTAGTGCTGTTGAGCTTTACACCGCATAATAGAAGAGTTTAACTTCTTCTGAATCAACCAAAAAAGTATCACTGTTATGTGCCACTTGCATTCGAGTACAGTGGTAAAGGTTTCCAAGCTAATGAATTCCAGTCAGTCGTGATCAAGGCAACTGCTGAAGTTTCTTCCTTGATAAGTATCAAAAAACATTCTTTTCAAAGGTTTCAGAGCAGCTGTGTTAGTCTGTATTCACAAAAAGAAAAGGAGTACTTGTGGCACCTTAGAGAAATGCTCAAATAAATTTGTTAGTCTCTAAGGTGCCACAAGTACTCCTATTCTTTCCAAAGGACTACTGTCATAGAAACCTGACAACATTTTAAAGGATCTCTCAGGTGCCTAACCTTCAGGATATATTTTCAGCTTCAGTGACAAACAATTGACCTCTTAATTTATGAGCCATGACTTTGCTGTGTTGTCTGAAACAAGAAAAGCATGTAACTGTGACCTAAAATGAGTTTTAATGAGGGTGCATTTCCATTAGTGTGATAGAAAGGCATGCTTTTATTCTTTAGGGAATGAAGGAAGTTACCTGTGATATAGCTACTGATAACAGCTAATTATCAATGTTAGCAAGCTGATTTTTAACCCCCAGTGCACGTTTCAAACCAGCAGAGGAAGTATTGCTGTGTAGAGCATTTGGGCCAAAATCTGTGCAGGCATAACTCCTTTGATTTCAATGAGAACTTTGTTTTTAATGGGTAACAGGTAATATTTAGAGCTCCTAGCACAGAGCAAAGCAAGGGAGGAACGATGATCTTCAAGTTAAGCACAATATTGGAGTCAGGAGTTCTGGGTACTAGTGCCAGGTCTTATACAAACTTCTGTGCAAGTTTTTTGGGCAAATCAGAACCTCTCTGCATCTTAGTTTCCCTATCAAATAGGGACAATGATGTTTACCCACCTTCCAGGTGTGCTAAAAAACTTAATTCATTGAGCAATATTCTACTTTCATCTCATTTGTACAATCTCATTGGCGTCAATGGATTTACACCAATATAATTAAGGACAGAATTTGACCCACTACAGTCCCAGTTCTCCAAATCAGTTGGTAATGTTACAGATACAATAGGTTTCAAAGTCATTCATGTGTTTGATTGCCAAACTGGGGCTCTATATTTGCAAAGTGCTTTGAGATCCTCAGATATAAGAGGAGAGCAAAGTGTTATTGGATCTCAAAATCCCATGAGAAATGCAAATGATTTAATTGTGTTTACTGAGTAAGAAGCTTTGTTCATTAAAATTGTTCTTTTGCAAAAGAACTGGATGTTAAACTAAAATGGGGAAAAAAGAAGCAAGGTGTTTTTGCCTTCTTTTACAGTAAACAAAAGAAAGGTGTTTTTAAAACAAGAGTTCTAAAAAAAGTTGTTGGTAAATCTTCACTGTAAAGTTAAAAATTATACTTGAAATTAATATCTTACCTCTGTTACTAGGAGGGAGAGAGAGAGAACATGTATCTTTTTGCTTTTGCCAATGGACATAGCATGAATGTCATTTTGAAATCCTCTTTGGCATTTCTTTTGCTTATTGTTGACCCTAAGAAGGTAGAAATTTTATACTGTGAGCCGATCAGGAAACCACCCCATTTACTAAAGCAGGGCAAACACTGCAAAAAGAACAAAATTACAAATATTCTTTTGAATAAAAACCAAAAGCTTGTTTTGTTGGTATTCAAAAGCATCATTTTCTATTCACTTTCATTCCAATGAGCAAATATTTGTTCACTAGAATGTGTGGTAAATACTAATTCATGAGAAGTCATGATGGGAAGATTCACCTAGTCTCCTTGAAAGTTGTGCATATCTTTTGGAGTCATCTAATTAAAGAGTGACTGCACTGGCTAATTGCACAGTACTAATGGTGAATACTCAATATAATAGTTGAAGTGGATAGTTTAAGAGCAATCAACAGAATTAATATATTTGTTACCCACTTGTCACATAACAAAATAATAAATATCAAAGGCTGCCTATGAAGAATTCACATACAGAAGCAGAAAAAACAGCTAGATTTGTCAAATAAATCATTCACTGAAAATAATTCACCCAGCTCTACAAAGTCCATAAGGAATAACCAGGCTATATCACACCACCTTATTCAAGAATATAAATACCTAGAATTTTGTTACATTACTGTAGAGAAAATTTTCACATGGGAGATTGTCACCACCTTGCTTTTATATCTGATGCTAGTAATATGTGGCTGCTCAAGAGACCAGTGTATCACTGTACCCTCTAATGAGAAAACGGACCATGTTGCAGGCAGGAGCAAAGGAAGGCAGTTGGTTGCAACAGAAATAAGGGATTTATTAGTTATTCATAGATTTGAAGGCCAGAAGGGATTACTGTGATCATCTAGTCTGACCTTCTGTATAACACAGAACATAGACTGTTCTACAAATAATTCCTTTTGAACTAGAGCATAACTTTAAAAAAAAAAACACCAACAACAACACCACCACCCCCACACACCACACCAAATTTTGATTTAAAAACTTGTCAGTGATGGAGAATGCACCATGACCCTTGATAAATTGTTCCTAATTGTGTGATTGTAGTCCTTGTGCTTATAGACCATGGTATATAACACTATTGGGATGGTGCAGGAGGGCCCCAACTCCCTTCTGCACAAGTCAGCAGCGTTAGCTGTTATCGTGTGGAAAGGAAAACATGCTATATAGAACTCTATATTTGCATGGATCCTTCACCTCACCGCGAACATGGCTGACTAACATTACAGCTCTTTACACTTAACTACAGCAACATTAATGTGAAAAAACAATATATAAATAGATGTTGTATGAAGTATAACATTCACTTTGTGAGTCTGGGAGGATTTTACCGAATTGAAGACAATTATAGTAGATGGAGGGGAAAAGCACATGGTTTCTATTTTTTGTCAGGAAACAGAAGAATACAATAGAATGATTCCACAAATATGGTCACAATTAACATGCCTGCGCGGAACTCATCCTTACAGTGAGTGGTGCAGGATTAAACGAGGACATGGTATTTGCTTCTGCAAAGACTGGTCTGTAATTATGCACCAGGCAACCCTATACAACTATGCCTTCTCCTAAATTAACAGGAAGAGGGAAGATTGGGTCAATATCAATGTAAGTCAATGATATGGCCAAGTTTACAATGAATATCTGGTCTCTGGAAGACCCATGATATTGTGTATTTTGTTATGTTTTAGATGCTATGTGACTTGGGTAAGTGATCATTCCCTTTGTTTTTCTAGGACACTAGTCCTCTGGCACAAATGACTTGAGTGTTGACTTCTAGTAGCCAAAACTACATGTTCCAGATCTCATTAGAATGACTTCAACTTTGGATTCTCTGGAGAATGATCCATGTATTTCAGTGTGGCTCCCCGCTTACTCAAGCAGTAGGAAATTAAGGATGGCAGAATCAAGCCCTCACTTAGAACTTTAAATCCTTCAGCACTTTCTGTTGTTGATTTGTTGTTTTAGTACTATAAACATGCGCCAGTGAGTCACACGATCTATGACAATTGCTTTACCTAAGCATGTTGTGGACTTAGTTATAACTGTTCCCCTGCACAGAAAACCAGATATGTCTCTTTATCCAGTGCCAGTGTCCATTTTCAGAGTCGATTTACATTTTTTCTTAGAACACTTCTCTTCCAAAGGTTTTATTTCATATATTTTAATCTTCTAAAAAATATATATGTAAGATCAGGAAAAGAAATACAGGAAACAATTACTGGCCAGATCCTCAGCAGGTATAAAGCAGTGCAGCTCTGTTGAAGTCAAAGGAGTAATGCCAATTCATTGCAGCTGAAGTTCTGGCCTGTGCACTGAAAATATGGATTTTCCAGAAATTTATATTATTCATATATATCCAGAAATTTATATTATTCATAATTTATCCTCCCAAAAGGTTTAAAGAAAGCACACTCTTTGAGGAGATCAAGTACAGTCTGTCCTCCAAAGCTTTTCTACTGGAAAACACACTCCTTGTACATCAACAGTCACATTATAAAAAAAAAATAAGTCACTACTTTTAACAATGCTACTAATTTGAGGTTAAGAATGGCATGTTGAAGCATCAAGGTTCATTCTAGATCTCCTGGCAAGAGTTCCATAAAAGCATTCCCTTGACAGTAAGCAGATGCAAAAAACAAACCAAACCAAACAAAATAAAACCTGCTTGTGCAGAATAGTACTGGCAGGGGTGTCTGAACACATCTTTTTGACATGAAGATTTATATAGATTGGGGCAAGCAAATATTTCTTCACTTTATAAGATGACTGGCTGACTTCAATCAAATGAAATATCTATATTTTGCCGCCAGGCTTTTATTTTTAATCCCGTCCATAATTCTGAAATTACTAATAGATCTTGAGCTAGACCCTCAGCTATACAGAGCTTCACTTGATTTGGCTGAGAAGTAAAGGGAGTTTAAACAAGCTGTGTGCCCACTGTCCCTAGGGCTGCTGGGGCTACTTTGCTCTGACTTAATTTAGAGCAGGCTTTGGGCTCTAAATTATACCATCTTGTTTAGTGATCCCTGAAGGTCATGCCAGTGGGGAAATCACCAAAACAAAGTGTTACAGCCATACCCCTTCTACTGGGGGCTTCAGAGGGGCTGTATGCCAGCTCAGGATTCCCCAGCTGCTTGCTTAGGGCAGTTTCACAGCCCTAGTGCACTGCAAGAGTGGGGCTGAGGAAGTGCAGTCCTGGCTAAGAGCTGGCCTTGTGTTTTATCTATTTTCAACTACCTCATAGAATCAGAATGTAATGAATGGGTAATGTCTCTGCAGAAAAAGGAAATACTGGTGCCTGGCCAGTCTTCTCACATGGAAACTCCTCTGTAAAGAAAAAAAGGGGAGTTTGGGTGTTTAATCCATCATAATGTAACTTTAAATCTAAGAGGTGATTGGTACCTGTTCTTGTGCTTCCTACATCTATGAAGACGCTTTGGAAGAAAGTCTCCTGCCCCTCCTTTTTGCCTGCTTTTGGCATAAAGGACTGCATGGCTAGAGGAAAAGGAAAAGGCCAAGGCTTTCCTATGCCTGACTGTCCTATCACAAGGCTGTTGACAGCAGACATAACTTTTGGCTGCTCTAACTTATACTAGGGGACTGGTCTGGCCTACAGCTGCCCAGGATTAAAGGAGTGCAAAAGTCATTTTGTAATCCCCTATTGAGCCATGCTGGGTGCTCATTAGAATTGACAATTTAGCCTTAAATTGGCCCTTGAAAGTGCATAAAAAGATCATGAATTTGATGCAGTAGGAGGCAGGAGGCAATGAAATAATTAGAGAGAGGTGTGAAATGACCAGAGCAAAAGAAGAAAATAGACTGCAACTTGTGTAGTGCTGGTCTCCTCTTGAAAATGCTTAATAATGGATGGAAAAAGAGGTCAAAAATTATTTACTGTTAAAAGTTAGAGGAAAAAGTGAAATATTCCAAAAACTCATCCAGTTTTGGAAACTTGAAAATAGTGGGAAGAATCATTGTTCCACATTGATTTGCCCACAACTATGTTCACAATCTTTGGCACGACTCCTCTCCAGCATCTTTAAAATAGGTTGTTCTTGGTCTCTCTCTCTGATCACTCTACCAAAGACCATCAAATCAGATGACCTTGAACAAAAAAAGCCCAGGATCATTCCTGTAGGGCCCGATTTCAGAAAAGATGAGTACAGAAAGTTTTAAAACATAAGCCTGAATAGGAAAAAAGGAAAAAAAAGGTTTATTTTAAATTAAGGTTGACTTTTCAGTAAAGACCAGCTGCTTCTTAAGGAACAAACCACCTTCAACAATATGCCCACACAATGTGTAAAACCAAGCAGCCAGCCAGCAAGCTGATAAAGTTTTAGGAACTTTACATTATCACTATTAATTTAAAAGGAGGGAGGTAGAATAGTTGCAAAATACATAGAAAGTACATTTAGGTGAATAAATCATGACTAAGCCATAAAGTTTCCGTGCTGTAAGATGTGAGAAATAAAGACAAGATTCAAAATCATTTTTAAAAAATTAAGTAGGACTTGCACATATATAACATCACTTAAATAAAAACACTAGTGTCTTTGAGATTAACCAAAACGTGAAATTGTAGTCACCCTGACCAATTTGCATCTACATTGCATCTTTTTACTCCTCCATTTGCACACTTTGTACAGCCTCAGCTGCTATAAATTGTCATAGCTCCATTAAATGTACTTGAACTGAAATCAATTGAGCTATGACAAATCACACCATCTGAGGATATTCCCCACAGTTGTTGGGAATTGTAGGCTCTTTGGGGCAGGGACCATATTTTATTATGGGTTTGTACAACACTTGCCACACAGAGACCTTGATCCTGGTTAAGGCTTCTGAATACTAAAGTTATATCTATGTATTTGCTTTGTTCATTGTATGGAGATGCTCCTGCTACCACTACACATCAAAGCTCTGCAAAACCATTTTGAAAGACCAAACTAACTGTTTTGTTTTATTGTCGAAGGAAAATGTGCAGAGATGCAGGAATAACAGCCTAGTATGCAAGAGAAGTGCAGTAAGCTTGCAACTGTTTCACAGGGATGGACACAAAGTTAGAAACATAGTACCCAACATACTCACTGCAGACTATAGCTATAAACAGCTTTAATAGCTCAAAAGATAATTAAAAGAACTTCTAAATAATATCTTATCTTTAACTCAAACATGCATGTAAAGCTCCATTACCTGAAGGCTTTATCAATTCAGAGAGAACTATAAACATTTGGTTGCCTTACAAGATGCAGTCTGTTGCAAATGTGCAGTTTAAACATAATGGTGGGCCTATTTAGGGATCAAGGTTATCATTTTTTCAATCACAAGAAATGTTGTTATGTCAGTGATCTTCCAACACTAAACATCAATATCTATGGGAAGATTAAAGCATTTGGCTTGAGTGTATTTAAAGGGAGGATTATAGAATGTGTGGTTTCTATGGCTATGGGTTTGACGGTACACGCTTTTATAAGGGTGAAATTCCAAATCAAACTGGTAAATATAAAATTTGATCTTCAAAGAATGTGCAGTAAGCCCCTCCCCCCGTTTCTCCTTTTAGTCAATATATATTCAAATACTAAAAAAAGTCAGAAAATTGTAGTGTACCAAAAAACACAATGAATTTCAGATACACTTAAGATTTCCCCAGCAAAACTACAAAGCTACCCTGCAATCCAAAGGGAACCTACTGAACATGAAATGCACCAAACTTATCCCTCCTCTCCGCCCCCCACAATATTTCCTTACTATGTTGTTAAGGATATTTTATTCTCTGAAGAGATACTTTACGAAGGGCCTGGAGGGGGAAAGGTTTTGGTGCCTTAATCCCTGCCATGTCTTACTACCTAAGGACTAGCTTAAGCCATTCAGCTAAACCCAGAGTTAGGGGGAGTACATAGTTACACCACACCAGAAGAGCTCTGGAAAGGAATTGTGATTCTTACTTTGATGGGGAGTAAGTTACTTCACCCCTTTCCGAGGCACATCTGACTCCCTGCCATGTGATTAGTGAGCTTAGCTATACCGATCGGTAAGTAAGGGGACAGAGTCAAAGCTCCTCCTACTCAAAGCAGGCGACACTGGATGAAAGAGCTTTAAAGGAACACCTGCAAGCCCACCAATGATGTGAGGGCTCCAAAATGTCAGGGCGGGACCTGATGGTACAAAAAGTCACTGCTCGCTCCCTGGGGTGCATGCGGATTTTCCTATTTCCTTTTGCTCTTGGTCTCCCAAGGCCTTGTACCAAGCGTTGGTTAGTTTTCCACCAGGATGCACAGTTAGTTTTATAATTTCACCTAAACATTGAAGCAAGACTTCAAAATGTTTCACTTGAAAAAAAAATATAAACTGAACTATAGCTGCCTGACGGGAACTGGGAGGGACTTCTTTTGGAGCCAAACAATGCTGCTTAATAGGACTATCCTTACCATTTGTGAGGAAGCAATAAAGATCCTGCAAGTTGTGAAGAGGAGGTATTCGACCACTAGTTTCTTCCCATTCTGGTCCTGCTACCAAAAGAGGGAGGAAGGGAAGGAGCGTGGACAGGGATGATTTCTCATCCCTCTCTCATCCTCATAGCTGAGACTGATAAACAGCCAGCGCACAAGTTCCACAGGAGGCAGGGCCCCAGGTAGTTGCTTGTTTGTGCTTGGTTTACATTTCAGGTTATTTTATTTGAACTGGTTCACCCATTCTTATTAACACAGCGGGGGAACTCCCCTATATTGCAGGAGGTTAGAATGGAAACTTACCCAATCTGAACAGTACTTTAGAGGGAGAAGCAGCCATCATTATAGTTAAGGTCAGATACATTTCCATTCGAGCCACCTATTTTCAGTCACTCACAGCTTCTTAAACTTTCATGGCTTAAACACAGCTGCTACTCTGAAACCTGTCCCTTTTTAGGTTCTAATGTTCCAGTCTTCGTCTCTATTTAAAGAACTTTCTTCTTGAAAGTCAGAGCCATTCAGACATCTTTGAGCCTGCATGTGAGGGAAAGACTGACACCTTTGCAGCTGGGCACTCAGCTACTACAGTTATGAGCATCAGTTCAATACAAGCAGGTAGACGGCTTTTATCAGCCAAAACAGCAAGGGGTTGAAAGCCAAAATTTGGCAAGGGAACAGTCTTCATAGAGGGGCAGGCAGTGCTTGCTCTGTTCTAGAAGAGACTGGTTTTGATTTGACCACTTAAAACCTTTGAGCCTAAACATAGATTTCTTCCATAGCTTATGACTGTGTGCACTTAAAGCAGTATTTGTTACCCAGTATTTGCATATATGGCTCACTTAGCTGCCTAGCGAAATCCTCGGATGGAAGGTGCTATAGTAGTGTACTATTGTATTACTGAATGGGAAAGTGATAATTTCTTATGCAATTTTACAACTTGTCAAAGCTGCAAGACCAGACATTACTATACAGGATAGGTATAACATGTTATGTCTAAGAGTAATCAAATAGGAGAAGATGTACGTGAATAAAGAGGAGGGCGGCAGAAGGGGGCTCGGAGAGAGAGGGAAAAAGAAGAGAGATTACGTAGTATGGAGGTCTGTCATTCTTTGCGTCATCGAAACTTTTTTTTTTTTAAATCCAACCATATCTAGAAACTGGATCCACATTTTTTTGAGTTTATAGAATTGCTCTCTATGGCGATAAGCTCTTTCTTTGGCTGCTAACTTTGACAAGTCTGATTACCACTGCTTTATTCTCACCATAAAGCGACTCTTCCATTTTTGTAAGATCAGGCACTGGGTGACCATTGCAGTCTTTAAGAACTAAAGCCTTTGTGGTGGAATTAAACCCAGCTTCACAGGTCAATCACCTAGGATTGAATTTCTGGCTGATGTTCGACTGCTGAAGCCAAGCATTGCTTTAACTCTTGTGCGCTCCTCTTGCCACAGCTCCCCAATTGCTAGCCAGGCCCAGCCAAACCTGTGGCATATGCAGCAGTGTTCCATCTTTCTTTGTTACAGTGCCAACAAATATCAGAGGATAAGGTGTTTTATCTTTGGCAATCTCGGTGGCATCCAATACAGAATGCTATAGAAGCATTTCTAACATCCTGTAATCTATTCTGCTACTGGGATTCTTTTAAGGGCTCTAATAAATCCCCTTTCCATGGTTTCACACAGAACACCAGACTAATTGAGTTCCTCTTCATTAACAAAGTATGCGTAGTGGACTTGTGCCTGGAGAGTTTATGAAGAAAGTGATCATTTATCCCACAAAAGTCAATATAGGCTGCTATAACTCAAAAACTTTAATCCCGCTGGTACCTCCAGAAACATCTCCTGGCATTTAAGTGACCTCCCCAACAAGGCACACTATCTGTTTTTAGACAGATAGCAGAAAATTTGCCAAGCACACAATAGATTAAAAAAGACGATGGAACCAGTGTGATAAACAGGTGGCTTGTACTTGGGAGAGAGGAAACATAAAACCTACATATGCATCAAATGAGCCCCCCGAGTAAAAGTAAGGTGTGCCCAGTTCTCTTCATTAATGTTCAAAGCTTGTACCAAAACAAGTGAAAAAAATCACCAATGGAATTTACTGAACTATTCAGTCTTCAAGCCAGTAATTTTATAAACTCAATCTGATCTAGAAAACAACAAATACTCTATTAAGAGTCTAGCCAAAGACTGTAGTTTGATCCTTTAAATTCAAACTCAAGTCATGTATGTAATTACACAGAAGGGAATTACATAGAAAGTATCAAAGACCTATTAACTGTGGTGATTGATATGATCTTGGCTCACAAGCCCATTTGTAACATACCAAGTTTCACTGTTTCTAGTCCCTAGTGTTCTAGTAATTGCTCTTTCATCCTAAAAGGAGGAAGAGAAAATGCTTTAAAAAATTTAATTAAAGTGAATGAGAGACTGAATACACAACCCAAGATAACTCTGCTTTTTAAAATTATTCTATGTAATTTTATTGATAGGGTATAACAAATCAGGCCTTTGGTCACTGGATAGAAATTTCCACAGTTGCTAGCCCATCCCTATCTGCTGCATCCACTTCCAATTAAACAAGTGTAAAGGAAAAACTATTACCAGAACCATATTACAAGAAGATCACCACACCATTACAACTTTGTGTGCACACAGAATTTTTTTCTTTGGGGTTAGGCACCAGCTAAGTGGGAGTTTTGTGGAATGCAGAAGTGCCTAAATCTAGGATTTCGTCCCTGTGGGGATCTGGGTATAGGTATCTTGTCATAATTGGGCCTACGAATTTACCTTAATTGTGAGCTCAACTGTAAGGAATGAGTGAAAGTTCATAAAATGTCACAATAAGCTAGAACAATTTTGATAGGAAAAAGTCCAAAAGGGAGACAAGAAGACTGGAAAAAAGAAAAGGAGTACTTGTGGCACCTTAGAGACTAACAAATTTATTTGAACATAAGCTTTCGTGAGCTACACTCACTTCATCAGATGCATCCAAAGAAGTGAGCTGTAGCTCATGAAAGCTTATGCTCAAATAAATATGTTAGTCTCTAAGGTGCCACAAGTACTCCTTTTCTTTTTGCAGATACAGACTAACAAAGCTAACTAACTTCTTCTGAAAGAAGACTGGAGTTAATCCAAATGCAAAGGACTGATATAATTCAAGGACTCTGTTAAAATCATGCCTGGTAAACAAGAGAAGTGTGGGACCGGAAATCAATGAACTAAAATTGGTGGGTCAGAAATTAGTTTGTGAAGCAACTGGTGAACAAGATTGATGACCAAAATAATGATGGGATGGGCTATTCTACCCTTCACGCCCTTTTGGGGTTCTTAAAAGACTTGCAGAAGAAAAACTGGGTTGGGGGGCATGGCAGTAATTGCTGGCTGGGAGACAGGTGAACTAGAAGGATCAAGCTTCACCATCATGGCTACCACCCTTACCCCTTCTTGGGAGCCCACGATCCAATGTCAGGTTTCAGAGTAGCAGCCGTGTTAGTCTGTATCCGCAAAAAGAAAAAGGAGGACTTGTGGCACCTTAGAGACTAACAAATTTGCTCATGAAAGCTTATGCTCAAATAAATTTGTTAATCTCTAAGGTGCCACAAGCACACCTTTTCTTTTTGCAGGATCCAATGTGATACCTTTGCTGTCCTGAACCTGAGCAATGTCCTGAGCAGATTGGACCAGAGTGAGGGACCCCAATGTCACTGCCATCCCCCACTCACATTGGATAAATCCCAACCACCACATGGGGATGAGAAACTTCAGTTCCTGCTGTCAGCCCCCCTATGCTTCCCCATTTCCCCTGTCCAAGTGTGTCCTTTTCCTTCTGTAGCCTATAGATATGTGCTAAGTGAAGCATAGGTATAAGTTAAGGCAATAATGCAATAAGCCAACAAGCCTCAAGGCCTGTAAAACAATAGCTTAGCCAAACTAATTATGGCATAAAGTCTTAAGCATAAATATCTATTCTAGAGTAATCCTAGAGCATAAGATGTCAGAAGACAGTATGCTGTAATGACTTCACAAGATGCTAGTTTATACTAGCTTGGAATATTTTTAAGTTAGAGACTTCAGCTGATGTTTGACCACAAGAATGCCATGGTTATTAATTGACATATATGCTAATAAGCTTGATTTAAAAGGATTAATAACCTGTGGGAGAAGACCACCCCAACATTAGTAGGGTGAGGAACTACAAATAAAGAAAAGGGGTAGAAATCCCTACTGAATATGCATTAGACATAGTGGCATCAGTGTAATATATTATAAAAGTTGTATCCCAGCCACTGTGCTTTGAGACGGATAGATGTAGCCCTTGGGAGATGCCAGGATGACAACCTGGTGATGATGGTGAAGGGGAAGATAATTAAAACTACAGGTTATTTTTCAAGGGATGGTGTAAGTATATGGATGCTCAGCTCATTCTGTATTCTCTCTACCTGCCTTGCTGGGTTGGAGTGTTAGTGAATTTGCTAACTTTGTTAATAAAACTATTCTAAATATAGTGTGATTTCCTAAGTGAGAATGTTGCAACTGTGCACATCAAAGCTTCCAACCCAACTGTAATTTTGATAATGCTGGGCCTGATTCTGGGATAAGAACCTACCAAATTTCAGAGTGCTAATTGCAGAAACTAAATCAGTAAGGGTGATGTTATGGCCTGGGTCTACTACAGACCATCTAACCAGGAAGAAGAAGAAGAGGTGGATGAGCCTTTTTCTAAACTACTAACAAAATCATCCAAAGCCCAGGATTTAGGGGTGATGGGGGACTTCGACTGTCTGTTGAGAAAACAACAGAGCATCAGTTGGGAAAACAAAACCACAGGGCCCAGATTATCCAACCAGTTCTTGGAATGTATTGGAGACCCTTTTTTTAATTATTTATTTCAGAAGATGGAGAAAGCTACTAGGGCTGTTCTAGATTTGATTTTGACAAATAGGGAGGAACTGATTGAGAATTTGAAAGTGGAAGGCAGCTTGGGTGAAAGTGATCATGAAATGTGAGTTCAGATTCTAAGGAATGGTAGCAGAAAAACAGCACAATAAAGACAATGGATTTTAAGAAGGCAGATTAGCATACTCAGGGAGTTGGTAGGTAAGTTCCCATGGGAAGCAAGTCTAAGGGGAAAAACAGTTCAAGAGAGTTGGCAGTTTTTCAAAGAGACATTATTAAGAGAACAAGAACAAACTATCCCACTGCAAAGGAAAGATAGGAAGTATGCCAAGAGACCACCCTGGTTTAACGAGGAGCTCTTCAATTATCTGCAGCTAGCATTAATGAATAAATGAAATCAATCAATCAAGTCCTACAAGAAGTGGAAACTAGGTCAAATTACAAAGGATGAATATAAACACCACAAGTATGAGGGACAAAATTAGAAAGTCCAAGGCACAAAATGAGATTAAATTAGCTACAGACATAAAGGGTAAGACAAAGGGTAACAATAAAACATTCTACATTATAAGCAAAAGGAAGACCAAGGACAGGGTAGGCCAATTACTCACTGGGGATGTGGGAGAAACAATAACAGAAAATGTGGAAATGGCAGAAAGGTTAAATGACTTGGTTTCAATTTTTACCAAGAAGGTTAGTAGCCACTGGACCTCTAACAGCGAATGCCCATCAAAATGAGGTAGGATCAGAGGCTGAAATAGGGAAATGAACAAGTTAAATACTACTTATACAAGTTACATGTTTTCAAGACACCAGGACATGATAAAATACATCCTCGTATACTCAAGAAGCTGACTGAAGATCTGAGCCATTAGCGATTATCTTTGAAAAGTCACAGAAGATGGGAGAGATTACAGAGGACTGGAAAGGGGGAAATAGAGTGCCCATCTTTTAAAAGGAGAATAAGGACAAGCCAAGGAATTACAGACCAGTCATTTTAACTCCAGAAAGATAATGGAGCAAATAATTGGTAGAGACCTAGAAGATAATACGGTGATAAGTAACAGTCAGCATGGATTTGTCAAGAAAAAATGTCAAACCAGCCTCACAGCTTTCACTGACAGGGTAACGAGCCTTGTGGATAGGAGGGAAGCAGTAGATGTGGTATATCTTGACTTCAGTAAGGCTTTTGATACAGTCACTCATGACCTTCTCATAAACAAACTAGGGAAATACAACCTAAATGGAGCTACTATAAGGTGGGTGCATAACTGGTTGGAAAACTGTTCCTAGTGAGTAGTTCCTAGAGAGTCAGTGGTTCACAGTCAAGCTGGAAGTGGGAGTCAAGTCAAGTGGGGTCCCACAGAGATCAGTTCTGAGTTTCTTCAACATCTTCATCAGTGATTTAGATAATGGCATTGAGAGTACATTTATAAAGTTTGCAGATGATATCAAGCTGGGAGAGGTTGCAAGTGCTTTGGAGGATAGGATTAAAATTCAAAGGAGCTGGACAAACTAGAAAAATGGTCTGAAGTAAATAGGATGAAATTCAGTAAGAACAAATGCGAAGTACTCCATTTAGGAAAGAGCAATCAGTTGCACACACAAAATGGGAAATGACTGCCTAGGGAGTAGTACTGCGGAAAGGGCTCTGGAGGTCATAGTGGATCACAAACTAAATATGAGTCAGTGTAATGCTGTTGCAAAAAAAAAAAAAAAGCGAACATCATTCTGGGATGTATTAGCAGGAGTGTTGTAAGCAAGACACGAGAAGTAATTCTTCTGCTCTACTCTGTGCTAATTAGGCCTCAACTGAAGTATTGCATCCAGTTTTGGGCACCACATTTCAGGAAACATGTGGACAATTGGATGAAGTCCAGAGAAGAGCAACAAAAATGATTAAAGATCAGAAAACATGATCTATGAGGGAAGTTTGAAAAAAATGGGTTTGTTTAGTCTGCAGAAGACTAAGAGGGGATAAGTTAACAGTTTTCAAGTCCATAAAAGGCTGTTACAAGGAGGAGGGAGAAAAGATGTTCTCCTTAACCTCTGAGGATAGGACAAGAAGCAATGGTCTTAAATTGCAGCAAGGGAGGTTTAGGTTGGACATTAGGAAAAACTTCCAGTCAGGGTAGTTAAAAACTGGAATAAATTGCTGAGGGAGGTTGTGGAGTCTGCCATTGTTTAACCTGCTCTTAAAAAATCTCCAAACACCTGTCAGGGATGGTCTAGATAATACTTAGTTCTGCCATGAGTACAGGGGACTGGACTAGATGACCTCTTGAGGTCCTTTCCAGTCCTACAATTCTATGATGTTATAACCTATAGATCAGGCAACTCATTTCCATCTTATTTCTTCTCTTTCCTATCCCTCTCCTTTTTTTGTTTGTTTTGTGCTTAATAAGAGTCTGGCTTAGCTAGCCAAGACAACATTTTGCAACACTGCTGTAAGCCTGTTAACAAAAAGCTGTTAAAAAGCAATGCCTTAAACAGCCTGCTGCTGGTACAAGTCTTTGGCACCAGAAAAGCGGGGAGCCAGGGGGCCATGCCCATCCCAAGAATCTGCCTACATGGAGTTAGTTCACCATATGGGCAGATCCTTGCACTCCCACTGAGCCCTTTGGAAGTCATTAGGGCCCTGCCTGTTTGGAATTCATCAGGGGACTTGCATCAGTAATATTTCCAATCTGCTTTCAAAAAGATCCCTCCAAAGGATTTTTAGTCTTGTTAAAGTAAACAGGTATAATGGTGCAACATTGTAGCTATATCCTCTGTTGGGCAGAAATATCTACATTTTATATTGTATGTCATGTTCAGAAGTCAATAATATCAAGAACTCGCAGCAACATAACACTTCCAAGACTTGCAAGTTTTGTTAAACCAAGCTGAGGCAGAAATCTCAAAGAGATCAGCTCATTTTTTACTTTTATTTTATGACAGATTGTTATAATCATGCTCTTACCAGTAAGTACAAACGAACATCGATTTTTACATTCTTAACATATATTGGATAACATCACCTGTAAACAAAAGTAAATTGCATATAAAAGATGTCTTTAAATATTTTTTAAAGGACCAGTGATTCTTTCAGAGTTCCTCTCCTGAAGCTGGGTGTTCAAGCAGTTACACTCAGAGTTAATTGGGGCCTCTAGTTTTAATTCTGATGGATTAACCAAACTAATTCCTGATAGCAACAGAACCACACACAGTGAGCAATATAGCATCTGTGTGTAAACTGCTCTCAACAAAACAATAGATAGCATCCAGCCTGTCTAACTGGTTGATCATATAATTTGTATCTATAAATAAGAGCTTCTCCTCACCGTAAAGCAAGCATTTCATAATGAAAGAGTAGGAGGCCTTATTGAATTAGATCTGTATGGATATTTGCTGTGCCATTTTCAACCTTTCTAAAAAATGAGATAGTTCACCATTCCAAAAGCAAAACTCCTTGCAAACATCTAATATTGCTGAGTGACAGCAGTGTAATTATCTAGCACATCATTGACAAGAACCAAGCACTTAACAGCAAGGAAGTTATTTTAGAACCTCATTACATATTAATATTGAAGGTAAAGAAACACATATGCCTTCATAACATACAACCTCAACTTCGACCCAAAAATCAATACCTTTCTTTAGCAATTTCAAATAGACCCCTTTTGAAATACAAGCACAAACTGGATATATGACACTTGGTGCTATACCAGCTGTGGATTAGACACTGAGAGCTAAGTGGCCCCAACTCTGACAACCCTTTTGTTGACTCTGTGCCACCCAAGGATTAACCTGTATTGGGAACTCTTGGCTGCCCCTTTAGGAAAGGGTTCTAACTACTTTGCACTGCCTCTGCAATGTGAAGCACCCAAAGGGCTGAGGATCAGGCCCAGAGATTTTTTTGTTATTGGAATGTCTATATGCTGCTTTGCGGCACAAGTCCTCTCTTAATTATAGGATTGATGGCCAAGCTGGAAATACTGACTTTCCAAGGTTTAAAAAACTATTTTCTTTGTTCCTCATTTCCTTTAAAGTGACATGGAAAAAGGAAAGATAGTGGGATTTTCACCTTTTATGCTTCCTTAAAGAAAAAAAAGCCTAAAAGAGTGTGTGTGTAGGGGGAAGGTTTTTCTGCTTCATTCTGGGTCTTGTCTATTCTGGAAGATTTTATGACAAATGAAAAACTAGTGAAGTTATACACTTACAAAATTAAGACTGCAAGCTCAGCAATTCAGAGGGGAAGGGATTTTGAATCAGATGTTTAAAATCCTTCAGCTTTTCCCTCTAGTAAACACTTGGTTGAAAGGATATCTTTGTTAACACACCTCCCTGTCAATTAAGGTGTAAGAGCTTACAATAAATGTTTGTGCCCCCCACCCCAACAAGAGCAGACCAAACTTGACATTCCTGATATTTCTAATGCCACAACAAGCAGAAGCTTTTTAAAGGAGGAAGAAAATACAAATGAAAATTAACACACCTTTCAGGCCTTCTTTATATCACAAGGAATTTAAAAAAAAAAAAAAAAAAAAAAAAGGACAAACCCAATTTAAAAAAAAAGTACTTTACAGGTCACTTTTAAGTCCTTCTCAAAATATTTCAATGCTGACAGGATGAAAGCTTTTGATCTACAAATGAATGAAAGGATAATTATTTACTACTTTAATTTCTCCATGTAAAGTCCATTCACTAATGTGTGATAGGAACAGTCTTGCTCCAATCATAAATATACAATAAGCTTACATAATTTGGAGCTATTTGTGGTGGTTAAGAGCAGTGAGGCTATACACTAATGATGTGACATTTTGATTCCTGTCTGATTCTTCCAAAGATCTTTATAATTCTTTTGTTTGGGTGATGACCAATATGTCCTAAAGTCTCCCCTCTAGATCCCTGACCAAGGGCCAGATTGCCTCTCTCATGGAACAGGGAGAAGAAAACTCCAATGTTCACATAGTTTCCTCTACAGTGTCCTCAATAAGTGGGAGAGGGGTAGGGAGGGGATTGGCAACAGGTCAGATGAAGTGCACTAAGCCTCCCAACCCTGCAATTCCTGGAGATTCCATTAAGTTCAAAGAGTTGTATGTTTATTAATTGTAAATAAAAATCCTCTAAAGAAAATTGTATAATGTCTTGCAACTGGAGCAGGTCATCAGGTTCATTAAATAAATTCCTAAAATAGTTCTGGAGTTCAGAATCCAACAGGCAAGGAGGGAACTCTGTACATTCAGAGGTGAGAGAGCGCATGTGTTACTGTTTGTATTTCATCTGCCGAGACATCATTCACTCTTGTGTTTTCCACTTCATCTGCCATGTCAGATGTGACCACAACATAAGATCCCTATAGTGAAAAAGAAAATTCCCAGTTTAACATCATAGCTTACTAATCCGATGTCAAAAAGACAAGCATCTACTGGGTTGCTGGCTCAAGAGCTTGAGCTTGCTGGGATGATGTCCACGTCTAGGTCTCTGAAGTCTCTTCTTTCTACATCTCTAACTTAGAAAGATATGTAAACATGTAACAGGGATTGTCTTCACCAGACATTTAGGTTGTGTTATAATGCAACTGACGGGTTTCCCCCAGGGTGCCACCTGGAACTGGGGTACCACTGAGCCCCCCTGACCCACCCGCCTGGACTCTCTTGTACACTGTACTGCTGTGACAAGCTGCCAAGCCCTCCAGGCAGCCTGCACTTTCACCAGCATACATACAGGCAGGAATATACCCAGCTGCAGTTATATGCAGGCAGGCTCTTTGACCAGCCCCTGCATGGGAAGGCTTCACCTAGGGCGCCTCCCAGCTCCTCAGGTACGCACCCCCTCTGGAGTATAAACCGAATATTATACCATCATGCGCTGCACGGGGAACTGTACAGTGTAAGCTCATAAAATTCCCCCCCTCCCTCAATGTGGAGAGGAATATGCAACCATTTTCTGCCCGAGTTATGATTTCCACGCACTGGTTTAAATAAATTTTGTTTTTGCATTATCAACTACAAAAGATTATTGTAAGTGATTATAAGGGATTGCAAACAGATCAAAGCAGATTACCTAGCAAAAAAAACCAAAAAAAAAACAAAACACAAACTAAGCTTAATATACTAAAAAGATTGGATATAATACCAGATCCTCACCTTAAGTGATGATACAAGCAGGCTGCAGATTCTTAAGGAGCAAGCTGTACTTGCTTACAGCTTGGAATCCCCAGGTGATCCATTCACAAGCTAAACATCCCTTTAGCCTGAATCTAGCACTTCCCCCAGTTCAGTCTTTGTTCCTCAGGTATTTCCAGAAATCTTCTTATGTGGGGAGTAAAAAACCAAGATGAAGTCACTTCCCTGCCTTATACAGCTCTTGCATATGGAGGGAACCCTTTGTTTCAAAGCTTGGTTCCCACGCCAGCAAGTGGAAAAAAACTGACATCCCAAGATGGAGTCCAGAACCAGGTGACCTGGTCACATGTCCCTGCAGAGTTACAGGAACCATCCCCCATGGTCTGTTTAGAGTGTTCACAGGAAGGCTCACCAGGTGGGAGCTAAGCTTCTCCTAAGGCCTATTGTTTCTTCCTAATGGCTCATTAACCTGAATGGGTCCTTCCCAGCCAGACATCTAGACTGAGAGCATTTTGCCTAGTGGACGTTGCCCAGGAATAACTATGCGTGAAATAGATACATAGTCAATATTCCTAACTTCAGATCAAAAAAATGATACATGCATACGAATAGGATAATCATATCCTGGGGCTTTGTGCTGGGAGAGCAGCTGAGCCCTGCTTAGGGGGTGGGGCTTCTGATTAGGGGTCCTATAAAGGTAGCCAGCCAGTCAGGCAGTGGCACAGACAGCTGCAGTGGCACAGGAGCTAGCAAACAGAGCTCTAAACAGGGGAGTTTGGATTGTGGTGCTTGTTTGGGGTTTGCTTTTGCTTGGGGGGGGTGGTCTTTTTGGTGTGCCTTGTGTTTCCCAGATTAACAGGATTTAGGTGGGAAGGTGATGACAGATATGGAGGCAGCGGTGGGAGTGACTCCTGTAGTGGAAGACACATTGAGGATGACTGGATGTGGAAGCTGTGGTATGTACATGATCCTGGAGGGGGGAACCGGTCAGAGTTTTTTCTGCATGAAATGTCGTCTGATAGAGCTGATGGAGGAAAAGATCCAAGGTTTGGAGATGCAGGTGGAAAGTCTGGTTGAGTTTAGGAAGGGGTTTGAGCAGATGATGGAGCAAAGATATGAGGTATCTGAAGAGAAAAGCTCAGACTCACAGATGGAAGCAGGGCTGGGGAATTTTGAGGAGAGACTGGGTGAGGAAAGTGGTCAGTGGAAACATGTGACTCAAAGAACCAGGCAGAGGAAAAGATGGGCTAGTGAAGGAGAAATAGAGCTTAGGAACAGGTTTGCAGAGTTGGAAAATGAAGAAGGGGCTCAGCAGGTACTTGTTGAAGGTGGAAGGGTAAGGAAGAAAAGAGGCTAGTCCTATAGGAAAAGGGAAAGAGTCAAGGGAGACTACACCAAATATGAGCCCCAGAAGGATATAGGATGGGTTGAAGAAGATTATAAGGGAAAATAGGAATGGAAAGAACTTGCATCCAGAGGGAACAGGGGAGAGACTGGAGAATAGCACCGTCACCAGGAAAAGGCAGGTCTATGTGATCGGGGACTCTTTATTGAGAAGAATAGACAGGCCTGTAACTAGAGCTGATCCTGAGAATAGAAGAGTGTGCTGTCTTCCGAGTGCTAAGATATGGGATGTAGACCTGAGGTTGAAAAGGATCCTAAAGGGAGCGGGAAAGAATCCCCTAATTATCCTTCATGTGGGAACAAATGATATGGCTAGATTCTCGCTGGAAAGTATTAAGGGAGACTATGCTAGGCTGGGGAAGACACTTAAGGAAATTGAGGCTCAGGTGATCTTTAGTGGGATCCTTCCTGTTCCTAGAGAAGAGCAACAAAGGTGTGACAAGATTATGACTGTCAACAGATGGCTTAGGCAGTGGTGCTATAAGGAGGGCTTTGGGATGTATGGCCACTGGGAGACATTCACGGACAGAGGACAGTTCTCTCAGGATGGACTTCATCTGAGTAGGGAAGGAAATAGACTTCTAGGATCGAGGCTGGCACAACTGATAAAGAGACCTTTAAACTAGGAATTAGGGGGAGATGGATGGGAGATGTCCAGAAAACCTCCATGCCAGATTTTAGCATTGAGAGGGAAGAAGATGAAGTAAGAAAGGATACAGCCGTGGGTAGGAGAATGTATATAAGGAGCGAGGGCGGTGTGGATACTAGTCTAATAGGTTATACTGGCTGTAGAATGACTGTGCCTAATAGGGTACAAAATGTGAGCGAGGCCAAACAGCAAAAATTAAGATGTTTATACACCAATGCAAGGAGCCTAGGTAACAAAATGGAGGAACTAGAGCTCCTGGTGCAGGAAGTGAAACCAGATATTATAGGGATAACAGAAACATGGTGGAATAGTAGTCATGACTGGACTACAGGTATTGAAGGGTATGTGCTCTTTAGGAAAGACAAACAAAGGTAAAGGGGGTGGAGTAGCATTGTATATCAATGATGAGGTAGAATGTAAAGAAATAAGAAGCGATGCAATGGATAAGACAGAGTCCGTCTGGGCAAAAATTACACTGGGGAAGAAAACTAGTAAAGCCTCTCGTACGATAGTGCTTGGGGTGTGCTATAGACCTCCGGGATCTAATTTGGATATGGATAGAGCCCTTTTTAATGTTTTTAATAAAGTAAATGCTAATGGAAACTGCATGATCATGGCAGACTTTAACTTCCCAGATATAGACTGGAGGACCAGTGCTAGTAATAATAATAGGGCTCAGATTTTCCTAGATGCGATAGCTGATGGATTCCTTCATCAAGTAGTTGCTGAACCGACTAGAGGGGATGCCATTTTAGATTTAATTTTGGTGAGTAGCGAGGACCTCATAGAAGAAATAGTTGTAGGGGACAATCTTGGCTCAAGTGATCATGAGCTAATTCAGTTCAAACTAAATGGAAGGATTAACAAAAATAAATCTGCAACTAGGGTTTTTGATTTCAAAAGGGCTGACTTTCAAAAATTAAGGAAATTAGTTAGGGAAGTGGATTGGACTGAAGAACTCATGGATCTAAAGGTAGTTGAGGCCTGGGATTACTTTAAATCAAAGCTGCAGAAGCTATCGGAAGCCTGTATCCCAAGAAAGGGGAAAAACTTCATAGGAAGGAGTTGTAGACCAAGCTGGATGAGCAAGCATCTTAGAGAGGTGATTATGAAGAAGCAGAAAGCATACAGGGAGTGGAAGATGGGAGGGATCAGCAAGGAAAGCTACCTAATTGAGGTCAGAACATGTAGGGATAAAGTGAGACAGGCTAAAAGTCGAGTAGAGTTGGACCTTGCAAAGGGAATTAAAACCAATAGTAAAAGGTTCTATATCCATATAAATAAGAAGAAAACTAAGAAAGAAGAAGTGGGGCCGCTTAACACTGAGGATGGAGTGGAGGTTAAAGATAATCTAGGCATGGCCCAATATCTAAACAAATACTTTACCTCAGTCTTTAATAAGGCTAAAGAGGATCTTGGGGATAATGGTAGCATGACAAATGGGAAGGAGGATATAGAGGTAGATATTACCATATCAGAGGTAGAAGCGAAACTGAAACAGCTTAATGGGACTAAATCGGGGGTCCCAGATAATCTTCATCCAAGAATATTAAAGGAATTGGCACCTGAAATTGCAAGCCCATTAGCAAGAATTTTTAATGAAACTGTAAACTCAGGAGTAGTACCGAATGATTGGAGAATTGCTAATATAGTTCCTATTTTTAAGAAAGGAAAAAAAAAGTGATCCAGGTAACTACAGGCCAGTTAGTTTGACATCTGTAGTATGCAAGGTCCTGGAAAAAATTTTGAAGGAGAAATTAGTTAAGGACATTGAAGTCAATGGTAAATGGGACAAAATACAACATGGTTTTACAAAAGGTAGATCGTGCCAAACCAACCTAATCTCCTTTTTTGAAAAGGTAACAGATTTTTTTAGATAAAGGAAATGCAGTGGATCTAATTTACCTAGATTTCAGTAAGGCATTTGATACCGTGCCACATGGGGAATTATTAGTTAAATTGGAGAAGATGGGGATCAATAGGAACATCAGAAGGTGGATAAGGAATTGGTTAAAGGGGAGACTGCAACGGGTCCTACTGAAAGGCGAACTGTCAGGTTGGAGGGAGGTTACCAGTGGAGTTCCTCAGGGATCGGTTTTGGGACCAATCTTATTATATCTTTTTATTACTGACCTTGGCACAAAAAGTGGGAGTGTGCTAATAAAGTTTGCAGATGATACAAAGCTGGGAGGTATTGCCAATTCGGAGAAGGATCGGGATATTATACAGGAGGATCTGGATTACCTTGTAAACTGGACTAATAGTAATAGGATGAAATTTAATAGTGAGAAGTGTAAGGTTATGCATTTAGGGATTAATAACAATAATTTTAGTTATAAATTGGGGACGCATCAATTAGAAGTAACGGAAGAGGAGAAGGACCTTAGAGTATTGGTTGATTGACTATGAGCTGCCAATGTGATATGGCTGTGAAAAAAGCTAATGCGGTTTTGGGATGCATCAGGAGAGGCATTTCCAGTAGGGATAAGGAGGTTTTAGTACCGTTATACAAGGCACTGGTGAGAACTCACCTAGAATACTGTGTGCAGTTCTGGTCTCCCATGTTTAAAAAGGATGAATTCAAGCTGGAGCAGGTACAGAGAAGGGCTACTAGGATGATCCGAGGAACAGAAAACTTGTCTTATGAAAGGAGACTTAAGGAGCTTGGCTTGTTTAGCCTAACTAAAAGACAGTTGAGGGGAGATATGATTGCTCTCTATAAATATATCAGAGGGATAAATACAGGAGAGGGAGAGGAATTATTTCAGCTCAGCACCAATGTGGACACAAGAACAAATGGGTATAAACTGGCCACCAGGAAGTTTAGACTTGAAATCAGACGAAGGTTTTTAACCATCAGAGGAGTGAAGTTTTGGAATAGCCTTCCAAGGGAAGCAGTGGGGGCAAAAGATCTATCTGGTTTTAAGATTCTACTTGATAAGTTTATGGAGGAGATGGTATGATGGGATAATGGGATTTTGGTAAGTAATTGATCTTTAAATATTCAAGGTAAATAGGCCAAATCCCCTGAGATGGGATATTAGATGATGGGATCTGAGTTACCCAGGAAAGAATTTTCTGCAGTATGTGGCTGGTGAATCTTGCCCATATGCTCAAGGTTTAGCTGATCGCCATATTTGGGGTCAGGAAGGAATTTTCCTCCAGGGCAGATTGGAGAGGTCCTGGAGGTTTTTCGCCTTCCTCTGTAGCATGGGGCATGGTTGACTTGAGGGAGGCTTCTCTGCTCCTTGAAGTCTTTAAACCATGATTTAAGGCCTTCAATAGCTCAGACATGGGTGAGGTTTTTCATAGGAGTGGGTGGGTGAGATTCCATGGCCTGCACTGTGCAGGAGGTCGGACTAGATGATCAGAATGGTCCCTTCTGACCTTAGTATCTATGAATCTATATTCAACCAATCATAACCTTTCCAATGATACTCACATTACTTATTGTGTATAAAATACATCATAATTATGATATAATCATATCATATTATCACTATGAAGAATATGGGGTGCAGCGTCACAGCAACCTTGAGGAATCATGTTTCTTATCACTATGTTAGACATGATTCTGTGGTCAGCACAGACAAGGAGAGCTGGTCATGAGTAAACCCTATTAGAAACATGGGTTAGCCACAACCAGCTGACAGGATGTTAACCACTATCTGGCCCTGTCTACCCTGACTGCTAAAGTCAGGTTTAACGACATGCGAGCAGTTGTGCTAGCTAGCAATTGTGTTTTAAAATTACCCAGTTTTCCAGTGAAGACAAAAGCCCTATAAAGAACTTACTTTTTATATAGATGAAATGGGGTGGAATTTTCCAAAGCACTGAAGAGAGTTAGGCACTGTAAATACATACACCTGCTCCTATGCCTCCTTCTGGTCTCTGGCAGCTCAGCAGCATCGGATCTCTGTTTCCCTTCCCAGAGTCGAGGTTCTTCAATGCTTGACCAAGACTGGAGTCCTATAGTACACACCTTCTCAAGGGCTGGCTTACTGCCATATAATAACAAACATAATCTCTCTTTCTCATCTCTCACTGGGTCACAGTTCTTCCTTTCTGAGGTCTGGAGCTCTGTCATTTCAATTCTTGTCTGTCTTTTCCCAGCCTCCCACCAGGCAAACCGTTCCTCCTCCCTGAGATCTGTCTTCAATTGTCCTCAGCCAAACATAAACCACAGACCTCTGACTGCCCCCTCCGCTCTCTCCCACTTAAAGTCATAGGATTCCCAGGGCCATTTTTCTAGGACTGCAGTTTCTCTCTAGATTTTCATCCATTCTTTAAAGGCTTACCAGACTGCTTCTCTCAAGAGCACAGACCCAGCTCAACCCGCTCTCTAACTGGTTCCAGCTATTTCCAGTTGCACCCCACTCATACTTGACCTTCAATGACTCTGTAGGTGGTCAGTCCTTCCTGATTCCTTCCTCACTGCTGAGGTCAGTTATTATAATTAAACCTCCCTGACATCGTTAGCTAGGATCACCAATTATCACTGGGTTCCTAGATCACAGGCCAGGCTGAGCCCAGCTTCCCCACAAGGGCCAGCCAGTCTGTGACAGGCACTTATCTCTCACTGATTTTTGATCCCTGTACATAGTCACCACTTTCACCGATGGTACCACTCTTCACAACCTCAGAAGTATGCATTCAATAAAAGTAAAATTCCACCACTCAGCAATCTCTTACCCACTCTTGAAAAAAATTTCAATATGTGAGGATTAAAAGACTAAGGAAATGGATTAATTTTATTTTCCTTCACAGCTACATAATCCTCTGCAATAACCCCCAAAATGTATATTGAGCAAGGCCACAGAAAACATTAATCATTTCCAGTGCACTGCACTTTAATTAAAGGTCTACATTTGACACAACACATTTAAGTGTTTTAAAGAACACTGTGGTTTTTTTAACCAGTCCTAATGCCATTTATTTTGAGTTTTACACAGAAGACAAAGTTGAATGAAAGGCCAACAGTTACTAAAATAAAATACATACTGTTCTATCAATTGATCATTAAACAGCTAGCATTAGTTTGATCGTTAATCCAATGTTAATGAAATTGCAGACCCAATACTGATTAAAATGAACACAAGTAAATATTTGACTGACTTGTAGAATAACATCACTGACAGATTGATGTTAATGTCAAACTACTTGCTTAAAAACAAGCCACAAGCAATAAAAGAGAAAACTGCAAGCTTGCAATTGCTCCTGCCATAACTGACAGCTGATATTCACGCTCACACACCAGGCCCTTCCTTCAGAAACAAAATACAGTATAATACAGCAATAGTCCAAAGTACTACATCTTACAGTACTGTTGGTGTTTAGATACCTATGGTAAACTTGTTAGAAATACCATAGACAAGCGGTTCTCAAACTGTGGGTTGAGACCCCAAAGTGGGTCACGACCCCATTTTAAAGGGCTGACGTTAGACTTACTGGGGCCTGGGGCTGAAGCCTGAGCCCCACCACCCAGGGTTGAAACTATATGCTGCAAACCAGGAACACTTCGTGCAATTCCATAGTTGTGTGGCCCTTGCAATTAGGACTTAACATCTAGACAGGGCAAATCTACCCCAGGCAGTCCTCCATGCCATTGCAGACACCCACCCATATGCAACAGCCCCAAGTGCATGCTAAACGGGTGAGGAAGGGAAAGGAGAACATAAGAAACACGCTAGGGGATTTATTTGTTGGCACTGCTTTCACTATTTGCACTGTTCAATGTTTGGTTTATGCACTTTGTTTTATTAATAGTTTTGATGTTGGTTTATTTCTGGTGTTTTAGTGTGCTAATGGTAGCTGGCCTGCCTGTCAATGGTCTAATATTATTTTTTTCTTATACCTTTTTTCTCTTTTTGGGGGGATAATTCATCCATAGTCACAAATAAAGGCTTATTTTATTAAGAATGTTTATTACCATCACATCACTTAATGTGAAATTCAAATAATAAAGATAAACACATGACAAGGTATACCTGGGAAGTGGTTGTGATGTGGCATCCCATATGCTTTATGAAAATATGTTTATGATAAGAATATGCCATAATTGAGCTATACTTTATGCAAGATGGTTCATGTAATGTACCATTGGAAAGGTTATGATTTACTTAATGTGATTATCCAATTTGTATGCATGAATCATTTTTGTATCTGAAGTTAGTAATATTGACCTGTGTATGTGTATTTCATATTTGCTGCTTTGGGTCACTCCCACTCCTGACACTTCAGGGACTACAATGGAAAAGTCAGACATGGCTAATGGGCCATCAGCGAGGACAATGGACTGTGAAAAGACTTGGCCTTCCTGTGGACATTCCATAATGCTACTGACTCATGGACAATGGGGTCACCTGATACTAACCAACTGCTTGGTCTGATGTACTTTTCCATGGAGAGGTGGAGAATCAAACAAAGGATTCCCGCCTTATGGAAATTCTATATAAGACAGGGAAGGAAAACAATGATTGTCTTCAGCTTGCTTCACCTCTGCTCCCCACCCCAAAGGGATACTTGAAAACAAAAGGACTATAACTGAAAGGGTGGGGGAAAAACCTGGGCCGAGACTGGAAGGGCATCTGGCCTGTGAAGAAGATTATTAGAACCACATTTAGGGTGGGAATTCACATGTCACCAGTTTCTTTAGTATATTAAGCTTAGTTTGCATACTCTGTTTTATTTTCTTAGTAATCCTCCTTGTTCTGTCTGTTACCTCCTTAACTACTTAAAATACACCTGTTATAGTTAATAAATTTATATCTAGTTTATCATATAACCCAATTTATATGATTTCTAACTGGGGGGGTAAGAAATTGTACATACCTTCTTCCACATTGAGGGGAGAGGTGAATATAATAAATCTTTGGGTCTGTACTCCAATCGAAGTGGACATCAGAGTGCTGGAGTAAGTCCCTTAAACTGAGTCTTCCCAGATCTGATCTGCAGCTGGGGGTGGCCCTGCCTGTGTGTGTGTGTTAGAGGAGATTTTAAGAGCGTGGCTCAGCAAGACAGGTTAAAAGGTGCCCATGCTGGCAGAACATACCTCAGAGGTATCTCAGCATATCAGATGACTTCTAAGGGGTCCAAACTATCACAGTTGTATCCAAACACAATTTCTCAATACTTTTATCAACATCAATCCATATTGTAAATCCATAGTTCCTGCCACACACTCCCTTCCCCGTTTCATAAGGAGTTATGTCACCTATAAGTACAATGCATAGCAATCAACTGCCACCCTCCCACATTAGATTGCATGATGTGACTGTACCTCATATATTGTAAATGTTGTACACACACTATAATACTATTCTTTGTCTTGCATTGGCTTGTGCAAGTCCAAAATGGGGGAGAACAGAGCATCCCTGATTTGTGTTGGCCAGGTGCATCCTGCTCCCACTGTGATAGGTGCACTTTCTGGTTAAGTGTATTGGTTCCATTGCTGGAAACATTCCTGTCATAAGTCTATTCAGGGGAAAATGGCTCACCTTTGACTTCATAAAGATTGTGAAGAGTATAGCAAGCCATAATAATGCAGAGAGCACTGATGACACAGGAATCCAAATGTGCCTGTAGACAGCACCCGCGGTATTTCAATCTGCACATTGCACATTCAACCACCATTGTAAGCCTGCTAATAGGGTAATTAAACCTTCTTTCACCAAGGCCTCTGAGATCAACATATGATTTCATAAGCCAAGGCAGAAAGGGATATAGGGTCTCCCAGAATAACAGTAAGGACAGTAGGTCTAGTTATGACAATGTCATTAGAAGGGAATGGTGGTCCAGTCTGGCCATGAATGTAGACTGCTAATCGGTGAAAAAGTTTGACATCATGAACTTTTCCAGCGCAGACCATGTTAAGCCCATAAGCTGCCTCTATGGTCCACAAAAGAGTCTGCCTAACAATGGAGTAGTACCCTTTGCAGTTTATATATTCACGTACTTCTTGAGGAGGGTAAATATGAACACACGAGTCCCATCAATGGCCCCAGTGCAGTATGGAAACCTCATTCTTTCAAAAACAGCAATTACTTAAGGGATATTGTGTATGCCCATCACTTTAGGGTAAATCACATGCTTGATTGCCACCGCCTTACCTGCAGTTGACTTCCCAATGCCAAACTGGTTACCAACAGACCTGTAACAGTCTGGGGTAGCCAGCTTTCAGATAGTTTTGCCAACTCTCTTCTGGACTATTGTGGCTGCCCTCCTGCAAGTGTCATGACAGTGGATGGTTGGGGCAAGCTGCTCAGAAAGCTCCAAAACATGTAGCTTTCTTCATGAGAAAGTTCTGGACCCACTACTGGTGACCCCGGGCCCGCATGCTGATGTGATTCTATCAGGCAGTGCTTGAGGCCCTGCTCTAGAAGCAGCAGAGTACATAGGGGGCATCAGCAGTTATACCAAGAGTCGTGAGCAGCAGCCAGTTAGTTCATGTCTTGCATGTCTGTATCATCCTCCTCCTCCAACAGGTGCCTTAGGTAGGTCAGAAAATGCTGCCAGAATGTCCAGCAGCAGCTCCCAGAGGCTCTGCCCATTTCCTGAAACAAGAGCGAAAGCCCAAGCAAGAGAAGCTCTTCAAACGGCAACACCTCCATGTTGCTGGCTCTGGTTGCTGGGAGCATGCAGATCCAAAAGATTGTTGGCAGGCTGCAACAACTTCCTTTAATGTCCAGGGTGGACAGTCAAGTTTTCCCACACTGCACCACAAACCAAGGGCTAGGGCACTAGGAAGCTGGGATATAGTGGTTTGACCTGGGTCTGTGTATTGCAATGTGGAAGCTGGTACCCAGGTTTGGGGTCCTCAGGTCACCAACAAGTGTGGTCACTCAAGCTCTGGGCTTGAATCTGTGGACCCTGGGCTTTTAAGTCCCACTAATCCTGGGCTTACATTCAAGTGTAGACACAGTGATGAATACTAGTGGATTGCACTGCAGGATCACAGCCATATTTTGCAAAGTACTTTGGGACCCTTCTCTATTTGGAAAAAACAACAAACTGGAGAATGAAATGCATTAGTTCACATGATTTCTTCACTATCTTTGTGATCTTCTGAAATTATTTATTATTTTTACCTTTATTATTTCAGAAGATCACAAAGATAGTGAAGAAATCATGTGAACTAATGCATTTCATTCTCCAGTCTGTTGTTTTTTCCAAATCTTTAAATACAACTCTAACACAGAAAGGAACCTAACCATATAAATATCATGAGACACTTTGCTCTCTTTTCTTCTGCAACCAGATGAATCTCTATATACAAAAGAGTCACAAGAGAGTTCAAGCATGAACGGTGGAAGGGCATATCAGGTTCACATCACTGCCTACAGTTTATCTGGCTTAGTGGTAAAGCAATTTGTTCTGTGTCAGTAACAGTATGCATGACATCTCACCGATAAAGAAGCCTCTGGGACTTGATTTATTTCTTGAGCAGTTGAAGATGAAATACCAGCTCTGTTATATCTTTTTCATGGACTCATCTGTAAATTATAAAATCAGCCCCCCTTCTAATCCCCTCAAAATAGTCTCAGGAATGGCGTGGAGGTGTAGAGAAGAAGAAAAAGGGAAATGTCTTCAGACACACAGCACCTCACAGAGCATTTGTGGCAATTCACTTAGTCTGGCTAGCTGCTTCTACATGACTGAGAACATGCAGCTTTTGCTATAAAAATTTCTGAAAAGCTTAAGCAATTTGAGTGGGGAATAGGGAATATCTTAAATAGCAACCGTTAAAATCACCCTAAAAGTTATTACTTGATCAGATGATACAGGAAGTAATGTAACTGTAATAGGTCGGATGCTCTTCTTCTATGGGAAAACCCACAAGAGGAAAACTGTTTAAAAAGTTTCAGAGTAGCAGCCGTGTTAGTCTGTATTCGCAAAAAGAAAAGGAGTACTTGTGGCACCTTAGAGACTAACAAATTTATTAGAGCATAAGCTTTCGTGAGCTACAGTTCACTTCATCGGAGTGAGCTGTAGCTCACGAAAGCTTATGCTCTAATAAATTTGTTAGTCTCTAAGGTGCCACAAGTACTCCTTTTCTTTTTGTTTAAAAAGTAAAACCTCCATAGAGTTTCCCCCATATGGCAAGAGGTTTGCAGCCTTGTGAGGGGCATGTCATGGCCATCAGCTCAGAGTATCTGTGCAGAAATCAGACTCCAGCTTCATGAATCTTGGGGCACCAGTGACAAAGATCTGTCCATATACACTGCTCTCTGGGACCCTGCTGCCCCAAGACAATCTCAAGTGAAATCATAACAGTTCTAAAACTGTCTCCAGTCAGATTAAAATTTCCTGCTCCTTCTTACTCTCTTTAGGCCATATTGAATGGTTTTACTGTGACCATGTGAAAGCAATTACATTTTTTCAAAAGGTAAACTAGCCATGCTTCATCAGAAAGTTGTGCTGACTTTAAAGTGAGGTGCAGAACATTAAATCACTTGCAATGAGTTATGATGCTGTACAGAATTTATATCCTGAGGTGCGCCACAAACTCTGGTTCAGATTAGTAGTTTTATCTTGTTGCTTCACTCTGGCAGCTGTGCTACAAATCTAAAATTAAAACTTGATTTTACATAGGGCCTTTTGTACTCCAAGCTTTCCAGAGCACATGACAGATCAATGATTAGTCAGATACTAGTAGGGCAATGAGAGCAGAGGTAAATGCAGCAGCCATGATGTAACTTGGCAATTCCGCTTGCTCAACCTTTAAAAGAGAACAGATGGTTTGCCAGGACCCCAGGATTATTATTTATCTTTGTATTGTTACCCCTATTGACCCAATCAGCTAGCCTGGGGTCTTGTAGGTTGTGTGGTCTTGGAGGAAATATTGATGATGGAATCTGGTACCTTTGATACAATCTTGTTTATTTACAAAGAGAGCATAAAGTCTGATTTCCTTACCAAAGGAGATCTCAAGAGATATAGCAAAAAAAGAAGCATTTAGTGAAAAGGGTTTAGCTTTCTTTTATTAAAAGGAAGCCAGGTTTTCTTATACTCCAGAAAAGATGTGTTACCAACCAAGAGCCAACATGCCAGTCTTTTCCCTAAGTTAAAGTTTCAAGTTTCATACAGACATTTTACCTTGTGTCACTTCAGAAATCTCTCTCCAGAAGGAAAGCAATAGAACTCATCCAACATAAACAAAGCATAACAGCTGCAGTGAAATCCCCATCACAACAATTAGAAACCAATCCTCCTCCCCTAAACTCTGAAACAAAACACTTAATACAAACAAATCACAGCAGAACTATGTAAAGTGCAGCTGCCTTTGGCAGTGATCTTCCACTCACTCGTGTTCCGATAGCTATTAGACAGTGGCAGGATCTGGAGATTAACAACTTTTTCTTTTTTCCTTTCCTCTCTTCATTTCTCCTTTTCTTTTAATGGGTCTGATTGGCTTCATGGTTAATGACTATATTTCTGGGTCCTATTAGCACCATAACACTTGCCAGAATAACACAGTTATAAATAAAGTGAAGTGATACAGTATAAATATAGATAAAATGTAACTATAGATGAAGTACTCGAACTGTTACTACAGTGTGTCACCAAACACAAGGACTGCAATTGTGAGGTTCTCACACAAGGAGAAAGGAAAGGTCTCCACTACCTGCTCACTTAGATATGGGTCTGTCAAAACCTTAAATAGGCTTGATAATAATTGCTCTAAAAACCTGTGGAATTTAGTAGAGATTATATCCTTTCTATTAAATTTTAAATGAACCTGGCATTCTGTAGCAGTGATATAGAAAGTTTCTCACTTTCTATTAAGTTCTACAGGACTTTTTCACAAGGCTAGTACCAGCGAGGACATGGATAATAGTAAGAGCTGAAATGCCTCCAAAAAGAGTCTGTTCTCAAAATATTACTTGCACAGCAGGAAGTATGAGCAACTGGACATTTTGCTAGATATCCTATTCTCATGAGAATTTGAGCCTGATTTTAAAAACATAAGACTCTGGGATATTTTGAATTATCTCAATGACTTTTGGATGCTATCTGTACACTGAAATGTTTGAGGTTCCCTTATCACTAATAAAAATTATATTTTATGTGGGATGGATTATTAAAATGTTTGTCTTGGTTTGCAGGTGCCATGAATTTTGAGATGCATCGTAACAGTTTCTGCCAAAATATCTGTATCAAGAAGCTTATATACAGAGCATAAACTATGCACTATATAGACTTCCTTTGCTAAAACATTACTCAAATAAAAAAAATAATCCCAGTTCAACTGGAGCATTATACCTAGAGGGAGAGATCAACATAATGCAATAAGATTTAAAATACTCAACCAAAGAGAGAACTCCTATAGTATATGTTTCTTGTAATAACAATATTGGCAAAATATGTAAGAGGATATTACATTCACATACTCTAATGAAAAGTTAATACTTCTGTGACCCTCTTCCCCTCACTATGCAAACCAAAACATACATTTTAACTAACTGGCAGAACCTCAGTGAGTAGGATGACCAGATGTCCAGATTTATAGAGACAGTCCCGATACTTGGGACTTTGTCTTATATAGGTGCCTATTACCTGTGATTGCTGCAGGCCTGTTTTAGAGCTGCCTGAGAGTTGCAACAGCCAGTGGGAGCTGATAATCCGTGTAACCCAGGGGCATTCTGGGCATGTCCCTTTTCCTCCAGCTATGCCACTTTCCCCTACTATGCCAGAAGCATATAGACAAGTGGTATAAGAGCCATTATGTTGACTCTACACTACCAGAGAATCCTCATTCCAGTGGGATGTTACTTCCTAGGCCGGCTTAATAAGCAAAATACACTGAAGGATGTGGCCTATACTCTCCCAGAAGAAAAGCAGAAGAGCCTAGCATAAAAGGAAGACATTAGAGAAACAAGACAGCCTCAAAACCATTCTGAAATAGAAAAGGAGACAAGAAGGGCTGCCCTTGAGGCAAGGCACCTATTAAAGTCCCCCAAAAGATCAGAGTTAGTTAATGATCTGTCCCCTGAGGTGGCCACTGCCAACTTTTATTTGACGCTTGCTCATTAGGTATATTACCGCTGATTAATGCTGGTTTATTAATTTCCTTTTAAAACATGAGACATTTGTCATCTGAGAACAATGTGATATAGAGTTTGAAAAATATTTTTAAAAAGGGGCTACGGGGAAGGCACACATGACCTCAAACCATGGCTCATAATCATACCAGTAATCCCTTCCTCATTATGCAGTTAGGAGATGTATGGCTCATTCCTTTTTTTCCCCCAAGAAAGTGAGACAATGGAAATATTTATTTTTATTTTACTATTAATTTCTTTACCTTTTTAACATACATCTCTAGCAGCCCACCCCGTGCTCAGAGTATCTATCCCATACATTGCAAATGACAACATAAACAGAGACTGCACATAAATACATCCACCTCAATCCAAACCCTCCTAAACAACCTTAATAGAGAGGGCAAAAGGATAAGCTTTGCAGCAGACTCAGAAGATTCAAAAATCTGGGCTGTGGTGGACAAAGGGGTAATTATATAAATAGTGCCACACTTACTCACAGCTCTCGTGAGCTTAGGGACAACATGGAAGGTCTCTCTTAGCCCTAATTTTTTCTTAATGTTAGTCATTTAAGTGGCTATACTTTTCCTAACTTTTTGCACAATCCAGCAGTTGTTATTTAAGCAAAACTTGCATTGAAGTAAAAATGATCAGTCATCTTAATATTATCGTTTATAACTCTGATAACTGGAAAGATACCGGAGCAAATTATTAAACAATTAGTTTGTAAGCAAGTAGAGGATAACAGGATTATAAGTAATAGTCAACATAGATTTGTCAAGAACAAATCATGCCAAACCAACCTCATTTCCTTCTTTGATGGAGTTACTGGCTTAGTCAATAGGAGGGAAGCTGTTGACATATCTTGATTTTAGTAAGACTTTTGACACACCACACAACACATGAAATTACTATAAGGTGGATGCAAAAGTGGTTGAAAGATCATACTCAAAGAGTAGTTATCAATGGTTTTCTGTCAAACTGCGAGGATGGATCTAGTGAGGTCCCAGGGGGGTCTATCCTAGGTTCAGTACTATTCAATGCTTTCTTTAATGACTTGGATAAAGGAGTGAACTTGGATAAAATTTGCAGATGACACCAAGCTAGGAGGCACTGCTAGTACTTTGGAGAACAGTATTTGAATTTACCTTGATAAAATCAATCTGAAATTAACAAGATCAAATTCAATAAATGTGCAAAGTATTGTTCTACACTATAAAGTTTGGTCAATGTAAGTTCCCTTGCGTCGACCTTGTTGTGTATGTGTTTACATTTAAATTTGTCAGCCACCAATTACTCTCCATTACACCAACATAGTAACACTGGCTTCAGGAGTTGAACCATGGTCAATATACTGAGGTCGACACAGTGCAAATGTAGACATTGCATTACCTATGTTGACTCTAACAGTCCTCCAGCAGCTGTCCCACAATGTCTGACACTGACTGTTCTGGTCACAAAAATGAACTCCATTATCCAGGCGTCACGGAGATCAGAAATCACATTCCCCCTTTAAAACCCCACACATTTTTTAAATGACTTTTCCTGATTATCCATCTTGATGAGCATGCCTCTTTCTTCTCTCCATTGTTGTGTGCAACCGCCCAGATGACGGCTACATGCTCGAGACACACTCCGGCCTGGAGTAGACAGGAGATGTTAGGTTGCCTGGACCTGAGGGGTGAAGAGGCTGTGCAAGCACAGCTATGCACCAGCCATAGAAATATAGACATCTACAAGCAGATTGCACAGGGGGATGCAGGAGAAGGGATATGACAGGGATCAGCAGCAGTGCTACTTGAAAATGAGGGAACTGTGGCAGGCATATCAGAAAGCCAGGGAAGGCCAAGTTGATCTGGTGCCAAGCCTCAGACCTGCCACTTTTACGAAGAGATGCATGCCATACTTGTCAGAGATGCCACCCCCTCTCACACCACCATGGATACCTCTGAGGAGCCCAAGTGACAGGCTTCCAGCATGAACAATGAGGAGGAAGAGGATGGGGACATGCAACCAGGGGATCCAGCCAAGACCTGTTGGAGACTCCACCACAGTCCATTGGGTCCCAGCCATTGAGCTTGGGTGAACCTGATGCAGGAGAAGGAATCTTGAGTAAGTGTGTAAATTTATTTCCTGTTACAGTGATGGCATCCCTGACTGAGCAGGACACAGCTATCATCTTTTCATTAATTTACTTGTCCCAGATGAGGTGGTGGTACTACAAAGAGAAGCTGTAGCGAGGCGTAGCTGGGCTCCTCTGGTTTCTGCCCCTGCTTCCCTCTCAAATCAGTCAGGGACACCTCAGGTTGATGCAAACACCAGAGCTCTTTATTTACAGATATTTCCCAACACCACATTACTATCTATATACAGGTTTTTCACAGCCAAACTTTGCCAGCAGCAGACTAGAGGGTAGGGCAGGGCAGGGCTGGGCCTTTTTCATCACCCCTCCTCCTCCTCTGGCTTCCTTCCTGCCAGCCTTTTTAGCCCCTGGCTAATTAGACTGGCAGCTGTTTCTTCTTGCCAGGCAGGCAGAGGGCTCTTCAACCAGCCCCAATCCATCCCTCTTGATTGGGACTGGAGTGGCAGGGGGCTGATTAAGCCCTCCTTACTCAGTACCTTATGACAAAAGCAGAGTTATCTGCTTCTCATTCCCTGTAGAGTTAGGCAAGGAGGCCATGTGGAGCAGTGTGTTTATGTACACAGGGATGTCCTTGAATCCTCCTGAGAGATACTGAGGTATTCTGCAATCCCTTCCTAAAGATTTCTAGGTAGGGATAGCAGACTTATTTCTTCCCCATGGTAGGACACTTTCCCATGCCAGTCTGCAATAACTTTTACAGGCACCATTGCAATACACAGGCTAGCAGCATGCGTGTTAAAACCTATACGTCCAGAACTTGTGGAGTTGTCAGCTGCTGACTCCTACACATCGCCACAGGAGGCCTAGACAGGATGACCCTGTGAGGCTGGACGTGGTAGGAAGTACAGCCCAGCAAGACCTGAGTGACAGCTCATCACAGCCATTGATGGGGAGTTGTCTGAGTAACAAGACAGGTTGCCTGCCCATCTGTGCTTCAGACCCTGTTTGTGATAGACCCTAGACAGATTCCGATCCTGGTTTGTTCTTGACTTTGCTATTCGATTGCCATCTGTAACTTGGAACCCAACCCTGACCTCCTGGTAACCTGATCCTGCCTGCCTCCTGACACCTGATTTTCAGTCTGCCCACTGGCCCATCTTGGACTCCGACCTCCTGATACCTGATTCAGCCTGACTCCCAGTTCCTGCTCCAACCACTAGGTCTCATTGCCACCATCTCCATCATGACAATAGATGCCCAGGTGGTTTCAGGATGCCATAAGCAACTGTGTTCTATCTGCCTTTGTTACTCTCAGGAGTGAGATATCAGATAAAATGATGCCAGTATTCAGTATCATTGCCCTATACTCAGAGTTTCATTCAGCTAAGCAATTCCTTCCTTCCCCTCACCCCAGTAGGCAATACTCACCACGGCTGGTGCGGTGAGTGGGACCACATACAAACATTCTGAAGCAGAAGTATCAATACGTGTGTCTTGTTTAAAACGTAAGGGATCAAGGGTAGGGAGTTCTGAATCTTAACTTATGCTTTCTGTTGTTACTATATTGACCATGGGATCTGTGTTTTATCCGTAGCTGCTGCTTTTGTGGCCTTGAGGGGTTCCTTCCCCCAAATGCCTGAGCAGGATAAAAAGGAGAAAGAAGAGGACTAGGGATGACATCTACAGTGAGATCCTGCAAGCCAGTGCTGCATCAGACCACAAACAGAGGGCCTGGCAGATGAATATTGTAGACTGTATGGAGAAGGAAAGAGTGGACAGGAGAAAGGCTCAGGAGTCACAGCAGGAAAAGGAGAGGGAAATGCACCATGGCATAATGGGGCTTCTCTGGAAGCAAACACAGATGCTGCAGACTCTTGTGGACCTACAGGTTCAACAATCATGGGGTTGCCTCTATTTGCAGTCCATGGAGAACATCAGTAGAGCACCTCCCTACACACCTCCTATACATTCCATGTGCTATCACATCTCAACTACTTAGGGTAGATATCAGGGAAAACTTTGAAACGGCAATGATAGTGAAGCAGTGGAATGGGCTTCCAAAGGAGACTGTAGGATCCCAATCACTGAAGGTTCTAAAGAACAGGTTCAACAAACACCTGTCTAGGTTTACGTTGTCCTGCCTCACCACAGAGGGCTAGATTGATGACTTCTTGAGGTCACTTCCAGCTCTACATTTCTATGATTATTCAGGAGCTTTGCATGGTGCTTTTAAAGAATATGGTAAAGAGCTTAAAGTCTCGTAATAAAATAATAATCTGACTGGCCCTTTCTTTTTCTCATTTGGCTATTTTTTTTCTTTTTTATTTTTTTCATTGGAGCGAGCTAGGAGAGAGGTGGGGGGCTATCTTTTAATATTTGATTAGCATACACAGTGTAGAATGTTGACAACTAATTACCTATTAATGGGCAAGTAGGGAAAGAATATCCTGAGTGAAATCTGGGCTCCATTGAAGCCAATGGGAGTTTTGCCGTTTTGATTTCAATGGGGCCAGGATTTCACTCCCTGTATGCAGAAGAGTAAGGATGCTCTTGTAGTTAAGGCACTGGTCTAGGACTCAGGAGATGTGGGTTTGAATTCTTGGCTCTGACATCGAATTCCTGTACTTAGAAGCCACTTACTTTCTCTGAATCTCTCTTCCCATTGTCTGTCTTGTCTATTTAGATTGCAAATGCTTCAGGGCATGGATGGTCATTTACCAAGTGTTTGTACAGAGAACAATGGGTCCCTGAAATTAGTTGGGGCTTCTAGGTACTACTTTCATATAAATTAAAAAAATAATAAAAGAAATATGTATTACTGATCTCACATTTATCTTATTGTTTTAATCACATTAGCTAAATAATACTAATGGTTTAAACAACAACACAGAGTATTCTGTGGAACTGTGAAAAATAAATGCAGCATAAAAGTAAAAGAGTGCAGGCTGCATGGATATTATAGATTTTTTATTGTCTCTCACATCTTCATTTTATTTTGATGATAATTTATGACGATCCTGCAAATCCTTACTCATGTGATTAATCCTATTAACTTCATCTTTCCCCAAAAGGCCTAGGATGTTTAGAAGGAGGATTCCACATGTAGATAGAAAGGTGAACAATAACTAGTCATCCAGTCACCAAGAAAAACAACATTCGTCCTGACAAATAAAGTAAAATTAAATTTGGTAACATAGAGCAGCTAGGAGTAACTGAAATGATAAAGTAACTTCCAGACAGAGATAATTTTATGGTTGTAGCTGAAAATCCAAATAAAGTACACATATGGATTGAGCAACATGACGTAAATAAAACCAAAAAAAAAAAATGAAAGAATTCCTGAAGAACTGACAGGTAAGTTCTCAAACCAAAAATATTCTTAGTATTGCATCCCAGGATGCACTATGGGTTAGAATTGCACCACTGAAGTCACTGATTTCAGTGGAAGCAGGGTCAGACCCTATGGCAAGTGAAGTGAGAGGAACCAAGATAGTGAATTCTAACACACCATTTATTTCTTATAAATGTAAAAGAATTCTATTTTCTCTTAATTCTGTTCCTCAGCTATTTCGAAGTGTAACTGCACAGATCTTTGAGGAAAGACAAAGTCTACAAGTTATAAAGGATAATGTTTTAATTTGGGCTGGAGACCTGAAAGAACACACAGAATTACTTAGACAAGTCTTGCAGAGAACAACAGCAAGACACCAAACACTTAACTTAAAAGGTCAAAAATGGTTGGAATAGAAGTTCTCTAGATTGCACATAAATTGAGCAGAACTGGTTTATTTGCTGATCCAGATAAAATAAAAATATTAGATGAAATGTTCCCTTCACAATGTAAAGAGAATCAGCTGACATTTATGGGGATGATCATCTGTTTTGCAAAATTCATTCAAAATCTGAGGGTCACAAAGACCCGTAGAGAACAGCCAGAAAATGATTTTGCCTGGCATTGCACAAATTACTTTGCCAGGCACTAGAACACTGATCACCAGCCCTCCACTTTAAAAATATTGTGATTTAACTAGGCCACTTTCATTCTCAGTAGATGCACCTTCCATAAACTAGGTGCATTCCTTTTGCATACGTAAGAGCCAATTACATTCACATCAAAATCCCTTTACAAAACACAAATAAACTACACCTAGATTGAAAATGAGATGCTGGCAATTGTATTTGATTGTCTTAAATTATATCAATAGTAGTAGTAGCAGTGGGCATCCTTGAGTCTCAAGAGACCATGGGTATGCGCCCCTGAGTAGTATAGAATTTACTTAGTTTTATGGCAGTCATGAACGTGGCTGAAGAGACCCACTTGAGAAAGAGACACAATCTCTGCTGCATCTGTGACATTTAAAAGTGAAGTTTCAGCCCTTTGGGCTCTGCCTTCTGTGAGCTCTTTTCTCCTTTGCTAAGCTGGGCAGCTTCCTCTCTTAACTCCAGAGATCTTTGTTAAGTTCTTCTTTCCAAAGGCTGCGGTCTTGAGTGTGATCTTCCCAGTTATCCACATCCATTTCTTTGAGGTCTCGCTTGCACACATTCTTGAAACGCAATGTTGGGTGTCCTTTGGGTTATGCCCATAATTCATCTGACAAACATGCCCAAGCCAGCAGAGGCATCTCTGTTTGAGGAGTGTTTGCATGCTGGGTATGCTGGCCCATTTGAGCACTTCTGTGTTAGTGACTCTGCCCCTCTAGAAAATTCCAAAGATTTGATGAAGACAAAGCACATGAAAGCTACATCATGTATCAATGTAGATAGATTAAATGAATAAGAGAAAGAAAAGATGTAAGATTGTGAAATACCAGGAAGACCAAGGCAAAGCCTAGGATGGAGCTTATTAAAATTTCACAAGAAAATATTTACTATTAATAGAGCACTCCATGAATTCAGCATAGATTTCAAAACAATAAACAAGCACCAGAATGATGATTACCCATATAAATCACAATATACAAAAGCACAGAATACCAGAGATTCTGACAGGCAACTAAAACCAAAAACTTTACTTTGAGAGCCATACAAAACCATTTTCCAGCCAGATAGCTGGGCAGATAGCCACTCGGTACAGACAACTACAGCTAGAAGCCAGCAAGGGCTGTTAACCCCTCAGAGCTAAGACATGGTCATGTACAATATTATGGAAATGGACAGTCATAGATACCAGAGAAACCAGTGAGATATATGTGAAACACACAAGATCACAGTTACCTCTTAATACAGAAAAAAGTAGATGAGACTTCAATTCCTCCAGGAACAAATGTGCTATGAGGATCTGAATTAGTGTCAGCAAATCACTGCACATACCCACATTGCCCAAGTTACCACGTGTGGTGTTGATGCAGATGCCATCACCACCCAACTTGCAAAATCCTATAGAACCTGGCTAAAGCTGCTCCTTTCAGGGTAGAAACACAGCTATAAGGGACTAATTAGGTAACTTGGAAAAAAAGTTCAGAAAGTGCTGACCCGTTATAAATGTTCTTTGTTTCAAATTTAAAAGTATTGTGTGCGGCCTTGTCTACACACAAAAGTTGTACTGCTTTAATTATATTGTGTAGTTAAAGAGGTATACGCCTCCCTAGCGTGGATGCAGTTATACCAGTATAAAAGTGTATACATTGGCATAGCTTCTTCCCGTAAGGGAAAGGGACTAAGCTAGGTCAGTCAAAGTCCTTTTATACCAGTGTAACTGCATCCACAGCAACAGTTATACCTGTATAACTATTTCCGTTAAAAAAAAAATCATGGCCCTAACCAAACTAGTTCTATGTGTATAGACCAGGTCTAGGAATGATTAGAGGGCAAAATCTGAAAATGAGACTTAGAACTGTAAGTCACTTAGGCTCTTTTGAACATTTTTCCCAGAGTGATTAAGGAAGAGATGTAAGGTGAGCTGTCACGTTGCTAACATGGGAATGACTATGCTAATCTTTGTGTTAAGCCTCTGAACATGCCCAGTCTGAATTAAATGCCTCCAGATGCCTGAGCAGACTCAGGGTCTGATTCTCCCTGTCTTTTATCGTGGAGGGCGCTCACACCTCTCAGAGGGCTTGCAGCACCTCACAGGATGAGGCCCTTACATCTGTGGAAAATGGGTGTAAAATTCTACCAAATAAGGGCTAGATTCATCCCTGCAGTGATGCAGGCACCTGTATAAGGACAGAGGGGAGGTAGTTTAGGTTTCCCCTAATCAGGGTTCATGGGGGTTGGTGTGGCTCTCAATACAGACTCGGGCAACCCTCATGCCTAACTTGCATCCCTGTTGCAATGCCGCTAGAGTTGCTGACTCTCCAGAGTACAGGGCTGCCCTGGCCTGCCATGCTCCACCTCCAGCCCACCGTCATTTTTCAGTCTCTTTTCGTAGGTGTAAATGACTACCTGAGTTGCAAGGTACTGCAGAATCAGGCCTTCAGTCTGAGTTGAGGGCTCACACAATTAATAAAAGTATAGAGACTACATTCCAATAAGTTTGCTTCCTGAGGACTTACTAAACATTGCAGGACCCTAGGGGCATATATTTCAAGTACCAGACTGCCCTTTAGATTGCATTGCTCATATCCCTGCATGGTATTTCCCTAGGTGTTTGATTAGGAAAAAAATAAATAAAACCAATCTGTCTTAAAAAAATGCAAATATAAAGCAGAAAGAAACTAATATGCCTTTGAAAAAGTAGTCTGTTTACATGGATGGAGTTTGCTAGGTATGCTTGCAAGCAGATTAGGTTGCAAATCCATTGGAATGGCTTTGATTTCCGTCACCATTGGGAGTGGTTTGTTGCTGGTGTTGAACAGAGGGGAAGGAACATGCTGTTTTACACTTCACAACATTTTGGGTGAGATTCTATGCTGTGCCTCTAAGCAGCACAACTAGCAGCCCAAGTTAAGCCACTTATACACCCTCCTAATTCTGGGTGCACCTGGGGCTTGAACAGCCCCTGATGTAATTTAGACAACCTGAGGGGCCTAAGAAATGGCCACGGCCTCAGGCTATCCTGTGCTACACTCCTGCCCCCAATACATTCCTCCTGGCCCCTGCCCAACCCCCGCCCCCCTCTTGTTGCTGGTTCCACAAACATTGCACAAACCAAAGATTCTTCCATGCTAGGGGAATCCTCATCTGCTCATTTAGAGCTACAAGGTCACTTTGTGCTACTCTGTCATTGCAGTTACCTTAACATAGGGAAAAAGAAAAGGAGTACTTGTGGCACCTTAGAGACTAACACATTTATTTGAGCATAAGCTGTCGTGAGCTAAGAAAGCTTATGCTTAAATAAAGTTGTTAGTCTCTAAGGTGCCACAAGTACTCCTTTTCTTTTTAGGTCATGGATGATTTTAAATGTCAGGTCAGGGAGGTAGGGTCAGAATTTCAACATGTTGTGGAAGAAGAAAGATATGGCAGCATCACGCTGTCTGGAGTGGCTCACAACTGAATGCCTACCTTAGGGCAGACTGTCAAAAATGGGGCGGACACCGGAAACTGGTGGTTAGTTCTGTAATACGATTTCACCAAATAATATAGTGGTAATGGGACTTTTACATTTCTAATGCACATGATTCTCTGAATAGCAAAGACATGTATGCCAAGGAGCCTGACAATACTATGAAGGGAAATAGCACCTGATCCTCCTTCCATCGAAGTCAATGGTGGTTTTGCTTAACTTCAATGGGAGCAGGAGCAGGCTCATAATTTGTACAAACTTGTTCACTTTTAGCACCAGAAACTGATACTAGGAGATCAAACAGAACTTGCCATGATTACAAGATAAGTTATCAAAAGGAACAGAGAAGAAAAACTGGCATGTTGTGTGGATGTGTAATTTAACTGTTAGGAAAGTGTGCACATCAAAAGAGAACAAGAGAGGGGCTTCTGCCTCCTAGGTGTCAGGATCAGAGATGTGACCAGAAGATAAGGAAAATCTACTCATTGCTCATGTGGAGACCAATGACTTAAGCAAAGGAAGGTCTATTATAATCAAGAATGACTTCAGGAACCTAGAAGTCAATTGCAGACATGAACAATGCAGAACAATAATTTTCTCACCGATCTTTCTGGTGCCAAGTGTGACTGGAGAAAGAGGAAGAGGTGTCAGTGGTAGAGGTGATGGATTGTGGAGGAGGATGGTGAAACTGCTTAGATTTGCAATTCTGTACTTAAACAACAGGGTCCTAATCAATTGTGTATTTATATTGTGAAGCAAACCAGGAGCTGGACCACATTGTGATAAGCATTGAACAGGGCAGGGATGTAGGACGACACAATCTGTAAACTAGGAGAGAGGTTACATTTTCAGCCACAGGTAACATAGTCAACGGACCCAAATCTGTCATGAAAAAGGGATTGCATGTAAATCATGGGAGAATTTGATCCCAACAGAAAAGGTAAAGAACTGTGAGTAAAGGAACATGAATACACATACATGTCTATATTATTATATCAATTACAAAATTCCTGGGATTAGTCCTCCAAGCTGTAAAGATATTCCCACATTTTGCCAATCATGCATCCAAGAACCATCCTAATTGATCGGGGGGGGGGGGAGTAGGGGGGAGGAATGGACATAGTTGTTAATATTTATCCTAAATAAGCCTGAGCAATTACCAAAGAATAAAGCAAGATGATCTCCTTCCTGCAAGGAAGAGAATCCACAGCCAACTGGCTTTATGTGGTGGTGGTTTTTTAAGTTGTATTCTGTTAACACTGTTTTGGAGCATGCAGCTGTAGCCTAAGCTGTAAGCAGTCTATCCTGATGGCTTATGAAATGCTGGTCTGACTGACTCTTTTGAGTCAAGTTAATAAAATGAAGTATTATTTTGCACTTATATAGCACTTTCAAAGGATCTCAAAGTGTTTTACAAAGATGGATAATCATTATTCCTACTTTACAGTTAGGGGACTACAGCACAGAGATTAAATGATTTGTCCAAGGTCAAATTTTGAGTCAGTGGGGAACAGAATCAGCCTTAATTCAATCATGTGGTCTTTAACTCCCAGATTCTATTTTACTGCCTTTCTATTCCTATCCTTTGAATCTCTGTATTTTAGTGCCCAGACCTTTGCTTCACTGCAAACCTTCAGATTTTTGTCTTCCAGCAAAACTGCAGGATGAATAAAAACACCAGGAAACATCAGATGAAATATGGACTGGGTGGTTGTATGTCACAATATCACTGGACAGCATTTAATCTCCGGCAAAACCTTTGTGCCTCTTGCCAAATGCAATTCTTTCATTTTATAAATGAGATTATATACTCTATTCTTCTCTGCCTCCCTTCCTGAAGTACTGAGATAAGCCTATAGTTATTGTCAAGAGCAGAAGCACCACTGCTGCTATTCTACAAAACATATCAGAGCAATGAAGAGGATCTTTTAAAAAATAATCATGATGAGTCAAATTCATCCCTGGTGTAACTCCACTGAAGTCAATTAAAGTGCAGTTTGGAAAACAGTTCTTAGGCTAATTCATTAATGTTGCACAGGGATGGAGTGAGCTGTCATTTTACTCGATATCCATTTTTCATACAAATCAGAATGAATTCTTTATTTTTCTACTCCTTCCACTAGTTTTCATACATGATTTGGAGCTCCTGACATGTTTACATGTACCATCTGGAAGAACTAATGAGTTAAACATCAGAAGAAGTTACCGACATTTTGCCTGAACCTAGCAGACTTTTACATACAATCAAACTGTTTGCATGCCACTAGAATTTCAGCGTTCAGACCAAAGCTTTGTGGAACTCTCCTTACAGTTCATGAAACCAAGTGAAACTTCATGCTTGGTGGGCTACGTTATAAACTAAAACTTCAGGAGATTCTTCAAAAGGCTCAATCAAACCTGGACCCAGGTTCAAGAGCATCTGGGACTATTTATGGTTCTGCATTAAAATTAGGCAAAACTAGTGGCTTCAACTGAGTTTCACTCTGAGTTTCTGGGTTTGAAAATTAGAGGTGAAACCATGGTTACAAATCCATATGCCTTGAAGTAAACTTTTAAAAGTGTTTCCTTTTGTGAAGTGGGACTGCTGAATTTCATACAATCCTAGTTAAAACATGGGCGGTACTATATATAGGGCACCATACTGGGAAACCATGGGGAACTTTTAGGACTTTGCATATAAGGAGCAGCTATTTTCCATTTTGGCTGGGAGACCAAAACCCCAAGAACCTGCAACAGGTTTCTCCAGTGTAGCATGCACCATGAATACAAGAACATTGGAACTGTTGAGATGATGCTCTGGTGTAATGTGCACCATGCATAAAAGTGAGGGCAAGCACTCTTGGATGACTAAAGCCCAGACAAAGGAACTTTCATTACTTTCTGCTTGCTGATGTGCCCATAAAAGTCCTGGATACCTTGACTTGATCTAGAAAGCCCCATTTGCAACTGAAAATGAGAACTGGTTTCCTTCCTTTGTAAAATTGCAGAAGAAATGAATGATTTGCCTTCTATATTCCTCCTTTTCATTCCATCATGTTAGGTCCAGCTCATATGGCCAGTCAGGAGGAATGCATCGGGTTAAATATGTTAATGTGTCCCCACCCCATCCGCAAACCTTGCAACAGCCATGTTTTCTTCACAGAAAACCAAATGTGAGATCTAGCTAGTCTTTGGACAATCACCTTAAAAAGTTTTTCTTTGCCTGACCCTAATCTAACCTATTCTATTTAGTAATTTATATAGTACCATCTAATTGCTTTGGAAACAACATTTGGTACTAGACCTTTGTTAGGAGATAGACACAATTAACTATGAATAGTCCTGGGTAGATCATTACTAAATAAATCCTACAGTTCTGTACTTCAGTGATCTATCTCAAATCCAACCAACTGATAAAGTTCTTACATTAAATCATTGCTTCTCTTTTGCTTTACAGCTCATACAGACATCAAGGGCTAAATGCAGTGGAGCAACACCAGAGGAGAAACTGTCTTTATGTATTTATTTTGTGCCTATAGTAGATCCTACAGATACATCCGTGCAGGCCAAGAACTAATACAATGAAATATGTCAAATACAATTTCAACATCAACCCAACTAATATTACTTGTAAAAATACAAGCAAAAAGTCAATACACAAGAAATATAAAGTTCTTTTTTATGAGAAGTGTATCTTATTTTTGCAAGCAGTGAGGCCATGAGCTCAATAGAGACATCTGCAGGCACATTCCACAAACCCTAAACTATGCCAAGAAACAATGATGACACAACTGGAGATTATAAGGGATGGACATCAGGGCCATCCCAGCCTTACTGTCAGCTGCAATTATAGCCTGCTTTCTCTTAATTGTTATAATCAGTGAAGCCTGGAAATATCAGCAAAGTTGATGATCTAGTAGAACTTTTTTTAAGAATCACATTTCTGGGATGGAGGGGTTGTTTCATTTTTGTTTTAAAAAAGAGTTAGTGTTGGTGAGAGAAGAATGACCTTATTTCAATGTACCTCAGCCCTCACATGAAAGGACAAAAGCATAGTTCAATCTCCATGTCAATTCAAAATCTTCAATTTCTCTATAAGGTTTCCAATTAATATCAGTTAAGGTGGTGGTGAGTTTTGCCCCACAAAAAGGTGGTGGTGAGTTTTGCCCCTCTTCTAGTTCAGAGAATATTGATACTTTCAGTTATTGTGAAACCTGGAGCTTTAGACACAAAACATCCAAACTTATTTGGATGAACGAGTAAATAGTGTAAATAAATTATTAAATAAAGACATGAAGCCCAATTCTCCATTACACTGTTGTTTATGCTGATGTAGATCCATTTACTTCAGTGAAGTTACACTGACATAAAACCAGCAGAGCATCAGACCTGTCAGTGTATAAAAGCGCAAATGAAGGAATGAGTGGTACAAGTTTTACATAGAGTTGCTCTTTACAGCTTGAACATCAGTTCATCATGATTTATATTATTAAAGAAATGTTTTTCTTCATAGATTAAATGGGATCTCTGACTAACATTCAGGCAGAAGAACAGGTGGCTGCATTCAGACAGAAAAATATTAGGGGTAACAACAATCATTAATCTCTTTATTTTGAATTCAACTGCAGGCAGATATTTTCCATTTTGCCAAGCACAGTAAAATAAAAACCTAAAATTAAAACAAAACATTTGGCCTTGATACACAAGCACAAATCCGTTTATTATGGCCTTCAAATTCTTGTAATACTATGATCCAAGTGTGTCAAATGCACCAAACAAATTCAGCCTCACCACCTGTTCCAGAAAAATATGCCCCTACCAAATTAAAAAAAGAAATGTGCAGAGATTCTCAGTATGGATTACATGGGATTCTTTTCAGACATGTTTCATATTACACATGGATGGAATCAAAGACCATAAAAAGTCCCCTTGCTCTACTACCACAATTTCCTGTTTCCAGTTTCTGTTCAGCCCAGGTTAAGCCTGATGGTCTTTATAAACCCTCAGAGATTTGTAGGGAGAGATCCAGTTGGATTATAGGCAACATATGTAACTGGCAATTTGTTAAACTCAAACTTCCGAGTTTTTTGCAAACCAATGTGGTTTATCTGAGTTCACATGCAACTCACAAAGAGATTCCATTGTGTACAGGGATAATGCAGATTACCTCAATTTGTTGCAGTTACATACACAAATGTAAGGAGATGAGGAAACTGAATTCAAACATTTTATTTTTTAAAAGGCAGTAATAGAAAGGTATTGCTGTAGTATGAGAGGACCCTTAGCAAAGTACAGTTCTTCATCAGCTTCATGGAGGGTAGGTCCATCAATGGTTATTAGCCAGGATGGGCAGGGAAGATATCCCTAGCCTTTGTTTGCCAGAAGCTGGGAATGAGTGACAGGAGATGGATCACTTGAAGATTACCTGTTCCGTCCATTCCCTCCAGGGTACCTGCATTGGCCATTGTTAGAAGACAGGAGGATACTGGCCTAGATGGATCTTTGGCCTGACCCAGTATGGCTGTTCTTATGTTCATGCTGCAGGTTTGGGCAATAAAGGAGAGCTCACAGGCATGGCTCTAGACCAGGGGTGGGCAAGCTTTTTGGCCTCAGGGCCACATCGGGGTTCCAAAACTGTATGGAGGGCTGGGTAGGGAAGGCTGTGCCTCCCCGAAGAGCCTGGCCCCCGCCCCCATCTGCCCCTCCCACTTCCCACCCCCTGACTGCCCCCCTCAGAACTCCCAACCCATCCACATACACACCCCCACTCTTTGTCCCCTGATCGCCCCTCCTGGGACCCCCCCACCCCTAACAACCGCCCGGGACCACACCCCCTCTCCAACCCCCCCGATCCCTGTCACCTGACTGCCCTGACCCCTATCCGCACCCCGACCCCCTGATAGGCCCCCCCGGGACTTCAACGCCTATCCAACCCCCCCGTTCCCCATCCCCTGACCACCACCCACCCCCAGAACCTCCGCCCCATCCAACAGGGGCCTGCTCCCTGTCCCCTGACTGCCCCCCGGGACCCCCTTATCCAACCCTCCCGCTCCCCGCCTCCTTACCATGCCGCTCATAAGCAGGAGCTCACAGCCACGCTGCCCGGCCAGAGCCAGCCACACCGCCCGGCAGGAGCTCGCAGCTCCGCTGCCCAGAAAACTGGTGGCACAGCGAGCTGAGGCTGCAGTGGAAAGGGGACAGTCAGGGAGGGGCTGGGGGCTAGCCTCCCCGGCTAGGAGCTCAAGGGCCAGGCAGGAAGGTCCTGCAGGCCAGATGTGGGTCTGCTCTAGTCCCTGGCTGTTGCCTTTAGAAAATGTATAAAATATCCATCTGCTATAAATAAAACCAATAAAAAGCTGTTAATTCATAAATTCTTATTATTTGTATTATGGTGGTGCCTAGAAGTCCTAGCTGAGCTTAGGACCTCATTGTGCAAGGCACTGTATAAACTGTATAAACATACAGTAAGAAACAGTCCCTGCCTTGAAGTCTAAGTAGAGAAGACGGACAAAGGAATTATTATCATCATTCCCATTTTACAAAAGGAGGAAATGGGTGGATGAAATGATGTACCCAAGGTCACACAGGAACCCTGTGTCAGACCAAGGAATTGAACCAGAGTTCTTGTATCCTAGTCCAGTGCTATAACCACAAGATTATCTTCCATAAACTGATACTGTTTGAACTTTGCCCTTATGTAGCAATTACATTTTGATGCAATAAATGTTTCAATGGATGAATTTTAGAGCAAATTAAACCAGTAGATCATGTTATTGCTATAAACGAGAATTAACCCAATAGTCTTAACCTGCTCATTTCATTAAAATGGTTAGTCGGACTAGACAAGACATAATTGACAGACAGAATCACACAGTCAGATGCAAGGGAAGAAGATGAAGTTCACATTAAGACAATGCAGCCTCTCTATTTTGTTGTACATAATTTTTAAATTTAAAATAATTTGCCTGACTTTTATGTCAATAAGCCATATATTTAATAGGATTTTGGGAAAAGGTTGAAGGCATTTTTCTTGAGATGATGGCCTCATGGTTAAAAGGAGCATTTTTTGTAGCTGATTCATTTATCAGCTGGGTTGAGTTGAATTAATGTGTGCCTGTTCAATGTTTGTTTTTTTAATGCTGCTGAGAGTATTAAACCACTGGAAGATTAAGTAAGTGTCGGAGAGTCTAGGGAGCTTATACAAACATTTTCTATTACTTAAATCTAAGGAAATAAAATTAATAATAAATGCATAGCAAATGTTTAACTCTTAATATATAGATTTCTACACGATTTTAAGATTTCTTCCTTATTAAGAATGTTTTTAAACCCTCGCTCTCTCTCCTTTCTGTTTGTTTTCTATATCCCTGTGAAACACATCGCTCAGATCTCTCCAGTACTTTAGGCGTCTCTCAGATACTTAGCCTCGGTTGATTCCCAGCTCCCACTTCCTTTTTTAAACCACAATCTTTTTTTCACATCTTGCTATGTATTTCAGCACCAACCTGCCCCCTCCTAGGCATCTTCACACACTGATTGTTTCCCTGATCCTCCAGAATATGTGTACTGTATTACTCAAATAACTGAACAATGCAGAAGCTTTTACAATGAACTCAGATCTGGGCTCAGACTTTTGTGCCTCACTTGGGGAAGCAGACAAAGAAGGGCCGGCCCATCCTTCATTCAGCAAGGGCTCTGAGTCATCAGCTTCATAACAGAATACTTTTAAAACAACACAATAATCTCAGAGAAGGATTTCTACTTTCTTCTTCCCCCCTCCAAGACTTTTCCTTTGAAGTTCTTTTAGAACCGCTTCCATTAAGGGATAGGACTGAATTAAAACCCTAGATTTTCAAATACTCTCACAGTTTGGAAAATTTTAGAACCAGCTCTGGATTCTAAACACATGGCACAGACATTTCTCTATCCCGTTGGGAGACAGTGTTATCTAATAGCAATTAAAGCAGGGACCCAGGACTCCTGGGTTCTATTCCTGAGTGCCACTAACTCCACTCTATGACCATAGGCAAGCCTTGCCATTTCTTTGTGCCGTAATATATCCATTTTGTACAGGTACAAAGCTGAATAGCTTCAGCACCAGCTGTGGCAGCATAATGCAAGAGAGTGTGAGAGTGATGGACGAGCTAGTGCAGCACTGAAATCCATCAGAGGTGGCAAAGTCTGTCAGAGGGAGTGGTGCCAGCAGTGAGTGGGGCAGACCTTGTTTGTGATGAACAAAAGGAAAGAACTAAGATGCAAGCACTTTCTATTGAAGGTGCATGCTTATGTAGTAGTATTTGGATGTACACACAGACAAATATATGTGTGTGCCCTCTCTCCCCCTTCAAAGTGCACTAGTTTCCATCTCTTTCGTCTCACATGCTATCTTTTCCCCCTGAATCACACTGTAATGCTAATGCACACTAATGGGCAGGACCATATGTCTTGGACCTGGATGCTCAGCCCACAGCCAGCAGCTCACCTGAATAACTATAGAAGGTGGCCAGCAAAGGTCTAACTTGCAAAGGACCCCACCTACAAAGATCCTGACAGGGGAAGGTGTCCAGCCCCACCAATTAGCTGGGAAGCTCTGTTTAAACCAGACAGAGGCACAGAAACTTGTCCAAGCAAGTAGAGGAATCCTTGGATGGCTGATAATACAGACCTGCCTGCCTCCTGAGCACTGCCTTCCTGCTTGTTTCTCCTGTCCTCCTTATCCCAGGAACTGCCTGTTCCCAGTTCCTGCTTTCCTGCCTCGCTCCAGATCCCAGCTCCTATGCCCTACCCATGATGCTGAGATTGGCTTCGACCCCTGGTTTGGCATCTTCCCCTGGCTCTGACCTCAGCTCCAGACAACTCAGCTCTAACCACTAGACCTGACTAACCATGCCCCGGTTCCTACAGCTACCGGTTCCTCCCTTGGAGTTGCCAAAGTCCTCATCCTTCAGCCATATATTTGCTGTGCCACTTTTCTTTCTTCTCCACCCCCTCCCGTACCCTCTCCCCAGTGACAGATATGGTAATTTCCTGCAGTATTCTTGAAAGACTTTCTTATATTAAGTTTGGTATTATTGTGGGCCAGGATTATATGTACTCTCTCTAGAGGAGGAGATGTGACAGATGTGAAATCTGGGAGTTTAAAAGATTATACTGAAAATGTGCCAGACAAATATGTTCTTTTGAGACAATGAGCGTTAAGTGGATTTCTCAGGGAATATCTAGGGAGAAGTTAATGCAGTGAATGCAGTGTCCCCCAGTGACAGCTATGCAAAACCCCAGCCTTTTGAAGCTATGTTCTGAGGAGAGAGTCATTGTCTACTGATTATCTGTTACAGAAGGCCAAGATCAAGGGCCTGAGCTGTATAAAAAAGTAGCAGAGATGCCCAGCTATTGTTCTGGTTCTGGATCTTAGACAGACATGAACTTTTAACTACAGGGAATGCCTAGTTGTGGGTTTTGAAGAACTAAACCTACCAGAGCCCCAGGTTGTAGTTGGGGGTGACCTCTCGTAAGCTTTCTACAATGCGCTTAAGAACTTTCATTGTTTTCTATTTGTTTTCTCTGTAATGCGTCTACTATAAAAATAAATGTGCTTGCTTAGAAGGAGCTGGTGGTACCTTATAACTGGCAATACACTAGTCATAGCCCTCAGAGAGAAAGCAAAGCATAGAAAATGGCCTTTTAGGCTACATGTGCATTTCAATAGAAGACCCACAGCTGCAGGGGGCCTAGGTCCCCTTTTACAGGGTCTCAGAGCTCAAGCCTCAGCCCAAACCAGAATATCTACACTTCAATTTTTAGCCCCACAAGCCTGAGTCCATTGATCCAGGCTCCGAGGCTTGCTGCCACAGGTCTTTTTGTTGCAGTAGAGATGTACCCTTAGGCAATCTGGCTTGCTGGGGATATCAAAGTGTAAGGCAGGGAGCTGTCCAGCTTTAAAATCCCTGGTCAAGAGGGAGTGAGATGTTGGTCTCTCACTCAAGAGATGCAGCAGCTGGGAGCCAGAATTCTAAAGTAGGAGCCCTTGGTGAACCATGGAGGGGTATTGTGATGTTTTCGGATTAAAATATGACCATATAGATCATTGTTGCAACCACTGTTATATATTTACAGCAAATCTTGTAGAAAGGGTGTCAAGTGAGGTGTCTATGAAAAAGTTATGATTTGCTCATTATAATTATGCTATCTGTGTACATGTATCCTTTTTGTATTTGAAGTTATAAGTATTGGCTCTATACCTGGATTTCAAATGTTTGCTCCTGGGTAATGCCCACAAGGTAGTTAGCCAGCATATCTTGGAGAGACTATTCAAATGGAGTGGTCCATCCAAAGAACATTTAACTGACAATGGACCATGGGAGACGCCCATCTACACTGAATGGCATTTCCTGCTGTGACTTGGCGACATGCATGGACATGGGACTTGCCCATGTGACTCCAGACTCCATCTTGTTGCTGTGATTTTCCACAGTGAGAACAATGGGATGCCCTCCACAGGGCAAAAGCTATAAAAGGCCCTGGAAACCCCTCCATTCTGTCTTCAGTCCTGCTTCTTAGCTCTGGAGGAACTTTGCTACAAACTGAAGCTCTGAACAAAGGACTGAATGACCCATCCAAGTTGTGGCTGTACTCCAGAGACTTGACTTAAGCCAGCAGTTTATTTCATCACTGCTACAAGCCCGAACCAAGAACTTTGCAATTACTGTATGTATTTGATTCTTTTAACCAATTTTAACTCTCACCTTTCTTTCTTTCTATGAATAAACCTTTAGATTTTAGATACTAAAGGATTGGCATCAGCATGATTTTGGGATAAGATCTAAGTTTTGGGTGGTGTTTGCCCTATTTCTCAGCAGTTTGTCCTGAATTTGGCATCCTAGGTGTGACCCACTAAGGCACGGTTACAGGAATACTTGTGCAATTGCCCTGAACTGCGACAACCCCTTCCACCCTTCTTTGCAGTATTCTTCCCTATAGCCTTTCTTCAGCCCTTCTGGCCTTGCTGGCTGCTTCACCCACATCCCCTGGCTGTTTCAGCTCTTGCCTTGCTGGCTGCTTCAGTTCTCACTTGCACCTGTTAGCAGCTATCCTAGCAGGAAACTGAGGCGGCAGGAAACTGTGGGGAACAGCAGGAAGGCTGTAGAAGCACAGGAGGACACTGAGGTGGGGCAGTACGGCCTGAGGAAGTGCTGGGAGATGTGGGGGTCAGAGGAGCCTGAGGAGGATACAAGGGATTTGGGCACAGAAAGGGGGTCTTTGAGGTTAAGGGTAACGTGGGATTGGAAGCAATAAAGAGGAACATAAAGAGCAGGGATTGTAGGGGAATGTGCAGAGTACGAAAGAGGCTGAAGAGGTGCAGGAGACAAGCAAATAGGGAATGGCAGAGGGAGAATATGAGGATAGGATACTGTACAGGAAAAAGGAGGGGAAATGTGGGGTGCAGGTGATCAAAGGGAGCAGGGTGGGGACAACTGATTTTGGGATCTCATGGACTGTGAGTGGAGAAGGAGATAGGCAAGGGAAAGAGATGGAAAGGGATAGAATAACCTCCCCAAGCTCGGGGTCTAGGTTAGGCTAAGGAGAGTTCCCCTCTGAACAGACCATTGGGAGGTTTGAATTTTGCATGAGCAATTAAAGTGGAATTTAGAACCTGAGATGATCACATACATATGGGGCAGAGGAAGGCAGATATCCCCATTATGGCTCAAAACTTAGACAACAAATTGAAAGATTCCATGTCTTATTTTGTTAAGATCTCATGATTTTTGGACTCTAAGGGTTGGCAATACTGGTAAACTGAGGCACAGGGTGATTAATGACTTGCCTATGGACATACAGCATGTCACAAATAGAACATGCCTCAAATTGTAATTCCCAATCATTGTTCTAACCTGTAGACCATGCTGCCTTGGAAGTCAAACTATCCTTAAAACTTTCCCTCTTCGTCTGTTTACACTACACTAGTAAGTAAGCAATTCTTCTCTCACACACCCAGCAATGTTCCCTCACAGGGTTTACTTAGACCGCCCTAGAGACGCTTTGACCTTTGTCTAAAATTAAATAAATTCAAAATTAAGCCTAACAGCTGCAATGACTGTAACAGCAGCTGAACTCCCCTCCTCTCTTCTATAGCTCACCACTACCTTTAAATTCTAGTCTTAAAATACCTCTCTTCCCATTTGCCTCAGCTGCTTCATTTCCCTCTCCTCCTGTTATTTTTTAAACTGTGAAAAGTATTTTGGGATACAGGATATATAAAAGATGCTATATAAAATAAAGTTACTATGTATTATACTGTGTAATAACAAACATTTCCAGAACATCTGGTTATATTTTTATCATCCTACCACATCCCCGTAAGCCTGGAACATTCGCATTTATTGGCTTCACAGAAAAACTAACTCAATTTAAGAAAAATGTCATCCACACAGGAAAGTGAAAAGAAAACAAAAAATTCCCAAGATGCAACCTTTCACATTGATAAGTTTCAGAGTAGCAGCCGTGTTAGTCTGTATTCGCAAAAAGAAAAGGAAGACTTGTGGCACCTTAGAGACTAACAAATTTATTTGAGCATAAGCTTTCGTGAGCTACAGCTCACTCCATCGGATGCATTTCATCAATGCCATTGATATTTATGTTGCTTCTCTGCTTGGAGCTTGGCTCTGCAAACGCTTAGACACATGCATTATTTTACTTATGTAAGAGTTCTTGCAGTAGTGGGCCTTTAGGCTGTGTCTTAAAGACTGTTTTTCTGTTGTTTGACCAGTGCCAAGAATACGATCAGCACTTAGCAAATGATAAAATAAATAAACAAAATTCTAGAGGCTAGTTTTATACAGAAAAAAATATAATTTTCTTAGTTTATGTTTTAATTAGGGATTATTCTGTAATATCACAAACAAAAGCAGAGTTTCAGGAATCAGGTCTCAGTGGTTTGTTAGTAAAGAACAAAATATTATCTGTTATTTTCATAACAGCCTTAAAGAGCACAGCATAGGAAAAAATAAACAAGTCAATTATGTGGTTATTTAAAAAGGGCACATTTTATATGGCAGCATAGAAAAGAAAATGATGGAATCAGGGGCAATAATGGTTCTTTTTGTAAGCAAAAGAAAACAGTATTAGGAGCTAGTCCATGTTGAGTTGGAGCATGCACTGTTTTTTAACTGGGGATGGAGATTCTGCAAAGAAAAAGAGCCCAGCTAGAGCTTGTGAAGCTTGCCATCTACTGAGGAAAGCACAGCATAGCAACATCGAAACAAACAACAGGAAAAGTCCCAGAAAACATAGTGGAAGTGTCGTACCCCACAGCCCTGTTGAGTTTTTGGAGATTGTGGCCATGCAAACCTCTGAGCTGCGTCAGACAGCTGCCAACTGTTTTTAAATCGCCCAGCCACAGAAATGTTTCTCTCTCCCCTTCCAATGATGCAAAACTTCCTTCCAACATAACACTGTGCTCAGAGCACGACACCTTGCACAAACCAGTGGCACTACTGAGCTGGTTCAAAAGCCTGTTTGCATCACCACCTTCTCCCCCTCCCCCCAGTAATGAGCACCGAGCAGCAGACATTGGACTGCCACTTGGTTTTTGAAAAGTCTATTGCCTAGCAATATACTCTGTTAGCAGTATCTGTGCTCCATGAAATTTACAGTATATAGAGAACATAGAATGCGCCTTTCTAAGTGAAAGTGATGCCTCAGGATGGAATGGAACCTGAGACCTCTGGATCTAAACAGGGGGTTCTCTACTGCCTGATATGAAAGTCCCAGCTTTGTTAGCACAAAGGCTGTATAAAGGCAGATTCATGAACCTCTGTGTGGTCCAGAAGGCCACCCAAGTGGCATAGGAAGGTGCATTATGTGTTTGGCAGATATAAAATCCAGATTTGACTTAAGCAAAATAAAAATGGAAATATTTTTAACAATAAATAGTTCTTATTAGTAAAATGCTGTGGATGGAATACAGAACTCAGTCCAAGTTACTAGGACTACTTTATATTTTTGTATATTTTATTTTATTATATTTTTTTATCTCAGCAAATAGACATGATTAGCCACACAAAATCTGATGGCAATTTCACACCATCTTCCTGCACACTGTATTATTTCCTCCTTATGCTTAGTTTCCCCAAACCTTTCCCTCAAATTCTTTCTTTCCCCTGCAAACAATATTTACCAATTTATTTATTAGTTTTGTCAATTAACAGCCAGTGTAAGTTGCAAACAGAATGTGGCTTTCGTTCTCCCTACATTCGATTAGCACATGTACAGCAGCTATTCATATTCTGTTCTGTTTGGGAGCAAGCCAGTTTGTGAAAGTTCAGCATGTGCCTGCTTCTCCTTTCTTTGCTGTAAGGGATTTCATATGCCTCCCTTCCTGTTAGTGTTCTTAAAGGAACCCTTTATTCCACCCTTATTGAACAGGCCTTTCCTATGTTTAAGCTGAAATTCTAGATTGCATCCTTGATTTGGGTGAAATCTACAGCTGGATTTGTAGAGGGTCTGCTCAAGGCCACCTATTCCATTTGAGCCCTGTGGTGAGCCTGGGTGGTATGTATATTACTTGGCTGCCCACTAGGTCCTTCATACCCATCTACATGTCATAGATGAAGGGCTCCATATTACCTCAGAATAGATCAGTGCAGAAGGGATAATGTGGGTCAGAGTCGAATGAGACCACAGGATCTGCATGTACATGAAACAAGTAGACCAAAACACTCTCACGGGGAGTGCAAATGGACAGTGGCTGGTGCACAGACTGGAAGAGTGGTTGTAGCCAAGCTTCTATTGAGTTACTCCCAGTCAAGCAAGATTTACTCCTACAGTAAGAGCCAATATACCTGCTGCTTGGCACCCTGTTTGCAATGATTTATTAAGGCCCTGTTTACTGAAAACTTATCTGGGCAAATCCTATTAAGATCAGCCCCCAAACTAATAGCATTGGTCTTTAAAATATGGTAGTCAGTGCTAAGTAATTAAATAGATTTGTACACAGTGAAATTATATGGCTTTTTTCCTGGTGGGCTAAATCAAATCAAGGAAAAATATATTATGTTTCTAAAGTGCATTTTCAAACAAACAATCTAAAATTGGAAGTAATTTGTCACTGAATGTTCTATAAAAATAGGCACTTCTCCAGCTGTTCTAGTGCTTCATTATATCATTTTTTTTGCAGGCCATTTTTGTATTTCTTCTTTCTAAAACAACTTTGCTAATTCCCTTCAATCTTGTAGGAGGCGGCCAGATGCAGTGCACAGAGCAGTTGTCCTAAAGTCAAGACAGACAAATTCTTTTCTTGCTCCTACCATTGATTCACTCTATCACTATGGTCAAGTCACTTAAAGACACATTTTCCAAAGTAGCCCCTAATTATAAGTCCTGTTTTTGGGTGCTAAACTTGAAACACCTGGTGTAAGGACTGATTTTCAGAGGTACAAATGCAGCTCCCTATTTTGAGGGTTTGAGTGGGACTTACGTGGTACAGACCCTCTCCACAGGGGGTGAATTTCATACTCCATGTGTCCCACTTCAAGCTACCCCTAAATGGCTGTATTCTAAGTAGAGATGGATCCTAACTGGAATCCCAGATCTAGAGCTGCTGAATAATTATTCAACCAGCTCTACCCATATTTGAAATTACTCCCTCCACTGTCTCTTCTGCCTCCCCCCCAACACCCTTCCCAGCCTTTGGGGAAGTTCAGCCAGATCCAGATACGTGTTTTGTGCATTGGCTCTGCTTCTATAAGAAACCTGAACCAGGATCCGAAATCTGAACTTGTGGAAAGTTCAGACCCAATCTTGACATCTCAAGTCTCTCTCTCATAATACATTGAAAACTCCATGTACTAGTTTGCTTTTAATAGTCTCTAGATTCATGGGCATCTTTGTAATATAATAATTCATATAATGCTCTCCATTCAGGCAATTGCTAATATTTTCTACAATATCCTGTCCTCACACTGGATGTTGCTGCTTGTAGCAGGCTGATGCCCTTAAGCCAATTTTTCTCAGTTAGATTAGCTGTACTCAAGCGAGCAGGGAAGTCTTTCAAACTGAACATAACTCAAACACACATGGATAACAAAGTCTTTTCCTCTCAGGCATCCCTGCTGGGGTGCAGTCTCTTAGGGTTCACCTACACAACAATAAAGGACCCTACAGCAAGCATGGTCATCGTTGGCCTGGATCAACTGACTTGAACTTGCGGGGCTATAACATTGCAGCGTATACATTTCCCAGCCCCTCAGAGCCCAGTCCCACGCTGAACTCTTCCAATACAATTTTATAGCCTTGCAGCCTCAGCCCTGTGAGCCTGAGCTGGCTGCCCTTGCCTTGGAGACCCAGTGCCACTGATTTTTTTAAATCACAGCGTAGATGTACCATCAATCTTCCCCTCCACCATCTGGAAGCAAGAGTCAAACCCCCTCAGTCAAGATCAGATTTTTATTTTTTTTTTTTAAAAAAAGAGATTAATTCATTAGTTCAAAAGGAATTATTTGGGGGCAGCTCAATGGTGTTATGCAGGAAGTCAAACTAGATGATCACTTTATATGCTTCACTTCATCCCACACCTTGTCCTAGTGAGCTGAAAGAGAGGGGAGTCTTGTACTATTCTGAACTGCACCACCAGGCCTCTCATCCCCTGTCCTAAAATAAAACAAACAAAATGGTAACCTGGGTTTTTCCAGCTATTAACTATTATCCCAGGAGCACTTCCACTCTCGCATCACCAGCCTCTGCCATTCCCTGTGTCCTTATCTGCTCCAAAACTCTTGTAACAGGGTAACCTGGCCTCCTCTGGACTTATGCTTCACATGAATATTTAACTGTTGTCCATCCCTCCCCCCTATTTCTCCCTAGGGTTGCCATTTTGGTTGGATGTATTCCTGGAGATTTCATCACATGACATAATCTTTAATTCCTGGAGACTCCAGTGCAATCCTGGAGGGTTGGCAACCCTGTTTCTCCCCCACCAAATCCCTTCTATGTGCAGCCAGGAAGACAATAAACATTTTGCAGCTGGACAGCTTTCATAATCAGTTATTTGCTCTTTTCTGTATGGATACAATTTCTCTATAACATGGAGTACTCTGGATTCCCCAGTTAATCAGAACATATTCTCAGTAGCACTGACATGTTCTCTACTTCAGTTATTCTTTCATATCCTACATAAGACCATAAGAATGGCCCTACTGGGTCAGACCAAGGGTCCATATAGCCCAGCATCCTGTCTTCCGACAGTGACCAGTGTCTGGTGCCCCAGAGGGAATGAACAGAACAGGTAATCATCAAGTGATCCATCCCCTGTTGCTCATTCCCAGCTTCTGACAAACAGAGGCTAGGGACACCATTCCTGCTCATCCTGGGTTAATAGCCATTGATGGATCTATCCTCCATGAATTTATCTAGTTATTTTTTGAACCCTGTTATACTCTTGGCCTTCACAACATCCTATGGCAACCTCAGTTCCACAGGTTGATTGTGTGTTGTTTGAAGAAATACTTCCTTTTATTTGTTTTAAATCTGCTGCCTATTAATTTCATTTGGTGACCCCTAGTTCTTGTGTTATGAGAGGTAGTAAATAACACTTCCTTATCTACTTTCACTACACCAGTCATGATTTTATAGACCTCTATCATATCTCCCTGTAGCCATCTCTTTCCAAGCTGAAAAGTCACAGTCTTATTAATCTCTCCACATACGGAAGCCATTCCATACCCCTAATCATTTTTGTTGCTTCTCTGAACCTTTTCCAATTCCAATATATCTTTTTTGAGATGGGGCGACCACATCTGCACACAGTATTCAAGATGTGGGTGTACCATGGATTTATATAGAGGCAACATGATATTTTCTGTCCTATTATCTATTCCTTTCTTAATTATTCCCAGCATTCTGTTTGCTTTTTTGACTGCCACTGCACATTGAGTGGATGTTTTCAGAGAACTATCCACAACGACTCCAAGATCTCTTTCTTGAGTGCTAACAGCTAATTTAGACCACGTCATTTTATATGTATAGTTGAGATTATGCTTTCCAATGTGCATTACTTTGCATTTATCAACATTAAATTTTATCTGCCATTTTGTTGCCCAGTCACCCAGTTTTGAGAGATCCTTTTGTAGCTCTTCACAGTCTGACCGGGTCTTAACTATCTTTAGTAATTTTGTATCATCTGCAAATTTTGCCACCTCACTGTTTGCCCCTTTTTCCAGATCATTTATGAATATGTTGAATAGGACTAGTCCCAGAACAGACCCTAGGGGACACCACTATTTACCTCTCTCCATTCTGAAAACTGACCATTTATACCTACCCTTGTTTTTTTATCTTTTAACCAGTTACCAATCCATGAGAGCACCTTCCCTCTTATCCCGTGGCAGCTTACTTTGTGTAAGAGCCTTTGGTGAGGGACCTTTTCAAAGGCTTTCTGAAAATCTAAGTACACTATATCCACTGGATCCCCTTGGTCCACATGCTTGTTGATCCCTCAAAGAATTCTTGTAGATTGGTGAGGCATGATTTTCCTTTACTAAAACCATGTTGACTCTTCCTCAACAAATTATGTTCATCTATATGTCTGACAATATTGTTCTTTATTATAATTTCAACCAGTTTGCCCAGTACTGAAGTCAGGTTTACAGGCCTGCAATTGCTGGGATCACCTCTGGAGCCCTTTTTAAAAATTGGTGTCACATTAGCTATCCTCCATTCATCTGGTACAGAAGTTGATTTAAATCAGGGGTTGGCAACCTTTGGCACCTGGCCCATCAGAGTAAAGCCACTGGCGGGCCGGGCCGTTTTGTTTATCTGGAGCATCTGCAGGCATGGACTCGGCAGCTCCCACTGACCGCAGTTTGCCTTTCCTGGCCAATGGGAGCTGCGGGAAGTGACGTGGGCCGAGCGACGTGCTAGTCACTGCTTCAATGGTAGGTTACAGACTACAGTTGGTAGTTCTGCAATTTCACATTTGAGTTCCTTCAGAACTCTTGGGTGAATATCTTCTGGTCCTTACTATCATTCAATTTATTAATTTGTTTCAAAACCTCCTCTAATGATACCTCAATCTGGGACAGTTCCTCAGATCTGTCACCTAAAAAGAATGGCTCAGGTTTGGGAATCTCCCTCACATCCTCAGCCATGAAGACTGATGCAAAGAATTCATTTAGTTTCTTCACAATGGCATTTTCGTCCTTGAGTGCTCCTTTAGCACTTAGATCATCCAGTGGCCTCACTGGTTGTTTAGCAGGCCTCCTGCTTCTGATGTACTTTAAAAAAAATTTGCTATTACTTTTTGAGTCTTTGGCTAACTGTTCCTCAAATTCTTTTTTGGCCTTCCTAATTATATTTTTACACTTCATTTGCCAGTGTTTATGCTCCTTTCCATTTTCCTCACTAGGATTTAACTTCCACTTTTTAAAGGATGCCTTTTTGCCTCTCACTGCTTCTTTTACTTTGTTGTTTAGTCACGGTGGCTCTTTTTTTGGTTCTCTCACTATGTTTTTTAATTTGGGGTATACATTTAAGTTGAGCCTCTATTATGATGTCTTTAAAAAGTTTCCATGCAGCTTGCAGAGATTTCACTTTTGACACTGTATCCTTTAATTTATGTTTAACTATCCTCCTCATTTTTGTGTAGTTCCCCTTTCTGAAATTAAATGCTACAGTGTTGGGCCGCTGTGGTGTTTTTCCTGCCACAAGGATATTAAATTTAACTATATTATGGTCACTGTTACCAAGTGGTCCAGCTATATTCATCTATTGGACCAGATCCACTTAGAACTAAATCAAGAATTTTCTCTCCTCTGGTGGATTCCAGGGCCAGCTGCTCCAAGAAGCAGTCATTGAAGGTGTCAAGAAACTTTATCTCTGCATCCCGTCCTGAGGTGACATGTACCCAGTCAATATGGGGATAACTGAAATCCCCCATTATTATTATTGAGTTTTTTATTTTAATAGCTTCTCTAATCTCCCTGAGCATTTCACAGGGGTGGTTGGTAATATATCCCTACCGCTATATTCTTATTATTAGAGCATGGAATTTCTATCCATAGAGAGTCTATAGTACAGTTTGATTCATTTAAGATTTTTACTTCATTTGATTCTACGCTTTCTTTCACAGATAATGCCACTCCCCCACTAACACGACCTGTTCTGTCCTTCAGATATATTTTGTACCCTGGAATTACTGTGTCACATTGATTATCCTCATTCCACCAAGTTTCTGTGATGCCTATTTTATCAATATCCTCATTTAATACAAGGCACCCCAGTTCACCCATCTTATTATTTAGACTTCTAGCACTGGTATATGAGCACTTTAAAAACTTGTCTCCTTTTAGCTGTCTGCCATCACACAATGTAATTGAATGGGACTCTTTTTTATTTGACTGTTTCTCATCAGACCTTGACTGTATTTTATCATTTTCCATCCTCTCGTCCTCACTAGGATATAAAGATATCCTGAGAGATAACTCCTATAGCATTTAGTGTTAGTATCCCCAGTTTCATTTCTCAAAGAACAAAATTATTTTTTCTCTGGGATTTCACAATTCTCCTTTGTTGTTGTTGATAAGGCGAGGAGAGGTCCTGGCAGCCATCAGTATTCCCTGGAGTGCAGAGTCATTATTTTCCATGAAGTGTTGTTTTGATTGTGGAGTTTTCTGCATTGCTTTCCTCTTTCCTTTTCTTCTTTGTAAACAACTTAACATTTTTATACACATACACACACTTTATAAAGAACTTCATGTCCTACAACCCATCCAGATTTCTTAAGTCTTTCAAAAGGCTGCAGATGTTACTCTCAGTAATTGAGAGATGAGAGTTCACAGCTCAGTACATTGCCAGATTAAAAGCTACTTTAAATTGGAGTTAAATTATTGATTTGTTCTCAATCTAAGGGCAAAAACATTACAGGGATGTTGTAAATTACCCCCACACACTCACACACACACAAAAAAGCCATACAAATCCTGGATATTTAGAGTTAAGCTTCCATTTAAAAGAGATTGATTTTGGTCCCAGGTTAGATTAAATTGATTTTTAAAGACAAGTTAGAATTTTTTCCTGCTTTGTTTCTCTTATCACTCCAGAGTGGTGTTACAGTTTGCTGTGCATTTCCAATTCTTAACGTTTTTGGATTTCTTTTAACTTCAGCTCTGAATTTCTTGAACTTAGAATGCTTGTTTAGTACAACGTTTTAAAAAAAATTGGATGAATGGTAATTTTTTGCAGTTATTCTTCATAGCTGAAAGTTTCTTCTTCAAAGATGAAACTGAAAGGACTAAAAAATAATGTTCTTCAGCAGAGAATTCCATGAAGAACTGCTCCTCTAGCAAAATTGCTGTCAAGTCTCAATGGGACTGGTTACCGATAAACAGAACATGAGAGGGATACTTCTATGGAGAGCAAAGAGAAGCTGCCAGGCTACCCAGGGAAGGGTCATATTGGGGACTTTATTTCTAGAGATATGAGATTTTCCTTTCTCTATTCCTAAGAAAAGGGAAGCCTGCTTCACTGGGCTTTGGAAAGGATTTAGTTAAGGTATGTTATGCACACCATTTATTTTGTCAGGTTTCAGAGTAGCACCGTGTTAATCTGTATTGGCAAAAAGAAAAGGAGTCCTTGTGGCACCTTAGAGACTAACAAATTTATTTGAGCATAAGCTTTCGTGAGCTATAGCTCACTTTATTGGATGTATTCAGTGGAAAATACAGTGTGGAGATTTATATACACAGAGAACATGAAACAATGGGTGTTACCATACACACTGTAAGGAGAGTGATCACTTAAGATGAGCTATTACCAGCGGGAGAGCAGGAGGGAAACCTTTTGTAGTAATAATCAAGGTGGGCCATTTCCAGCAGTTGACAAGAACATCTGAGAAACAGTGGAGGGGGGGAATAAACATGAGGAAATAGTTTTACTTTGTGTAATGTCCCATTCACTCCCAGTCTCTATTCAAGCCTAAGTTAATTATATCCAGTTTGCAAATTAATTCCAATTCAGCAGTCTCTCGTTGGAGTCTGTTTTTGAAGTTTTTTTTGTTGAAGAATAGCCACTCTTAGGTCTGTAATCAAGTGACCAGAGAAACTGAAGTGTTCTCCAACTGGTTTTTGAATGTTATAATTCTTGACATCTGATTTGTGTCCATTTATTCTTTTACGTAGAAACTGGCATGGCAGAGGGGCATTGCTGGCACATGATGGCATATATCACATTGGTAGATGCACAGGTGAACGAGCCTCTGATAGTGTGGCTGATGTGATTAGGCCCTATGACGGTATCCCCTGATATGTGGACACACTATGGCAAAGGGCTTTGTTGCAAGGATAGTTTCCTGGGTTAGTGGTTCTGTTGCGTGGTGTGTGGTTGCTGGTGAGTATTTGCTTCAGGTTGGGGGGCTTGTCTGTAAGCAAGGCCTGGCCTGTCTCCTAAGATCTGTGAGAATGATGGGTCATCCTTCAGGATAGGTTGGAGAGGTTGGAGAGGTTTTAGTTGGGGGCTGAAGGTGATGGCTAGTGGCATTCTGTTATTTTCTTTGTTGGGCCTGTCCTGTAGTAGGTGACTTCTGGGTACTCTTCTGGCTCTGTCAATCTGTTTCTTCACTTCAGCAGGTGGATATTGTAGTTGTAAGAATGCTTGATAGAGATCTTGTAGGTGTTTGTCTCTGTCTGAGGGGTTGGAGCAAATGCGGTTGTATAGTAGAGCTTGGCTGTAGACAATGGATCATGTGGTGTGATCTGGGTGAAAGCTGGAGGCATGTAGGTAGGAAGAGCGGCCAGTAGGTTTCCGGTATGGGTGAAGTTTATGTGACCATTGCTTATTAGCACCGTAGTGTCCAGGAAGTAGATCTTCTGTGTGGACTGGTCCAGGCTGAGGTTGATGGTGGGATGGAAATTGTTGAAATCATGGTGGAATTTCTCAAGGACTTCTTTTCTATGGGTCCAGATGATGAAGATGTCATCAATGTAGCGCAAGTAGAGTAGGGGCATTAGGGGACGAGAGCTGAGGAAGCGTTGTTCTAAGTCAGCCATAAAAATATTGGCATACTGTGGGGCCATGCGGGTACCCATAGCAGTGCTGCTGATTTGAAGGTATACATTGTCTCCAAATGTGAAATAGTTACGAGGTGAGGACAAAGTCACAAAGTTCAGCCACCAGGTTTGCCGTGACATTATCAGGGATACTGTTCCTTACGGCTTGTAGTCCATCTTTGTGTGGAATGTTGGTGTAGAGGGCTTCTACATCCATAGTGGTCAGGATGGTGTTTTCAGGAAGATCACTGATGGATTGTAGTTTCTTCAGGAAGTCCGTGGTGTCTTGAAGATAGCTGGGAGTGCTGGTAGCGCAGGGCCTGAGGAAGGAGTCTACATAGCCAGACAATCCTGCTGTCAGGGTGCCAATGCCTGAGATGATGGGGCATCCAGGATTTCCAGGTTTATGGATCTTGGGTAGCAGATAGAATACCCCAGGTCGGGGTTCCAGGGGCGTGTCTGTGCGGATTTGTTCTTGTGCTTTTTCAGGGAGTTTCTTGAGCAAATGCTGTAGTTTCTTTTGGTAACCCTTAGTGGGATCAGAGGGTAATGGCTTGTAGAAAGTGGTGTTGGAGAGCTGCCTAGCAGCCTCTTGTTCATATTCCGGCCTATTCGTGATGATGACAGCACCTCCTTTGTCAGCTTTTTTGATTATGATGTCAGAGTTGTTTCTGAGGCTGTGGATGGCATTGTGTTCTGCACGGCTGAGGTTATGGGGCAAGTGATGCTGCTTTTCCACAATTTCAGCCCGTGCACGTCGGTGGAAGCACTCTATGTAGAAGTCCAGTCTGTTGTTTCGACCTTCAGGAGGAGTCCACCCAGAATCCTTCTTTTTGTAGTGTTGGTAGGAAGGTCTCTGTGGGTTAGTATGTTGTTCAGAGGTGTGTTGGAAATATTCCTTGAGTTGGAGACATCGAAAATAGGATTCTAGGTCACCACAGAATCATGTTTGTGGGGGTGGAGGGGCAGAAGGAGAGGCCCCGAGATAGGACAGATTCTTCTTCTGGGCTAAGAGTATTGTTGGATAGATTAACAATATTGCTGGGTGGGTTAAGGGAACCACTCTTATGGCCCCTTGTGGCATGTAGTAGTTTAGATAGTTTAGTGTCCTTTTTCTTATTTTGTTTTTACGACTATTCTCTTTCTTTTTGTAATACATCTTGTTTTCAAGACAATTGCTGTTGTACTGTGTGACTCCATGCAGAAATCTACAAGAGATGAGAATCCCAGAAAAGGGTAAGAGATGTGGAGCATGATCTCCCTCCCCCATTTTCTCAGTCAGAGAGGGCATGCCGAAGTGTTCTTTCTCATTACATTTACCACAAAGGGCTGCAGGTGGTGAATACAAGAGAGAAGCCTAAAGACTCAGGAGGAGACATGCGTGGACAGGGGTGAGGGTGACACCTATTCGAAGAATCTTCAGTGAGAGATTCTCTAACGTCTCCTCCAACATTCTGTTTGATTTAAGCATACTTTTTAAATCCTTGGTCAGTTATTGAATACCATGAAGAAATGGCCAATGACTAGACCCCTGTGATAGTATGAACTCCTACCCTGTGGTCATTCTTCAAAAGTCCTGCAAAGTACTAAACCTTATTTATACTACTGTTAAAATGGCTGACTTACAAGAGCGAGGTGAATGCTTCAAAAAAAAGTCAGTGAAATTGAAATCTGAATTTTTAGTCATAGAGGTTTTCACTATCTTCCCTTCTCTTCTGTGTTTGCTTTTCACAAAGATTCAGGAATGATTTCATAAGCAACCAATTTTAAGTCAACGTTGCAGACTATTAATAAAAAGCTAAAGCTAGTTTTGTAGATGGAAATATTTGCACCAGACGTACGATTCTAAATTATGGCCACCCAGTCGAAGAGCAGAAGTGTATTACATGCCCTAGACATCTAATCAAAACAGCTCAGTTTGACAGGTTTCAGAGTAGCAGCCGTGTTAGTCTGTATTCTCAAAAAGAAAAGGAGTACTTGTGGCACCTTAGAGACTAACAAATTTATTTGAGCGTAAGCTTTCATGAGCTATAGCTCACTTCATCGCATGCATTCAGTGGAAAATACAGTGGGGAGATTTATATACACACACAGAGAACATGAAACAATGGGTTTTATCATACAGACTGTAATGAGAGTGATCACTTAAGATGAGCTATTACCAGCAAGGCGGGGGAGGAAGAAAACCTTTTGTGGTGATCATCAAGGTGGGCCATTTCCAGCAGTTGATAAGAATGTCTGAGGAACAGTCAGGGGCTAGGGGGGGAAATAACATGGGGAAATAGTTTTACTTTGTGTAATAAAGAAAAAAAGAAAAGGAGTACTTGTGGCACCTTAGAAACTAACAAATTTATTTGAGCATAAGCTTTCATGAGCTACAGCTCACTTCATCGGATGCATCCAATGAAGTGAACTGTAGCTCACGAAAGCTTATGCTCAAATAAATTTGTTAGTCTCTGAGGTGCCACAAATACTCCTTGTCTTTTTTGCGAATACAGACTAACACGGCTGCTACTCTGAAACCTGTTACTTTGTGTAATGAGTTTGAGTTTCAGATATGGAATATTTACAAAAACTACTCATGAGTGAGCCAGCCACAGACCAAGAATTTGTTTCAGAAATTATTTGGCAAATTATTTTGAACAGCAAATAACTTTGAAATAATGAAGAAAATCATGGACAATATGGAAACAGAAAAAGCCACAAAATGCATCTGTTTGGTTTCTCGTTCCGGCTCCAGGAGATGCCCCCAAGATGTGTGTGCTGACTTACTGTTTGTGAACAAGTCACACAAATTGTGAAAAGTGAAATTCTCATTTAAAAAAATCCTTTTAAATGTTTAATCTAGATTGTTAGCAAAACAGTTAAATACATGTGGTTTGATGGTGCAACTGCTACTTTTGAAGTTTATTGTTCAAAATTCTTTGGCCCGTCCATTCCCCCCAACCCTCCCCCCTCAAAAAGCCTGAGAGAAAAGTTATGTTATACTGAAACTAGAGGAGAGTAAAAAGGGAACTAAATGACTCAGGGACTAAGTCAAGGGCCTTTTACTTTTGTGACAATAATTAGAGTCCCAGCTCTAGTGCAAAGTGAAATCGATTGAGTGGTCTGAGATTCTGACCCCCAGTGGGTAGCAGCTAACTGTACAAACAATGCATGATATTCTGGAAAGATTTAGGACAACTGGCAGTTTGTACTCACTAAAGACATGGGACTGAGGTGGAATGCAGAATAAACCACCTCTCATGTGTGCAGAGGGTGGTCTTCCCAAGTCAAGGTTAATGTCATTTCGTGCAGGGAGTGTGGGAAAGCATGCATTACTGCTACCGTTGCCACAAATGGCCTGTGAATAGATTAAGGGACTTCCATTTCCATAACAATGAGTCACTTAATCTAAATGAACAAAACTGTATTTAAAAAACAGAAACAAAAATTCTATACATCATCTTCACAACATACAAAATGCTTTTGTCCCAACAGCAAACCAGGGAAGGAAAGAAAGAAAGAGAGGGAATGTGTGTATGTAGTAAATACACATCCTCCAAATGAAGTCTTCTAGGGCTTTCTGTTTACCAGTAATTAGTTTTCAGGACAGTGCCAATGGCACCAAGTCCTTGCAACTAATTAACTGCAGTTTTCTGGCTGAGTATTATTACCCCTCTGCAATTATAGCTAGAAGACAAAACACAAGGAGCCAGCAAAAGGCTACGTTCTGTTTTTTCGCTAAAACTTTGTTTACTCACAGACCCACCATGAGCATTGTTTCTCTGTTTTTAGGACTCATCAGTGGATTGCTGTTGATGTTTTGTTCTTACTTCCCAGGGGCAGGGAAATGCCAGTTTATCTGGGGAAGAGATGAACAGTTAAGCAAGGCCATCCTGGAAATGCTACATATCAATAAGTTATCCATACCTCTCAGGACCAAACCTCACCACTACATGAAGTTAGTCTATCACCTACGAAATCCACCAGCCTTAAACAGCGAAGGGACTCTTGTGCAGAGTTTCAGGAGAATCCAAGGTAAGAAACTGACCACTATTTATTTGTGATTTACATCATATATTGAATACCTTTAAACATTACCATGATAAACAATTCCTAAGCGGAAAAAAATATTGCCAGTTTGAAATGCTTTCCTTTTAAAAACAGGTTATCCAATAGATTTTCTTTTTTCTTCTTCTTCTTCTTATCATTAATGACATTGCTTTTATAAACCTATTATTTTACCATTTCAGTATCTGCTTTATACATTTTATAACACACAGCATTTGTTTTGAGGGATCTCTCTGCAGTCTCCAAGGCCAGAATTAAATAAAAAGGGTTAGGACATCATTTTCTTTCAAGTGACTGCTTTGAGGAAAGGGCAGTTAAGAAATGAGAAGCTACCTTAACTCCCAACCAACTAAACTTCAGTCACCAGTTGAAACTACCTGCACATGTCAGTCTGATGGAGACTATTGCCAAGACAAACCACATCAAAAAAAGTCCTTACTCACATTACTAACAACAGTTGATATTTTAAAAAATGAGTTTTTAAAAATCTAATTTACTTGTCACCATTTATCCAGTCTGTTTACTTTGTGCTTGTCATGCTGCTTGGGCAGTGAAACCAGAATGGCATGTGTATGTTTCAAATATAACTATTAAGGCTGATGGTTCAGAAGTCTGGAGATTTTATGCAAGTAACTTAACACCCTAATTTGCACACTTGATGACTATATCTAATCTTGTTACATGAAAGACAGCAAATGGCATGATTACCAGACAGAAGCCTGGCAAGGTTACAGCATAAAAAAAAGTTTCAGGAATACAAAAATCGCTTCAGAGTGGTTCTGGCATCTCCCTGGATCCATGTCTAGATAATTCTGGGGCTTATTGGGCTACTTCTTGTCCTGGGCCAAGTAAAGGTCTGTGGTTGGGATTACCACTACCCCTTGGTCCTGGCTGCTGCTTGCCCTGTGCTGGGGAGGGGAACTAGATGCCATCAACTGGGGGATGCTCTGGTTGGGATGCTGGCCCTCAACTGAGTCTCACTCTGGCTGCTCTTTGTCCCTTGCTTCCTGGCTATAGGGCGTGGAGGGTGGCTCAAACCCTGGCTGTGGCTCCTGTTTCCTGTTACAGCTTACAGGCCCCTGTACTCAGAGATACTGGGCAGTGCTCTACCCATCTATCACTCTAGCCATAAGTCTATGGTCACGGTGGATTATGCTGTAGACTACGTTTCTAGGGTTAGAGTCCTGGAGGACTCCAGACAGAAATCCCATGCAGAAAAGCCCTAACCACAGAGAAATGGCTGAGAGTGTCTCCTTGGGTCTCTAAATTAGGATTGACCTCCTGGGCTAAATACAAACATAGTGCTACCTTGAACGGGTAGGCTGGAGTGGGGCTAGCTCCCACACTACAAGTGCCAATGTCCCAAAAATGGCACGGAATCTAGCATGGAGGAGGGGTAGGCTCCAGGTCTCCTTCACACATGCTGTTGTCAGCAGTGGGTGGCAGGAGACAGCAAGCACTGCCCCATTTTAGAGCAGCTGTTAAAAGCACTGCTGAGCATCCTATGCCTCATTGTTCTGGGATATTGTGCTCTGAACCAGTAAGGGCCCTCAGGCACCCTAGGTAAATAAGTGCTGCAGAGATGAGGTCTGGGTGAATAATCTAAGACAGGTGGGAACCATCTGAACTTAACCTGAGTCATTGCATACCTGGGAAAAGAGAAATGGAATATTTACAGTGCCACATGTCTTGGGCTTCCACATGGATGGGTGATGACATCGATGAGGGAAGAAGGTGAATTATCTGGCAAGGAGAGTCTCACATCATCCACAATCTTCCATATAGTGATTGGTGTGGGCCCTCTTCAGTTTTGGACCTGGCCAAACTGACTAGTCTGGATCCAGATAGTGCATCGGTCCTAGAAACTGGGTGGGCTTCTTCTAATCTGTGGTATCAGACTGGACCCTGCTGACTTATAAAAGGACATCCTTTGTGCTGGTGAGGCGGAACATACTGTCTACAGTGTAAGACTAAGGTTCGGTCCACACCAGGAGCAGAACTGGGCTCTGAAGCTATTTATTTCCCACAAACTCTCTTCCATTTCTGCTGTTGTATCCTAGAAGTTAACTAACTAATGCTCCAACAGTCCATCCCTATCCTGCTCAGGGTCCAGTGTACTGGTTAGTCCTGGGAGAATGCATTTTAAGTAGGACTATTGCACGATGAAAAAAATTAATCGCGATTAATCATGTGATTGACAGTGCAATTAATCCCAATTAATTTTGTTAAACAACACTAGAATACCATTTATTTTAAATATTTTGAATGTTTACTACATTTTCAAATGTATTAATTTCAATTACAACACAGAATCCAAAGTGTACAGTGCTCACTTTATATTTATTTTTATTACAAATATTTGCACTGTAAAAAACAAAAGAAATAGTATTTTTCAGTTCACTTAGTACAAGTACTGTAGTGCAATCTCTTTATCATGAAAGTTGAACTTACAAATGTAGAATTATGTACAAAAAAACTGCATTCAAAAATAAAACAATGTAAAACTTTAGAGCCTACAACTACACTCAGTCCTACTTCTTGTTCAGCCGGTCGCAAAGAGAAACAAGTTTGGTTACAATTTGCAGGAGATAATGCTGCCTGCTTCTTGTATACAATGTCACCTGAAAGTGAGAACAGGCATTCTCAAGGCACTGTTGTATCCCTCATTGCAAGATATTTGCGTGCCAAGTGCGCTAAAGATTCATATGCCCCTTCATTCTTCAACTGCATTCCAGAAGACATGTGTCCATGCTGATAATGGGTTCTGCTTGATAACGATCCAAAGCAGTGTGGACTGATGCACTTTGATTTTCATCATCTGAGTCAAGTGCCACTTACATTCGTACCTTCTTTGCTTTTTGTCAAACCTGCTGTGAAAGTGTTCTTAAAATGAACAACATGTGCTGGGTCACAATCCGAGACTGCTATAACATGAAATATATGGCAGAATGCAGGTAAAACAGAGCAGGAGGCATACAATTCTCCCCCAAGGAGTACAGTCACAAATTTAACTGATGCATTATTTTTTTACGAGCATCATCAGCCTGGAAGCATGTCCTCTGGAATGGTGGCCGAAGCATGGAAGGGGCATATGAATGTTTAGTATATCTCGCATATAAATACCTTGCAACGTTGGCTACAAAAGTGCCATGTGAATACCTGTTCTCACTTTCAGATGACATTGTAAATAAGAAGCAGGCAGCAGTATCTCCCGTCAATGTAAACAAACTTGTTTGTCTTAGCGATTGGCAGAATAAGAAGTAGGACTGAGTGGACTGGTAGGCTCTAAAGTTTTACATTGTTTTGTTTTTGAGTGCAGTTATGTAACCAAAAAAATCTGCATTGGTAAGTTACACTTTCACGATAAAGAGATTGCACTTCAGTACTTGTATGAGGTGAACTGAAAAATACTAATTTCTTTTGTTTATCATTTTTACAGTGTATATATTTGTAATAAAAATAATATAAAGTGAGCTCTGTGCACTTTATATTCTGTGTTATAATTGAAATCAATATTAAAAATGTAGAAAAACATCCAAAATATTTAATAAATTTTAGTTGGTATTCTATTGTTATAATTGTGATTAATTTTTGGAGTTAATCGCATGAGTTAACTGCAATCAATTGACAGCCCTAATTTTAAGCAATGTGTCCTTTGACTTTCCATGCCCAACTGACAATAAGCTGCCTACTTTTAATTGGCGATCAGATAAGAAACAAATATTCTCCCCCATCTGGGATGATTTAGTTGATTTATTTAGTAGCAAACTCAGCCTGCAGATGTGTGTGCCAGTTGTACTGATCTTGATGGAGCTGGCATGCACATAGCTGAGTGTGGAATTTGGTTCTCAGGAACCTAAGGCACAGATATAACAGCCAGTTTGTAAGAAACAAGATCATCTTAGCTTATCTTAAACAAATAAGCATATGAAATAAAACAGAGAAGAAAAACTATTAGCGAGCAAGAGAGTTGCAGGGAAAACAGACAGAAGAGTTTAGTGAAACCCACTAGGGACCTTAAACCTTGGCTGACATCGAAAGTACTGTCTTAAATGAAATAAAAATTAGGCATACACTGACATGGTTGGAAATCTCTGTTAAAAATAATAATAAAAGGAGCCAAATCTGAGCTGGCAACAAAACCAGGTTGCACATCTCCCTCCAGAACGGTTGAACCAGTGAGATTATTAGCAAGGTAAGATCATTACAGCAATGCCATGTTTCATTAAGGGCCTGTAAACATTTCTGTTTTTATCAATTGAGTGTCAGGGAGGTACCATTCAGCCATTAAAAAAACAAAAAAGATATGTTTCAAGTTGAAACTTAAGCCCATGCAAACAAATTTGTGACTTCAAACAATTATTTTAATAGATGTGTTTACAAATATTCACAAAGGTCATACTAAAGTTACTAAAAAGAAATAAAATATCATCTGGAAATTTACTGATTTCAAGGTCATAGTATGTTTCTAAATAAATACAGATTTTTTATTTGAAGTTACATTTTGCATCAATATTTTTAAAGTTTTACAAGGATCAGGCCAGATTCAGTGGTTCACCCTGACTTTAAGCCACTCGAGTGCCTTAAAATAGGTTTGTGGTGACTTACTGTCATGAGATCAGTGCAAATCAACCACAGCATACTTGGGTACCTGGCCCTTGGATTTCATAATATAGTTTTACTCGGTTCCCACGCTTCAATAATTAATTGGTTTTGTAAAATGCACCTACTGAGAATTTCTAGGTACACACACAAAAAGAAAATCACAGTTTAAAGTAAGTGAACTGACACAATGTCAACAACAACAAAAATCTCATGATACAACAAAACTCAGTCCTCTCTCCCTTAAACAAGAAACTCATCTCCCCTCCCTGCTCTTTCTCAAAAGCACCTCTTTCAGCAATCAGCCTCTTAGTGAGGCAAAACATAAATAGGTCTTTCACAATGCCCTGAATATCATCAAACTTCGGTTCTGTTGAACTATTGGGGAAAGAAAATTCCAGAGCCAAGGACCCTCATCCTCTCCTTCATCTCCCTCCTTGCCCTCCTGTCTACCCACCCTCTCTGCTCCACTGAAACCACTATCACCACCACTGCCTCAGTTTCCCCTTTAGCTTCCTTATCTACATGTTCCATGAATGAAATAAAATTTTACATTAATTGTTCTCCTAGATCCAGATTTTGGCATTCCAGGATGGCTGTGGTTTAATATTTCTTACCTGAAACCTTCCATGAGGCTTGCAGAATTAGTTCTTCTCAGGAAGACTCTACACCCAGAATCGCTGACAGTCAATGTTACTGTGCACAGCATCTCCGTGGTCCAGGGAAATATCACAGAAAGCGAAGCCTTAGATGAGAAAGTGCTGACATTAGATGAGCTACCACCATCTGGTTATGATGTCTTTAACATTTCAGCCATTTTGAATGAGACCACCTCAGATGTCATAGGCTTTCGGCTACGATTCACGGATGACAGTGGCAGCTTGGTTCTCCATGAAGCTCTGACTAAAAGCCTGTACTGTTTGAACAGATGCACCCAGAGTGAGCCCTTACTGGTGGCTTATCGCTTCCTGGTGACTGAGCTATATGGTGGAAGTAAACAGCAGGCCACTAGAGAATGCCAACACTGCGCTACAGAGAGAAGGAGAAACTTGCCAGAAGATTCCAGCCTACAACAGTGCAGCCTTCACCAACACTATGTGAACTTTCAGACAATGCAACTGAGCCACTGGATTCTGGAGCCTCCTGGCTTCTTCACAAGTTTTTGCAAGTAGCCACTTTTTAAATCTCTTCAATGAAGTAGGAATGTGCAAGAGTTCCAGTAACTGTTGGCTATGGGAAGTCCACTCAAATGATTGGAAAGTCAGTGTGTACCAGGTATGTCCAGCAGCACATTTGCTGGATATACCTGCTACTTTTGGCATTTAGAGTAGGAATTGGGGGTTAAAATGCCACATCTTTTCACCTTGAGAGAACTGGGTTCAGATTTGGTTTATGTCACAACAATTCAGTAATATGTTCTCAGTGTGGTGCCAAATGAGCAAATATAGATGTCTTAATGAACCCATTATTTAGTAGGGTTGTCAGTGTTTAGAAACCAAACACTGGAACAGTATGGGTGTGACAGCAGTGAAGTTCTCATACGGCTTTAGTAAAGCATCCACCTACTAGCTGAAACACAAAGAGTACATGGTATGATTTACTCAAGCGGCATAATTTCTGAGATATAGTGGTTAATATATCCACAAAATGACATGTTTTATAGCGTGGCTGAACATAGCAGTTTTGTCTTTGCTTTTCTGCAGTAAATCTATTAAAACTCTTACTTAGGCACATGCATTGTCCTGCAGTAGTGAAAGGGATCAATGAGGCCTAATACTAATCCTATTCATTGCACTCACTTATTGGAAGATAAGAAAAGCAGAAGCTGCCTCTCACATTTAAAAAGAGTATCACAGACTATGCTTAAGCACCTAAATGTAGTCAGATGTTCCATTTTATCTGTCCTTAGTCAAAAGATCAAGTGGGTTCACTTCTGTTAACCCAGAATGATTTAGCTGTTCTTATGTATCTAATCCTAGGTCAATATATGAGCAATGTAGCATAGTTTGTCATAACTGAAACTCTGTATTTTTGTGAGGCAAATTCTTCCATTTCAAGGCAGCAGGGGAGAGGGAGAGAGGGTATGGGGTTCAAGTCACTGGTCAGTCCCATAGAAAGAATTTGACTTTAGGGATGAATGGTACTTGAGCCTTTAGTCTACACTTTCAAAAAGTTATTCTCTTGCCCTTACAAATGCTATTTATAAGACTACTTCAGTAAGACAATAATGTCTTCCATTTGGTATATTGGCTAAAACCCTTGAATCATATTATTGAATCTCATGTTATAAAAATACATTCAGCTGCAGCAGAATCTAATATGATTTTTAAAAAACTAACTATGTATTTGTGGATAATCTAAACACTATACCCAGATGTACAGATACTCTTTCCCCAACCTATGTATTATATAATTATTTTTAACATTAGCTTTAATAAAATGTTTAAATCTTTTCTTTAAGAGGAGAATGCTCTGACGAAGAATCTGGAGAGCTCTCTGAAGCACATCGGGGTGTAATAAATAAAACAGAAAATTGGATGAGGTAATACATTAAATAGGACATAGATACCTACATCCTTAATAAAAACAACACAGAGCCCTATTCTACAGCTGCTGCATGGAAGCAACTCTCAGTGAAATTATAAATTTATAAATTTATAAATACCAGTCTGCTTGAATAACAGTAGCACAACACAGGGAGAAAAAGTGTTAACTGGCCCCAGAAATAGCTTTAACCTATAGCTGGAATTTTCAAAGGGGCTCAAGACAGACAAGTGTCTAACTCCTATTGAAAGTTAACTGAAGTTAGACACCTAACACCCATAGTTCCTTTTCAAAAACCCAGGCTTCAATATTGATCATGTGTTCAGACAAACATTACTGAGAGCTGGTAAGAACCAGCAAAGCAACTGGATTTTTTTTTAAGTAATGAAAAACATATTTGGGCTATCCTTAAGTGATGTGCCATTCACAGTAGAAATGGGCACAAACTTCTCAAAGTTTGGGGGGGTTCAGTCCACATTTTAGGGTGTGTGGATCTGGAGGGGTTTGTTCAGGTCCAGTTCTAATTCACACATAGGAGCAGACTTCCAGATTTTCCAGGGGGGGGCGGGTGCTCTCTCCCAAACCCTGCTCCCACTCCACCCTTTCCCCCAAGACCCCACCCCGTCCCACCTCTTCCCCCCGAGGATGCCCCTTAGAGAACTGGTGCCTTCCCATACTGGGGGGGGGCATGATCTAAAGGGGAAGTCGTGTTCCCCCCGCATGTTCCACCACTCTCCCTGGGGCCACCATGCTTTCCCCACCATGTTACCTGCAGGGGTGGGTGCTCTGTCCTCCAGTTGTGCCTGCCAACCCCCGCCACTCTCCCTGGCAAGGGAGAGCCACTTCTAATGCCTCCCAGTCACCGCTCTGCAGCCCAGCAGCTGTCTGAGAGATTCATAGATTCATAGATTCATAGATACTAAGGTCAGAAGGGACCACTCTGATCATCTAGTCCGACCTCCTGCACAGCGCAGGCCACAGAATCTCACCCACCACTCCTATGAAAAACCTCACCCATGTCTGAGCTATTGAAGTCCTCAAATCATGGTTCAAAACTTCAAGGAGCAGAGAAGCCTCCCTCCAGTCAACCATGCCCCATGCTACAGAGGAAGGCAAAAAAACCTCCAGGGCCTCTCCAATCTGCCCTGGAGGAAAACTCCCTCCCAACCCCAAACATGGCAATCAGCCAAACCCTGAGCACATGGGCAAGATTCACCAGCCAGATACCCAGGAAAGAGTTTTCTATAGTAAATCAGATCCCATCCATCTAATATCCCATCTCAGGGGATTTGGCCTATTTACCCTGAATATTTAAAGATCAATTACTTACCAAAATCCCATTATCCCATCATACCATCTCCTCCATAAACTTATCGAGTAGAATCTTAAAACCAGATAGATCTTTTGCCCCCACTGCTTCCCTTGGAAGGTTATTCCAAAACTTCACTCCTCTGATGGTTAAAAACCTTCGTCTGATTTCAAGTCTAAACTTCCTGGTGGCCAGTTTATACCCATTTGTTCTTGTGTCCACATTGGTGCTGAGCTTAAATAATTCCTCTCCCTCTCCTATATTTATCCCTCTGATATATTTATAGAGAGCAATCATATCTCCCCTCAACCTTCTTTTAGTTAGGCTAAACAAGCCAAGCTCCTTAAGTCTCCTTTCATAAGACAAGTTTTCCATTCCTCGGATCATCCTAGTAGCCCTTCTCTGTACCTGCTCCAGTTTGAATTCATCTTTTTTAAACATGGGAGACCAGAACTGCACACAGTATTCTAGGTGAGGTCTCACCAGTGCCTTGTATAACGGTACTAAAACCTCCTTATCCCTACTGGAAATGCCTCTCCTGATGCATCCCAAAACCACATTAGCTTTTTTCACAGCCATATCACATTGGCAGCTCATAGTCATCCTATGATCAACCAATACTCCAAGGTCCTTCTCCTCTTCCGTTACTTCTAATTGATGCATCCCCAACTTATAACTAAAATTCTTGTTATTAATCCCTAAATGCATAACCTTACACTTCTCACTATTAAATTTCATCCTATTACTATTACTCCAGTTTACAAGGTCATCCAGATCCTCCTGTATAATATCCCGATCCTTCTCCGAATTGGCAATACCTCCCAGCTTTGTATCATCTGCAAACTTTATTAGCACACTCCCACTTTTTGTGCCAAGGTCAGTAATAAAAAGATTAAATAAGATTGGTCCCAAAACCGATCCCTGAGGAACTCCACTGGTAACCTCCCTCCAACCTGACAGTTCGCCTTTCAGTAGGACCCGTTGCAGTCTCCCCTTTAACCAATTCCTTATCCACCTTCCGATGTTCATATTGATCCCCATCTTCTCCAATTTAACTAATAATTCCCCATGTGGCACGGTATCAAATGCCTTACTGAAATCTAGGTAAATTAGATCCACTGCATTTCCTTTATCTAAAAAATCTGTTACCTTTTCAAAAAAGGAGATTAGGTTGGTTTGGCACGATCTACCTTTTGTAAAACCATGTTGTATTTTGTCCCATTTACCATTGACTTCAATGTCCTTAACTAATTTCTCCTTCAAAATTTTTTCCAGGACCTTGCATACTACAGATGTCAAACTAACTGGCCTGTAGTTACCTGGATCACTTTTTTTTCCTTTCTTAAAAATAGGAACTATATTAGCAATTCTCCAATCATTCGGTACTATTCCTGAGTTTACAGATTCATTAAAAATTCTTGCTAATGGGCTTGCAATTTCAGGTGCCAATTCCTTTAATATTCTTGGATGAAGATTATCTGGGCCCCCCGATTTAGTCCCATTAAGCTGTTTCAGTTTCGCTTCTACCTCTGATATGGTAATATCTACCTCTATATCCTCCTTCCCATTTGTCATGCTATCATTATCCCCAAGATCCTCTTTAGCCTTATTAAAGACTGAGGCAAAGTATTTGTTTAGATATTGGGCCATGCCTAGATTATCTTTAACCTCCGCTCCATCCTCAGTGTTAAGCGGCCCCACTTCTTCCTTCTTAGTTTTCTTCTTATTAATATGGCTATAGAACCTTTTACTATTGGTTTTAATTCCCTTTGCAAGGTCCAACTCTACTCGACTTTTAGCCTCTCTGACTTTATCCCTACATCTTCTGACCTCAATTAGGTAGCTTTCCTTGCTGATCCCTCCCATCTTCCACTCCCTGTATGCTTTCTGCTTCTTCATAATCACCTCTCTAAGATGCTTGCTCATCCAGCTTGGTCTACAACTCCTTCCTATGAATTTTTTCCCCTTTCTTGGGATACAGGCTTCCGATAGCTTCTGCAGTTTTGATTTAAAGTAATCCCAGGCCTCAACTACCTTTAGATCCATAAGTTCTTCAGTCCAATCCACTTCCCTAACTAATTTCCTTAATTTTTGAAAGTCAGCCCTTTTGAAATCAAAAACCCTAGTTGCAGATTTATTTTTGTTAATCCTTCCATTTAGTTTGAACTGAATTAGCTCATGATCACTTGAGCCAAGATTGTCCCCTACAACCATTTCTTCTATGAGGTCCTCGCTACTCACCAAAATTAAATCTAAAATGGCATCCCCTCTAGTCGGTTCAGCAACTACTTGATGAAGGAATCCATCAGCTATCGCATCTAGGAAAATCTGAGCCCTATTATTATTACTAGCACTGGTCCTCCAGTCTATATCTGGGAAGTTAAAATCTCCCATGATCACGCAGTTTCCATTAGTATTTACTTTATTAAAGACATTAAAAAGGGCTCTATCCATATCCAAATTAGATCCCGGAGGTCTATAGCACACCCCAAGCACTATCGTAGGAGAGGCTTTACTAGTTTTCTTCCCCAATGTAATTTTTGCCCAGACAGACTCTGTCTTATCCATTGCATCGCTTCTTATTTCTTTACATTCTAACTCATCGTTGATATACAATGCTACTCCACCCCCTTTACCTTTGTTTCTGTCTTTCCTAAACAGCACATACCCTTCAATACCTGTAGTCCAGTCATGACTACTATTCCACCATGTTTCTGTTATCCCTATAATATCTGGTTTCACTTCCTGCACCAGTAGCTCTAGTTCCTCCATTTTGTTACCTAGACTCCTCGCATTGGTGTACAAACATCTTAATTTTTGCTGTTTGGCCTCGATCACATTTTGTACCCTATTAGGCACAGTCATTCTACATCCAGTATAACCTATTAGACTAGTATCCACACCGCCCTCGCTCCTTATATACATTCTCCTACCCATGGCTGTATCCTTTCTTACTTCATCTTCTTCCCTCTCAATGCTAAAATCTGGCGTGGAGATTTTCTGGACATCTCCCATCCATCTCCCCCCAGTTCCTAGTTTAAAGCTCTCTTTATCAGTTGTGCCAGCCTCGATCCTAGAAGTCTATTTCCTTCCCTACTCAGATGAAGTCCATCCCGAGAGAACTGACCTCTGTCCATGAATGCCTCCCAGTGGCCATACATCCCAAAGTCCTCCTTATAGCACCACTGCCTAAGCCATCTGTTGACAGTCATAATCTTGTCACACCTTTGTTGCCCTTCTCTAGGAACAGGAAGGATCCCGCTAAAGATTACCTGAGCCTCAATTTCCTTAAGCGTCTTCCCCAGCCTAGCATAGTCTCCCTTGATACTTTCCAGCGAGAATCTGGCTGTATCATTTGTTCCCACATGAAGGATAATTAGGGGATTCTTTCCCGCTCCCTTGAGGATCCTTTTCAACCTCAGGTCTACATCCCGTATCTTAGCACCCGGAAGACAGCACACCCTTCTATTCTCAGGATCAGCTCTAGTTACAGGCCTGTCTATTCTTCTCAATAAAGAGTCCCCGATCACATAGACCTGCCTTTTCCTGGTGACAGTGCTATTCTCCAGTCTCTCCCCTGTTCCCTCTGGCTGCAAGTTCTTTCCATTCCTATTTTCCCTTACAATTCTCTTCAACCCATCCTGTATCCTCCTGGGGCTCATATTTGGTGTAGTCTCCCTTGACTCTTCCCCTTTTTCTATAGGGCTAGCCTCTCTTCTCTTCTTCTTTACCCTTCCACCTTCAGCGACTACCTGCTGAGCCCCTTCTTCATTTTCCAACTCTGCAAACCTGTTCCTAAGCTCTATTTCTCCTGCACTAGCCTGTCTTTTTCTCTGCCTGGTTCTTTGAGTCACATGTTTCCACTGACCACTTTCCTCATCCAGTCTCCCCTCAAAATTCCCCAGCCCTGCTTCCATCTGCGAGTCTGAGCTTTTCCCTTCAGATACCTCATATCTTTGCTCCATCATCTGCTCAAACCCCTTCCTAAACTCAACCAGACTTTCCACCTGCATCTCCAAACCTCGGATCTTTTCCTCCATCAGCTCTATCAGACGGCATTTCATGCAGACAAAACTCTGACCGGTTCCCCCCTCCAGGATCATGTACATACCACAGAGAGCGGGGATGGGGAGGTAGCTTCCACTCCCTGCCCAGGCTCAGCTGCCCAGGACCACGGCTGAGCATGCCAGAAACCTGCTGGGTGGGTTCCAATTCACCAGGCTGTGATTTGGGGTTTTGTGGGGTGGGAGGGAGCAGGGGAACGATTCATAACTTTCCTTGCTTCTCCAACTGGCAGACCTTTTTTTTTTTTTAATTAGGTAGGTCCTGTAGTGTACAGTAATGTGTGCAGCTGAAATAGCAACAGAAATCTCAGGCCAGCTCCTCAGCATAACTGGCATAATGCCACTGATAGAATTACACCAATTTAGAGGCCAGATTTTTAGCTGGTGTAATTGCTTGTTTCAACTCTATAATTTGGTATGGCAAATTTGGATCAATATGGTACCTTGAGATTATTTCCCCTCAAATAAAACTAATTTCAGATGTGTTTGGTTTTTTGCTTGCAGTTCCCACTGTGTGCCCCAGAAGCGATCCTCCATTAATGTGATGTACTTATCTCATTCAGAAGATCTTGTGATTGAAAGGCTGAAGGATCTGCGAGTAGAAAGTTGTGCATGTAATCAGATGTTTGATAAAGTCTAGGTCTCTAGTCATCCCTAAAGATTTGAAGTTTTTGTCACTACAGAACGGGAACTTTATAGTTTCAGGATGCTAAAATGTAACCCTATAATCTTTGAGATGCCCTGTTCCACTATAAAGAGCCAGTTAGATGTGTAGATATCACAGTCTGTACAGCAGATGATAACCAACAAACCAAATGTATCAAAGAATGGCTTGAGGTTGCATATAAATTACAGCTAAATGGTTTAATCAAGGAGACCTTCAAACTCACAATACAACATTGTCACTACATCATATTCAGATTACCTTTTGCCTGGATTCCTGTGGCATGCCATTGAGAATAAATATATTCCTGGTGACCTTTATCAGTATTTGTTCCAGGTGGAAGAAAAGGAGCATGTTCAGGATTTTTCCACATTAAATTTGAAAACCTCATTATGTATGGGGGAGTAACCACTATCCCATGAATAACTGAAAGAGGACAGGGTACAGCATGTTTTAATATAAAGTGTCATTGTTAAAGTACATCCTTACCACAGGTCCCCCTTTGCAGTGTTGTGCGTTGCAGCAGCCACTTAGCTTCAGTTTCCCAGCTGATCTGCTGCTGCACCCAACCTACCCCACCATCTGTGTCAAAAAGGCTTAGCCCTGAAGCAAGGTCACTTACAGTTCTGCCCCTTCTGGCAAACAAACATGAGCATCACAAACTTTTAGATTCTTCCCTTTTCTCCAGGGGAATCTGCTAAACCCTATTCTCCCCTGTCCCCAGCCCACCTTCTCTCCCACAGCAAAAGCAGCAGCCACCTCCCTTCCCTCCTACGGTCTAGCCCTAACTACTCTCCTCTGCTACAAAGAAAAGGAGTACTTATGGCACCTCAGAGACTAACAAATTTATTTGAGCATAAGCTTTCGTGAACTACAGCTCACTTCATCGGATGCATTCTGATGAAGTGAGCTGCAGCTCACGAAAGCTTATGCTCAAATAAATTTGTTAGTCTCTAAGGTGCCATAAGTACTCCTTTTCTTTTTTGTGAATACAGACTAACACGGCTGCTACTCTGAATCCTCTGCTACAGGTGCCTTAATTAAGGCTGATTGAGCCTTTAGTAGCTCATTAATTCTGTCCAGTGATTTACATGTACAGATTCCCCAGACTATAGGGCCTGATACTGCATCATTTAACACATTGGGAACTTCCTATGAACTTCCTAGGCAACTCGTTATTAACTCAATTGGGAACTCTGCTTTTCTCATGGTTGATTTTCATAATTAAACTGTGACATGTCTGAGATGTGCTAACAATGTATACTGTGTATCAGACTTTGTTTAGATGAAATACCTTAAGAGGTATTAAGAAAAAGGAGTGGATTTTTTTTGGTGGGGTGTGTCACTTAACTCTGAATATCAGGATAATGTTCCTGTTCATTCTAGAGTTCACTGTAATCCTTTGTAACTACTTACACATAATATTTTTACAAAAACAGGAACAAAACCCAGGGACAATGTGGCTGATGTTTTTCCTTTGTCATACCTGTAGCTCCTCTGACAATAGCAAGGTATTTTTTAAATTAAAGGTTGATTTAGAAAACAAATATAGTCTGATTGGTGTCTGTGCAAGACTGCAAATGACATTTTAGAGATTTGAATGCTGAAGAATCCAGGCAGACTTTTAAAAACAAAAACAAAAACATTCAACTGGTAAACCAGAAGTTAATCTTTTTCAGGAATATAATAAGATGGTTAAAATGAATGCAGCCATAATAAAATAATTTTCTATTTATATAGTGCCTTTCATCCTAAAGGATTCACTAACCGTTTAAAAACTATGAGTCTATCCTGAAAACACTTAAGCACACAAGTAATTTTACTCACATGTGCAATATCATTGAAGTCAATTGACCAAACAACAAATACCTTATAGAAAAGGCAAAAGGGCCCCCCTCCTTTGTTAGATGCTGTAAGCAAATTTAAAAAACATGAAAACTCATTCACACTGACCTATAAATCTGAATGTTTAGATTGATAAAGAGATATGATTTACAATAACATTCAAACAAAATATTGCTTTTTGGAATGGAGACAATTTATTATATGTTAAACTTTAAAAATACAATTACTGTAATTACATCAGCTTGTATAGGTGTATTCAAGTTAAAAATAAAAGCTACTGGAGACTAGAATAAAAGTTAAATGTCAAGACCCAAATAAGTAGTTCTTTACAGATGACAGATACAATTTAACACAAAGTGAGTTTGAAGTACTGTGAATATAAACAGCATAATAAATGTAAAACATGACTAATGTTTTATGCTAATATTTGTAGGAGACTGTTATTTGATTGCTGTCCTGAACTGAATATTCTGACATCAACCTATCTCTAGTTTTTGCTACTGGATTAAGAGATTTTTCTATTTAAATTGCTGCTAGTGACATCAATAAACTAAAACATATATGTATTTTAAAATAACTAAATGGCTTTAATTTTTCTAGCCACTCTGTTTAATTCTGCAAACCTGTACTCATTTTTTGGTAAGAGGGTGGAGCATAGGAAGGAGAAAAGCACAGGATAAGATGTTTAACTGTGACGGGACAAGGCCAGATGGCGATGGAAGAGTAGCGGGAGATAGATATATTAGCTCCAGGCTAAACAAATCCCTGGTACCAGGATAAGTGAAATGGAAGCTGCTCCAGGTCAATTAAGACATCTGGGGCCAATTAAGAACTTTCCAGAAGGCAGGGAGAAAGCTAGGTTGATTGGGACACCTGAAGCCAATCAGGGGCTGGCTGAAACTAGTTAAAAGCCTCCCAGTTAGTCAGGTGGGTGTGTATGTCAGGAGCTGTGGGAGGAAGTTGTGCTGTTGGAGAGGCTGACTAGTACACACCATATCAGGCACAAGGAAGGAGGCCCTGAGGTAAGGGTGAAGTGGAGCTTGAGGAAGTGAGGGCAGCTGTGGGGGAAGCAGCCCAGGGAATTGTACATGTCATGTTTCTAAAAGGTCAGCTACCATAGCTGATACTATTAGGGTCCCTGGGCTGGAGCCCAGAGTAGAGGGTGGGCCTAGGCTTCCTCCCCTTCAACCTTTGCCCCCTGATTAATCACTGAGACTGGGAGACAACAGAGACTGTGCAAGGAAGGATAACTTCTTCTCACATCCCTCGCTGGCTTATGATGAAAATGGCTCAGTAGACTGTGACCCTTGTCTCTAGAGAAAGAAGGGCTATGTGGAGGGTCACAGTGAGCCTCTAAGGCTAGCAAAATCTGCCAGGAAATGAGGGACCCACGGAGGCAAGGAGAGAACTTTGTCACAACTGGTGTCAGCAGTGGGATTTCATTCACAGCATGGCGGAAGAAAGAGGTTTTTTAAAAAAAAATAAAAGTACACTGGGGGTTTGGATTTTTTTTGTTTTGTTTTTTTGTTTGTTTGCTTTGTTCCACAATGGAGGAGCTAGTAAGAGCTCTGGTACAAGCCACGGCAACCCAGCAGGAGGCCACCCGGGTTCAGACAATGGCACAACAGGAGTCTGTGCGGCTACAGCAGGAAACCAATCAATTATTGATGAGCCAGGTGACCCAAGATCATGCTCTCTTGAGAGAGGTGGTGGACCAGCTGAAGATCCTCACCACCCAGGCCCAGGGGTCCAACGGGACGCAAAGCCTGAGGGCCACTGGTTGTCTGCCAAAGATGATGTCAAGAAATGATGTAGAGGCATATCTCCTCCCATTCGAAAGGAGCAGTGGGCCAGCATCCTTGCCCCTTTTTTGTGTGGAGAGGCCCAGAAGGCCTACTTTGACTTGCCTGCCACAGATGCCACTGACTATACCCATCTGAAGGCAGAGATCCTAGCACGAGCAGGGGTAACGGCAGCGGTAAGGGCCCAGAGGTTCCATGAGTGGAAATACCAGGAGAACAAACCCCCGAGGTCGCAGCTATTCGACCTCATACACCTCGCACGGAAGTGGTTACAGCCCAAGGTATGCAGGCCAGAGGACATTTTGGAAACCCTGGTCATAGACCATTACATGCGGGGACTGCCGCCAGATCTCCGCAAATGGGTAGGCCAGAATGATTTGTCCACATACAACAAGATGATAACACTGGTAGAAAGATGGATGACAGCTAGGGGACTGACCCGACTACCCAAGGAAGGCCTCTTTCGAAGCAAGCACCCGACCCCAACCCTGGAAGGTTGGGCAGCCAAACCCCTGGGGAGTCCTAGGTGGAAGGGGGGGCCAAAAACCAGTGGGGATCCCAGAAGGAAGGGACTGGCCTGAGTGGGGAGAGCCCCGGGACTAAACCCCCTAGCCCCCGGGATAGGGGAGTGATTAAAAACAATTACAGATGTTATGCATGGGGGGAGTGGGGACACATAGCAGCACAGTGTCCCAGCACCGAGGAGCCTATGCAATGTAACTTGGGGGATTGGTAGGTCCCATGCTCCCTTATCCACCTTCTGGGGGTTGCATTAGCCCCGCATAATTACACCAGGCCAGTGAGGATAAATGGAGCAGAGACTACAGCGCTTGTGGACTCTGGGAGTGCTATCACCCTCATATTGGGTAAGCTGGTAAAAAATAGTCAGCTGCTACAAGCCAAATGTGTAGCAGTGACGTGCGTGCATGGGGCCGTGAGCCATTACCCCGCCATCCCAGTGGAGATAGAGGTTCAGGGAAACCCACTGAGGTGACCGTGGGCGTAGTTCCTAAACTCCCATATCCTGTAGTCATTGGGAGGGACTATCCAGGGTTTGATAATTTACTCCCTCCGGAGAGGCTGGAGGGAGGTGGGGACCCTGAGGACAGCGACTCGTCACCGGGGGAATGTCAACCCCCAATGTTCGCTGAGATTTCTCAGGATCTGTTCTCAGCCCCCCGAAAGACCTGGAAGACAAAAAAGGAGAGGAAGGCCGCGAAGGCCTTGGGAACCCGGATCCTGACCCAGGGCCAGAAGGCCTCCCTAGTAGGCAGATGGATGCGAGCAGCCAACAGAGAAACTTCCACCACAGAAAGTGAGCCAGAAGCTGCCCCCAGCCATGACGGCGACAAGCCGTTGGAAGAAGCAGAAGCCGGCCCCTGGGAGCTTGGGCAGGTTAGTCCCGGGAGAGAGACTTTTGGGCGGGACCAGGCGGAGGACCCCAGATATGATAACGCCATGAAAGAGGTGGCAGAGATTGATGGGATACCCATGGATGGGAAGGTCCGAGGTCCCGGACCTTACTTTATAGTGAAAAAAGATCTCCTGTACCGCGTGGTGCAAATGCAGGAGCAAGAGATACAACTTCTGGTGCCACGAAAACATCAAAAAGCCATATTGAGTCTCGCCCACAGTCACCTGTTTGGAGGACACGTAGGGGTAGAGAAAACCCAGGCACGGATCCTGCGGAGGTTCTTCTGGCCAGGAGTATATGAAGATATCCGGCGATACTGCACCTCTTGTCCGGAGTGTCAGTTACATAGCCCTCGCCCACACTTGCGGGCTCCTTTGATACGTATTCCAATAATAGAGGTTCCTTTTGAACGGATAGCCATGGATCTGGTAGGGCCCCTAGAGAAGATAGCTTGGGGCGAACAACATGTGCTTGTTGTACTGGACTATGCAATCCAGCACCCGGAAGCAGTTCCCCTGCGCAACACAGCTTCCAAGACAATAGCTAAGGAGCTAGTACAGATCTCTGCCCGGGTTGGGCTACCCAAGGAGATATTGACTGATCAAGGGACACCTTTCATGTCCAAGTTGATGAAAGATTTCTGTTCATTTCTCCATGTACAAGCCCTACGGACCTCTGTATACCACCCGCAAACAGATGGCCTTGTGGAAAGGTTCAATAGGACCCTCAAGGCCATGATCAGGAAAGTGGTGAGCCAGGATGGGGAAGACTGGGATACCCTATTGCCTTACCTCATGTTCACCATCTGGGAGATTCCACAAGCCTCCACGGATTTCTCTCCATTCGAACTACTATATGGGCGCCACCCTCATATTGGATATAGCCGGAGAAGCCTGGGAAGAGGAGCCAAATCCCGGAAGGAATATAGTTGAGCATGTACTGCAGATGAGAGATCGGATAGCCCGAGTTACGCCCATTGTACGGGAACACTTGGGAGAGAGCACAGGAGACCCAACGAACCCATTATAACCACCAAGCGAAGCTTCGACGGTTCCAGTAGAGGATCGGGTGATGTACTGGTGCCCACAGCAGAAAGTAATCTGTTGGCCCAGTGGCAGGGACCCTACAAAATAATCTAAGCCGTGGGAGAGATGAACTATAAGGTGCGGCAGCCAGGCCACCGGAAATCGGAGCAAATTTAACACATCAATCTTCTAAAACCTTGGCACAATCGAGAGACATGCTTAGTCATGCAGGAGACCCTTCCCCAGGAGGATAACTTACACAAGCAAGTGAGGATATCATCCGACTTGACGCCGATCCAAAAGATCGAGGTAGCTGACATGATTAATCGCAACAGAGATGTGTTCTCTACAAAACCAGGGCGGACGATTAAGACCTATCACCATATCCGCACGATTCCCAGAGCCAAGGTAACATTGAGACCCTACCGAATCCCAGCAGCCAAAAGAGAGGAAATCAAGGCCGAAGTAAAGAAAATGTAAGAATTAGGGGTTTTGAAGAATCTTACAGTCAGTGGTCCAGTCCAATTATTCTAGAGCCTAAACCTGACGGTACCATGAGATTCTGTAATGACTTTTGCTGACTGAATGAAATATCCCAGTTTGATGCATACCACGCATCAACGAACTGGTTGACCGACTGGGTAGTGCCCGATTCTTGACTACATTGGATCTGACAAAAGGGTACTGGCAGATTCCTCTGACCAAACAAGCTAAAGAAAAGGCAGCATTCTCCACCAGTTGGGCTATTCCAGTACACCGTCCTCCCTTTTGGGCTACATGGGGCCCCAGCCACATTCCAGCGCCACACGGATAAGCTGCTGCACCCCCATATTAGTTATGCAGCTGCATACCTAGATGATGTCATCATCCATATGCCAGACTGGGGAACCCACTTGGAGAAAGTTGAGGCAGTACTGCACACCTTAAGGCGGGCTGGTCTCACTGCTAATCCTGCTAAATGCACCACAGGTACCTGGGATATATTGTGGGAAGGGGCATAGTGAAGCCCCAAACGAATAAGCTAGAGGCAATTCAAAACTGGCCCTGGCCGACCCGAAAGAAGCAGGTCCATTTGTTCCTAGGCGTGGTAGGCTACTACCGACAGTTTATTCCCCACTTTGCCACTAGGGCATGTCCCCTAACGGACCTGGTGAAGGCCCGAGGTTCAAACATGGTAAAGTGGACCAACGCAGCAGAGGGGGCATTTACAGACCTTCGGACGTCCCTCTGTAATGACCCCGTACTCATAGCCCCGGACTTTAATAGGGAATTTGTTTTACAAGCAGACGCTTCCGAAGTGGGGTTGGGAGCACTTCTGTCGCAAATGGTGGGAGAAGAGGAACACCCAATCCTCTACCTAAGCAGAAAGCTTCTCCCAAGAGAACAGAAATATGCAGTAGTCGAGAGAGAATGCCATACTGTCAAATGGGCTATGGAGACACTGCGTTATTACCTCTTAGGCCGGCGATTTACTTGTGACGGACCATGCACCCCCTCCAATGGATGCAGCGGAATAAGGAAAAGAATGCAAGGGTAACCAGGGGTTTTTATCCTTCCAACCATTCCAATTCCGCATAGAGCACAGAGCTGGATGCCACCATGGCAACGCTGATGGTCTGTCACGAGCATACTGCCTGGCGTCCCAAGTTGCCCAACTCTATGGTGTTGAGCGGGGGGGGGCGGGAGGAATATGTGACAGGGTAAGGCCAGATGGCTATGGAAGAGTAGTGGGAGATAGATATATTAGCTCCAGGCTAAACAAATCCCTGGTACCAGGATAAGTGAAATGGAAGCTGCTCCAGGTCAATTAAGACATCTGGGGCCAATTAAGAACTTTCCAGAAGGCAGGGAGAAGGCTAGGTTGATTGGGACACCTGAAGCCAATCAGGGGCTGGCTGAAACTAGTTAAAAGCCTCCCAGTCAGTCAGGTGGGTGTGCATGTCAGGAGCTGTGGGAAGAAGTTGTGTGGTTGGAGAGGCTGAGTAGTACACACCATATCAGGCACAAGGAAGGAGGCCCTGAGGTAAGGGTGAAGTGGAGCTTGAGGAAGTGAGGGCAGCTGTGGGGGAAGTAGCCCAGGGAATGTCATGTTTGTACATGTCATGTTTCTAAAAGATCAGCTACCATAGCTGATACTATTAGGGTCCCTGGGCTGGAGCCTGGAGTAGCGGGTGTGCCTGGGCTCCCCCCCACCCACCTTTGCCCCCTATTTAATCACTGAGACTGGGAGACAACAGAGACTGTGCAAGAAAGGATAACTTCTCCTCACATCCCTTGCTGGCTTATGATGAAAATGGCTCAGTAGACTGTGACCCTTGTCTCTAGAGAAAGAAGGGTTATGTGGAGGGTCACAGTGAGCCTCTGAGGCTAGAGAAATCTGCCAGGAAACGTGGGACCCATGGAGGCAAGGACAGAGCTTTGTCACATTAACATTCCATGACTGCGTTACAAAGGCCACTTTCTAAGGGGCCATTTACACTGGAGAGATGTATACTGACTGCAGTTGGTGCTTATAAAAATCACATTGATTAGACCTGCTCTGAGCAGGATTACATGATAATGTTAAAAATGCCAGTTGCAGCCCATCTTCATTAAGACTCCCAATATTGCTAAAATCAATTAAGCTGAGCTAATGTGAGCAAGTGGGAAATCTTATACAATGTAGATGGCCCCTACTTGCAGATCTAGATTTTACAGGGAGGGTGATAGGGTGGGGTTTACTGTGTACATTAATCTGCATGCATAGGTCCCAATCTGCAACCTGAACTAAACAAGACATCTTTTTAAAAATAAATATGCCACTTCCTGCCAAAAATATAATCAAGTTACCAACAAATAGTCAAGAAAATTGTTTTTAAATTAAACTTTTTCATTTAATTAGAGAAAAACTAAAATAATTTCTAATTATTTTCTTAAAATATTTTTCTGAAAGAGGAACTGTCTCTTTCTGCGAACTCTTCCTCTTCGTGCTCTGGGTGGCTTAGTGAAAAGTCTCCTACCTGGTGGGGTCTTTAGAGTTCCTTGTGCTCAGATGAGTTTAAGGAACCTTTAATTGGCTGATTTGATTGTCTGATTGGCTGCTAGCCTGCAGGGGGCGGGCATTAGGGTGTCTGTGTGTTTGCGTCAGGGAAGCCTGGCTGTTTAAAAATAGCCAGAGCCTCGCGAACCAGCTGAGCGGCAGCGAACCAGCGGAGCAGCGGGGACAGCAGAGCAGCTCACAGCAGGAGTTTGCCTGGGACTGGTAAGTATCCGAGTGTGTGTGTTTGCTTGCTGAGGAAGTATCCGAGCGTGTTTTTGCTGGGAGGGCAGGGAGAGAGCCTGAGTGAGTGTCTGATTGGCTGCTAGCCTGCAGGGGGCGGGCATTAGGGTGTCTGTGTGTTTGCGTCAGGGAAGCCTGGCTGTTTAAAAATAGCCAGAGCCTCGCGAACCAGCTGAGCAGCGGGGACAGCAGAGCAGCTCACAGCAGGAGTTTGCCTGGGAGTTCGCCTGGAGTGAGCCCAGTGAGGCTTACATCTTGCCAACGTCTCTGAGGAAGCTCATAGTAGGTAGGTGATATGGAAGGGGGGGGTTCAGCTGTTGTGACCTGCACTGGATGTGCCATGTTTGTCTTTCTTCCACAGGACAGAAGCGACTTTGTCTGTACAAAGTGCAAGCTGCTCTCCATATTGGAAGAGAAGATTGAAGGTCTGGAGCAACAGGTAACGACCCTGCGTTGTATACGAGAGACTGAGGATTTTCTGGACCAAACTCAGGATAGCCTTCTAGGGGCACAAAGCTCTAAAGATATAGAGCAGGTTGCACAGAGGAGCCAAGAGGCCAGTGAAGAAGCTTGGCAACATGTGACCTCCAGAAGAGGTAAGCGGAATGTCCGGGTTCCAGTAACACAGACACAGGTAACTAACCGCTTTCATGTTCTCTCCACAGGTACCAATGCGGAGAGTGGACCAGATGATATGTCTGGGGGGAGAAAGCAGAAGGAGACTCCGCTGGTTGGGAGGCATGAGATGCGATGTCCTGAGGTTGGGGGTTCCACGACCACCACTCCCAAGAGGAGAAGGCGGGTGGTGGTGGTCGGGGACTCTCTCCTCCGGGGGACTGAGTCATCTATCTGCCGCCCTGACCGGGAAAACCGAGAAGTCTGCTGCTTGCCAGGGGCTAAGATTCGTGATGTGACGGAGAGACTGCCGAGACTCATCAAGCCCTCGGATCGCTACCCCTTCCTGCTTCTCCACGTGGGCACCAATGATACTGCCAAGAATGACCTTGAGCGGATCACTGCGGACTACGTGGCTCTGGGAAGAAGGATAAAGGAGTTGGAGGCGCAAGTGGTGTTCTCGTCCATCCTCCCCGTGGAAGGAAAAGGCCTGGGTAGGGACCGTCGAATCGTGGAGGTCAACGAATGGCTACGCAGGTGGTGTCGGAGAGAAGGCTTTGGATTCTTTGACCATGGGATGGTGTTCCATGAAGGAGGAGTGCTGGGCAGAGACGGGCTCCATCTTACGAAGAGAGGGAAGAACATCTTTGCCAGCAGGCTGGCTAACCTAGTGAGGAGGGCTTTAAACTAGGTTCACCGGGGGAAGGAGACCAAAGCCCTGAGGTAAGTGGGAAGCGGGATACCGGGAGGAAGCACAGGCAGGAATGTCTGTGAGGGGAGGGCTCCTGCCTCATACTGGGAATGAGGGGCGATCAACAGGTTATCTCAAGTGCTTATATACAAATGCACAAAGCCTTGGAAACAAGCAGGGAGAACTGGAGGTCCTGGTGATGTCAAGGAATTATGACGTGATTGGAATAACAGAGACTTGGTGGGATAACTCACATGACTGGAGTACAGTCATGGATGGTTATAAACTGTTCAGGAAGGACAGGCAGGGCAGAAAAGGTGGGGGAGTAGCACTGTATGTAAGGGAGCAGTATGACTGCTCAGAGCTCCGGTACGAAACTGTGGAAAAACCTGAGTGTCTCTGGATTAAGTTTAGAAGTGTGTGCAACAAGAGTGATGTCATGGTGGGAGTCTGCTATAGACCACCGGACCAGGGGGATGAGGTGGATGAGGCTTTCTTCCGGCAACTCACGGAAGCTACTAGATCGCATGCCCTGATTCTCATGGGTGACTTTAATTTTCCTGATATCTGCTGGGAGAGCAATACAGCGGTGCATAGACAATCCAGGAAGTTTTTGGAAAGCGTAGGGGACAATTTCCTGGTGCAAGTGCTAGGGGAGCCAACTAGGGGGAGCGCTTTTCTTGACCTGCTGCTCACAAACCGGGTAGAATTAGTGGGGGAAGCAAAAGTGGATGGGAATCTGGGAGGCAGTGACCATGAGTTGGTTGAGTTCAGGATCCTGACGCAGGGAAGAAAGGTAAGCAGCAGGATACAGACCCTGGACTTCAGGAAAGCAGACTTTGACTCCCTCAGGGAACAGATGGCCAGGATCCCCTGGGGGACTAACATGAAAGGGAAGGGAGTCCAGGAGAGCTGGCTGTATTTCAAGGAATCCCTGTTGAGGTTACAGGGACAAACCATCCCAATGAGTCGAAAGAATAGTAAATATGGCAGGCGACCAGCTTGGCTTAATGGTGAAATCCTAGCGGATCTTAAACATAAAAAAGAAGCTTACAAGAAGTGGAAGGTTGGACATATGACCAGGGAAGAGTATAAAAATATTGCTCGGGCATGTAGGAAAGATATCAGGAGGGCCAAATCGCACCTGGAGCTGCAGCTAGCAAGAGATGTCAAGAGTAACAAGAAAGGTTTCTTCACGTATGTTGGCAACAAGAAGAAAGCCAAGGAAAGTGTGGGCCCCTTACTGAATGAGGGAGGCAAGCTAGTGACAGAGGATGTGGAAAAAGCTAATGTACTCAATGCTTTTTTTGCCTCTGTTTTCACTAACAAGGTCAGCTCCCAGACTGCTGTGCTGGGCATCACAAAATGGGGAAGAGATGGCCAGCCCTCTGTAGAGATAGAGGTGGTTAGGGACTATTTAGAAAAGCTGGACGTGCACAAGTCCATGGGGCCGGACGAATTGCATCCGAGAGTGCTGAGGGAATTGGCGGCTGTGATTGCAGAGCCCTTGGCCATTATCTTTGAAAACTCGTGGCGAACGGGGGAAGTCCCGGATGACTGGAAAAAGGCTAATGTAGTGCCCATCTTTAAAAAAGGGAAGAAGGAGGATCCTGGGAACTACAGGCCGGTCAGCCTCACCTCAGTCCCTGGAAAAATCATGGAGCAGGTCCTCAAAGAATCAATCCTGAAGCACTTAGAGGTGAGGAAAGTGATCAGGAACAGTCAGCATGGATTCACCAAGGGAAGGTCATGCCTGACTAATCTAATCGCCTTTTATGATGAGATTACTGGTTCTGTGGATGAAGGGAAAGCAGTGGATGTATTGTTTCTTGACTTTAGCAAAGTTTTTGACACGGTCTCCCACAGCATTCTTGTCAGCAAGTTAAGGAAGTATGGGCTGGATGAATGCACTATAAGGTGGGTAGAAAGCTGGCTAGATTGTCAGGCTCAACGGGTAGTGATCAATGGCTCCATGTCTAGTTGGCAGCCGGTGTCAAGTGGAGTGCCCCAGGGGTCGGTCCTGGGGCCCGTTTTGTTCAATATCTTCATAAATGATCTGGAGGATGGTGTGGATTGCACTCTCAGCAAATTTGCGGATGATACTAAACTGGGAGGAGTGGTAGATACGCTGGAGGGGAGGGATAGGATACAGAAGGACCTAGACAAATTGGAAGATTGGGCCAAAAGAAATCTAATGAGGTTCAATAAGGATAAGTGCAGGGTCCTGCACTTAGGATGGAAGAATCCAATGCACCGCTACAGACTAGGGACCGAATGGTGAATGTCTTTGAGCAGGGGGTTGGACTAGATGACCTTCTGGGGTCCCTTCCAACCCTGATATTCTATGATTCTATTCTATGATTCTAATTGCCCATCACATGTTTAGCCCTGATTTTACAAGCAGGTCCACACAGGCACTGAGGTCTGCTCAGGCTTAACTCCTTGCAGGCCTTAGAGGGACAATAAAATAGCCCTTCAGTAAATCCTTGTTCTCACCCTAGTTGGAAATGCCTGTAGAGAGGAGGCAGGCTTACCTATCTACCACCATCAAAGCTCCACCACCCTTTCCCCACAGTTGTCAAGAGACAAATCTCAAAACAAGTTAGGACTCTGTGAGCTTTTAGACTCCATAACACATTTTGGTCGCTTTTAGATTATTTTAATGGCTAAGTACCACAGCAGCTGTTATTTTCCTTTCATTTGTCCCATATAGAAGCACAATCCTGTTATTCACAACCCCCTCCCTGTACCAACAGGCCATGGCTTCCCCAATCTAGCTGTGTTGGTAGAAGACCTACTTTCATCTGCTGTTTTTAAAAGGCAGGAGGTAGATACCTGTTTTCCTCTTTGAGTTGCATCTTTTCTTCTTTCCCAGATACCCACTACTCTCCTCTCTCATTTCTCTCTTATGTCCCTCTTCTTCTTCCCTTTTGAGGTTTTTCATTGCAACTTGAGACCATTACTCCTCGTTCTGTCATCTGCTACCATTGAGAACAGTCTAGAGCCATCTTTGAAACCCCCTTTCAGGTAGTTGAAAGCAGCTATCAAATCCCCCCTCATTCTTCTCTTCTGCAGACTAAACAATCCCAGCTCCCTCAGCCTCTCCTCATAAGTCATGTGCTCTAGACCCCTAATCATTTTCGTTGCCCTTCGTTGTACTCTTTCCAATTTATCCACATCCTTCCTGTAGTGTGGGGCCCAAAACTGGACACAGTACTCCAGATGAGGCCTCACCAGTGTCGAATAGAGGGGAACGATCACATCCCGATCGCTCGCTATGCCCCTACTTATACAACCCAAAATGCCATTGGCCTTCTTGGCAACAAGGGCACACTGCTGACTCATATCCAGCTTCTCGTCCACTGTCACCCCTAGGTCCTTTTCCGCAGACATCCTTTGTCACCATTCCCTTTGGCCCCATATGCCGAGGTTCTACCAGCTCTCACTTCCTGACATCAATGCCTGGGTGTTAATAGTAATATCTACCCAAATATTTGCTCCCTTCTCTTTCTGCCCCCTCATTTCTCTCTACTTCCACCCCACTTCCTTTCACCACTGGTCCTCATTTTCTCCCTTTTTCTTTCTGCCCCCTCCACTGTGTTCCCTTTCTTCCCTCCTAAATTGGGCTAACTGCTGCAGCTGGCAAGGACCAATGGACGGTTCCCTCTGCCACTGCAGCAAGGCATAGGAACCAACAGTGGACAGTGAGAGCTCGGAAGAGGATGAGACATCTGAAGCCTCCAGTACAGCCTTGTAAGCAGACACAGAAGTTCTGAATACTCAGAACAAAGAGGCAGATAACTGGGACTCTGTCAAAATTCTGGGGAGTTCCAGCCAAATTGAGACTGGTAGCAAATACTTCTCTGGAGAAGGGAACTCAGGTGATGGCCATTTCTTTCCCCGCTATCCCTGAGTCACTTGGCCAAAAAGCTCAGTGGAAACTCATTTATTTCCACTGACTTTTAACTCTCCTGGGGAGAGCCAACAATGGGTTGTTTATCTCTCCTCTCATCCCTTTTCTTGGGCAGCAGGTGTAGAACTCAGGCACCGAATCAGGGAGAGCAAGGACAGCGCTGGTGGCCTCCACAGCTGTCTAGAGCATTCCCTATTGTTCTCAAATATCAATGGAATATCAAAAGTATCTCAGGAGCAGCTTTTATGAATAGAGTCATTAAACTCATGTATTCAGTGAGTATCCAGGAGAAGAATATATTTTAGGAGTGGGAAGAAACTCAGACATTTTGAATGGGTTTGGAGTCATTTTAAGGAAATAAATACATTACATTTGCATATATTCAAAATCTACAAAGCACTACTGGGCCATGATTGACCCAGGCTTTGTATTGGGACACCAGGCCATTCTCTAGAGGCGAATGACTCTTAACCACGCAACTCAAGAAGGAGGCAGGCAAATATGGACCAATGGAGCAAGGCAGGCAAATATGGAGCAAGGCAACCTTTTAAGCTTTGTCTGCATGAGGAAATGTTACCCCCCAAAAATTACTACTAACAGTTGAACTGGTGTTAACACCTGCACACAGCCTTAGACTCTCCTTTTGTATTTGAAATATATCTAAAGCATCAATTAAATGTGCAGGCAGGCCTCCCTTCAAAATCAGTGGGAGCTGTGTACATACATCCAGAGGTAGGAGAGGTTACTAGCATAATTGTTGTGGTGTAAGCATTGAGCAGAAAGGATTTGAGGTCTGTTATAAAGTGAACATGTACACATGCTCTGCTACAAGACGTATATCAAATAGTTCTTAAAATAAATCACAGGTTTAATTCAAGTTGGTTTGAAAAAAGTGCATTCTTCACACAAAAATATAAGTGTCAGAATAAACGGACACTTTCACCTAATAAATTTACCTAAAGCATCACAGTTGGTATGTGCACAGAGTGTGATGACACATGGCCAGATTCTGATCAAAGTTAGATTTGCATGGATCCAGAAATGCTGCTTATTTCAATGCACCTATTTCTCATTTACACAAATGTAACTGAGATGTGAAGCCAGTCTATTTATTAGAAATATCCTGAGTCTTTATGTCACTAACTTCTCTTCCAAAGACCCCCAATGTTGCTGCTGTTCAGCAACAATACTCACTATACCTGTTTCGATTCTTCTGCTCACAAACATACATCAATGAATAAATAGATTTCTAGAAAATGTGTTTTCCTGTCTCCCCAAGTAAATTGACTAGAAGGTTGATTATAAAGTCTCAGTAATAGATAATTGCATAATACAATATTTCATTGCTTGTTTCTCCATCCACTTTGTCTAAAATCTGTTTATTTGAATTGCCATTAAGAATCAAGTCAGAAAGTATACTATTTATTAATCTATTAAATAGTGCCCTGTTTTACAAATTACTATCAATTGTAGATATTGCCCCACTAATCCCAGTACAAATGTAACTTCTTTCAGCCTTCCTCTCTCTACATAACTCTGATTAAGAATCCAGTTTAAACATCTACTGTACGGAAGACTAGCAACAAAAGCCCCTTATTTTATGAGAATAATCCTATATTATTATTATTTCAACAATCATGCAAGTGATGTTTATATAGAGGCAAACCCCAAAACTACAGAATCCATGTGAAATAGAAAAGTGAAAAGAGAACTTGCTTGGAAAATGGAAATCTTAATAGGCTGTCTACAAAATACAAGGGAAAACACTTTCCCCTTTGACTTTCACAGGAATCAGTACTTGAACTTTATTTACATGTCAATTTGTATTCTATGCATAAAGATCAAATGTAAATAATTTTTAAATTCCCCCTCTGACCAAACCAATGGAATAATGGATACTTCATGAAAAATAAAATCCCTGCGATCTACTTCTGAAGTGAAGGGTGGCAAGGGGAAAAAGTTTTTATTATCACCACATGCAAAAAGAACGCAAATTGAATTAGACCATAAAGTTTGGAAAAGGCCTTTTACAACAACTGTTCTCTCAAAAAAATCTGGATATGGAATTTTTACATAATCTACTTTAAACCATGCGTAGACACCTCTGCACTAGGATGAACATTATCCAAAGAAAATGGCATAAAGAAGCTGAGGTACACACATACCAATGAATGATCACTGCACTGAAATTTTTATCCTGTTTTTACGAGAACATTCCCTTTAAAATTTTTTGAAAGCTTTTTTGGTTAGGGGAGACATGCACCAGCTCATCTTTTTTAAAAATATGAATGTGTTACAGGAAAACTGCAATTGTATGAATAATAATTCTTTGCTCTTCTATAGCACCTTTAATTCCTAGCATCTGACAGTGCTTTAAAAACATCACTCAATCAAGCCTCAACAAGCAAACAACCCCGTTTTACAGACAGGGAGCTATCTGACTCCGATCCCATAGCATCTGAGCATCTTACAATCTTTAATGTATTTATTCTCACAACATCCCTGTTTAACAGGGAAATGCTATTATCCCTGTTTTACAGATGAGGAGCTGAGGCACAGAGAGACTCAGTGATTTGGCCAAGGTCACACAGGAAGCCTGTGGCAAAGCAATGACTTATAAATAAATATCTTCCAAGAGAATGAGGGATCATTGTGATAGTCTGAACTTCTGTATAACACAGGCCACAGAACTGCCTCAAAATAATTCCTGCAGTATATCTTCTAGAAAAACATCCAATGTTGATTTTAAAATTGCCAGTGATGGAGAATCCAACCAACCCTTGCTAAATTGTTCGTGGTTAATTACCCTCACTGTTAAACATTTATTCCTTTTTTCCAGTCTGCACTTGTCTAGCTCCAACCTACAGCCATTGCATCATGTTATACTCTTTTCTGCTAGACTGAAGAGTTCATTATTAAATATTTGTTCCCTAGGTATTTATAGACTATTAAGCAAGTCACCCTCTAACCTTCTCTGTTACACTAAATTGATTGAGCTCCTTGAGTCGTTCACTATAAGGTGTTTTCTAATTGTTTAACCATTCTTGTGGCTCTTCTCTGAATCCTCTCCAATTTACTAACATCCATCTTGAACCAGTATTCCAGCATTGGTGCACCAGTGCCAAATACAGAGGTAAAATAACCTCTCTATTCGTACTTAAGATTCCCATTTATGCATTCAAAGATAGCATTGCTCATTTGCCCATAGCATTGCACTGGGAGTTAATGTTTAGTTGATTATCCATCATAACTGCCACCTCTTTTTTCAGAGTCACTGTTTCCCAGGATAGAGTTCCCCATCCTGTAAATATGGCCTACATTCTTTGTTCCTAGATGTATACATTTACATTTAGCTGTATTGTTTGTTCCCAGTTCATCAAGTGATCCAGATCCTTTGCTCTGAATCAGTGACCTGTCCTCTTCATTGTTTACCATCTCCCAGTTTTGTGTCATCTGCAACCTATATTAGTGACGTTTTTATGCTTTCTTCCAGGTCATTGATAAATATTGTAAAAGTGAAAGGCCAAGAACTGATCCCTGTGGTACACATCCACTCACTAATTCTCCATTTATGATTACATGTTGAGATGTAAGCCAGCTTTTAGTCCTTTAATGTGTGGTATGTAGGGCTGTCAAGCAATTAAAGAATTAATTTATATTAATTGCATGATTAAAATTAATAGAATATCATTTAAATATTTTTGGATGTTTTTTACATTTTCAAATATATTGATTTCAATTACAATACAGAATACAAAGTGTACAGTGCACACTAAAAAAACAAGAAAAAGTATTTCAGTTCATCTAATACAAGTACTGTAGTGCAATCTCTTTATCATGAAAGTTGAATTTACAAATGTAGAATTATGTACAAAAATAACTGCATGCAAAAATAAAAATGTAAAACTTTAGAGCCTACAACTCCACTCAGTCCTATTTCTTGGTCAGCCAAGTGCTCAAACAAGTTTGTATACATTTCCAGGAGTTAATGCTGCCTGCTTCCTGTTTACAATGTCATCTGAAAGATAGAACAGGAGTTTGCATGGCAATGTTGTAGCTGGCGTCACAAGATATTTATGTGCCAGATGTGCTAAAGATTGATATGTTCCTTCATGCTTCAACCACCATTCCAGAGGACATGCGGCCATGCTGATGACAGGTTCTGCTTGATAACAATCCAAAGAAGTGCAGAGCAACTCATTTTCATTATCTGAGTCAGATGCCACCAGCAGATGGTTGATATCTTTTGAAGTGGTTCGGGTTCTGTAGTTTCCATATCAGAGTGTTGCTCTTTTAAGACTTCTTAAAGTATGCTCTGCACCTCGTCCCTTTCAGATTTTGGAAGGCACTTCAGATTCTTAAGACTTGGGTTGAATGCTGTAGCTATCTTTAGAAATCTCACATTGGTACCTTCTTTGAGTTTTGTCAAATCTGCAGTGAAAGTGTTCTTAAAACGAACAACATGTGCTGGGTCATCATCCGAGACTGCTATAACATGAAATATATGGCAGAATGTGAGTAAAACAGAGAAGACTACATACAATTCTCAGGCAAGGTGTTCAGTCACAAATTTAATTAATAGAATATTTTTAACGAGCATCATCAGCATGGAAGCATGTCCTTTGGAATGGTGACCAAAGTATGAAGGGACATACAAATGTTTAGCATATCTGGCACATAAATACCTTGTAATGTCAGCTACGAAAGTGCCATGCAAATGCGTGTTCTCACTTTCAGGAGACACTGTAAATAAGAAGCAGCAGCATTATCTCCCATAAATGTAATCAAACTTGTTTGTCTTAGCGATTGGCTGAACAAGAAGTAGGACTGAATGGACTTGTAGGCTCTAAAGTTTTACATTGTTTTGTTTCTGAGTGCAGTTATGTCACAAAAAATCTACATTTGTAAATTGCACTTTTTCAATAAAGAAATGATTAGGTTTTTTTGAGTTAATCATGTGAGTTCACTGCGATTAACAGACAGCCCTAGTGCTATGTTAATTTTATATAGTTCTAGTTTTTTAATCAAAATGTTGTGCGGTACCAAGTTAAACACCTTCCAGAAGTCTAAATATATTACATCAACTCATATTTTTATCAACCAAACCTGTCATCTAATCAAAAAGGATATCAAGTTGATTTTGCAGGATCTTTTCCCATAAGTCTATGTTGATTGACATTAATTATATTACCCTAGTTTAATTTTTTTTACTAACTGAGTCCTGTATCAGCTGCTCCATTATCTTGCCAGGGATCAGTGTAACACTAGCAGGCTTATAATTACCCAATCATCCTGTTTAGCTTTTTTTAGGTTTTGGCACAACATTAGCTTTCTTCCAGTCTTCTGGAACTTACCCAGTGTTCTAAGAGATATTGAAAAAATCTCCTCAGCTAGCTCTTTTAACACTCTTGGATCTGTTGATTTTAAAAAGTCTAACTTTAGTACCTACTGTTTAACATTCTCCTGATATACTAGTGTAACGGAAAGTGTGTAATAATCATCATAGGATATGACTACATCATTTCTCCCCCCCCCCCCGCCCCAAATACAGACCCAAATGAAGGTGTCCTGAGTCTCAGGTTAGTGCCCTAACCATTGGACCATCCTTCCTCCCTCTGAGGCACACTATGCTGAGATGCTGTAATGACTAATGCTCCGTCAATGAAAACAGACTAGAGAGATACATGACGCCAGTTGCATGTGTGGCAAAGCTAGAAAGTAAACCCAGATCTGATTCCTAATTTTTATGCCTTAATCATTCTATGATGCTTCCTCTCTTCCTTTCAATGTAACATAAAAGATATTGTAATTACAAGGAGTAAATCATGTCAAAAATATCTTAAACATAATAAGGAACATATAACAGTAGCTGCCATCTTGACACTCTGCTAACTAACAAAAATTCTGAAAACTAATAGAACTTTACTTGTCTGAAAGTCTCCTGCCTTTCTCTTGCATCCAGATACTGAGTAACATTTCCTATGATTCAGGGACTACCTGCTAGGAAGTATCATTAAAATCACAGCTGTCACTGAAATACCAGCATTTTGCATAGTTATGGAGATAATGAACCACACTATGTATAATTTAAAACTTTTGAACATTTATTTTTCTAAAAATATTTATTGTCGAAGCCAAATTCTGATTCCATATGTGTGAAAAAGGTAGAATTTGGCTATTGTTTTATAAGGCAAGGACCTAAAGGAGTCCAGTGCCTAATTCTCATTGAATTTAAGCTCCTTTGAAGATCTTAGCCTGAATTATTTAGCTATCTAAACTATTATCATTAATCAGTAAAGTTTTCCTTTAATTGCACATTTCATAGGAATTCTTTGAAATCTAAGTCTGCAGCAACTGACTAACTCTTTTTAAAGAAGCAATTTGGTTTTTTTACATTCAATATCTCCTTTCCTAAACATGTTTTTTTTTCTCTAGAACATGCACCTTAGTAAGTAGTGTCGGTAAGTAGGAGTTGTGAGCCTGCATTGATGTTTTAACTTTTCAGTGTCTCTGTGCACCAATTTTCTACATTGCCAATGCCCAGCTGTTAGTTTCTAATGCACAACTAATGTCCTGGGCCAAATTCTGCTCTCTGTTACATCAATATGAATCTTGAATAACTCCACAGAAGTCAGAATATGCCCTACTATGTCAGCATGAATTAGTTTATTTCTATATATTTTCAATACCAAAGATACTTCACTGTCTTTCACCATTCTTGTTCAATCTTGAACATGTGCAAACCCCAATATTTTCAAAAGCAAATAAATAGCACCATCAGTGCAAATATAAACAATCTTTGTTGAACTATAAGAGTTTACAGTAACAAATTACATTAACAGTCAAGACCAGTAGAAAAATAGATGCACTGCGTAAATTGGATTTCTGTTACAGATATAGGAAATTATTATTTTTATCTTTATGCTTGACTTGGCAAAATGTTCTGAAAACATACAACAAAATTAATTTTTATATATTCTTCTGGCCATGAGGTATAAATACAGTTGCTGCCCACATACATTATAGCAACATATATAAACATAATTCCTTAATAAGCTTTCTGCTAAAATGTATTTTCTCTTCTTACAGTTTCCATTTAAAAAGTGGTAATCCAGTGCTTAAAAATTATAATACAATATATATATATAAACAACCCTTCACCAACAGAATGAACACTCAAACAAAGTGTAAACACAGTATTTTTACTAATAATTTTAATGCAAAAAATGCCCTACTGAAGTGAAACTTTACCTTATTTTGCTCATGCTGACTAACTAACTAACTCTCTTCTTAAAAAAAAAAAATAAAAAAATCACACATCTGCTGTCCCTTTAAGGATGAAGATTACTTTATTCATAATGCTACCATTAATGCTGAGCCCTGCTGTCTAAACTTAGGGCCTAATTGTGTTCTAGAATGTGAGTATATATCTCCTACTGTGAATGGAAGCTATGTCTTTGGAATACATCTCAACTTTGCTCAGAGACACTGAAGTCCCAAATTACTATTCAAGAATACCATTGGCATGAGCATTTGAGGGAAAGATCTTGAAAATAATGAGACTAAAACAGTTATAATTATAAAGGCCCCACACAGACTTTTCATCATGATTCTCTTATCAATGAACCTCATAGCCTAATCTGGGGAAAATGTACTAAATAACAATGGAATCACAATGGGCTGCATAGTGCCAACTCAACTGGAAGCATTTACATTTTCTACTATTAATGGTTAAAAATGAACTGTCTAAAATGAAGCTAGGAAGACCTGCTCCTTCAAGATTCTAAAACATCAAGCTAAGAATTTAGCAAGCGACAATATGAAATGGCAGTTATATTAGAGACTAAGGGCATCAAAAAGTACAAAATTGTCTTTATATGCCTATTCTGTGTGTGCATGCAATATGGCTGCCTCCAAGAAAAGGCTATTAAAAAAAGAAGCTATTTTAATAAAAAAATATCACAATTACAGAAAGAAAAAACTTTACAGGGAGAAAAAACTTTTGGTCATGTTGACTTTGGAAGGCTTCACTGAAGAAACTGGGGAAGCTTTCTTGTATTCCTGCAACTCATATTATTACTAATGGGACGTGTGTGCTTAATGCTCTGGAACAGGATATCATCATATTATACATTAAACATTTCAAGAAATGTCCTCCTTCCTGATGTAGCACACTTTTTGATAATTGCAACTTCTGACCTGGGCAACAGTACCAAGGATTACACTATGTTCAATGTAAATTCTCCATAAACTGTACCTATTGAAAACTTCCCGCTCTCCATCCTGAGACGCCATACTCACTTTGCACCGTCCTATTTAGTTAGCTATCTAATTGGTTTGCCATAAAGAACATGACCATGCTTTCCCAGCATTGTTCTCACTTTCAAACACAAGTTAAGAGATCATGCTTGTCTGAGATGGCTCTGTAGTGCAAATTAAATTGCAGATAATAATGTATAAGCAGCTTGCAGATCTTTTAAAATGGATTGTCTTATTCCAATTTCCCATCACTTTTGCAGCTGATCGTGAAAAATCACGAGTGTAAATGAGGTATGGTAAATGAGAGTAGAGGAATAGAGGTTCAATTAATAGCCATTATGCATACTCTCAATCTGAGTTGTTAAGTAGCAGAATTTAGCCCTGGTGTAATTTAGCTGAAATCAATAGAGTTACACAGCAATGACCATAGTACAGTACGTTTCAAGGTAACAGAATGCATTCTGGTAGTATCTACCATTATCATTTTTGGGGTATGATCTGAAAACACCTACATGCATAGTTTTACTAAATACATACATGTGAGTAAAGTTACTCATGTTTACAGGTTCAGGCTCTAAGGGCCTGAACCGAAGCCCATTTAAGTCAATGGAAGTCTTGCCATTCATTGATTTCAAAAGGCTTTGGATCAGGCCTCACATCTAAGGCCAAGCTCTTAGAGCCACACTATTTGCTCAGATAGAGGATTCTTTACTGTTGCTGCAGCTTTGAAAATTCCTTTGTCAAGCATACATACATTTATGTTTAACTAAAACTTTACTAACACCCTTAGTTCTTAAGAAGGTCTACAAGGAGAAAACTACATCTTAAAAAAAGTCTTCTATTAAGTCTAACTAAAAAATTTAAGAAAAAAGGAGTACTTGTGGCACCTTAGAGACTAACAAATTTATTTGAGCATAAGCTTTCGTGAGCTACAGCTCACTTCATCAGATGCATTCCGATGAAGTGAGCTGTAGCTCACGAAAGCTTATGCTCAAATAAATTTGTTAGTCTCTAAGGTGCCACAAGTACTCCTTTTCTTTTTGCAAATACAGACTAACATGGCTGCTACTCTGAAGCCTGTTATAAAATTTATATTAATTTACTTTTAATTAAACTTCTAAATGAATCTTTCATTGCCATTAAAAACCACTAACTGAAGAGGTGTAAATTTGAACAAAGTTTTTTTTCACCTTGGTTATTTTCTTTCTTCTCCCTAACATTTAAATCAAAGACAGTGACTATTTGTATATTCATATTCTTTGACTGAAACCCAACAAGAATGGGAAGGACTCCCTGCAATCACTTATTTGGAATGAAACACAGCATTGCAAGGCAACCATAACTGTGGCTATGCCTAATTTTGTCTTGAAGGAGATTTGTAAAAATATTTAATTGACGACAAAATTAGTGTTCTTGAGGTGAATTTAAGTCCTTCATAGTTATTTGACTAAAAATGATTGTTTCTTTGACACACGAATTTCCGTTTCAGATGTTTGTGCAATAGGTGACTGAGGCTACTAGTAAGCCAACAAATTTGTTCCAAGGGCACAAAGGTCCTAATAAGTGCATTTTTGAAAATCAAGTTCCCATGGAATGCTGAAACTATGACATAAAATCATCAAATAGCTTCACTGTAGAAACAACATTAGTTTTCACATTAAAAAAATAAAGTGTTTGAATTAGACTTTATTGCACCAGCAACTGGCTTTTAAAATATACCCCATTCACGTTAAACATTAAATTATTTTATCAAACAAAATATAAGATCTTTCTTTAAAGTATCACACAGAGATAAGATATATGCACCTTAAGTAAGGCTAAGTTTTTATCACGGATATTTTTAGTAAAAGTCAAGGATAGGTCACGGGCAATAAACAAAAATTAATGGAAGCCCGTGACCTGTCCCTGACTTTTACTAAAAATATCCCTGCCAAAAACGGAAGGTGGGTTCAGTACCCACCCCTGTTGGGGCTCCTGGATCCCCCACTGCTGCAGTCAGTGAGAGCTGTGGGATTCCCTGCCACTGTGGGGAGTGGGAGCTGCGGGGTCCCCTCGCCCCTGGAGCAGCTGGGTGCTCAGCAGCTCCCGCCACGGCTGGGAGTCCCCCGCTGTGGCTGGGCAGCTGCATGGTTGGCTGGCCGAGAAGTCCCCGCTGCCAGCCGCTGCCCGGCAACCGCAGGGAGTCCCCGCTGCCAGCGGCTGGGCAACCGCAGAGTGCCCCCCACCAGTTCGGGAGCTGGGGGAGCGAGGGGGCTGAGAGCTCCAACCCGGGGCAGAAAATATCAGAGATAAATGGAAGTCATGGATTCCGTGACTTCCATAATCTCCATGATATAATCATAGCTTTAATCATAAGAAAAAACAGCCTAAAAGGATGACAAACATCAAATCACAGATGATAGAAAATATAATAATTTGTTGCTTCTTTTTCATTCTGTCATTTTTACATGATTTTTTAAAAATATTCAACCAAGATCATGTAGACACTTGAATTCATGGAAAAAGATCACCCTTCAGCTAAGTCAAGGTGTTGAAGCTGGAGTCACTTTCAGGCTGTCAAGTGCTGCATGAATCCTGAAGTGTAATCTGGACTCCATGGAGTATTCTTTGTAGTTGTTTCTGCAAACACCAAAATTACTTCATCAGCCAAAAAAAAAACCAAAACAACCACCCTCACCATAAAACCCCATCCATCATTTAATCTCTCAGTCCTCTGCTCTCTTCCCTTCACTTTATATAGTCCTTTACAACAGCTCTCAGGCCTTTAGAAAAGATGAGGCATGCCCAACATGAAGATGTGAAAAAAAAAAGTATGGAAAAATAGCATATTAGTACACCACTGTCAGCTGAAAAAAGTGTGCCCAGCCTCAAAACTCAGCACTCAAAGGGTCAGTGTAATTGTACAGAAACCAATCCAAAGTACCCAGCAGGGTACAGGAAATGACATTATGGGGATCCAAAACCTTTTTAGCTAATGGTGAAATCGATCTCTAGGTCTGAAAGGTTTTTAGGAGGCCGCCACTGACATATGCAGTACTTCCAATATCATTTAGACACTGTTAACTTTTTTTATAAAAATGTTAAGGGGCAAGTGCTGCCCTCAGCATTCAGACAGTGAATGGGCTGTGCTCTGAGAAGATCTGCTCTCTACCTCCCTGCTCTGGGGGATTCTTGGGGAGTGGGGAGGTAGCAGGGAGAAGAGGAAATGGGCAGTAGATAGATACACAGATCCTGTACCTGCTCCACCCTATCCTCACTCAGCCCATGAACTCTTCCACTGCACCATATAGGGAGGCCCATTAAGCTATTCTCTGTGTCACACAGCAGGTATGGATCACATGCACTGGCTCTCCAACTCTCCCAGCCCTCCATGCAGCAAAGTCATACTTTTTTTTTTTTGCTTTCTCTAGGGCCCTCAGCACCCATAAAAGTTTGAGTGGGAAGAAGACAGGATTTGCCCTTAATACTGTACCCCATCCACTGTGGTTCAATTCAGCATACCATGTGTGAAACATATGGCAAAGTAGAAGTACTATATCAAAGAACTGGTACACTTTAAAAATTCAAATATATTGAAAAACATTTTCTAAGTCTTGAATATAGAGTTATAATAAATTTATCATTTTGCCAAGTTGCTAGTGCAGTTGTGTAGAAACTGTAATGTCACTTCAGCTGAATTTTGTAAAATTATTTAAAGAGACAGAGGAAAAGTGAGAGATTCCTTTATTGCTTGGAGTGTCTCAGTTACTCTGTCTTAACGAGCGCACAGAAACAAACATGAACTCTACTTACTTTGCAGTTTCTATATATCTTATTGCTCTCTCTCTCTGGTCCTGCTGTTTGTATAGAAGTCCCAACTCATACAGGGTGAATGGAACCAAATAGTTATCATATTTTATCTGCTTCTCACTAAGAAAACAGAGATATGAAATTGGTTAAATATAATAAACATATGTTGTCCTGAAGTTATATGATTATTAATTTAAATGCAGAGTATACTCCTACCTAAATTCATATTTGAGCACTTGCCTGATTTCCAAAAGTGCTGAGCATTGAAAAGCTTCCACTGACTTCAGTAGGAGTTTCAATATTTTTTAATATCAGGCAAGCACCTAGTAATGGTTTTAGGAATCTAACTTTAGGCTGATGCAGGAAATGCCAAAAGCTTTCTGAAGAGACAAAACTGACTCATCTCCCCAAGTAGTAAGTAGGCCAGGGAGTTACAAGTGTAGCCACTCCATAGCGTCAGCCAGCACTTCTCCATGCCCTTTTGGGGAGCATTTGCACACTAGATCTGCATAAGAGGAACCTTTGTAGGCATTCAATGGCTTGTCTTCAACTGCCCTCTCTATACTGACCTATTCAGGACCTACACAGAGTCCACATCTATCCCACACAAGGGGTGAAGTGGATTGCAGTAGAGTTTAAGTGGGGTAAAAGCCCTTGTGTTTGGCCCTGTACATGTGGGTGAATTTCATCCTGAGGCCTTTTAGGTGAGGTAATAAAGTAATTAATGTAGTTTATAAGATGATCTGATATCCTGTTGGATTTCTCATTCTTCCGGTTATTATTTGCATTACAGTAAAATCAGTGCCACATGTTCTCAGTACTGTACCAATATGTACCAAGGAGCATACAATCTAGCCTAATGATAACACATAAAAGGTGAAAGGAACAGGCTAAGGGGTGTGTGGGAGCAGATGAGGTAACAGTAAAATGAGCCCATTTTACATAATCAGCACTAACAGTTCCCCACCTGCCTAGCCTTGTGGAAAGAGATAACACTGCTTTAAAAGCCTATTTCTATTCCACAAATTTATTTTTGAGTTTTTGTTTGAGTTTTTGTTGTTTGAAATTCTAACTGAATTTGCAGTTAGCACCTGTGCATTTGCACTCAGTGGGCTAAATTCAGCTGTTGGTGTAAATGAGTATAACTCCATTGGATTTGACTGGGGTTTTGTCTTCCTACACCAGGAATTAGAGCTATTCTGTAGATTAAGATTTCTTAAATTAAAGTTGCTACCACTTTCACTGGCAAAATTAAGAACCCAATGTTTCCTTCATTTTACTAATTACTACGAATGTCAGCTCAACACTTATCCAGACAGATTTTCTTTCATTTATAACATTATCAACTGCTTATCATTTGTTACTGCTAGCCCATCAGTATTTTATTGTTAATGCTATATAAAAGCTAAAATATAAGGTTACTATAGCTTTGTTTTATTTTTTTACCTTTGGATAACTTGATTAAAACACAGTTCAGCTTGCAAGAGTCTTCCTAGGTGTTTCAAACAAAGGCCTTTTAGTAACTGCAGCAAGCACAAGTCATCTATAAAATATTCAGTGTGACCTTTAAAACAAAAAAACAGCAAATTTCAGAGATAAATGGAAATAGAAAGGAAAAGGCTACAGGGATTAGCAGTGAGAGATATATACTTCAAAAGTTTTGCCTATCAAATTTTGCAGCCACACAAGAACATACATAATCCTCTAAACAAATTTTGAATAGTGCCTAATAAAGAATTGAAGAGCAAATTCCAAGCATATCAATACACTGATTCTTGAAAATAAGAACTTGAAACAGTGGACCTGATTCTCTACTGTCCTCCATGTTGTGAAGTCATTTAAACCTATGCAAAGTAAACACAAACTCTTATCTAATCAAAATGGAAACATTTTACACAAACTTTATACTAGGTATAAGAAACTGCAGAATCAGCCCCACTATTAATAAATCTGAAACTCTGCACACACCACAAGTTACTATGCAGGAATCCAAGGTATCAATCTATTGAACAGCAGACTGCTGCACTGTAACGTGCCATGTGAACACTGCTACAGTGCAGTGAGTCCATAGGTGCAGCCTAACATAGAATCATAGAATTGGAAGGAATTTCGAGAAGTCATCTAGTCAGTTCCCTGCACTCATAGCAGGACTATTACCTAGACCATCTCCAACAGGTGTTCGTCCAACCTGCTTTTAAAAATATTTAATGATGGAGATTCCACAACACCCCTAGGCAATTTATTCCAGTGCTTAACCACTCTGACAGTTAGGAAGTTTTGCCTAATATCCAATCTTAATGACACTTGCTGCAATTTAAGACCATTGCTTCTTGTCCTATCCTCAGAGGTGAAGAACAATTTTTCTCCCCCTCCTTGTAACAACCTTTTATGTATTTGAAAACTGTTAACATCCTTGGTCTTCTCTTCTCCAGACTAAAAAAAAAACCCAATCGTTTCAATCTTCCCTCATAGGTCATGTTTTCTAGATCTTTAATCATTTTTTTGCTCTTCTCTGGACTTTCTCCAATTTGTCCACATCTTTCCTGAAATGTGGCGCCCAGAACTGGACTCAATACACCATTTGACGCCTAATCAACACAGAGTAGAGAGGAAGAATTACTTCTAGTATCTTGCTTACAATACTCCTGCTAATATATCCCAGAATGTTTTGGGTTTTTTGCAACAGTGTTACACTGTTGATTCATATTTAGCTTGTGGTCCACTATGACCCCCGGATCCCTTTCTGCAGTACTCTTTCCTAGGCAGTCATATCCCATTTTGTATGTGTGCAATTGATTGTTCCTTCCTAAGTGGAGTACTTTGCATTTGGGCTTACTGAATTTCATTCTATTTACTTCAGACCATTTCTCCAGTTTGTCCGGATCATTTTAAATTTTAATCTTATCCTCCAAAGCACCTGCAATTCCTCCCAGCTTGGTATCATCTGCTAACTTTATAAGTGTACTCTTTATGCTATTATGGAAATCACTGATTAAGATATTGAACAGAACCAGACCCAGAACTGATCCCTGTGAGACCATATTAGATATACCTTTCCAGCTTGACTGTGAACCACTGATTACTACTCTGTGAGAATGGTTTTCAAGCCAGTTATGCACCCACCTTATAGTAGTTCCATCTAGGTTGTATTTCCTTAGTTTGTTTATGAAAAGGTCATGTGAGACCGTATCAAAAGCCTTATTAAAGTCAAGATATACCACATCTATCACTTCCTCCCTCTCCATAAGTCTTGTTTCCCTATCAAAGAAAGCTATTAGGTTGGTTTGTCATGATTTGTTCTTGACAAATCCATGTTGACTGTTACTTATCACCTTAATGTCTTCCAAGTGTTTCCAAACTGATTGCTTAATTATTTGCTCCACTATCTTTCTGGGTACTGAAGTTACGGTGATGGGTCTAATTCCCCAAGTTGTCCTCATTTCCCTTTTTTATAGATTGGCACTATATTTACCCTTTTCTAGTCCTCTGGAATCTCTCCCATCTTCCATGACTTTTCAAAGATAATCACTAATGGCTCAGAGATCATCTCGGTCAACTTCTTGAGTATTCTAGGATGTATTTAATCAGGCCCTGGTAACCTGAAGACATAACTTGTCTAAGTAATTTTTAGCTTGTTCTTTCCCTATTTTAGCCTCTGATCCTACGTCATTTTCACTGGCATTCACTATGTTAGATGTCCAATTGCTATTAACCTTTTTGGTGAAAAATGTAACATACTACTACTTCAAAGCTCAGCATGCTATGCTAACCCACACTCCAGGATGTTCACTGTGCTGTAGCTGTGTCCACATGAATTGGTACTGTGTGTCCAGTAGATTCACACCCCGGCTTGCTGTGCAGTAATTCACCACATGGTTCCTTTTTTTCTTAAAATCTCCCATCATTCCAAACTACTGGTGCAACTCTACCAGAGCCAACAACAGGCGTGTTTGTGTATATTGGCTGCCATTGTTTTTACTACCTGCTCCTCTAGAACTCTAAGCAGGGTGACAAGATATGGTAGTTAAATGCTGGAAGCCATTATTAGTGCTCCCACCATTACCACCACTGGAGGAGCTGCATTAGCAGAGCTCCAACAGCGAGTGAATTTAACACAGAAGGTTTATGCAGACGCAGCATCTGTGCAACAGGACCAAAGACATCACATGAAGGAGTTTTGTGAAGTGTTTCATAAGTAAAGTAATAACAAGTGCAGTCCCCTTTCTTGTTGCCTTGGCTTATAATATTTGTTGGCTGCAGTGAAGAAAAGGAAAGAAAACACACATATGGACAAACAGATGGCTGCACATACATCAATAATTCAGGAGGCAAAACACACTCCTTTCAGATCATCTTGTTTACAAATAATTACCAATTCTCTGAGGTTACATCAATTTTTTAAAAGTGATTTGCCAAATAAAACTATACAAACAGTTCTGAAAACATGGAAGACAAAAGCAACTTGAAATGAAATATTTTGCACTGTCTTTAAGATTTTTTTGTCTGCTTTTAAATATTAGTTTTGATCCCTTTATATAATGATGCAAAAGTCCATGTTTTTCACTAGCAGGTACATGTAGGTATGGTGAGGTGAGATGGCTATTTTGCATTCCTTTGTAAAACTGAGCAGTGATCAAATGTCAAAATGAGGTCGATATCTCCTACAGGGACTGATTTCTTGCAGTTGCTGGGGGCGATACTGACCGCTGCAGTCTTCACTGTCTTCCTGAGATTTCCTCCCAGAGATAAAAACTAGTAAGTCAAAGTGCTACCATTATAATAGCACTTGAGGATTACAGTAAGTTAATACTGACAGTATGACAACAAATGGTAGACAGAAACTTCTTGCAGTCTGGTTGTATCTACGTGAATTCTATTCCGAGTATATAATAAAGCTGCAAGACCATCACCCAAAATATTTCAGATTTTTTTAAATTACGAAAACATTTTTTCATTTGGGAAAGAATACACGGGTATGATGGTGGATTGGTAGAATGTCTCTGCAAGTCATTTCACAACTTCAGAAATTATATTTTCTTTTTCTCAGTCTGCTCCTTCCTATGAATTTTAGTAAAGTTTTGTTGTGCAAACAGAACTGCATACAAATACCCAAATAAAACTTTTATACATGTTATGAAACAAAGTACTTTGACAGACCAATTATGCTTTTCTTTTCAAGAGACACGTTCTCTAATTCAGTTGATTATGAGGGACACATCTTGTCTTATAGCTTAGTGTCCAGGTCTGGATAGTGAACAAAAAGACTGTACAAAAGAACTCATCATATTAACATCATTTAATCTGCAAATGTCTGTCTTAAATGTATTTGCATTTTGGTTGTAAAGTGGCATGCAACAGTAAATAAATCATTTAAGATCTGAGTGGTACAAGACTGATTTGGTAGAAGATGAACATTTTGACAATGGATGAAAGCGTAACAGTGGGCCACATTCAGACTGGTTGTAGTCAGGTCAAAATGGCTGACTATATTTACTAGATTTTATTGTTGAAACTTACTAAGCATGTTTTTAATCTTTAAATTATACACATTTAATAGCTCTAATTTCCTAATTGTCACAAATTATGAACTTGCATTCCATAAATCTGCTAGGTGTGACATGAATCACATTTGTCTACAATATGCAGAGGGTTCTATTACCCACTGAATCATTCAGGTGACTATAAATATAAAACAATCCAGGCTACCAGAGTGATTTGCCTGCTTGTCCTTCACTGGTCAGAGCCCTGCTGAGAGCTGGATGCCAACCCTTGACTTTCACCTACACAACTCCTACTTCATAGATAACATCCTAGGCTGAGCCAAGAATGGGTAAAGGGTGTCATGCTAAGTGCTTCCAGGAGAAAGAGAAGAGACTGAGGCATAAAGTTATAAAGTAAGCAATACAGGAGGCAGTTTACCTGGAGAGAAGGCTCAGCACAGAGAAGGAACACCTCAGCTCAGGGAGACAAAGACATTTTAAAATAGTAAGATGCAATTGAAAAACCACAGAAATTGGCAGGAGGACTCAAGGGCAGGTGTAAGACTTGAAATTTCTTTTAAATCTTTGTTTAATTGTACATTTCTAGGTGACAAGGTCCCTTTATACACTAACATACAGCCTACATTTCAAACGTGGACAAGTCATAACTGGAGACTCTTGAGTCATAACTCTGAAAGACTTTGGGGAAGTAAAAAATAAAATTATAGTTTCATATTTGCCATGCTAAATCCGAAAGGTTTATGGTATAATTCCAAATTTTAGGGTTTTATGTCAGTAAAAGAAAAAAAACAAAGCACAGAATCATAGAAAAGTAGAGCTGAAAGGGACCTTGAGAAGTCATCCTGTCCAGCCCCTTGTGCTGAGGCAGGACCAAGTAAACCTAGACCATTCCTTGCTGTATGCAGTGTTGTTGTAGTTGCGTTAGTCCCAGATATTAAAGAGACAAGGTGGGTGAGGTAATATCTTTTATTGGACCAACTTCTGAGAGAGAGAGAAGTGTTTGAGCTTACACAAAGCTCTTCTTCTGGTCTGGGAATTGTACCCAGAGTGCCATACCAAAATACAAGGTGGCACAGATCATTTAGCAGAAGTTAACATGTATTTCAAGGGACCATTCAAGGTGAAGTGGCCCGTTAACATCCCTCCAGTCATAAACCATAAATCCAGTGTCTCTGTTCAGTCCATAATTTTTAATGTCTAACAAAGTTATTAATTTAAGCTCCCAGGTTCATCACCTGTGGGTGAACACTTTTCACAAAGCAATAACTCTATATCAGTCCTCATCCTCAAAGGAAACCTGTACAACACTTTCAAAAGACAAGCCTGTGAGCTTAAATTCATAACTTTATTAGACACTAAAAATCATGGACTGCAGAAAGACACTGGATTTATGGGTTATTACAACAATCTATAACTCACTAACAACAACCCCAGCTGCCTTTCCCCACTGTGACTGGAGGGGTGTTAACAGCCACTTCACCTTGAATGATCCCTTGCAATGTGTGCTATGATCTGGTTCACCTTGTATTTAGCTGTGATTCTCTGAGTACATTTCCCAGACCAGAAGAAGAGCTTTGTAAGCCTGAAAACTTGTCTCTCTCACCAGCAGAAGTTGGTCCAATAAAAAATATTTCGTCCTGCACCTTGTCTCTCTATTGTAGACCATCCCTGACAGATGTCTGTCCAACCTTTTCTTAAAGCTGGAACCTCCCCTGGAAGCCTATTTCAGTGCTTAACTATGCTTATAGTTAGAAAGATTTTCCTAATAAATAACCTAAATTTTCCTTGCTGCAGTTTAAGTCCATTACTTCTTGTCCTACTGTCAGTGGACATTGAAAACAATAGATCACAGTCCTCTTTAAATCAGCCCCTAACTTATTAGAAGATTATTAGGTCCCCCCCTTAATCTTCTTTTCTCAAGACTAAACATGCCCAGTTTTTTTAACCTTTCCCCACAGATCAGGTTTGCTAAACCTTTTATTATTTTTATTGCTTTCCTCTGGCCTCTCTCCAATTTATACACATCTTTCCTAAAGTATGGTGCCCAGAATAGGATACAGTACTCCAACTGAGGCCTCAACAGTGCCTCAAAAGTAGAGCAGAACAATTACCTCCTGAGTCTTACATACTACACTCCAGTAAATGACATTAGACTTTTGCAATTGCATCACATTGTTGACTCAGATTGTGATCCACTAAACTGCCAAGATCCTTTTCAGCATTACTACCACTTAGACAGTTATTCCATATTTTGTAGTTGTGCATTTCATTTTTCCTTCTAAGTGTAATACTTTGTACTTGTCTTTATTGACTTTCATCTTGTTGATTTCAGACCAGCTCCCCAATTTGTCAAGGTCATTTTGAATTCTAATACTGTCCTCCAAAGTGCTTGCACCCGGTCCCACCTTGGTATCATCTGCAAATTTTTATAAGCATACTCTCCACTCCATTATCCAAGTCATTGATAAAAATATAGAATACAACCGGACACAGGACTGACCCTTGTGGGACCCCACTACATACATCCTCCCAGTCTGACAGCAAACCATTGATAACTATTCTTTCAGTAGAGCCTTTCAACAAGTTTTGCACCCACCTTACAGTAATTTCATCTAGACCACATTTCCTAATTTGCTTATGAGAATGTCATGTGGGACTGCATGAAAAGGCCTACTAAAATGAAGATATATCATGTCTACTGCTTCCCCCATATCTTTAACCCTATCAAAGAAGAAATTAGGTTGGGTTGGGCATGATTTGTTCTTGAAGAATGCATGCTAGCTATTCTTTATAACCCTATTATCCTCTAGGTGCTTACACATTTAAAGTTTAATAATTTGTTCCACTATCTTTCCAGGTATCAAAGTTAGACTGACTGTTCTATAATTTTCCAGGTCCTCTTGTTCCACTTTTAAAGATAGGTACCAAGTTTGCCCTTCTCTAGTCCTCTAGGACCTCATCTATTCTCCATGAGTTCTCAAAGATAATTGCTTATGATGCTGAGATTGCTTCAGCTAGTTCCTTAAGTACCCTAAGATGAATTTCATCAGGCCCTACCTATTTGAATACATCTAACTTACCTAAATATTCTTTAACCTCTTCTTTCCTTATTTTGGCTTGCATTCCTTCCCCTTGCTGTTAATATTAATTGTGTTGAATATCTGGTAATCATTAACCCTTCTAGAAAAGACTCAGGCAAAATAGGCATTAAGCACCTCAGCCTTATAGTTCATTAGTTATTATCTCTCCTTCCCCAATAGAAGACTTACATTTTCCCGTGTCTTTCTCTTGCTCTTAATGTATTTAAATAGCCTCTTCTTATTGCATTTTATGTCCCTTCCTAGGTATGATTCATTTGTCTTTCTGATTTTGTCCTTACATATTTGTGCTATTCATTTGTACTCTTCTTTAGCAATTTGTTCGTTTCCACTTTTTGTGGGATTCCTTTTTGATTTTCACATCGTTAAAGAGCTCCTGATGGAGCCATATTCTTCCTATTTTTCCTTCACATTAGGAGAGTCTGCACTTGTACATTTAATATTGTCTCCTCTAGAAACTGCCAGCTGAACTCCTTTATTCCTTAGATTTTCTTCTCATGGGACTTATGTAACACTTCTCTGAGTTTGTTAAAGTCTGCTTTTTGAAGTCTATTGCCCTTATTCTGTTGCTCTCACTTCTTCCTTTCCTTAGAATCATTTAATCTATAATTTCATGATCACCGTCCCCCAAATTTCCTTCAACCTTCAGATTTGCAACCATGGTGATGGGAACTTCCTCCACTGCATTAGTTATTTTGTTGAAAACACAATATGATATTTAGGGATGGAAACTAGGAAAAAAAAATCAACTTTCAGGCAGAAAGTCAATGCTTTACTTTGGTTAAACTCAGTGAGAGAGAGGCACGTTTGGGTTTGCTTTGTCTGAAAGAGAAGTATTTAGAGATGGGATAGTGGACTTGCCTTTAATATTGCTTTCTGACCTGTTGTAGATGGATTTTTGTTTGAGTGTTTTTTCTCTGTTCATTAGGCATTAAAATCTCATAGGAAGAGTATTGATACCATTATTTATATTATAATTAGAATTAGAATTTGGGTTCACATGCTGTCCAATTACCTCTCTGGTTTTCTTTACTACCCAGGATATTCCATTCCTTCCATTTCCTGCTTTCAGACTGTTTTGCCATCTCTCCCTGGTTCTTACCTGTAGCCCAGAGTTCAAAGGGCTGTTTCAGTTCTACAGGTTAGCTTCTCCAGGTTGGGGCTTCAGTGCTTTTGGCTGCTTTACTGGCTAAAGCCTTGGCCTAGCTAAAATTTTATACCTTAAGGTCGAGGTATTTTGGCATTTTTTTTTAAATGTAGGGGATTTTATTACTAGCAGCAATTAGAATGGGCTTATACGATAACTGAGGATCCTGAACACCTCTGAACTCTGAGGGTTTTACGGTTCAGGTACAAACTTTGTGACCCTATGTCTAATAATATTATTACTTAGCACATCTATAGTGCTTTATATTTTCAAAACACTGTGCACACATTAACTAATGATGTATTACTTAATCAAAGACATTTTTATCTGGGAGTGGATGTGGGGATTTCTATTATAAATGACTGGAAAAAGTGTGGTTAAAATCTTGGTATTAAACAAGGATTTTTTAAAATGAACATTAATGAAGAAATAAACTTTTTATTTGTTTGAGTAGCTAAGGTTCATGAGAAAACTGATGTGGGGTAATTATATTCTCCATACAATTAATTTTAATACTAGAACTCAGTAGAGAGGTGTACTGCTGAGGCAAAACAGCAACGCGTGAAGCTGTGTTGCTTGCCTAACAGGCAAAAGTGTCCATCAGAGAAAACCTGAGTCAGGGAAAGTGAATACAGCCATTAACTTTTGAAGTGCATGTGTTATTTTTATATGCCTTTCTTTTCATCTTGTATAATTATTATTAATTTATGAACCAGCTGTTTGAGTCTGAAAGTATTTATTTTAAATATTCACACTTCCAAGAGCCACAAACTCTCTCTACAGTCAATAGCTAAATTTTATTGTCTTTTAGTACTCATTGCAATGCTACTATTTTTAACTTTCTTGTGGGTGTGGCAGGTGAATCCATTGATATTGCCATGTCATTTACTATCAGTCAAGTTCTACTCATCATCAGTCAGTGTCCTCCACGATACAATTACACTATGGAAGAATTTCTTGAATATGAGTTAAATATTTTCAGACTTTTCCAGGAAGATCAATTTGGTTCCTTGTCTAGAGATCACTCCTCAGAAATAGAATTCTCTCTCTGAGACCCAACATCATCTTGCCAAAATATACCCAAGTTCCTTAGTTTTCCACGCTCTCCTTTTGGAGCCAACCTGATTTTGAAAGACATTTTAGAAGTACCAGTAAGTCAAGATACTACTGCGAACCATAATTACAGAAAATATTACATTCCATGAGATCAGCCAGGGAGTTTATATCCAGAGCCAGTTCTTTCCTTGCAAGAAACATGAACATGGTATAAAAAAAACTTAACTGACAAGCTTTCTGAATAGCTTTTTACATTCTTACCCTAAATGACTACTTACTAGTTTGATTCTGTAAAGCAGTTTCTTCTTTCTCAATTGTTATCAGTAAACTTTCTGTGAGGTCAGCTCTTTTGCCTACAATTGCAAATCCATTCCAGACATACATCATTTCCTGACAAAAGAAACAAGAACAATCCCCTAGATCAATATCTACATTTAACCAACAGTATAATTTGGATGGCTGCTAATGATGTCTTTTTCAGCACACATGCACACACTATATATAATTGTAAAGTTAATAAGTGCCAGAATTAAGGTTGCCTGGACACATCGTAAATATGGAAAAAATAGTATGTGATCATGTAATTAAAGACTTTATCATAATGCATACACACAAGAGAAGCAAATCAAGGTAGCACAGGCAACACTAATTCTGGCAGTTCCTAAGTTATGAGTGCTTGCGTTGCAACCTCAACAATGTTATTTTAACATAGTTTGTATGTGTAGTTCCCTAGATTTTTTTTTTTAAAAGCAAACTAAAACCCCAGAAATTCCATTATTTGGGATCATTTGAACACCAAGATGATTCATCAGCAGTGTCAGAACCCTTACATTCACCATGCAGATTTCCCCTCAATTTGGCCCTTGTTCCCTCTGTATTTGAATCAGTCAGCTTCCTCATCCACAATGAGTGGGTGCTAGCAGAGGGTGCTCAGAGCGAGTGTCTGTGCTCTCAGTTCCAGTGACCAGCCTGGAGCAGTTATGTGGGAATGGAACATATTCAATCCAGTCAGACATGGAAGCTGTGAGGGGCTAGAGTGTGCCCAGTGAGGGTGGAATCTTTAGAGATTTTAGCTGCTGAATTCTAAGAAGTCACTACTGAGCATATTTGAACTGAGATTTTTCAAAGGTTTATAATTTGGCCAGTTTTGGTGGATTTTCACATGGATGGCAATGGCCACCCCCAGAGCCAAATGTGAAATCCTTTCTCAGTATGATGATGGTGCTAAAGGTTCTCAAGAGAAAAGGTAACCAGAATTTTTTTAACGCTGAAAAACAACACATTTTCCCTGAAAGTTTGTACTTTTTCCTATTTGATATAAGCACTTATTCTGTTATTTAAACCGAACTGAAAGAAGGCATCTTTCAATACCAGGGCAGGTAGCATGAGCTTCACCGGCTGAGCACCAGTATAGCGTCGAGCTTTCCTCACTGCTAACTTTTCTGTTGGGATAGATTTTCCTGCAATTCTTTGTCTTAAACCATCCACTTGTCTGTATGGGGAAAAATAGATAATAAACAAAGTAATAATTATAACATGTTTCTCTATTTATAAAATAGAAACACTCCAATTCAACACATTAAGTAGTTTCTATTCCCGTGCCTTTGACAAGTGGTTCCCAGCCAATGATCAGGATTAGTATGGTAAAAGCATCTCACCTAGAAAGCAACATCCAAAAAAAAAGCTGTAAAACATATAAATTAAACAAAATAAAATATATGTAAATGAAAATGCAAGAACATGACTGATAATCACTTCATTTAATCTTTAGTTGATCTTTACTTCTTTTCACTAGATTTGCTAACTTTTGTATTAAAATTTATAAGCTTAAACCTTTACACCAAGTTTAAAACCACTTTACCAACAGATGCTGGCTAAATGTTTGCTAATATCATCCCAATTAAACAGCTGTCATTCGTATTCACTATGATTGAGAAAAATCAGTTCCTCAAAAGGTGTTCCAGTTTATCTGATTTCCCAAATAAATGAATCCTGATTAAGACCTTCATTCTGTATTAGCCTAGAGCGTCAGCCTTTTGTCATTGGTTCTCTAGGCCTTCAACACCTTAACAATGAGCATCCATGTGGGACCGCAGTATGGCACTTAGTGTTGCTATGTATGCCCAGCTGCTCTACCTGTTTTAGTAAGAATATAAAAATTTACCTGAACAAAGATACAATATCTTCTCCAGTTGTTTTCACATCCTCATCTGGAAGCATACACAAAATTGCAGCTTTCTGGAATACATATATTGCCTACCCAAAACAAACAAATCGCACCCCAACATTATATTAGGAAATGATTTGCAATATTAGATCAGAGCAATGGTTTATCAAGCATGGCATCCTTCCTTCAGCAGTGAGGCAAGAGAACATTTGTAACACCCCCGCCCCGCAGGTTTCCTTTTTCTTTTGATTTATACCAAATTCCATTTTCAACAAATTCATCAACGATTAATATTGACGAATTAAAATAAAATATTTTGAGAGTTTTTTCTTCCAAATATGTAGATTAATTTATTATGTAAACTCATAAGTTAAAGAAAACAGCCTCACTCCACAGATGACAGACCAGCCTATTCTATAGTTTGGGGGCGTTTTGATTCAAGGATTTTGTTAGGCCCATCTCTCAACATACCCTCATGAACCCATATCCTAGCAGTTGTCTGTCTAAGGAACTTCACTGGAAAGAGCAGTGAGTGGAATTTGCAATGAAACTTGTGGAAATTCATAAGTCTCCTATTCACTTTCAAAGAATGAAACTTGTAAGCTTCACTTTAGTTTCAACCAGATATAGTATTCTCTTCATTTTTCTTGGCAAAAGCAAGACAGACACCGCAAGCAGAAGATAGTATTCAGTTCTGACAAAAATAAAAGGTGCATGTTCAAATATTTTCTGCATGTTGGCTTCATTTTTGGTTTTCATTTTGAGGTGTCTATTTGCAAGGAAAAAGGTAAGACTTTTTTTTCTTTTTGTTCTGGAGCTTCTTATTTTAAGCTCATTAACACTGACTAGCTGTTTGGATAGTACTATTTGATTAACTTTTTAGTAACTTTTAAAATAGGAGTTTAATCAACTAACTTTTGTTCTTGTACATTAGATCTTGATTAAATTAATTCAGTGAACTTTGTTTTTCCCCCCTCTCTCTTTTTTGGACTCTGGTGAACATCTAAATTTATATGGTGTTGAAATTCACAAACTCGTTGTTTACTAGTTTACTTCAAATTTGAGAGCAAAATTCTACCTCTGCCACAGACTGAACCTAACATTTTTAAGGCCAATATTCTTTTGTTTATGGATTTAAATTGGGCTCATTATGGAAACTGAAATGCACCCTTAACAACGGAGAGGCTACTGCCATGTCATCATAATGTCCACCTGCCCATTTACCTTAGACCACCTGCTCTCTTTGCAGAGCAGGTCTGCATACCGATATGCTTGAAGCCAGTTCTGCTGGAATGAGTAGCACCACATGAGTTCCCAATAACAGAGGTGATGAATCTGTTTCCACTCTTGCTGAGCAGCAATGCATTCTTGAAATTTTGACTGTGCCTACAGTTCATTTCAGTAAAATAGAATAATGACAGAGGGAAATGATAATTTTACTAATTACAGTACAACATGAGAACTATGGCTACTTAGCTAACTAATGAGTCAAATCCTCTCCCCAACATCTTGGGCAAATAAATGGGCTAGATACTAGAGAACGTCACAAAGGCAAGGCAAATTCATTCATCAGACTGTAAAAAGAATACAGACCTAAAAGTGGCAATTCTTCAACAAAAAAAACTTCAAAAACAGACTCCAATGAGAGACTGCTGAATTGGAATTAATTTGCAAATTGGATACAATTAACTTGGGCTTGAATAAAGACTGGGAGTGGATGTGTCATTACACAAAGTAAAACTATTTTCTCTTGTTTATTTCCCCTCCTACTGTTCTTGTAAAGTGCTGGAAATGGCCCACCTTGATTATCACTACAAAAGGTCCCCCCCCCCCGCCCGCTCCCCGCCAGTAATCTGGTCCCCCTTCCTGATTGCTCTTGTTACAGTCTGTATGGTAACATCCATTGTTTCATGTTCTCTGTGTATATAAAATCTCTCCACTATATTTTCCACTGTATGCATCCAATGAAGTGAGCTGTAGCTCACTAAAGCTTATGTGCTAATAGATTTGTTAGCCTCTAAGGTGCCACAAGTACTCCTTTTCTTTTTACGGATACAGACCAACACCGCTGCTACTCTGAAACCTGTCACCCAGACTGAAACTGTTCCACCTCAAGGGCTGGAATAAACTCTATTATACCATTGTTTCCCAAACCCAAATGGAGAGAAAACCAGAGAGATCTGTCCAATTAAAATCAATGGGATGACTAAACTGAGCAAGGCAAGCACTGAATTTGTCCCAAAGTCTTACATAGTACACAAATCTAGAACTACGATAATAAAAAATTAATAATAAATGAATAACAATTAATTACCTTTTCAAAATTTCCTTTCAGTATATCTATTCTGGCATCATAAAACAAAATGATGGAACCCTTGAGAAGAAAAGAAAAAACAAATAAATAATCCCTACCTTAATCATGGGAGTATTTTTGTAAAATATATCAAGAGTACGCACATTTGGAAACTTCTGGAGGTAGGGTTCAAGAAGAGTCTCTGCTTCCTGAAGGTTGGCTTCCCCTATACCTACAATCATCAAAAAAGAACCTCAGTCTCACTAGAACAAAACAGATTTTTACAGATTAATCTCCAAATTACATTACAGTTTGACTACAAGATTAGTGAACAGTCTTTGGCTATATAAAAGGGGAAATTATTATTTTATTATATTGAGTTTCACTAAAACACAAAATCACATCCTCGAACCATTAATCACCTTTAGGGTAATAAATGTCCCCGGTACAAATGGAGCAGAATAAACAAACAAACATTCTTAAAATGAATTTCTTCATTAGGGTTTTTTTTTGTTTTGTTTTTAATACAAATAACAATCCTAGTTTAATCTTGTCAGAAAGTTAGGAAAAACTTCTTCATTCTCTTCACTTCGTAAGTTTAATCTCAATAATCAACAGCAGATGGTACTGGAGCGAAATGACAAATTTCTAAATTTCCTGACAAGTCTAGAAAAATGGGAGGAATATTCATAAATTCAAAGATGCAAATATACATCAGGAACACAGGTAAACCTAATTGTGACTTTAAATCTAAGTGAGCTGAGCAATTTTATAGGAGCCTGAAGTTCTAAGGGCTTCATACCACAGACATGCCTGACCTTCTAGCTAGAGTACCATCCCAAATTCCCGGTCTATGGTCTCATCAGGCTCTGCCTTTTGGTTTAGCATCTGGCTTGTATGCCCCAGCAATCTTTGTGAAATGTGTGTGTTTGACAGGTATGAGCTTGAAGATATACTTCATGGGGGGCAAGGGGAGCGAATACAAATAAAAGGCAATCATCTTTGTGTTTCTTTCTCTGCATCCCTCCTGTCTTTTCCCTTCAGATCTAGGGAGGCCTATAAACAGACAAAAATATACACATATACACAAATATGTGTGTGTGTGTATATATATATATGTATGTGTATGTGTCACACACACACACACACACACACACACACACACACACACACACACACACACAAAGAGGCAAGCAGATAAATAAATGTTTAATACAGTAGTACCCATTTGTTCCTCTAGTTATTTTTCAATATTTTCAGCATTAAACTATGTAATGTCCTAATATAAATTTAATAATCCCTACATTCCAGTTTTTTTCTAAACAGTGAGTCAATAGAATTTTACAAAAGAGTATCAGAGTAGCAGCCGTGTTCGTCTGTATTCGCAAAAAGAAAAGGAGTACTTGTGGCACCTTAGAGACTAACAAATTTATTTGAGCATAAGCTTTCGTGAGCTACAGCTCACTTCATCGGATGCATTCATCGATGAAGTGAGCTGTAGCTCACGAAAGCTTATGCTCAAATAAATTTGTTAGTCTCTAAGGTGCCACAAGTACTCCTTTTCTTTTTACAAAAGAGTATGAAGTATTTCATATTTCACAATATGTTTACAATGACACATAATCCAGGAACTATATTCCAGTTCTTACCAAGGATTAAAGAGACGTAAGTATGATATACCAGCAGGGTAAAAGTACATAGTATGGCCCTCAAACTGGTACCAGAGGCACCTTCCCGCAGCTGATGGAGGCCCAAGTTCTATAGAAATCACAAATATGTAGAGATTTAGCTATCAAATAGATTAAAGGTGGTCATTTAATAAAAATGATATAATTTTAAGCAGTCAAATTTTAACAGAAATTTCAATCATTTCATTTTTCCTTTTAGTTATACTGATCTCTTAATTTATTACCTGGCCCTAATCCTGAATGACCCACTCTCCCAATGGGAGGAACAATGGGATAAATCAATGGGACTAGTCCCCTTCTTAAAATTAAGAATGTGCTTAAATCCACTAGCAGAATGGAAACAGAGCACTCAGCACCTTGCAGGATCAAGCCCTAGGTTTCCTTTTCCTTTCTCAGCCCCATCCACTGGCTGGGGACCTCCCCCAACATTCCCCTTCACACCTGTACTCCATATGCATTCAGACAGGAATTCCACACACAATGAAATGCTCCCCCTTTTCACCTCTATCCCTAGATAGAAACCTTCCACTCACGTTCACCTTTCTCACTGAAACTTAGGCAGAGACCTTCCTCCTATCCACCCTTTTGCAGCAGCTCCTCCACAGACCCCTGAAATACTCAACCCTCTTCCATCATCAGATAATATTTTGGGAGGCCCTCACTGAACTGCTACCCCAATAGATCCTCCCCCCTTCTATGCCCCATTTGCAGCAACTCCCAATGTCCTGTGAATGCTGAAGAGAAGTATTATAAACTATGGAGACCCTGTCAGGGAGGCAGGAGCTCATTTATATAAAGTCTCTGCCCCATCCGCAGTTTCCATGGCTTCTGACTGTAAAGAGTCTGAGCAGCTGCTCCCTGCCCATTCCATGCCTGCTCGACTCTCTTTAGGAGCAGTCAGGCTAGCTCAGGGCTTCTCCAAACAATAAAGAGCTCTTAGAATATGAAATCCAGCATCCGTGTGCACAAATTTGACTTTAACAATTTTGCTTTTTGAACAGGTGTTCGTTTAAAAGGAGTTCTAATGTTTAGATGCTTGGTACAGTGCCTAAATTTGTTCTGTAGCTTAACAAGTTGTGATGATAATATCTCAAAAGGTTCAGCTTTGATTCCTTCTGGATTATTAATTATTATTATTATTCTGATGGGAACCTAGGGTGTACTTTGTCTTTTTATCTGTTGTAAAAACCAATTACCCGGTCATGAATAGCTTACATTCTCATTTTACATATCACAAGCAATAGCTGTGGGAAAGGTAACAGTAATACGATCCTACAGTGACTCAGTTGTGTCCCATAAACATCTTGAAATTTAGCTACCTAATATTTTTTATATCGTTTATTTAACTCATTTCTTGTAGGTAGCAAGGCAGAAGGGAGTTTTAAAAGGAAAGTACATGAGGAGAGGATATGTACATAAAGGGCTAGATGATGACTTGGAGTACTCTCCCACATGGGGGGAAAGGAGTAAGAACCTTCCTTATGCCTCTGAGTAGGCCCCATACTCTTGGGATTGGGCACATATGAGTAAGGTAGAGCCGTGCACTCACAAATCCTTCCTCCCAGAGCAAGAAGGGGGGGGAAATAGACAGGGCCTGGGCTACACTTCTAATGCCTGGTGGGGAAGACGTAGGAATTTGCTGCTGGTTTAGGCCAGCAGAAAATTGCTACCCTCTCCTTGAGGGCAATGGGGAAGTAGGAAGGAAACTGTGCCTCAAAGGCAATGTATCCCAGGGCTAGTCCTGGAGTGGTGGAATTTATGCACCATCATTTGCTCAGTGTGTACCTAAAGGAACAATTTTTACCTATCATTAATGTTTTTGATGGGCATTTAAAAGACCAAATGTAAAAAAGCTGACTTAAATGTACCGTACCTTTCACTTTACACATTTAAAATTAAATCCCTCCACACTCCACCAGAGAAAGCACTAACATTTTAAAAACAAATTTAATACCCTATTGCCAGAAAACCCAATAAATTCCAGAAGTCGGAGAATCCTTCCTGGTAAAAGCGACAGCATCTGCAATATCAAAATAAGAGAAAAAAAAATGAGAGTTTAAATCAAATATACAAACCTTATGTGCAATATTCAGAAGAAACTAAATTCTCAAAACTGCTATAAATCTACAACCATTTCAATTAGCATGAAAAAAGTGAAAAATATCAAAATACAAATATAAATACACTTTTTAAAAAATCTTGAAGTATACATGCATGATCAGGCATTGTGCAACCACTTTACATGTGTGACACCATTTCAGCTCCCACTTGGTCTTGCATCATGGAAGCCACAAGACCATACCACACCGTGCTTTCTCAAGATGACGACTTCTTATTTCAGGCTGATTAGCAGTGTCAATAAATTGTGAGTTATTTTGGGTGAGGGTGAAATATTTTAATACTGACTATAGTGCCTATATTATTCTTTCTATTGTAGTAGCACCAGCATCTAAATATTATTTTTTTTCATTCTCCTTTAAAAAACATTTTTAGCATTTCCAATCAGATAATTTAACACTGTCACCTTGGAAAGTTCTCTTTGTGCCTATTTTGTAAGGATGGAACTAGTTGTCCATCTTTGCCCCACATGGAATACAATGGAAAACTTTTAAGGTTAGTAAACAACTTTTTAATAAACTTATCAAAAGGAAGGTCTGGTTGAAGACCAGTGCTGGAGAGGATCAGTTCAGTTTATAATTGGTCTGTTTGTCTAGATGAGACTTTTTTTTTTTTTCTCTTCAGATTTCCTATTAGGGAACCTCCACTGATGGTAGCAACAAGGAATGCTAGTATAATCAGGCTGCCACTGGTTTCTTGTATTTTAGGACTATGTTGTCTAGTCCTGCTTTAAATAGCATTAAATGACAAAGTGGTTAACATGAGAGCAACTAGTCTACACTAGTACTCTCGCTGTTCTTACCATGAGTGGTAATGCAGTGATCAAACATTTGAAATAAATTACTAGTGCAGACACCTAGATTTATAGATTGTAAGGCCAGAAGGGACCATTGTGATCACTGCTTAACTCAGGCCATAGAAATTCCCTAATACGTAACTGCTGCAAAAGGAGGGCATGTAAGGACAGGATACAACAATAAAAATATTAAACTACAGATGTCCATATTAGCTTATCTAGTGATGGCTGCAGTATATTGCTTTTATATATTGTCAGAAATAGTATTTTTTCTTTAACAGTAGCTTCAGCACACAATGCAGACACAGGAGTTTCTATGTTCAATATTTTTTTTAAAATAGGTTAGGAAGTTGTAAAAAATACCGGGCATGCAACAAGAAGTCACCAACTACTACTGCCACTTTGAATAAAGGTTCTACAAGGTCACCACATGAGCCTGCAAAATCCACCCACTCTGCAGTACAAGACTGTCTCATTTATAAAGTGATGGCACTTTAGACTAAACTTTCATTTCTGCAAAGTAAGTAACCTAATATAGAACATTATGCCTATATAAAATCCAGTAAATTAGATTTTACCAAATGGTCTTTTTACAGTTTCAAATACTAAAAACATACCAAATTGAATGCTCCTATTCCAAGTTTTACTCCTCCTTCAAACTGATGGTAGGTTTCATTTTTATTTTTATTGCCCCGAGTCATCTGTAGCACCTGATGACATTCTCTTTTAGTTCAGAGAAGAAAAAGAAAATACAAGTTAGAGGTGATGACAACAAAAATTAGACCAATGTAATTTTTTTAAAAGAATATGGCATTAATGAAATTGCACCTGCTTACCACAGGGCTAAATGTGACCACGCATATTGTAACAACTTACTTGTATATTTGATAACTTGTCCTAATTTTGAGGCCACCTTTGATAAAGTTGATCATATTTTCATCCTGGGAAAAAACAATTTTTGTGTGCAAAAATGTGCTATTTGTTTTCCATTACGAAGTTGTGCATAACTTATTTCTAAGAAATTGTTTCCTTTTAACTAAATCTTTCTTTTGACAACAATATATATATATTTATAAATACATAAAATTTAAAAAAACAAAAAAACATTTTTCAGTAATTAACTTTAGTCTTACAAATGATTATATAGTATATGCTGAACTGTCCAGGAGACATCTTTCTCTGTATTTTGAATGACATGATTTAAATAAAAAACAAGATAAAAAGAAGTGAAAAATCAACAAAAAATAGGGCTAAGAGAAAAGAAAGCACTTCAGCAACATATTGACTGAAATAAGAAATTCTCCACCAGATGGTGCTACAGGAACTTTTTAGAAAGAGTTTCTGAAGTGTGCGCTCTAAAATTATGTATACATGAGTAGAGAACAATACAGAGGACATCCCACAGCATCCCCTAACCAGATGAATTCCACGAGCTGATCAGTCGCAACTCCAACTTACCTTGGGTTGCTGTAGGACAGCAAACAATAGATATTTCCCAAAACATTATATGTTACTTTCTGTAGAAATGTATACCTGCTCTTTATTTTGAATTTTCCCACAGAAAAATTTCATTCTATAAAGGCTTAACATCCAAACTCATTTAGCTTTTTTAAGATTCTCTCTTCAGTTAAATCCACTGATGGGTTGCTGGGTGTTTTGTTTTAGTTTTATTTTTTTCTCCTTAATTAAATATTTATTTTAAGACCTTGAGCCTGCAAACAGTAATCCCATTGGAGTTGGGGGAAATGGAGCAAATAGGCTGAAGGAGAAAATATGAGAATTTTAAATCACTCCCTTCCTTAGATGTGTGGCCCTTTCAGTCAACTTAACTCATTTTCTAGTGCAAAAACTATATTAGTACAAACTAATTTATATTAAACAAAGCTAATTAATGTTGGCTTCTGGGTGAAAAATTACTTCTGAAATAGCTGCTGAGCTTTCGGAGAAGGGCAAGGGTCCAAATAGAACCCGATGAAGTTTAAATTTAAAATAAAAAAAAAAAAAAAAAAAAAAAAAAAAAAGAGATGCCCCTACCCACAACCAAATATATTCAAAATAGTAAAGAGAAGGTATTTACAACCTCTCCCCTATTATTTTCTGATCATTTTACTAAGAATTGTTTTTCATTATGGAAAGACAGAACCTAAGTGTTTTTTACAAAAGACTTGTACAATTTATGAGCCATTTTCTAACAGTAATAAACCACTTCAGGGTGGGCATTAGTAGACTACTGATGCAAATTGCAGTTGGTGAAGACACTTGGCTTCAGGATATACACCTCATAATAAACCCAACATGAACACAAATAGCTTACGATTGTAATGCATTCTTGTAAGGTAGCTAGCACTGTTTCAGCTGTATATGAACCAGAGAACAAAAAAGGAAATGCTACTATGTGATCAGCATCAACTGAAATACTGCTAGTCAGAAAGGAAGTTCCCATCTGCTTCATCTATGTGCAGCAATGCACTCTTGGATAGGTGAATCACTGGAATCTTCCACCTTCCTGATACTCATGAGTAGTGACCAGCGTACAGTGACCAGTATACTTAACTACGGTCCATCAGTGTCATGAACTGGTATAACAACATGTCTTAGACCACAGGACAAAGGGATATGGGGTGAGCAGATATATTATTTAAAATATATCTATGTATCTAAATGGAAAACAAATTGTAGGGTAGGACAGCATGTTGAATTTTCATTTATTTTGTATTAAAGAAACATTTATTCATTGTATAGCCTTTTTTCCCCCCCAAAAATTACATCTTTTGTGAGTGGAGTGCTCTTGTTGGATGATTATTAGCATCTTTCTGCTAACCTGCACATTCACAGAGAGATCCGAAATGAACAGACATTACCTGTACAAATGTGAGTGCTGCTTTCTGTAGCAAACATTCAGCATAACAGATTTCTGCATGCATTTCCTCTATTAAAAAAGAAAGAAAAGGAACAAAAGAAGCCTCAAATTATTTATTGCAGACACAGTATTTTGTTCACATTCAAATGCAGTATTTGTCATTCACTAAAACAATTTTGACAACAAAATAATTGGTTTTGTTGTTAATTTTCAAACCACTCAAAAACCTGTCAAGAAAACTAGATGAAAAGCTAGCTAAAATTAGTCTTCTTTGTCACCTCTCTTCAGCCAACAACCTAGACCCCTTCCGATCAGGCTTCAGTCCAGGGCACAGGATTCAGACATCACTCATTGCTTTGATATGGTATGGTACCTCTGCAAGGTAAGTATGTCCGTTCTCATCCCACAGCACTCAATACTGTTCAGCAAATAGTCTTGTACTCCCTTCAAGAGACTGCAGGTTGGGGTTGGCTGGTAGGGTGCTGAAGGAGAGGGAGGCTGAGGGGCCCCAAGGATGGACTATGGGGGGCTGGAGGGGAAAGGAGGATTGAGGGGACCCTACAGATGGAGGGATAGACTCTGGGGAGATAGGGTCCATTATTTCAGCAGTGGACTTGCCCTGTGTGGCAACTGCCAACTTGTACTGCAGTAGTGAGTTGTAGAAAAATGGCATCCTTAAAAATTAGGAGACCATCATGTTCATTTTCACGTATAATGTCTGCCAGCAATCACAATTTGAGCCCACTTCTTCATTATCATTACACCAACTAGCTCATTAAATGGAAAGCAACTGGGCACGAATAAAGATTCAATTAGAAGTCCCTTATCTTACTTAAAATCTGAATACAAGACAAACATATCATAAAATTAAATTTTAAACAGTATGAAAGTATTGAAAGAAGCAAAATTCTTACACATGCACTTAGATCCCATGGTAGTAGATGCCATAGAAAGGCAACAAACAGAGATACTACACTGCAGTATGTGTACTCCACTTATTATATAAATGAAAAATAAATCTCTATTTGTCTCTATTCAATATTTTATTATACTGCAATAGTTATCGTCAAATTACAAAAACACTTCCTATAATATTCTGAAGCTCAGAATATTTCATAAATCAGAACTGTTCTTTTAAAATACTATGCCTTGTAAATCCTGTACATTTATGATCATATATAAATTTCTCCTTTTATGATACAATTTTTAATTTGTTCAGGGAAATAAACAAGGCAGCTTGGATTTTAAATGAATGCAAATGGTGAGTACTGCATTATATGCTGAATCTTTGGAACCTAAACTCAAAACAGGCTCTACTTCAAGCAATTAGGTATTTAAGAACGTAAACCAAAATTACAGTGAGTAATGTATTGAAGCTACACACTGAGTTCACACACTGTTATTTAGATTAAGTGACAATTTGGCTTTCGGTGATATTCAAAACACATACACCAGGCATGAAACTCAACATGGACTTTTTATTGGTTTATGGAGACCTAGGGCCATCTGTTTCCTTTAACAGTCAAAATTCATACTTCAGATGTAAATCTCAAACCTATTGAAAGTTCAGGGGTATTTGATTCAACACAATTTCTATGATAATGTTTATTTAAAAGGCTAAGAGATTGTAAACCATCTACCAGAAAAATGAGCTGTACAAGTTGAATTGCATGACATTTATTTCTATGAAAAAACTGTAGCAACCAGCAAAGGACAGGATACAAATATCCATAACAAGTGGCCAAAAAAACCTGACACCTTCCTGTGTTGAGGATCACTGTGACATCACATATATAGCTTTTGTAGCAGAGGGCCACAGCTTTTAGCCAAGGACAATGCTTAAATTAAGTTTGCGCAGCTACGATAAAGCCCCCACTCACTGGGGAAGAGTGATTAAAAAGTTGTTACAGTGCATGCAATTAAACATTTCCAGGATCATCACATGATTTGCCATCTTCCAAAGGCAATACTTCTGGGAATGATGAAAAGCAACAGGAACACAATATTACAATTGCTGCTAATACACACACATATTAAAAACTCAAACTCATAACCCTTGAAGATTATCAGATGTTATTCCAAAACTTTTGGAAATTGAACCCCACTTCAGGAAAATTAAAATAATCTCTTTCCCCTTCTTCCCTACCATATATTGTAAAAGGCAGATCCATCTTAATTAATGCATCTCCCAGGCCTCTCCAGTAGAATCACTAGCACCCCCCATGCACCCCCATTTTGTGAAATGCTGCATTAGAGGAACATGTGTATATCAAAATATCCACCTTGAATGAGTAACTTTGTTATTAGAGGTGTCCCCAATATTTGGATACGAGGAGGGAAAACTTTACGTATTCCACTTTTTTTTTTTTAATAGAAGGTGACTTAAATCACATAACTGCATCTATTTGTATGTTGTTTTTCACAAAATGGTTATTCATATATGTTTTTCAGAAAATGTCTCTTATTTCTCTTACCTTCACTCAGCTGATCCATTGACTGTTTAGAAACCAGACTGGACAAAGACTCTACCACTGTGCTTCTTTTCCTGAATCTGTGTCAGCCAGCCATGGGAGAAAAAACAATATAGGATAAGTGAATTTCAACAGGCATTCACATTTATCTAAATACACTGTGATTATTAACACCCCCAAACTTTAGAGAGAGATATTTATAGTCATTCTTTAAAAAAAGGAATGTTACTTACTACCGGGACTACAGTTTTAGTATATATTCCCATTCTTGACATACACATAAGCCTAGGAGTCCATGCAACCTTAATTTGCCCCCATTGTGTATATGCATTTTGATACAGTCTTTTATGACATAATCATACACATTTTTTTCCACAGGACCTCCCTTCTTCAATGCAAAAAATGGAAAATGCTCTGGGGATGAATCATGGTGTTGTAATAGAGATTTTAATTTTGCATGCCTCAGTTTCCGAGTGCCCAATCTGAGATACCAACAGGGGCCTGATTTTCAGACGTGCTGAGCACATGTAGCCCCCAATGAATTCATCTGGAAGGGTGGACACTGAACACATTTGAAAAACAGGTATTAGGTATCTAAAGCTAGGAACCCCGAACTGTGAACTTTTGAAAATTAAGGCCTACTTGCACAATGTGACGTAAGTGCTGACACACACAAAAGAAAGCAGACTCCTTCCTTGATAATTCTTGCTTCCAATTATTTTTCTCCAATGAAGACTGCCTTCTTATGGGAACACATTTCTCATCATGCCTTTCTGTGGGTTTGCCCTTTAAATTTGGCAAAGACAAGAAGCTGCAGCCCTAAACTGGATGTTTTGCAACTAGCTGTTGTAAATGTAAACCTATGTTTCTCTCAGTTTTCTTTTTCTTACTGCTGAGAGGACTAAACACTGTTACACACCAAGTTGACAAATCAAGTCCATGGCAGAGGCAGAAACAGAGGCTACATTTCTTGATTGTTAGTCCTATACCCAAACTATAGGGCCACAATGTCTCCACAGGGTCAGCGAAGATCATAAATTCAGAAGTTTTTTAATCTGAAGATGTATCAACCTCGTCTAGATATTTTGCAAGATCCACCTCCCGTGAAAAAATTCCAGTACAGTAACTCCTTACTTAAAGTCATCCTGGTGAACGTTGTTTCATTTCTGATCAATTAGGGAATTGCTCGTTTAAGTTGTGCAATGCTCCCTTATAACGTCATTTGGCAGCTGCCTGCTTTGTCCACTGCTTGCAAGAAGAGCAGGCCGTTTGCACTAGCTGGTGCGGGCTTGGAACCAGGGTGGACCAGCAGCCCCCCTACCAGCTCCCTGCTCCCCTAAGTTCCCTGTGCAGCAGCCGCCCAGCAGGCTATCAATTGCTGGCAGTTCAGCTGTCATGTGCTGCTCTTGCCTTCTGCCTTGGAGCTGCTCCCTGAGCTCCCGGCTTGCTGGGTGGGGGGCGGCTCATGTCAGGGTGTCCCCCTCCCCCTTGCTCCTGCACCCGCTTACCATCTCCACAAAGCGGTGGGGGGGGGGACACACACGACAGGACTCAGGACAGAGGGAGCTTCCTGGCACAGCTGTGGTCTCAGCTTGCTGATTAACTTAACAAGGCCATGTACTTAAGAGTGAGTCAGCGTACTTAAAGGGGAAATTCGCATCTGTGTGTGTGTGTGTGCTTGTCTCTGTCTGTCTGCCATGCTGTCTCCCCTCCCTCCATTCCTGCTGCCTTGTAGAGTGTGAGGCTACATTAACAAGTTAACCCTTGAGGGCTCAGCCAATTGCTAGTTCATTATTTAGCAGTAAGGCATTCCCTGGGAAATATCCCAGCCTCTGACTTCACCACCTCAACTAAGATCCACAATAATCATTGCTGTGTACAGTATTAAATTGTTTGTTTAAAACTTTTGTGTGTGTGTGTGTGTGTGTGTATACATACAATATAATATAGTCTTTTGTCTGCAAAAAAAATTTCACTGGAACCTAAACCCCCCCCCCCATTTACATTAATTCTTATGGGGAAATTGGATTCGATTAATATTGTTTTGCTTAAAGTTGCATTTTTCAGGAACATAAACTACAACATTCAGTGAGGAGTTTCTGTAGAAGCCAGCTTTGCTCAGGTTACTTCAGTCCTCTCACTTCCAGTCAAAACCAGGAAGCAAAGAAAGGCACAAAATACGTTAACTGGAGGGGGACTGTGCACGTATGTTTACTGTAAAGGAAATTAAATGTTTGAAATTTCAAGACCAAAAGGTGAGTTCATTTTTGGGTTAAGGTTCAGGTCAGCTCTTAATTTTTCAAAATATATGGTCCATCTATGAACACAACAATACAAGAGGATAGGATTTCCACAATGACACCAGGAAAAACACTGAATACCATATTTTCAAACAATCAGAAAACAAGGGCTGCATGAAATCCTGTGCCCAAAATGCATACAGAATTACTTTAACTGCATGTAGAAACTGCCTATTTGCTTGTCTACATGGCTAGTTAGATACTTAATTAACATTTGAGTCTACAAATACCTGATATCGATTGAGTCTTCAGAATTTACCACAATACCTAGTTCCACAATATGCTTTGTTCCGTCCTACCCAACTTAATCTCCCATCATGCTTGCTCCATTCTGGAACGGTGGTCAAGTACTGATTTATGCTGACAAAGTAGAAGCTTGACATATACGAATACCTATTTTATTTAATATCTGTCAAAATGTAAATTGCTTAGGCTTACCTTTGGCAGGTGTGTAAAGCTTCCTTCATTGTAGAAATCCCCATTTGGATATCCTGGTGCTCGAAGGTCATAGCAGCCTGCATAACTAAAATAGTGCTATAGCCAAGGGCATGGTACATGCTGTCTTTAGACCTGGGGCAAACATACAAATCTTATGCATTTTAGCCAAACAAATTTAAAAAAAATACATCCATATTCTTCAGCATCAAAAAGCAAAGTTAAGTTTGCTCAATGGTGCCTTGTGTCCTTCCAGAACATTGTGACCATCAGAACAACTTCTGAAAACCAGGAAATACACAGTAAACACAACTTTAACTCTGGCCTACCTGGAGATGGCAAATGCCATCCACCTGCATAAACTGGTGGGGGAACTTGATGGGGCAGTGAAAGAGGACAGTCCAGTAGCAAATGTGGGAAACACTTGCCAAGGGATAATAGGTAGCTCCTCCCCTGCAAGTCTCTGGCACCGGCTGGCTGGGGAAGAAGGGTATTGATTGGCTAGCATTTTCCAGCTCCCAAGATTTTGCTCAGTGTAGGAGCCATGTGGAGCCTCTTTTGGCTCTGTTCCAGCAACCCACCCTGCCCACCCAAACTAGGAGTGGGAACCCAGTCTGATAGATGCTGAGGCTCTAGCAGATCACCTGTTTAGAGCATCAGGAAGGAATTTTTTCTCCCATGAGTCAAATGGCAGAGGAACAGGAAATTATTTGCCTTCTGCACAGCACCTTCAAGCCACAGCAAATTAAGTAGGAATGCACATGGTACCTAACAAAGGGGGTGATGTTTATTTGTCGCAACTGCAGCCGGTTTCCAGTGCAGTTCAGAAAAATCAAATGAATGGTTCCCAGGGGTAAAAGACCTGGGATGTTGATGATGGGCTTTGGGCTTATGTGATAGGGTGAGCCCTTGTGGCCTTCGTGGGCCAAGGTCGGACCTTGTGGCCCTTGCAATACAAGGTCCCCACCCTGACGTACCCTCTGATCCTCATGGGGGAACGATGTGTGCTAGAACTCAGAGAGAGCTGAGTCCTGAAGGTAGGCTAAGGAGAGCATACCCTGCATTATGGATTATACAGTAAGGAGCCCTGTAGCCCTGGCTCTAGTTATGGGTTATATGGTAAGAAGCCCTATAACCACTGCACTGGAACCAATTAAATATCTGGTATAGGAGAGCATGGGTGATGGATAGGTAGCATCCCTCTCCTGTGTTAAAATTTAATAAAAGTTGCAGCCTGCTGTTTAGTTCCATGCATGTGTCTGTCCTCATTTTGCAGCTGTATCCACATCAATAGCCACTGGGAACTATCAGCATGCATTCCACCTGCATTAACTGTATTAAATATAGCTGTACTGGATAGAAGCATTCATTCAGAGAAGTTTGGAAGAGCTGAGATTGTGATATCTGGGGACCCTTCTTCTCGGGGAGGGGGGGTTCTGAGATCCTCATTGCCCTCCCGTGTGTGAACAAAGGGAAGAGGTGTATGCATACCTGGAGAGATCCAGTATGCCTCAATTCAGCACTGAGTGCTGTTATATCAGTAGTATTGTACAGGAACCTCTTTGCTATGCAGATTATTACCATTGAGATGGGATATGAGAGTAATCTCTGGGTTTAATGTTGGGTAAATTAAAATATATTGTCACATGTAATACTGTGGTAAGAGTGAAGAGGCTATAAAAGGGGATGAAAAGGTTGTAATATGTAGCAAGTTAGTTTCTGTGAGGCTGGCTCACTGTTTGAGTGTAGGACAGGTGTTTGTAGCTCATGTTCAGAACAGCTCACTTAAAACACAAGTTTTGCCTTAGCAAAGACAGGGCATTAAATTCTGTGCTATCGTGGTCATATACCCTATTTCCTGAGTGATGTGTACTATCTGAAAGCATGAGAATGTGTGTTACAGGAGTATTAGGGCATTGCTCAAAGAGGGCTCAGTTAAGGCTGTGTAAGTATCTCTAGTGGGATGGCTACCCCAGTCCAGGAGAAAATGGGTTAAAGTAGGCCAGACAGGCTGCACAGATGGGCAGCAATCAGAAAGGGCCTGTGGGCAGCCAATCAGGGCCAGGCTGAGCCCTATATAAAGGCTGCAACCCTGACCAGCAAGGGAGGAGGACTGGCTTGTGGTAGAAGGAGTAGCACCTGGGACAGAGCAGAGCAGAGCAGAGCAGAGCAGAGCAGAGCAGAGCAGAGCAGAGCAACAGGGCAGTGGGAGCTCTGGCTGACCCTGCCAGACTGCAGGCCTTGAAACAAGGGCTGAGTGGGTGCTAGGGCTACGGTGAAGTGGCTCAGGGAAGGAAGCAGTGACAGAGACTGAGACACCACAAGAGGAGGGTGCCCTGCTGATAGACCGAGCTAATTCCAAGAGCAACCAGCAGATGGTGCCACAGTGGTGAGCACAATCCATTACAGTATCTAAATTAACTCTATTTCCTGGTTTTCAGAAGTTTGAGTTTTGCTGAACATGGAGCTCTGGAAGGGCACAAGACAAACATACCTCTGCTTTAACAAAGTTTTTTGCCAGTGAATCTCCCACTATTTTGAAGTTTGGAGTTTTTGTTCATCTGGTGTTCCTTTTGTAGGCTGTTTTAGTCTAAAGGTAAAGGATGATATGTAATTCCTAAGCATTCCTACCCACTCCTTTACAGTTTGCTATCGTGGAAGAGTGATGATGGTTATGCTTTGAAATGTTTGGAGTTGCCAAGGGGACAGGGAGAGACATCACAGACATGACTATTACCCAAAATCTTGGCAGTTTTATTCCACATTGGTTACAGTAATGGGTCTCAATCTTTCCATACTACTGTCCCCCTTGATTTGAAAGCTTATGCTCTAATAAATTTGTTAGTCTCTAAGGTGCCACAAGTACTCCTTTTCTTCTTGATTTGTCTTGTATACCCCCAAACTACTTGCTTACAAAATCAGACAAAAATACAAAAAAGTGTCACAGCACACTATTACTGAAAAATTACTTTTCTCATTTTTGCCTTATAATTATAAATCAATTGAAATATAATATTGTACTTACATTTCAGTGTATAGTATATAGAGCAGTATAAACAAGTCATTGTCTATATGAAAGTTTAGTTTGTATGGGTTTCGCTGGTGCTTTTTCTATAGCCTGTGGTAAAACTAGGCAAATAACTAGATGAGTTGATGTACCCCCTGGAAGACCTCTGCGTACCCCTGGTTGAGAACCACTGGTTTACAGTAACTTTAAGCATGTGAGAGAAGACCAGTGTATCTCTCTTCTTCATCTCCCTTCCTCACTATCCTCTGCAACATATAGGTGACACACCAATATTTTCATAACCCTCCCTTTCCCATCCTATTAAGTCATTAGCACATAAAAGTTGTTTCTTGGGCCGAGCACCTTATGCTGCTATATACATACATCACAGGCTGCAGCTTATTAGGGAGTCATACACTTCTTTGGTTATAAAGATTAAGCTATACAGCCAGCCAGCCAGGCCTTGTGCCTTCACTGTTCCCCCCAGCAGACCCCTTCCCCTATTCTGGCCAGGCCTCCCCAGTCATGCCCTTATCCCACCCAGTCCTCCCTGTCTCCAAGCCAGCCCCCACCCACTCCACCACACATAAGGGCAGCATGTACTTTCAGTTTGTATTTTCTAGTTTTTGGATGTTTAAATCTGTGTTACTTTCAGGAGCCTCTCAGATTGCAGCTCACATGGGGGATGGGGGAGGGTGAGTAGGGCTCAGAGAGTCCCCCTTGAAGGACAGAGACGCCCAGATCCTGGAACACATACAGGGAGAATGGCTCAGATTCTCTCCCATAGAGCCAGGGCACACCCAGAACCTGGCTTCCCTGTGGGGAGAGGGAAGAGAGAGGGACTCAAGTAGCAACATGCCCAGGAATCACTCATATATCTGCACAGAGCATGTGTAATTTATTATCTTTCAGAAAACAGTTACCTATACCTGTTACCTACACAAATTAGCAGGGCACATTTCCAGAAAACAAAACAAAACCAAACCCCTTGAGAGAGGTCAATTGTTGACATGTACATACATTCAATCTCCGATTTCTGCTAAGGATAGGATTCAAATTTACAGTGCAGGGACAACTCCGGTTCAGTGACCACAGTATGTTGCACTGAACCACCAAATTACTGTGACTGGCTGCCTCTTGCTACACATGTACATCTAATCGCTTTGGGGTGAGAGTGTTTGACACATACCATTCTAGAGAGCTAAACTTTCTTTAATAAGGTTTTAAATATTGCTTTCCCAAAAGGGGCAACGAGTGCCATGCACTAACTAAGATAAATGTGAAGCAACTGAGATCAGTTGGAGGACAGAGTCATGGGTTGAGCCCTAGCTATGTGCAAAAATTTACAAGAAATCGTTGATTTTTTAAAATGCTGTTTTTTGCCGGGGGCTGTATCTCAGGAACCCCTTGGTCAGATGACCCCAAATTTGGATCACCAATCCTATCCATACCTCATTAGGTGCAGCAAATTTCAAGATAACTGAGTAAGCCTGCAGATTTTAGAGCACTCAAGAATCATCCTTTAAACAGGAAGCATTTTCAACTTTAAGTATATTTTACATGCATGCACTCACTCACTCATATATAAACAAAAGCATCCCCATTTCTTTCAGATATTCCTTTCTAGTCCAAAGATTGTTCCTATTATCGGTAAAGGAAGACCCATGTGGTAAATCATCATATTACAGGAATAGATTTATTTAATAGAGAAAATCTTTCTACTAAATTAAGCCTTTATAATTGTACTTTCATGCTGATTTTCTTGATGGGAGGAGGTGGCAGGGAGGAACAGAGAGAACTAGAAGGAAAATAACTTTTTCAAAAGTTGGAGTTAAAGCTAAATCCTGCCCATTGCTGTGCTGTAAAAGGAGAAGAGCGGCTCATCTCCGACTGCCAGGTAGCACATATACCGCCTTCAGGGAAGTATCAAAGTGCACTCCACAGCATTCCTCTTTCCTGGCCTATTTGGAAAAACAGCCATATTTTGCAACAAGCCTTTTGTAACAGATACAAGATGACAGAATTTCTGCTCTCCCCCCTTCCTTAAGTGCATCTGCAAGGACTTGATTTAGGCCTTAGAATTATGACTAAAATAAAACAAAGTCCCTGGGTTGACTGACAGGGTTTGTAACTTCAGTATCTTTAAACAGAAACAGTATATACTGGGGGAGCAATGCAGAATTTCTTTGGTCAGGAGAGATAAAATGGAAGTAATGAAAGCTACTATATTCAGAGGTCTTAGATTAGTGCTCAGCAACCACATGGCATGCCTTACAGTATCTGTCCTCATTAATTCTAAGAAACAAAATGAACTCACCATGGCTGAAGTAATTCCAGGGCTTCAGAAAATTTATTATTTAGAAATAAGTTAAGTGCCATTGAACATTCTTCCAGCGCACACTTGAGATCCATCTTGGATGCCCTAATAAAAATATTAAAAAAAAAAAAAAAAGGGGGAAAGGATAAATATTCAAAACTGTATTCAATAGTAATTTTTGCTTTCAGAGCTGAACACAAACTGCATCACAGCCCAACTGTTCCCTAATCTTTTATGCTTAGTTTGTTACTTTAAATTCCTAAACATCCTAAGCTGTTTAGAATGTAAGTTACTGCAGAACTGTTTGCATTAACAGATTCCTCTAACCCTTTTTTAAAATGAGATATAATCAAAGGATAGAAATTAATTTCAGAAACTAATTAATAGCTTCTTTCCTTTAGAATTACAGTATATGTTCCAAAAGCCATGTAGGTAGGTATTTTATAGTGGTTTAAAAAAAAATTATAATTGACTCTTACAAATCTGTTTTGTTTCAGTTTTCTAACAACCATTGCTTTTATTCTGTAAGTTTGTTTTCTTACTGTAAGGATGCTGATTATCTTCTCTGTTTACCATGACATACTTCATACCTTCCTGGAATTAGCAGTCAATATGGAACGCAATCTTTTTATCAATTACTATTTGTACAATACTGTAAATACACAAAATACTTAACTAGTCCAAGCTCTGAAGAGTTCATAGTCTAACTCAGGAGAAATACAATACACAGCACCAGATTCTATATTGACTGCCATGTCTATGAAGGTATGATATTTTTTGTTAGACAGACAGACTGATATCCCTATCAACTGACAAAGTCTAAAGGAGTTTGGCCTGAATAAGGACACCAGATTGGGCATTGCAGTGGGCTTCACCTGAGTAAAAGAGGTTAAGCAAAAGAGAAGGCAGCAATCATGTCAGTGAGATTAACTTCCAAGCAGTGAACAGAAAGAGGACCTTATGGAGGAATTCAAGAGAGATTTCTTGGTGCACATGAATTGTGTAACTGTTATAAATATAGGCATACAATGTATGGCTCAGGAGAAAGACAAAGGTGAAATGTTTGGTGGTTTGGTTTTTTTTTACGTATCTCCCTGCCTGAAAATCCGGGTGTCCTTATTTACCATGAGTCTAACTGTGAAGGAAGGAAACCTACTTACTTCTAATAATGGATGAAAATAGTTAAGAATCTAATGGTTTTTAATTGTCTTATCCCAGACCCTTTTAGGGCTATAACCAAGTATTGGGTCCCATTGGGAAGTCACAAGTTTCTCCTTTTTGCTGATATAAATCTCTCATTTCTTTTACTGGAAGGTCACAAGACAATAAAAATGTCAGTTTTAAACTAAAATAAAACCTGTATCTGCTCAAAGGCCAATTTCTACCTATTCTGGGTCTTGGATCCAGTGCGATATCCAAGTGTTATAGCCCCAGCTATGTGCAAAAATTTTCAAGAACAATGTGGCCAGTGTGATATTTTTCTGAGTGGTTTCAGAGTAGCAGCCGTGTTAGTCTGTATTCGCAAAAAGAAAAGGAGTACATTGGGCACCTTAGAGACTAACAAATTTATTAGAGCATAAGCTTTCGTGAGCTACAGCTCACTTCATCGGATGCATTTGGTGGAAAAAACAGAGGAGAGATTTATATACACACACACACACACACACACAGAACATGAAACAATGCCCATTGTTTCATGTTCTCTGTGTGTGTGTGTATATAAATCTCTCCTCTGTTTTTTCCACCAAATGCATCCGATGAAGTGAGCTGTAGCTCACGAAAGCTTATGCTCTAATAAATTTGTTAGTCTCTAAGGTGCCACAAGTACTCCTTTTCATTTTTCTGAGTGAAATTCTATGTTTATGAAGAAAGGGAAATGTACAATTCTTTGACTGGTTTTTAAAAAATATTTACAATTTGAAGATGTTCAGATGTTTGGAATGTTAGAATAAATTGTGGGGATATGGATTAATGAGCAGAGCACAGATCAAGTTGTTAAAAGGTACAAGATAAATTAATTATCATATGGCTCTGCAATTTATCATATAAATGTGTGTGCACTTAAATATTCTACCAAATTATTAAATTTCAATTGAATAAGATAATAGTTCTCCAATACAATTAAGAGAACTATGAAAGAAAATAAATACAGAGAACTGACAGAAGGGAATTAAGCTAACAAATAGATAAGATATAGTATAAACAACTTAAGTACTTTAGCAGAAGTACTTCTCTGATTCAACTGTTCCAAGAATCAAAGCCTGCTGTAGTCCAAGACTCGAATTGACTTCAATGAACTTTAAATCAGGCACTTTGACATTATGCTGTTGGAAATAACTTGTATTGCTACATAAGGTATCTTCTTGGCAACATGTTGTGTGATTTTACACATTATATGGTGTTACCCTCACAAATAACTTGAGACATCTACCACATTGTTCACAAATTCTGAAAATGTTATTATTTCCCAAGGAGGCCTGTGATATTAAATATTCTACCTTTAACTGTACATCTGACTTTAAAGGAAAATTGATACAATTTTCTTCATGAATCATGCTTTCCTCTTTCAAAATACAGTCAGTTTGAGCTCCCAGCTACATGCTTCTCAGATGCATCCTAGAACTACTATCCCCCCCCCCCCATCAATTGACAAATATCATACAGATGACTTTCATATATTCTGATCATCCTCCAGTCTTCTCCCCAAGACTTCTCTCCTCTCTCTCTCCTCTCTCCTCCTTCTCTTGCGATGCAGTTATTTTAATTAACTGTATTAAACTTCTGCATAATGACTGCACGAGCTTCTATATTCTACCCCTCAGAAGCCAAATTTTCCTCTCAAATTATATCGGTATATTGAAATTGCTCTGGTATAAAAAAGAATTTGGCCCTATGTACATTTGTATGTAATGCATATATATGTATATATCCCGTCACAGGGGAAATGGAACAAGGTTTGAAGGAAAAGAGGAAGAATTGTAGACTGCACTGATTGGTATAAGTTATGCTTCCCACTCTACTGCTATTATATCAGTCATTATGGACTCAGTATTACAGACCACAATCAAGGCCATCCCCCTAAAAATCATGAGATCAGCTTAAGTCATGAGATTTTAAAAAATTAATATTCTATTCTAGTTATCTAATGTACTTATATGGCCCCCATTACCATAGTATCTGAGCACCTTTTAAACTTTAAGGTACTTCTCCTCACAACACCCCTTTCAGGTATGGAAATGCTATTTTCTACATTTTTCAGATGGGGAACTGAGGCACATAGAAATTCAGGGTATATCTACACTGCAATAAAATACCCATGGGATGGCCCCGGCTAACCCAAGTCAGCTGACTTGGGCTCACACGGCTTGGGCTGCAGGGCTCTAAAATTGCAAGGTCTCAGAGCTCAGGCTCCAACCAGAGCTGGAATCTTTATACTGCAATTTTAGTCCTGCAGCCTGAGCCATGCAAACCCATATTAGCTGACCCGTGCTCTGAGATTCAATGCCGTGGGTTTTTTTTAAATCACTGTGTACACATTGACTTGCTCAAGGTCATGCAGCTAGCCTGTGGCAGAGCAGGGAACTGAACCCTAGTCTCCCAAATTGCAGGCTTAGTGCTCTACCCATTGGATAATTCTCCCTCTCACTTTTTCTTTGCCTTCTGGCTTTTTAGCCTTTAGGGTGATCTCACTTTTTCAAGCTTTTTTTCAGCAACCAGGAGGATTAAGAACTTATTTTTTAAAATGAAAGTTGGAATTCCAACTACCATGATTCCAGATGCTTGGGCTTTAAGAAAAACACTAAAAATTACTAGATGCATGATAAAAATAATGCATTAGCAATACTGTGGGCTCCAATCATGATCCCCAAGCTAGACTATGCGATAATACTTGTTGTTGTCAGATGGAAAATGGTACCATCGTTCTAGCAACCCTGAGAGTCCTAGGCAATTTGGGATTTACTATAAATAGCCATCAAAATAATCATTCAGAATTGGAAGAATACTTCAAAAATTTAGATAAATTTTATTCATTCCATTTTCTTGCCTCAAATTTGGGATGTTATGCTCTTAAAACAGATGTTCTTTATCTTCTGGAGTTACAGTAGATCAGCCTCTACCTCCACAATAAACTGTGGTACGATCATCATTCTCTTGGTCCTCACTGGAAGAAGAGAATGGGAAAGGAGCTGAGACCCAGAATGGTCCCTCTGTACCTTTCTCCTTCCTCTGAAGAAAGAAAAAAGAGGAGGGAGATAGCCTATCACCTTTCAGCAGAGAGAGTGGATAGTCATGTTGACAGGCACTGAGCTGCAGCATTGGGAGCACAGCCACCATTGTGGTGCCATGGACAGTATAGAAAGTTCTTGCTGCTGCTCAGAAGGCCTAGCCACAACTTTGCATACTTTGAAATAGAAGATTACACTGCAGCTGGAGCATGCCTCTCAGCCCAGACGTGCTAAAAACAGCAGCATGGACATTGTAGCATGGATGGCAGCTCAGATTAGCTGCCTGAATCCAAGACCGCCCAATCCCCTTTGTCCAAGTTTGGATGGCTAGTCTAAACCACCAGCCATGCCACAATATCCACGCTGCTATTTTTAGCACACTAGCTCAAACAGAGCTAGCACAAGTCTGTCTAACTGGGCTGGGAGGTATGGTCTGAACTGCAGCGTTGACATACCCTAAGTTTGCAACACAGAAGGATCTTCGAATCTAAGAGCACAATTCTGCAAGCCATTGCCCACACAAGTAGAGTGCAAGGAAAATTATTTATGTGAATAAGGGCTACAAATGTGAAGAAAACATGGCAGGACTGGGGATTAAATTAAACAAAATGAAGGTAGATTTTCAAAAGCGCAGGGCCAGATTTCAACATCCTCAATTAGGGCCAGTTTTGAACAGAGCCCAGCTCCCATTTAAGCACCTAAATTAGAGCCACATTTCCCAAATGCTAAGCCAACAGCCACTCTCATTATGACAATTAAGGCTAGATTTTAAGAATTCCTCAGTCCTTTTGAAAATCTGGTCACTTATTTTGGTGCCTAAACAGGAGCTAAGCTCTTCTGAAAACCAAGTCCCAATTATGGATGTCAAGCTCTTTTAATAGCCTGACTCAAAGGAAGAGAGAAAATAATATGTGAATATGCATTGCTATAGTTTGGCATCTAATAGTTCCAGAATTTACTATTTTTTGTATGCTCTGTACAAGAATTATGCTTAACCTACAGTCTTAAATGGAGTATTTGGTTTTACAACAGAATTTCTTCAGTGTTAATCATGAGTGTGCATCTCTCTCTCGCTCTGAATTCAGTGGGAGATTTGCACAATTAAGGGCTGCAGGAACAGACCTCAGTTTAGGTATGACAGCAGGCTGCCTATTGTTCCATTCAAAGAACTGCTGCTCCCATTTAAAATTAGTAAGTGTTTTACCATTCCCTTCAATAAGAGCCCAATGGACAGTTTCAGTGACTGGCCTCCATTGATGGCCTGATTCTGAAAGAGATTGAGTGCCTTCAATTCCAATTCAGTTCAAAAGTACTTACGTTGTATTAAATATGAAAAAAAAAAGTGTTCACTGCATCTCATCTTTATTGCTTTTCCCTTTAATTTTTATTTGGAAACTTCTTTATTAAGACAAAACAAGGATTTCATACTTATTTAAAAGTTTGCTAACCACTTACCATCACCTAAATGCATGACATAAATTAATGCTGTTTCATGATTAGCAGCAGCAATTACAGTTCATCATTAGACTGAAAACAGATCTATAGGAAACATCCCAAACAAGAGACTATCCCATTTAATGACAGGTTTCAGAGTAGCAGCCGTGTTAGTCTGTATTCGCAAAAAGAAAAGGAGTACTTGTGGCACCTTAGAGACTAACAAATTTATTAGAGCATAAGCTTTCGTGAGCTACAGCTCACTTCACTTTGTTTAGTTTACACAATAATTTAAATTTCAAATAACGTATTCACTTCCCCGGACTTACTCCAGAGTTGCACCAGTTTAACAGATATCAGAACTAGCTCTTTCGTTTTGGTTTAGTATATTTACCATTGCAATATATGTACACTTTCTTAGAGCATTACATAAACTCCCAGGTAAAAACTGGTTGAGGGTACATATCAGTAATTTACAGTGAGAAATAGGGATGTTATAATTATCCCAGAAAATGCTATAAACCCAGGATATTCAAAGTTAAGGTTAAATTTAAAATAAATCTAAGTACATTAAGGTTTATAAATTCAGTGAAGGCACCCAAATAATCTTAATTCTGCCTGTGACACACTGGCACCCCACTACTCACCATTGTCATGTAATTAGGATACATTTTGTACAAAGTAGGCCTTGTGAGGTATCATTCTAAAAGTCTTGATCTGCTTGACAATATCTCATTGGATTGTAGGTGCTATCATTGTATGTGAAGTTAACAAGTTTGGCTATTTATGTGTTACTGAAACATGTGAGGTTGAAAACACCCACAGACAGCCTTTCAGGTACAACAGTAAAAAGGCCAAACAATGTTAATGTCTTATTGAGGAAATACTCATAAGCACAATGCTTACCCCAGGAACTGTGTACAATATAAACCTCTCAGATAGCACTATACAATGGGAACTGTTTCATAGAATATTAGGTTTGGAAGAGACCCCAGGAGATCATCTAGTCCAGTCCCCTGCTCAAAGCAGGACCAACCCCAACTAAATCATCCCAGCCAAGGCTCTGGCAAGCCAGGCCTTAAAAACCTCTAAGGATGGAGATTCCACCACCTCCCTAGGAGGAAAGTTGCAATAGAAGTGGTTACACCTTAATACTTCCTTCCTGTATTTTACATGCTAACCAATATCCTTTCTATAAATTATTTATCATTTTAATATTTCTTAGTATTTAGAAAGACTTGCAGCTTTCTTTCATTTTTTTGGTCTGAAAGGCAGATATTGGGACAAAACTGCTTTAGACATGTGCCCGTGCCAGATTATAAGGATAAATAAATATATTTGTTTGCTATGGATTTTAGTGGTTTTGCATTGTGAGGTATTTTCTTACTGCTTTTAAAAAGCTGTGGCTTGTACAAAAGGTGAAACTAAGGAGAAGTGTACTCCCTTATCTCTGTGTTCATACATTCAATACAGAAGAATGGAGGGATTTTCAAAAATTCTCCTGTAGGAGGTAAACCTCAATGATGCAAAAATAATAAAATTATCATAATATATGCTAATGTTAGGTTAGAACATGCTTGCCTGCACCTTTACTAAATTTTAGTAAATATTTACCTTTACTTTCATACACATGAGGCTTGGAATAAAGTTGCTCACATGCTTATATTTTTGCTTAAATTATATGAACTGTTCAATTATATGATCCTTAGGAATTCTGTCTTCTGTCGACGTGACAGGCTTCCCAAGGATCAAGGAAGATAACATGTTTGTTATCCCCAAGAGTGTTTACACAAACTCTGCAGCTTTATAACTTTTATTTCACTTTAATATACTAGATTTTCTTTTATAATATATTTTGAATGAAGTACATAAGTGTTATTCTGATTACTACTTTGTATAAAATCTATGATAGGAGTCTAATTGCAAATCGTAAATGTACTGCAATTAGTGAAGAACTTTTGATTAGAAAGGCAAATAACCGACAAGACTATTGTACCAAAGATCAAGGGTCCTCCCTCTAATATGAGATACCAGTTTGGTATAATAAAACTTTGAAGTGTATATACATAGCCTAAGTTATAAAAATGGGCTTTTTCACCTTTTCTGCTCTTCATAGAGAACAACCTCAGTTTCAAACTCCTCCACATGCCATAAAGAATTATAGAAACATTGACATTATTATAGGTACTCTAAAGTCTTCATTTATTTAACGTTAAGTATAACATTTATAGTTGGGAAGTGTTTTGACCACATCTAACCCCCATGTTTCCACTTGCAGGTGAAAACCTTTGTTTATTCCTTATTTTTGAAATATAAATATTTGAGATGCCACGGTTTTTTTTGAGATGTATATTTGCAAATACTATATATCTAAATGCAAGCTTCATCTAACTGTCTAATACCATTATTATGTGAATAGTAATGTTTTATGTACAAGCATAACAAGATCATTTGATGCTATCCCTGTTCACCAATATAAGAAAACACATAACTATAAAAATGGTCGATGCTAATTGGAGAATTAGTTATCTAACAATGCTTTAGTCACCTCTTACCAAACACAAAAAGACACAAACTACCTTTCGAAAAAAGAAGAGACTGAGCCTTCTATAATGACTATGCAAAGTTTAAAGATTGTCTTTAAGAATCATAGAGAGACAAGGTGCGAGGTAGTATCTTTTATTGGACCAACTGATGTGGGCAAGAGAGAAGCTTTCAAGCCACCCATAGCTCTTCTTCTGGGAAAGGTACTCCAAGCATCACAGCTAAATGCAAGGTTGTCAAGGTTCCTTCCCCACTCTGAACTCTAGGGTACAGATGTGGGGACCTGCATGAAAACCTCCTAAGCTTACTTTTACCAGCTTAGGTTAAAACTTCCCCAAGGTATTTTACCTTTTGCCCTTGGACTTTATTGCTGCCACCACCAAACGTCTAACCGGTATATTACCGGGAAAGAGTCCGTTTGGAAATGTCTTCCCCCCCAAAAATCCTCCCAACCCTTACACCCCCTTTCCTGGGGAAGGTTTGATAAAAATCCTCACCAATTTACATAGGTGAACATAGACCCAAACCCTTGAATCTTAAGAACAATGAAAAAGCATTCAGATTCTTAAAAGAAGAATTTTAATAGAAGTAAAAAGAATCACCTCTGTAAAATCAGGATGGTAAATCAGATTCAAAACATACAGAATCCCTCTAGGCAAAACCTTAAGACACAAAAATAGGAATCTACATCCCATTCAGCACAGCTTATTTTCTCAGCCATTTAAAGGAATCAGAATCTATCGCATATCTAGCTAGATTACTTACTAAGTTCTAAGACTCCATTCCTGTTCTGTCCCCGGCAAAAGCATCACACAGTCCAAGAGAGAGCCTTTGTTTCTCCCCCCCTCCAGCTTTTGAAAGTATCTTGTCTCCTCATTGGTCATTTTGGTCAGGTACCAGCGAGGTTATCCTAGCTTCTTAACCCTTTACAGGTGAAAGGGTTTTTCCTCTGGCCAAGAGGGATTTTAAAGGTGTTTACCCTTCCCTTTATATTTATGACAAAGGTAGAACAAATTGTTTAGCATAAGTAGTGAGCACGTATTCTAAGGGAACGTCTTCACTGGCAACATGGCACTGGCAGCAGCACTTTAACGTGGCTTGTGTAGTGGCAGCATAGTGCTGGGAGAGGGCTCTCCCAGTGCTCTAAAAAAACCCGCCTCCACGAGGGGCATGGCTCCCAGCACTGGTGCACTGTCTACACTGCCATGTTACAGAGCTGAAACTTGCAGTGCTCACAGGTGTTTTTTCACACCCCTGAGTGAGAAAGTTGCAGTGCTGTAAAGTGCCAGTGCAGACAAGCCCTCAGGAACCTTTCCCAGACCTGAAGACGACCTTGGTGAGCGGGAAACAACAAAAGTTGGTCCAATAAAAGATATCTCACCCTCCTTTTCTCTTTTACGTCCTGGGACCAACAGGGCTACAACTATACTGCATTTAAGAAGCATGTTGTTTGCAGTGTTATTGTAGCCATGTTGGTCCTAGGACATAAAAGAAAAAAGGTGGGTGAGGTAATATCTTTTATTGGACAAACTTCAGTTGTGAAACTGATAAGTTTTTGAGCTTCACAGAGCTCTTCTTCAGATCTGGGGAAGGTATCCAGAATGTCTAAGCTCAACACAAGTTGGGACAGATTGTAAGCATAAGCATACATGCTGTAGAAGACCATTTAAAATGAAGTGGACAATTAACACTTAGCAGGCACTAAGGTGTGTTCTAAATTGTTGTAATGAGCCATGAAACCAGCGTCTGTTTACTCCATGATTTTTGATGTCTAGCAGAGTTGTGAATTTAAGTTTCCAAGCTCATCTTGTGCAGGTTTCCTTTGAGGATTACGACAAAGGTCTGATCTGGAGTGTTTTGCTTTGTGAAAAAGTGGTCACACATGGGTCATATTATGGTTTTGTCTTTCATCATTTCTATGAAAGTTCATTTGAGAGCACAGTGATTGTTTGGTTTCACCCACATATTTGTTGTTGAGGCATTTGATGCATATTTCACACCCAGTTTTTTTCATGGCACAAAAACTAATGATCCAGTGGGTGGCTTCATTCACTGGGGGGTATCCAGTCACATGATTCTTTTTTCTTACAACTGTCGGTGAGAATTGTGGGTGGTATCATCTTTGTTGTGATAGACCTCCTTATGGTGGAGTTGGTGCAAGGATTCTTCTAGTTCTCCAAATACTAGTATGGTATCAGGTTCTGTGGTGGGCAGATGTTCAGTTCCTGGGAGAGTGCAGATACTGCAGTTCAACTGAAATCCTCAACAAACATTACATCCACCACAATTTCTCTTCCACTGAAAGGACAGTGATACAGTCCCTGAAATCCAACCACCAGATAGCGATCAAACCAGCAGACAAAGGGGGTGCCATTGTAGTCCTTAATCATCGTGACTTCATCAATGAGGCCAACAGACAATGGTCTGATACCACCTACCATGAAGAAATCAAAGACGGCACACCACAATTCATACAGAAATTTAGTGATACCATCAAATCATTCCCCAGACAATTCCAAGAAAAAACTTTGCAACCTCATCTTCTACGAAGCCAACCCAGGGATGGCTACATGCTTCCCAAAGTACACAAACAAGGGAAACCAGGCAGATCCATCATATCTGGCTATGGCACACTTATCAGGACTCATAGAATATCAGGACTTATAGAAACCATTCTCAAACCACTCACCACAGAAAGGGCCAGCCTCCTCAAAGACACTACTGACTTCCTCCAGAACCTCTGAAACAACATCAATCTCTCCCAGAGCACCATGCTTGCCACCTCCCTACACACCAACAACCCTCACTATGACAGCATTGCTGCCTGCCTCAAATAACTATAAGATAATACACAATGCTAGGAAATCCACCCTAAACACATTGCCAAACTCATCTATTTCTTCCTGACCCACAATAATTTTACATTCAACAACACTTTGTCCAAATCATGGGAACAGCCATGGGTACTAAAATGGCTCCCCAATATGCCAATCTCTTCATGGGCCACCTCAAGGAAGAACTTCTGGAAAAATGCACCATGAAACCAATGATTTACCTGAGATACATTAATGATTTTCAACCTTAGGACAGATGACCTAAACTCCCTCATTTCTACCATGACTTCAACAACCACCACAAATTCATCAGACTCTCTAGAACACTCCCAAACCAGCATCAACTTGCTGAACACCAAAGTCAGCTGCAACAATGGACCCTTACAAACTACTACACACAAGAAACCCACAGATAACAGATTTCTTGGTGTCACAGGTGGTTATCTACAGCCAAGCACTCAGATACCACAGAATTTGCTCCAAAGAGAAAGTGCGGGATAAACATCTTAAAACCATCTTCACTAAACAAGAACATGCCAGCAGAGAAGTAGATCGCATCATGGCATAAGCCAAATACCCCAGGAGAACTGACTTTAGCACAGGAGGGAGAGGGGGACAAAACCACCACTGATTGCACATCCCTACTTGTCACCTACCATCCTATACTGGAACTCAGGTGGGATATCATCAAAGAAACAATTACAACCCATGGGACTACATCCTGAAATCTCTCTAACACCCTCTTCTGGTCTTCAGAAAACTCCCCAACTTTGCCAAGCTCATCAGAAGCAAGCTCCTCACAGACCAGGACACACTAACTCAAAGCAGCCCCGTACCCTGACAGAACAATAGACATAAAACATGCTGACATCTCCATTGTTATGATGATCAATACTCCTCACAACACACCTTTCAAGAGCCATGGTTCCTACACATGCCTATCACAACATGTCAAATACCTTAACCAGTTCCCCAAATGCCCCAGCATCAACAATGCGGGTGAAACCAGATACCACTACACACTCAAATGAACTCTCAAAGAAAAAAATGTTAGACATATGACCCATCGGCAAAAACTTTTCTCAAAGTGATCACACTATTTCTGACATCTCAGTCCTCATCCTCAAAGGAAACCTGCACAATTATTTCAAAAAATGAGCTTGGGAACTTAATTTAATGACTCTACTAGATGCTAAAAATCATGGATTAAACAGACACTGGTGTTATGGCTTATTATAAACATGTTTAACATGCGCTATTGCCTGCAAAGCCTTAATTAAGTGTTCTTGTACAGTATGTGTGAACCCCTTGTGCATAACCATTTGTTCCTTCCACCAACAGAAGTGGTCCAATGAAAGATATTACCTCACCTACCTTGTCCCTTTAAGAATAATTTAAGTTTTTTAAAAGACTATTTTGAGAGCTGGAAGACCATTATATGGAAATACAGTAATCATGTTTAGATTCATCTGAAGCAGAATTTCAACTTCTATAAACTGTTCTATCTAGGATACACAGAGACAGGACTCCTACTAACTTGGAAGAATAATGCACTTTGGTCTTAACTTGCCTAGAGAATAATGGTCCCACCAGAAGCAGGCCCACTCTAAGGTGCAATCTTTGTTGAACACTGTCCACAGAGTGTGGCATATAGAAGAAACTGTAACTGAAGTAACCATTGTTCATTGCTTGTTTGTTTTCTGTTTCATTTTGTTTTTCCTTTCTTTAATAATAAAATAGCCAATAATTGATATATTACTTGTCTTTAATTGTAGAGTCCCCTAAGAAATGGCTAAAATAATGTGTCACATCCGTGAACTGTCATTAGAAGAGACAATTAAGATTTAGCCTTTTTTCAACATTTCTTGTTTCTCTAGCCTACAAAATTTTAGAAATATGGAGTATAAAGTTCTTGAGACTCAACAAAGTAAAAATACCCCTTTCTACTACACACTCCACTTATTTAAATCATGTGAATCAACATGTTAAAAATGAACATACTGCTTTGGCTATACCTAGTAAGACTCATCATTTTATCTTTAACACTTTGTATTTAAGAGGTACAACTCTTGTGATGTTAACATCTTCAAGATCTAAAAGATTATTTAGAGATTGGACTAAAGTAACTGCTTTCACTCTGGCTCACAGATTCCCAGTTGACCTCTTCCCTTTATCCTCAATTTTCTGCAGGTGACAAGAACAAAACTGATTTCTACAGAACACAACAGTCCAATTTTTCAGCAATAATTTATTTATAATTTATAATTACTATATACAAAAATGAAGGGCCCACTTTTTCTCCCACTGAAGTCAACTGCAACTGCAACTCCCACTGACTTCAATGGGAACACAATTTGGTCATATATTTACAAACAAAATCCAAAGGCAAAAAAATTAACAGGGCAAAGTAAATTTTGAAAAAGCTAAATTTCCCAGAATTCTTTGATAAAACTTACAGATTCACGTCCACACTTTTAAAAAAAAACACTTTTCCCTTGTAGATTTTAAATGAAGACTGACACCTGTCATAGTTTTGTGTCTCTAAATCAACAAAGTTCCCTCCTTCCTACCCCTCTGCAGTGCTCTTGGATTCTGCTGGTTCTGAATAAAAAGCAAGGAACTGGAAAAATAAGCAGAAATAGACTATAATGGAAGGTGAAAGTTTAGTTTTTCACAGTACCACACAACTGCAGATCAATACCAAATAAACATACCAGATGTGGAACTAAACCAAATGCGTTAAAATGTGTATTTTTGTGAGAGCATGCCAAACCAATAAAGACTTACTCAGTGTCTTAAAGGGAATCAGTGTATGAGTCAGCACTTCAACAGAAATCCAAGCAACTGTGCAATGACTATGGTGTCTACATATGAAGTCATTTTCCCCATCTAGACATTCTTGTTATGTGTACACGAAGAAGATTCCTAGAGCTGATAAAAACCCCCCCTCACCTATTTTATCATCACTAGTAAGTGAATTCCCAGAGTCTTCTCTCATTTTTACTGGTATAAACCCAAACTAACTATTAATGTCAGTGGAATTAACCTGGATTTACACCAGTATAAATGAGAACACAATTCAATCCTGAACAGTAAAAGGAAAGAGAAAGAAAGATACTATATTCAGATTCTCAGTACATAGGTGGCATTCCTTCTATAAAACGCTACTATGCAAGTATCTAGTTACTTTAAGGATGACAACTTTAGAAATTTGTATAACAAAAATATAGCTTCCTTCAATTTTTCAAAATCTTCTGAATATTGTTGAACAAACGTGTTTTGAATTATCCTAATTGATATGTTTTGGGCCTGAGCATGTACATTTCCTTAGAAGTAAGTGATTTTTTTTTCATTAATAAGGCACTGAAGTTCAGATCAGTTTAAGTACCAGTTTTAGTAAGATGCTATAGTCAGGTACTTCTCAGTCTCTCTTTATATTGCAAGTTTAGGTGAGTTTGGTCTTCTGCTACATGTAGCAGAATATTCAATTACTGACTTATAGTAAAATGACAATCCTGACATAAGCTTGATCATTAAGAGAGACAAATAATTAAAATACTTTGCAAGTTAACCCCTTCTACTTTTTACACAAGACTTAAAAGGAATTAAGCTTTGCAATCATAACACAGGACTGTTAGCATAAGGTTAGTTTCAGAAATGCAATGAAAGTGTTCATTGGAACACTTCCTCGGAACACGGCTGGAAATTCTTTCAGGGGAAACAGTTACTCAGAGTCCTAGTACTTCACACAATAGGCAGTGACCTTTCATCAATGTAGTTCAGATATATGAGAACACTCTGTTAAAAGGCAGGTTGTACTTCACTACAGTTAAATTTAAACGTAGAAGACTAGGCTATACCAAAACTAAATGATGTTTGTACAAGATGTTGCCTAAATTTCCCACAATTATCCTTCCCCCACAACCAACCAACCAATTCTGTTCAGAAGAAAGGGAAACTCAAGTAGGAACATTTTGTGCAAGTCTTTTTATTTTCATTTTATTGCTCAGTATTTTGGCTGAATTTAGCTAAATCTGAATTTTAAAGGCCACATTCTGCAACCTTTATTCATTGAAGTTAATGAGACTCATAAGTACTACTTAACATGAGTACGGATAACAGAATCTAGCCATTATACTTTTATTAGAAAACAGACTTTCTAAGAAAGTAATTATCAGCTGCTTTACCACATAACCATAATTACCACCTATTCAACAGCATTTAGTTGCCTCGTGGTGGGCAGTTGATAGGGCTTTTCCTAGTTACACTAGAAACTGTTTTTGGATACTTCATATCAAGGACTAGTGTACAACATTAAGATACCAGAATCTGCCCCATAACTATAATTTGGTTTGTGAATCATTACAATGAATCTTACAAATTTTGTTCTCAGGGACAGGATGCTCACCTGAAGAAAATCAAGGGTTTAACAAGTTCTATTCATAACATAACATATAATATACATTTAATGATATTCCCCTATAAACCTCAAATTTAACTTAGTGCTCACAAGCTAAGCAAGTATGGGCCTGGTTGTATACAGATGAAAGACCTCCAAAGAACACACAATATTCTACAGGAAATGTATTTGTGATTTAGCAGCAGTTTTTCTTCTAGTTATTAATAAAGTATTGTTCCAGCTGGAATTGTGTTTCTGAAAGTGCTGATTTTAGAAGAACACATAAAATTTAAGTCCTAGCCATTGAATACTTTTCCTACAAATGCTCTATAAGAAAATTACCTCAACTACAAAAATTCACTTCCTGTTCTCAACTGTAGTATTACTCAGCACTTATACACTGCTGTCACCCTCAACTCATGTTATTGTATTCTGGGAGAATGGTAGTGTGAAATGATTGATATAGGGTGTGTACATATCTCTTACATGCACATCTATTCTCCATTGCAAATTCTGTATTGAGTCAGCATATGTAAATTCCCTTTCATGTATATGGGGATTTCAGACACAAAAAATGAATGTAGAAAATATAAACAGAGGTCTGCTGTGCATATTCAAAAAGGAATTTTATCCATCATTTAAATGCTTTGATCCTGGAAGGTGCTATCACAAGGTATGACATTAACAAATCATAAACCAAATTTTGAAATGTAGTTATTTTTTGCTCTTAAATATATGAAAAAACAGGGCTTGGAGTAAGCACACGCTGTTTCAGCACTTCAGCACTGTTGGTAGCCTCAACAGTTTCTCCCTATTTTAAGCTTTCACTTATTAAAAATGAGATTCTAGCTCTCATAGTTGTGAAGATAATATTCACAATGTGAACCAAATCAGTGCTTTCTTTCCAAGTCTGCAGACAGGCAAACACTAGATCTGAAACAGTATAAAACTGCCCCATTCAACCCTTTGGGTGTTGTGTTATCTACAAAGCCTAATGAGGACAATTTAAATCTCAACATTGTTATCTATTTCACCAGTGGTTATTTTAGCAGAAATGTCACGCTAATGTTTTCATCCTCTGTGGTTGGAAAATACAAAAGTTAAATCATATTATCCATCCTCTGGAGCTACTGCAGGAGTTTTCTCATCAGTGTTTTAGCCAGTCCATTTTTCAAATGTCCCACAGGCCTAGTCTACACTATGAGTTTGTCGGATTTAGCAGCGTTAAATTGAATTAACCCTGCACCTGTCCACACAACAAAGCCATTTTTTCAACATAAAGGGCTCTTAAAACCGATTTCCGTACTCCTCCTCAACAAGGGGATTAGCACTGAAATTGACATTGCCATTTTGAATTAGGGTTAGTGTGGATGCAATTCGAAGGTATTGGCCTCTGGGAGCTATCCCGCAGTGCACCATTGTGACTGCTCTGGACAGCACTCTGAATTCTGATGCACTGGCCAGGTGTACAGGAAAAGCCCCAGGAACTTTTGAATCTCATTTCCTGTTTGGCCTGGCGAGCTCATCAGCACAGGTGACCATGCAGTCCCAGAATCGAAAAAGAGCTCCAGCATGGACCGAACGGGAGGTACTGGATCTGATCGCTGTATAGGGAGAGGAATCCGTGCAATCAGAACTACGTTCCAAAAGACGAAATGCCAAAACATTTCAAAAAAAAATCTGAGGCCATGAGGGACAGAGGCACAGCAGGGACGCAACACAGTGCTGCTTAAGCTCAGACAGAAAGTATACCAAAAAACTAAAGAATCAAACAGACACTCCAGGACACAGCCCCAGACATGCTGCTTCTACGCTGAGCTGCATGCAATTCTAGGGGGAGCCGACACCACTATCCCACCCCTGTCCGTGGACTTCAAGAATGGGGTTCTCTCCGCCATGCCTGAGGATTTTGCGGACAGGGAAGATGATGATGATGAGGACGAGCTTGAGGAGAGCATGTAGCACACCGTTCTCCCCGATAGCCAGGATCTTTTCATCACCCTGACCGAAATACCTCCCAACCCAATCAAACCAGAGAAGGGACCTCTGCTGAGTGTACCTTTTTAAATATAATACATGTTATAAAAGCAAGTGTTTAATGATTAAGTAGCCCTGTGGACTTGGGATGCATTTGTGGCTAGTTCAGATACTGGAAAAGTCTGTTAACGTGTCTGGGGATGGAGTGGAAATCCTCCAGGGACATCTCCATGAAGCTCTCCTGGAAGTACTCTAAAAGCCTTTGCATAATGTTTCTGGGGACAACAGCCTTATTCTGTCTTCCATGGAGGACCCTTTACCATGCCATGCTAGTAGCAAGGAATCTGGTATCACTGCATGACCAAGCCTGGCAGGTTATGGTCCAGGTGTTTGCTGGCATTCAAGCAACATCCGTTCTTTATCTCTCTGTGTTATCCTCAGGAAAGTGATATCATTCATGGTAACCTGGATAAAATAGGGGAATTTAATTAAGGGGACAATCAGAGGTGGCCATTCCTACTGGGCTGTTTGCCTGTGGCTGAAAAGAAATCCTCCCCGCAGTTAGCCATGCGATGGGGGGTAAGAGGGCATTGGCACTGAGCTGTTTGTGTTTGGCTAGCAGGGGTCTTCCCTGATACCAGCCATGCGTAGGGTGAGGGGTAAAGCAATCATCCCAGAGAATTGGATTGGGGGGGTGGTTAGTTTTGTTTCTGCTGCTGCACATTAACAGGAAAACTGCAGCACTAAGTGGCCAACTCATCGTGCTTTGCTTGCTATGGGAGAGGCTGCTGTTATGAAGCTTGCAGAAGCCGAAAGACTATGGCTTACCATGGCCGCCTGCAAGCCAAATTCTGTCGCCAGGTACTGCATGTGTGGTCTCTAACACCAAAGCCACAGGCACTCAGTACAAGATGCAAAATGCGACCTTGTACCAAAAATCACATGTGCTACGTAATGTGAATAGTGTTGTTCACCATGAAAAAGCGTATAGCCATTGTTCTGTAAAATATATCTTTTTAAATACTTCACTCCCTTTTTTTTCCTCCCGCAGCTGCAAATGTTTCAAGCCTCCCTCCTCCGTCCCAAAGGCTATTTCAGATAAGGCAGTGGAAAAAAAACGCACGCACGATGAAATGTTGACTGAGCTCATGCAGTCGTCCGGCACTGACAGAGCTCAGCAGAATGTGTGGAGGGACACAACAGCAGAGTACAGAAAAGCGGCTGATGAACGTGAGGGGAGGTAGTGGCAGGAAGATCAGAGGAGGCATGAGGAAACGCTGGGGATACTGAAGGATCAAATAGACATGCTCTGGCATCTGGTGGAGGTTCATGAATAGCAGCAGGATCACAGACTGCTGCTGCAGCCCGTTTAACCACCTTCCCGTCTCATCACCCAGACGCCCAAGAATGCCAGGGGGGAGGCTCCAGGCACCCAACCACTCCATCCCAGTAGACACCCCAAGCAACAGAAGGCTGTCATTCAACAAGTTTTGAAGTTGTCTTTTCCTTCTCTCCTAACCTCCTCCCACACCCCACCCGGGCTACTTTGTGAATTATCTCCCTCTTTTTATAATCAATTAATAAATAAAGAATACATGTTTTTTAAATGACAGTAACTTTATTTCCTTTGCAAGCAAGCTGTGATCGAAGGAGGGAGGGCGGGTGGCTTATAGGGAATTTAGAGTCAACCAAGGGGGCAGGTTTTCATCAAGGAGAAATAAACAGAAGTGTCACACAGTACCCTGGCCAGTCATGAAACTGGTTTTCAAAGCTTCTCTGATGCGCAGTGCTTCCTGCTGTGATCTTCTAACCGCCCTGGTGTCTGGCTGCACGTATTCAGCGGCCAGGCGATTTGCCTCAACCTCCCACCCTGCCATAAACATCTCCCCCTTACTCTCAGAGATTGTGGAGCACACAGCAAACAACAATAACAATGGGAATACTGGTTTCGCGGAGGTCTGAGCGAGTCAGTTAACTGAGCCAGCGACCCTTTAAATGTCCAAATGCACACTCTACCACCATTCTGCACTTGCTCAGCCTATAGTTGAACAGCTCCTTACTACTGTCCAGGGTGCCTGTGTATGGCTTCATGAGCCAGGGCATTAAGGGTCCCAAGGACCATAGGCATTTCAACAACCCCAACAGTTATTTTCTTATCTGGGAAGTAAATCCCTCCCTGCAGCCATTTAAACAGACCAGAGTTCCTGAAGATGCGAGCGTCATCAACTTTTCCCGGCCATTCCACGTTGATGTTGGTGAAACGTCTCTTGTGATCCACCAGTTCTTGCAGCACCATTGAAAAGTACCACTTGCGGTTTATGTACTGGCTGCCCTGGTGGTCCAGTCCCAAGATAGGGATATGCGTTCCATCTATAGCCCCACCACAGTCAGGTTGCATTGAAGCAAAGCCATCTAGTATGACTTGCACATTTCCCAGAGTCACTACCTTTGATAGCAGCAGCTCAATGATTGCGTTGGCTACTTGCATCACAGCAACCCCCACAGTAGATTTGCCCACTCCAAATTGATTACCGACTGACCGGTAGCTAACTGGCATTGCAAGCTTCCACAGGGCTATTGCCACTCGCTTCTCAACGGTGAGGGCTGCTCATCTTGGTATTCTTGCGCTTCAGGGCAGGAGAAAGCAAGTCAAAGTTCCATGAAAGTGCCCTTACGCATGCGAAAGTTTCAGAGCCACTGGGAATCATCCCAAACCTGCAACACTGTGGTCCCACCACTATGTGCTTGTTTCCCGGGCCCAGAATTGGCGTTCCATGGCATGAGCCTGCCCTAGTTACACCATGATCTCCAAATTGCCGGGGACCGCAGTTTTAGAGAAATCTGTGTCCATGCCCTTATCACCATGCTGCCATCGCCTCCTTGTCTGGTTTTTCAGGTGCTGGTTCTGCATAAACTGCATGATAATGCGCGAGGTGTTTACAATGGTCATAGTGCTGCGGGGAGCTGAACAGGCTCCATGTTTGCCATGCTATGGTGTCTGCTCGGGCAATCCAGAGAAAAGGGCGCGAAATGATTGTCTGCTGTTGCTTTCATGGAGGGAAGGAGGGAGGGTTGACTGACGACATTTACCCATAACCACCCGCGACAAATTTTTGGCCCCATCAGGCATTGGGAGCTCAGCCCAGACTTCCAATGGGCAGCAGGGACTGCAGGAACTATGGGATAGCTACCTACAGTGCACCACTCAGAATGTCGACACTTGCCACGGTACTGTGGAAGTACACCGCCAAATTAATGTGCTTAATATGGACGCATGCACTCAATTTTATACAATCTGTTCCCAAAAATCGACTTCTGTAAAAATCGACTTTTGTAGTGTAGACATATACAACAGGACTTTCAATGCTCCTCTGGTGAGAATGTTCCACAGTCTAATAGATCTAACTATTAGAAAGTTTTTCCTAAATCTTTGGGACTAATTTTTTCTTTTAAAGTCCCTCCCCACCTCATCTTTACCTGTCTACCACTGCTGCAAGATAGAGAAAAATGAGAAAGAGGGCCAATAGTGACCAGAGGAGGGAAGGAGAGAGGAAGCATCCATAAAGAAAAAAAAATAATAAAAACAGAGAATAGCAGAGCAGGAGCCCTCAAAAGAAGATGGAAGCATGAAAAATAGAAGCAGGAACGGAACAGCAGCCACCAGGGGAACAAAATAAGGGAACAATAAGGGAACAAAAATAGAGCAGGAAGAGAAAGGGGTAGCACCCTCCCAGGAACAGAGGAAGGGGAGACGCTACAGCAATAAGGGAGGGAGCCACCTAGAGAATGGGAAGACAAGAGGAGATTACCATTCTGTCCCCTGCAAACTTCAAGCCTTATAATAAAGTATCAACAATATTAGGGAAGGTTTGGTTGTTACAATACGTAAGAAAGCAAAGGGACCAGTCTATCTGGATCACAGTTCCTTCTGCTCCCTCTCCAACTTAGTTTCCTTCACCCACAAATCCCACTGTACTTTCTCCCACATTATCTCTTATGCTGGGAATACCCGTCCAAAATCCATCCATCAAACCTCTCCCCATTGCCACATTCAAATCACTTCTAAAATCCCACTGCGGTAGGGCTGCTAACAAAAAGTGAATGCACTTGTATAACACAAAATAAGATTAAATAAGGCTTGAACCACCAAGACATAGGAATGCCTAAAATGAGCAACTATATACTACATTTATAACGGGTCCCCTTTGTCCCTCACTCATTTGCCTGTCAAATAATTGAGACTGTCAGTTCTTTGGTACACTGGCTTGTCTTCAATATGTTTTTGCGAAGTGCCTAGCACACATGGGGACATTATGAAATAACATAACAATGCAAGACTGAAAATACAACAAACTTGTGCCATTAATTAAGATCTAAAATATTGCCTATTGAAAACACAATTACTAATCACAGCACATCTCAAATAAAGATTGTAGCTGGAATTTCCATACCTAAAAGTTAGGCTCCTCCAGGAAAAATTAAGCATCTAAACAGAAGGGGGGTGTTTTTCAAAGGTGCTGAGTAACCACAACTATAGCTATCTTCAATAGGATCTGTTGATGCTGACCACTTTAATAAAGTGCCTAATTATGGATTAGGTTCCTAACTAGAAGTATGTGGAAACTGGAATTTCTATTTCCAAAGCACAACAAAAGCAAAATTTTGAAAATTCCCATAGAATAATGTTATTTTGGGTCATCTGAAACAGTCCATTCAGATTTTGGCTTTTTAAAATTTTTATATTTATAATTAAGGCTACGTTTTAGTCACAGGTATTTTTAGTAAAAGTCATGGACAGGTCATGGGAAGTAAATAAAAATTCATGGCCCGTGACCTGTCCATGACTTGTACTATATATACACACTTAACTAAAACTTGGACCGGGGGTCACGAGTGCTCTGGGGGAGTGACCCCCATTGGTGCAGGGGGTGTGTGCGGGGAGTGGCACAAGCTGCGGGAGCAGCACCTGTAAGTGTGGGCAGCGTGTGAAGCTCCCGGCCCCTCCATCTAGGAGCTGCAGGGACATACTGGCTGCTTCCGCAGAGCCTTCCCAGTCCCGCACTCCAGCGCCCTGTCCCAGCCTTGAGCACTCTCTCACACCCAAACTGCCCCAGCAGCAGTCAGTGCTGCTGGACCAGGTGCTGCCTGATTTGCTCGGGCAGCCCTGGAGCCAGCTGCACTGGCTCCTGCAGAAGTCATGGAATCAGTGACTTCCATGACAGACACGCAGCCTTATTTATAATATATAAAATAAAATGTTTGAAAAGTAATTTTGAAACAAAAAAGTCAAAACATTCCATTCCAATAAAGTAGAAACGGATCATTTTGATTCTGTCAAAATACTTCATTTTGATTTTTTTTTAAACTGAAATTTCACCAGAATCAACATGTTCATCTGAAAAATTTTGAATCTCATGGAATGACTTTCCCATCAGAAAAAAAAAAAAACAAAACTCAACAAGCTCAATTCCTTACACAAAAGGCACTTGGTTTGGAGAAAAAAAAAATACTTCAGGATTCATTTATTCCCCCAGTGGCACCCCCAGAAATATTTCCCATGACACACACTGTCTATCCCTCTGGAACCATATCCACTGCTGCTTCTGGCCTCAGGGCCTTGCCCACCAAGCCTGCACCATGCTCAATCCCCACCTTCCACCCCAAACCACCCAGATGGAGTGTCACTCCCTGAGAGGGGACATGGGCAGCTGGAAGTAGGGAGAGGCCAGGCAGGCACCCAGGGTGGAGCTCTAGTGCAAGAGTTGGCTCCACGGCAGTAGCAAGGAGGAGCAACACTGGCCATCCCATCGCTCTGTGATAGAGGAGTGACAGAGCAAAAACTAAGTGAGCGACATTACAACCTGGTGCACAGGCGTCATGGTAGCACCACTCAGGTTTGGACTCAGGCTCCCCCTATTCATGACAGAGGGCTAGCTGGGCCAAACCTGAGTGGGCAGTGATGCAGCCAGTGCTGCTACTCCTCCTCAACACTCAACTCATATGGCTGTGGTTCCCATTGCCATGGGCTGTCTACGGCAAAGCAGGAAGAGGAGTATAGCTGTGTTTATAGCATTGCCTACTTCCCTACTGGGCTCTGAGAGGGCAGGCCAGGAGCTTGACTGGTCCAGCTTCAGCCTATGGGAGCTCCTGGTTAAAATGGCTCCTCTCTTTTGCAAGGGACTTATAGGTGGTTTCAGCTGTCTTCTATCTACTGAGTGGTGCCCACAGGGCAGAAGAGGATAGAGAATTTCCTTGAAATAATATATTCCATCCTCATGTCCAAAAGTTTGACACCACTAATGCACATCCCCTCTCCTTTATTTTTTTAAGATCCTAATTCTCTCTCTTCTGTATTTTAACCTAAAAGTGCCATGATTTTCACCCAAGGATGGTGTCTTCATTTCAGAAGTTAGTATTATACATACCAATAGAAGTACTAATTATTCTAATGTAAAATTATTATAAAATATATCTTTGCTGAAATATAACTTTGGACATTTCTTTTGCGTATGAAGATGACAATCCAGGGGAAATCTACTTTCTTCGATGGCCCCCTCATCTCCATAATATTAATCAATTTATCATCACTACCTCTCTTACTCTGGGGGAATTCTGTGCAAAAAAATTAAAAATTCTATGCACAATATTTTAAAATTCTGCAAATTTTATTTGTCAAAATAACATGAAATAATCACATCAGTTATTTTGGTAATTTATTTCAAAATATCTATCAACAAGTATGTCTATAACAATAGAGAGAGACAAAACATTTGCCCATGAATAGAGAGTTAAAGAAACCCCTATGACAAACCAGTTCCTGTTTCTCTACCCCCTTCCCCACAGAGTTCAGCTGTGGGGCCAGATACTCATACCCCCTCCCTGCAGAGGCCAACTGTGGAGCCTCCCCCGGCCCAGAAACTCACCCCCACACCCCCAGCAATGACCAGCCCAGACACCACTCCTCCCCCCAACCCCCACTTGCATCCCGCATCCCCCAGGCCAGCTGTGGGCCAGCTGTGGGGCCTCTGCAGCCCAGACACTCACACCCGCTACCCTCCCAGAGCCCAGCGTTCAAGAGGCAGAAACAATCTGATGCTGGGTCCCGGGCTTGCACGGAGTTTCCTGTGCGCTGCTGCCTCCTTCTTTCAGGGCATGCTGGAAACCCTTCAGTTCCCTCCTCCTCCCCCACCCTTGTCTTCTATTTGTGAGCTGGGCTCTGCTGGGTCCAGCAGCCAATAATGGTGGACAGCAGCACGACAGCCCATTTCTGTGGGGAAGAAAATAAATTCTGCATGTATGACATTAATTTCTGCAACATTCTGTGTGGCTCAGAATTCTCCCAGGAGTAAGATTCTCTGCAAAGTAGCGGAGTATCAGTAGCCTCATTTTATAGATAGCAAACTGAGGCACAGAGAGACAAGTGGTAAGGTCACAGAGGAAATCAATGACAGAGGTTTGAATTAAACCCAGGTCTCCCGAATGCCCTAACAAGAATAACCTCCTTCAGGAGAGAAACTAACATCACAAGATAATCAGAATCCCCCAGCATTCTGGAAACTGGAAGATAGCTGTCTGAGCAAAATGGAAGGGCTGTAGCACTTTGGTTGTTGAGTGGCTGGAGAGGAGCTCAGTGAGCCAACAATGAAGTCATTCTATGAGTCAGGGTGCTAAAACAGTGTTAAATGAGACTATCATCACTTTCTTCAGAAATCAAGTGCAAAAAGTCTTATAGGCACAATCGTATTAAACATGCACAGTAAGAAGGATCCAAAATTTTCCATTAATGAATCAGCCATACAGTGAGAAAAATCAAAACATGTCAAGTATATGGATAACTATTTACTTATGTAAAACACATGCATATTTCATCTCTGGTGTAAGTCAATGGAAGTTATGGAGTAATTTTATTGAAGTCAATTCACTTACACCAGGGATGAATTTGGCTCATCATCTTTAATTCAATGGTACAGCTAGAAGTTACATCAGGCATTTCAGAGCTTCATATTTAGTAGCTAACTTCAGTTTAGCAGTACTTAAAAATGACCCACTATTCAAGAGAAGAAAATAAAATAAAAACCATGACAGGTGTTTATCTGCAGATGGGAGAAAAATCTGTTTTATACTGCTGGAAACTAATGAAAATGCTAGCATGAAAAACCTGTCAGGATGCATGATAGTCCAGTACAAAACAACAGAAGGCTACTGTTATCAGGTTTGTTTGGTAATCAGAAAGGTCAGTAATATGATTTATTAAAATATCAGCAAAAAGAAAAGGAGGACTTTTCCTAGTAGCTCACGAAAGCTTATGCTCAAATAAATTTGTTAGTCTCTAAGGTGCCACAAGTCGGCTGCTACTCTGAAACCGGTCATTAAAATATCTGGTGTCCAGTAGTGTTAATCAGTCTTTACAGTTTAAAAGATACCAAACGTATAATTTAATACAAGAATTTCCATAATCCTAAAGGCTGAGGTCCAGATTTTTATACCCTCACTTACACATAGAAATACCTTACTCCATGCATAGTCAGACTGAAATCAAGGTTAGGTGCTACTCAGTGCAAGAAAGCATATCAGAATCTGGGGAAGAGCAATAAGCAATCCCAAATTACTGCCTAGTCTTTTCACATATCTAAGACAAATTTGTTAATATGTACTTTACAGAAAGAGTTTGCATAAATAAAAGATGGCTACTAAAAAGCAATAAAGTTGAACACAGAAATCCTTCTAAAATAAAGTTAAACTACAGTTTAAACCGTACATAGTTAAAAATATGGTAGTTCGCTGATAAAGTTCTAACAAAATGAAGCACAATTCATTTTAAAATTTCTCTAGGAAAAAAAATCCAATCATCCAGCATGTAGGACAGCAAATAAGGCCAGATGTTTATGATACTATGACTGCGTCACACAGATGCTGGCTCTAATCCAAACACACAATTAGGACTGAGTGGTCCTACTGCTAAAACCATTTTTCTTAACTTCACAACAATTTATTGGGATGTGTTATACTGAGAGTTGATATATTTAATGTTGCAGATCTTGGATTACTGAGCAGCCTCTAAAATCTAAAAATATTCTACATAAGGTTTGGTCATTTAAAATATATTGTTATAGTTAAGCCAAACATATATAGCAGTAGAAATGGTTAAATGGTAACAGCTGCCAGGACAAGGAAAAATATCAGCAAATGCAATAAGCCACCATAACACTGATGATATCTTTATCTTGCCAATTTCAAAAAGAGCATCTCAAAATGCATACGTTGCAGTATTCTGCAACCAACAGCATTCTAGCTGATTAATCATTGACATCAGCAGAGAAACTCATATTCACTAGAAGCAATGTTCACCACTGCTAAGAACGGAGGAAAAACAATTACTTCATAAATCATTCTGAATACATTTTCCCCCTTTGAACGTACAGTCAGCATGTAGAACAAACTCCATCTAAGCTACAGATGTTTTCAATAGAGTACATTTCTACAAAGGCAGGTTTCCCCAGATAAACATCCACAAACATGATTACTGCAATCATGATTTCCGGGACTACTATACGGAGTCAACGTACTTACAGGATGAAATCAGCAGATAACTTCAGGTGAATAAATGCAGTCCTCCCAATGCAAGGATAAGTCTCTCTTTCCTACCAGACAGAAAAGCTAGCAAATAGCTAGCAAAAAAGCACGGAGATATTCAATTTTCTCTGTTTTATTTCTCGATACCCATGGGGTTCTCATTAATTAGTTATCAAGCAAAAGAAAAAAAAAGATAAAGTTCACAAGACAGCAGCTGGCATCACAGGAGCTCTCCATATCAGAATTTAAAAGAAATGTCAATTAGAGTGGCAGCAGCTACAGTCAATGCTAGTTGCTGATGCCTCGGCAGGAAGAGGATGCTGGGAGATTTTCCCAATCTGTACTGCAGCCTAATTCTAATCCATCACTGCCTAACTGCAAGGAGAAAATGGAAACAAGAGAAATACAAAAGGATTTACATTTAAAGGAGAAAAAAAAAGTTACCTCAGTGTCTCTCACTTGAACAACTAGGTACCTTAAAAAGTGACCTTAAAAAGCACATTAAAAAGGTTACCTTAAAAAAAAAACTGGACAAAAAGAAGTACACAAATGCAAAAGCAGTCTGCATTTACTTTTAGTGAAATGTACAAGACAGCTTGTAACAATTTACAGTTTGACTAACAGTAACAGGCTTCATATTTTATTTTTCCCTATTCTACATGGCCCTAAAACAAAAATCACTCTGAGGTTATAAACTGTTAAATAAAATATACAGTATATATTACTCTTTGCATTTTTCTCAAAAATCTGATGTGATGGTAACTCCTCACATGGCCAAAAACTAAGACAAAAACAAAACAAAAAACCAATAGCACACACAGAGACGGGTAAAATATACTAGATCAGACATAATTACTGACATCCTAACAAGATCAATGAAAGACAGTAGCAGTCAGCAGCAAGAAAGCCAGAAAAGAACAAAACAAAACAAAAAAAATGGCATCTCTTTGGGAGCTCATCTCAAGAGGCTGGTTCCCTGTCAGAGCAGACCAGTACCGGCTGTAAAAAACCCTCTGAAATCTCTACAGTTGGGTTGAATGTGGCTAATCCTGCACACACACTGAAGACCATTACTCGAGACAGGTGAATAACTTTGGAACTTTCTTCAAAAGAATCATTCTTAGGTGTGATGGAAGGCAAGGCAGGACCCTCCTCCAACCAAATTCCTGCCAATAAGGGAGAAAAGACTGCTTTCTTATGGAAAGGCTAAGTCCCAGAGACCAATTCACTTCTTAACTACTGCTCTTGCCAGATAGGGGCTTTGGTGCTCTCTTTCTTGCAAAGACTATTTCTTTGAAAAAGGAGAACGCGCCATAGAACTCTCCCCCCATGTAGTAATATGATTCTAACAGTGAAGGCAAAAAAATCTACCAGATTAACAATTCTCAGCAACTGTCTTCAAGGACAATGGCAGTTTAGAAAAAAAAAAAGTGTGGTCCAACTTTAGACAATACACTATTGAGGAAGGATTGGCCTCTGGGGTGTCCCCTTGCAGCCCAAAAATGGCACTACTCATCCTATCCTGGGTTTCTGAAGGCAACCTCCACCTCTAGCGAAGTCAGGTGCTGGAGAGCCTTAGCTTTCTGGCTAAGACACTCTCCAGTTCATTCCTTCCAGGGTATCAAAGTCCCAAAATGCAAGGAGAAAAAAAAAAAAAAAAAGAGGGTTGTCTGACAAGCCTTCAGCAGGACCTTGCCCTTTCCTTCAGGGCCTGTATTCAAATAAATGGTCAGTCAGTCAGTCTCCCTACGCTCAGTTTTTCCATCCACTGGGGAGGCCCACCAAGCTAACAAGCTGTCTCAGGTTCCTGGCTGCAACCACTTTTAGCTCTGTGAAAGAAGCCTGGAGGTCTCCTCTCTTTCTGGATCAGCCACCAGGCAATCTAGCTACTCTCTCTACTCCTGACATCTACTACAGATAAACTGGGGTGGGTTGACTGGGCCCACAAGCCCTTGTTATCCCACTCTTGCTCAGCAGGGGATTTGTCCAAGCCATCACACAACTCCCACTCAGGATCATGCCTGGGGTACTAGTCGATCAGCTCCCATCTCAGGAGGAAAAAAAACCAGGTACCACTGCATGAACCATGGGTTGGTGTCCTTCATGGTGCTGAGCCACTACAGGGCCTGATCCATGACCAGGGTGTAAACATTCTGAAGAAGGGAGTATCAGAGCACGTCTACAGCCATTTTGCCACCAAGCCTTTTTTCTAAACCAAATACACTATCTCTCAGGGGAACAGTTTTCAGCTAAGGTGGAAGACTGGGTGCTCCTTCCATTGACCAACTATGATGAGACAGCTCCCAATCAGAGTTTAGAGGCAGCAGTTTGGAGGATAAATCATAGAATCATAGAATCATAGAATATCAGGGTTGGAAGGGACCCCAGAAGGTCATCTAGTCCAACCCCCTGCTCAAAGCAGGACCAAGTCCCAGTTAAATCATCCCAGCCAGGGCTTTGTCAAGCCTGACCTTAAAAACCTCTAAGGAAGGAGATTCTACCACCTCCCTAGGTAACGCATTCCAGTGTTTCACCACCCTCTTAGTGAAAAAGTTTTTCCTAATATCCAATCTAAACCTCCCCCATTGCAACTTGAGACCATTACTCCTCGTTCTGTCATCTGCTACCATTGAGAACAGTCTAGAGCCATCCTCTTTGAAACCCCCTTTCAGGTAGTTGAAAGCAGCTATCAAATCCCCCCTCATTCTTCTCTTCTGCAGACTAAACAATCCCAGCTCCCTCAGCCTCTCCTCATAAGTCATGTGCTCTAGACCCCTAATCATTTTCGTTGCCCTTCGTTGTACTCTTTCCAATTTATCCACATCCTTCCTGTAGTGTGGGGCCCAAAACTGGACACAGTACTCCAGATGAGGCCTCACCAGTGTCGAATAGAGGGGAACGATCACGTCCCTCGATCTGCTCGCTATGCCCCTACTTATACATCCCAAAATGCCATTGGCCTTCTTGGCAACAAGGGCACACTGCTGACTCATATCCAGCTTCTCGTCCACTGTCACCCCTAGGTCCTTTTCCGCAGAACTGCTGCCGAGCCATTCGGTCCCTAGTCTGTAGCGGTGCATTGGATTCTTCCATCCTAAGTGCAGGACCCTGCACTTATCCTTATTGAACCTCATTAGATTTCTTTTGGCCCAATCCTCCAATTTGTCTAGGTCCTTCTGTATCCTATCCCTCCCCTCCAGCGTATCTACCACTCCTCCCAGTTTAGTATCATCCGCAAATTTGCTGAGAGTGCAATCCACACCATCCTCCAGATCATTTATGAAGATATTGAACAAAACGGGCCCCAGGACCGACCCCTGGGGCACTCCACTTGACACCGGCTGCCAACTAGACATGGAGCCATTGATCACTACCCGTTGAGCCCGACAATCTAGCCAGCTTTCTACCCACCTTATAGTGCATTCATCCAGCCCATACTTCCTTAACTTGCTGACAAGAATGCTGTGGGAGACCGTGTCAAAAGCTTTGCTAAAGTCAAGAAACAATACATCCACTGCTTTCCCTTCATCCACAGAACCAGTAATCTCATCATAAAAGGCGATTAGATTAGTCAGGCATGACCTTCCCTTGGTGAATCCATGCTGACTGTTCCTGATCACTTTCCTCTCCTCTAAGTGCTTCAGGATTGATTCTTTGAGGACCTGCTCCATGATTTTTCCAGGGACTGAGGTGAGGCTGACTGGCCTGTAGTTCCCAGGATCCTCCTTCTTCTCTTTTTTAAAGATGGGCACTACATTAGCCTTTTTCCAGTCATCCGGGACTTCCCCCGTTCGCCACGAGTTTTCAAAGATAATGGCCAAGGGCTCTGCAATCACAGCCGCCAATTCCTTCAGCACTCTCGGATGCAATTCGTCCGGCCCCATGGACTTGTGCACGTCCAGCTTTTCTAAATAGTCCCTAACCACCTCTATCTCTACAGAGGGCTGGCCATCTCTTCCCCATTTTGTGTTGCCCAGCACAGCAGTCTGGGAGCTGACCTTGTTAGTGAAAACAGAGGCAAAAAAAGCATTGAGTACATTAGCTTTTTCCACATCCTCTGTCACTAGCTTGCCTCCCTCATTCAGTAAGGGGCCCACACTTTCCTTGGCTTTCTTCTTGTTGCCAACATACCTGAAGAAACCCTTCTTGTTACTCTTGACATCTCTTGCTAGCTGCAGCTCCAGGTGCGATTTGGCCCTCCTGATATCTTTCCTACATGCCCGAGCAATATTTTTATACTCTTCCCTGGTCATATGTCCAACCTTCCACTTCTTGTAAGCTTCTTTTTTATGTTTAAGATCCGCTAGGATTTCACCATTAAGCCAAGCTGGTCGCCTGCCATATTTACTATTCTTTCGACTCATCGGGATGGTTTGTCCCTGTAACCTCAACAGGGATTCCTTGAAATACAGCCAGCTCTCCTGGACTCCCTTCCCTTTCATGTTAGTCCCCCAGGGGATCCTGGCCATCTGTTCCCTGAGGGAGTCAAAGTCTGCTTTCCTGAAGTCCAGGGTCCGTATCCTGCTGCTTACCTTTCTTCCCTGCGTCAGGATCCTGAACTCAACCAACTCATGGTCACTGCCTCCCAGATTCCCATCCACTTTTGCTTCCCCCACTAATTCTACCCGGTTTGTGAGCAGCAGGTCAAGAAAAGCGCTCCCCCTAGTTGGCTCCCCTAGCACTTGCACCAGGAAATTGTCCCCTACGCTTTCCAAAAACTTCCTGGATTGTCTATGCACCGCTGTATTGCTCTCCCAGCAGATATCAGGAAAATTAAAGTCACCCATGAGAATCAGGGCATGCGATCTAGTAGCTTCCGTGAGTTGCCGGAAGAAAGCCTCATCCACCTCAAACAGCCTGGCTGTTTGAAAATAGCCAGAGCCTCGCGAACCAGCTGAGCGGCAGCGAACCAGCGGAGCAGCGGGGACAGCAGAGCAGCTCACAGCAGGAGTTTGCCTGGGACTGGTAAGTATCCGAGTGTGTGTGTTTGCTTGCTGAGGAAGTATCCGAGCGTGTGTTTGCTGGGAGGGCAGGGAGAGAGCCTGAGTGAGTGTCTGATTGGCTGCTAGCCTGCAGGGGGCGGGCATTAGGGTGTCTGTGTGTTTGCGTCAGGGAAGCCTGGCTGTTTAAAAATAGCCAGAGCCTCGCGAACCAGCTGAGCAGCGGGGACAGCAGAGCAGCTCACAGCAGGAGTTTGCCTGGGAGTTCGCCTGGAGTGAGCCCAGTGAGGCTTACATCTTGCCAACGTCTCTGAGGAAGCTCATAGTAGGTAGGTGATATGGAAGGGGGGGGTTCAGCTATTGTGACCTGCACTGGATGTGCCATGTTTGTCTTTCTTCCACAGGACAGAAGCGACTTTGTCTGTACAAAGTGCAAGCTGGTCTCCATATTGGAAGAGAAGATTGAAGGTCTGGAGCAACAGGTAACGACCCTGCGTTGTATACGAGAGACTGAGGATTTTCTGGACCAAACTCAGGATAGCCTTCTAGGGGCACAAAGCTCTAAAGATATAGAGCAGGTTGCACAGAGGAGCCAAGAGGCCAGTGAAGAAGCTTGGCAACATGTGACCTCCAGAAGAGGTAAGCGGAATGTCCGGGTTCCAGTAACACAGACACAGGTAACTAACCGCTTTCATGTTCTCTCCACAGGTACCATTGCGGAGAGTGGACCAGATGATATGTCTGGGGGGAGAAAGCAGAAGGAGACCCCGCTGGTTGGGAGGCATGAGATGCGATGTCCTGAGGTTGGGGGTTCCACGACCACCACTCCCAAGAGGAGAAGGCGGGTGGTGGTGGTCGGGGACTCTCTCCTCCGGGGGACTGAGTCATCTATCTGCCGCCCTGACCGGGAAACCGAGAAGTCTGCTGCTTGCCAGGGGCTAAGATTCGTGATGTGACGGAGAGACTGCCGAGACTCATCAAGCCCTCGGATCGCTACCCCTTCCTGCTTCTCCACGTGGGCACCAATGATACTGCCAAGAATGACCTTGAGCAGATCACTGCGGACTACGTGGCTCTGGGAAGAAGGATAAAGGAGTTGGAGGCGCAAGTGGTGTTCTCGTCCATCCTCCCCGTGGAAGGAAAAGGCCTGGGTAGGGACCGTCGAATCGTGGAGGTCAACGAATGGCTACGCAGGTGGTGTCGGAGAGAAGGCTTTGGATTCTTTGACCATGGGATGGTGTTCCATGAAGGAGGAGTGCTGGGCAGAGACGGGCTCCATCTTACGAAGAGAGGGAAGAACATCTTTGCCAGCAGGCTGGCTAACCTAGTGAGGAGGGCTTTAAACTAGGTTCACCGGGGGAAGGAGACCAAAGCCCTGAGGTAAGTGGGAAAGCGGGATACCGGGAGGAAGCACAGGCAGGAATGTCTGTGAGGGGAGGGCTCCTGCCTCATACTGGGAATGAGGGGCGATCAACAGGTTATCTCAAGTGCTTATATACAAATGCACAAAGCCTTGGAAACAAGCAGGGAGAACTGGAGGTCCTGGTGATGTCAAGGAATTATGACGTGATTGGAATAACAGAGACTTGGTGGGATAACTCACATGACTGGAGTACAGTCATGGATGGTTATAAACTGTTCAGGAAGGACAGGCAGGGCAGAAAAGGTGGGGGAGTAGCACTGTATGTAAGGGAGCAGTATGACTGTTCAGAGCTCCGGTACGAAACTGTGGAAAAACCTGAGTGTCTCTGGATTAAGTTTAGAAGTGTGTGCAACAAGAGTGATGTCATGGTGGGAGTCTGCTATAGACCACCGGACCAGGGGGATGAGGTGGATGAGGCTTTCTTCCGGCAACTCACGGAAGCTACTAGATCGCATGCCCTGATTCTCATGGGTAAATTCCTTGGTGAAGTATGGGCTGTACAGAATAGGTTCCCCACATAGTTGGGACTTAAGAGTCTGGAAGGATTTTTCACAGGCCCTCATCCAGTGAGCCTTTCTAGAGCTGCTGTCCTTAAGCAGATCCAGGAGTGGCTGGAATGAAAGATAACCATGGTACAAATCTACAATAGTATTCTGCCAGCCCCAGGAATGTTGTACCTGTTTCTTCAAGGTTGGGGCAAGGCAGGCTGTCAAGGCTTGGACCTTATCCACAAGTGATCAAAACTTGGCCTTTCACCAACACAGGCACCTCATCCCATGCTTGCTTAAGCAGCACTTTGTAGGGATTGCTGTTAATCCAGTATCTTCTAAGCACTGGAGGATGCCAGCTACCTGTTTCAGGTGGTCCTACCAACCCCAATCATAAATAACTGTATCATCCAGGGAGGCCATGGCATAGTGGCCCAGGGGCTGGAGGACCCAGCCCATCAGCCATTGAAAAGTCACAGAGGGCCCATGAAAACAGCATGGTTCAGCACTGATACAGTCTGTAGGGAGTGGCAAAAGCTGTTTTTTTCCACTGGGTCTCCAATGTGATTGCCAATATCCCTTTGTAAGATCCAGCATGAGATGGTCCCCAACAGATACAGATCTTGTAGAGGGGGTTCTGGATACCTGCAGCCCTAGCTCTGGTTCTGGAGAATATGCAGCAATGAACAAAACCTCTGGTGACTTCTATGGCTTTAAGAAATTAACATGATACATTTGTTTTTTTTTTCTTGGTACATTGCCTAATCTTGTAATTTACCAGTCCTACTTGGTATGTAATTTCATAGGGCTCACTGTCAGACCAAAAGTTTGGACTCCATTTGAGGGAGTAATATGAGCACCTGATCTGCAGGGTTAAACACTCAGCAGTGGGCCCCTTTGCTATATGCATGCTGCTGGGCCCACTGGGCATTAAGAAGATTTTTCCCTTATGCATGTGCCTGAGGCTTCGAGCCTTTCTTTAAGGGCAGGCACATGCTGTACAACGTTTTAGTCTCAGAGACCCTATAAGTAGTAATAGTAGTAGCAGTAGTAGTTTTGTAGTACCTAGGAGCCCCAATCAAGAACCAGGACCCCATGTACTAGGAGCTGTACAAATACAGAACAAAAAAAGAGTCCCTTTTCTTTCCACATCCCCTGCACTAGGATTAAAATCTCCCCCCCAGTTGCTTCAAGAGTTCAAAAGGGGAGAGTGGATGACTGGGATACCTCCTACACCGCAAATGGCCAGTGTGTGGTTTGTCTACCACATCACAACTACAGACCAGTATTTCCCAAAAGCGTGAAGAGTGCCCAAATGGTAGGACACAAAGTACAAGCCAAGGGACATGGACAGATCTCCAAATCTTTCCCCCTAGTCTCAGCTTTCATTTTTTAAAGAGATTGACTGTAACTGTTATGGCTGCAAAGAAAACTTCAAAACATAAAGTGAGGGCATGGCTACACTAGAGCTCTCTAAGGCTATGTCTGTACTATGGACCTTACAGCAGCACAGCTGTACTACTGCAGGTCTCCTGTGTAGAGCTCTCCCGCTGGCATAATTAAACCACCCCTAACGAGTGGTGGTAGCTATGTTGGCAGGACAGCGTCTCCATCCAACATAGCACTGTCCACCCGAGCGCTTTTATCAGTGAAACTTTTGTCAGTCAGGCATGTGTTTTTTTTCACAGCCCTGACTGACAAAAGTTTCACCGACAAAAGTGCTAGTGTAGACAGAGCCTACAGCAGTCACTCTAAGATGATGGGAGAGATGGGACATAACACTGTCCATACCAGCACTTACGTCGGTGTGACTTTTGTTACTCTGGGGGGATTGTTTATTCACACCTGAGCAACATAAATTATGCAGACAAACTGCAGTGTAGACATAGTCTAAGTATCACCAATGCTCTTTGAATTTGCAGAGTCAGCTAGACACTATAGCTCTGAGGTGTGAACTTCCTCATTCATTTCAGTGGGTGCTAACTTTAATGCCAATGACAATATTTTAAAAGTAAATAATTATTTTGCTGTTCAAAACACATAAGAAGAGAGAGAACATAGCTATAAAGGTCTACACAAACATTTCCCGAAGTGGTGGAGGGCTCATTGGAAAAAGTCAGAGGCCAGGTAGAGCAGTGTGTAAAATGTATAAATTAAGGCACGTAAGCCTTCAACATATGGCAGGGCTACGCAGAGAAGGGGGAATGAGCAACTGGTTTCATCTTCCTGAAGAGGGCACTCAGCTTTTAAAAATTTGGGGAAAGCATCTATAGACAATCTCGGGAATATTTCCTTACAATAGTTGCCTAATCTTGCCTTCAAGAGCCAAGTCAACTACTTACTAAAAGCCGTCAATAATTTGCTATTTTAAAATCAAGATTGGACTTTTTTTAAAAAGTTAATTTTGCTCTGGTTCAAAAGGAATTATTTTGGGCTAGTTCTATGGCCTGTGTTATACAGGAGGTCAGACTAGTTGATCAAAATGGTTTCTCTTGCCTTAGCAGCTAGAAGTCAGTCAACTGACTTGATTCTACAATCCTTATATTTGAAAATGTAGAAAAACATCCAAAAATATTTAATAAATTTCAATTGGTATTCTATTGTTTAAAAGTGCAATTAATCACAATTAATTTTTTGAGTTAATCGCATGAGTTAACTGCAATTAATCAACAGCCCTAAATATTATGTATCATTTTTCCCAAAACAGTCTCCAGACCCAAACTGGGACACTTCACCATTTCCCTGACTAACTGGTTCCTCAGACTGACCGATTGCAGGGCCATTCAGCATCTAGTCCAGTGGTTCTCAAACTTTTGTACTGGTGACCCCTTTCACATAGCAAGCCTCTGAGTGCGACACACCCTAATAAATATATAAAAAAGTGTTAATTGAACACCATTATAAATGCTGGGGGTAAAGTGGGGTTTGGGGTGGAGGCTGACAGCTCGCGACCCCCCAGGTAATAACCTCACGACCCCCAGAGGGATCCCGACCCCAGTTTGAGAACCCCTGATTAGTCCCTGTGCAAATGCATTGATGCACTGTTTGGAAGTGATAAGAGAAGCTTCTTTAGATGGCAAATGGTGATCTGACTCACTGCAGTACACAATGCAGCCATCTGCTGTCAGCTGCTTTACACTACAATCCAGGGTCTCCAGCCAACCACAGCCCTGCTTGCTAGCTCAGATTTGATTCTTCTCCAGTCAAGAAACCAGCAAACGAAGCACGGGACCACTATGAGAGGACACAGACAGGTGAAGCCTCCTGAGCTCAGGATGGACCTGCAACAGGCAGCGGGTAATGAGGAAGTTTTGTTGAGTAACTGAGTCTGCTCCACTCCAAAAACCAGCAGCAACTTGCCAACCTTCCATGCTTCTTCTCTGGCCAGAAGCCCAACCTGCCACTCCAATCCAATCTCAAGTCAGAAAAGAAACTCCCTCAGACATGGAATCTTGGTGGTGAGAAGCCAGAAATGCAAGATGGAATTGCTGGGTAAAACCGAGACTGGAAGTCTGGCAAGAGCAGCTGAGGAAAACAAGAGACAAGAATGATTTGCGAAGGAGTAATCTAATGTTTTGGGGAAGGGGAGAAACTAAGGGCTTGTCTACACTTACAATGATGCAGCTGCACCGCTGTAGTGCTCTAGTGAAGACACTATCTATGCTGATAGGAAGGTTTCTTCCGGGAGAGGCAGTAGCTATGTCAACAGAAGCCCTCCCGTTGATATAGCGCTGTCTACACCTGGAATTAGATCGCTATAACTCCATCGGGTGTGGAGTGACGTAGTTATACGGATATAAATTCCTAGTATAGACTAAATCTGACTCTATTTTAGGAGAAATAGGGGGCAGAGAACTTGGTTCATAAAGCTATTCCTAAAGAGCTTTTTATTAACCTTTAGATCCCTCCATATTGCAGCAATTGGCAGGTGTTTAAAAAATAATAGTAAGGGAGGTATGCCTCCAGAACCTTCTTACAAAGGCCTTATTCATACACTCTGCAAACACATCTGGACCACCTACCCTTGACTCATTTTCCATCTCTTCCCCAATTACTAAAAATTACTCCATTCTGAGATCGTTCCCATGAAATGCTGAGGATTTCCTGCAAAATAATTAATTATCAGAACTTTGATTTGATTGGAAATTGTACTCAATTATGAGGAAACATGATTTCCCTCCAAAAAGAAAGGAATGTCACCAGGACAAAGAAGAATTAAATCCTCTTAATCTTCCTCTTCTGTGGTACTTTTAATGCTGCACAAATAGATTTTTATATTTTTTTGCCAAGATCAACAGTGAAATTGTTGACAATTTAAATGTTAATACTGGCTATTTTTAGATTTTAGAGGTAACACCATAACAAGATAAGGAACATTCAATTTACTGAGGTGTGACATCCTCTTTCAGTGTGCCTCCAGATTCTAGAAGTTTAACTCTGCATTGGTTTGTCCTTTTCATAATTAAAATTCCAGTCTCTGCCCCAAGAAGACAAGACAGGCCTAGCTAAAATCCAGAGGTAACAAAACATCCATCAGCTCTTTCTCCTATTTGGTACTCCAGAGCAGATGGGGAGGAATGAGTTCAAGAGGAGTAACTTAGGAGAAGTGAAAGGGCAGGTAAAGGAGAGCCTACCCAAACACCTTCTGCTCCCTATAGGTCTCCCAGTCTGCTGAATCTTTCCTGAAATAAAAAAAATCTTTTATAGCCTATTTCACGTAGGTCAAATTATTGCTCCCCATTCACCCCTCTGGACTACTCACAGAATTCAGAAGTTTGAAGTGGTAAGGTCCATACCAGACATGCTGGGCTGAACATATGCCCAAAGGACCTAGCATCCTCCTTCAGAGAAATTTAAGATGGGAAAAAAAGGAAATAAAAGTTAAAGGAAAAATTGAAACACCAAGAGAAACGGAAAGAGGGTAGGAGAAATGAAAACAGGGAAGAAAAGAAAACTCAGGAGACATAGCAAGTAAAGATATCTGCTTAGAAAGTTCAGTGTCAAAATATTACAATGAAACATACACTAATGTTTGATTTAAAATTCAGAGGATAAAATAGTGAAAGGAGAAGCTAGAGACATCTAGTTTTGGAATGGAGATAAGCACAGGAGCTCCATAATCTTAGGCACAAGCGAAGGGGCACCAGCTTTGATATTTTTAAAATTTAACCATCTAGTAGTGGTATTTGGCATGCTTGATGTACATCTCTGATGGAAGTTAAATGTAGTTGGTGCTTTGGGGCACATTTTTTTTTTTTTAAAAGAGAGACAGACCAATCTTGGTTTCAGAGTAGCAGCCATGTTAGTCTGTATTCGCAAAAAGAAAAGGAGTACTTGTGGCACCTTAGAGACTAACAAATTTATTAGAGCATAAGCTTTCGTGAGCTACAGCTCACAATCTTGTTACTCTCAAGTAAAAGTTAAATGGAAGACAAGTTAATACTTGCATGAGTATCTAAACCTCTCTCCTCAAAGATCTTCATCTTCTAACATTCAGGAAATTGCATGGGGTATTTTGATATTTTCCAGGGAAGATCCTCCAGGCATATATAGTTTTTACTCCAAAACAGACTCTTCATATTGATCAAGTTTAAATAAAACCTGTTATGTAAAAGGTGCTCCCCATTGCAAAGGATGAACAAAGCTCCTTGTTTGCACATGCACAAGTACTTTGTTATGACTGATTGTGAGCATGCCTCAATGCATGCAGTCCTTTCAGATGCATTTCTTCTCTTGAGGTATGTCTATATTACACGCCGGATCAGCAGGCAGCAATCGATCCAGTGAGGTTTGATTTATCGCATCTCCCATCAACTCCTGTACTCCACCGCCGTGAGAGGTGCAGGCAGAGTCGATGGGGGAGCAGCAGCAGTCGACTCACTGTAGTGAAGACACAGCGGTGAGTAGGTCTAAGTACGTCGACTTCAACTACGTAGCTGAAGTTGCGTTACTTAGATCGATCCCCCACCCTACTGCAGACCAGGCCTTGAACTGGTTTCTTCCCCTTGTGGCAGCCTGACCACAAAATGGTACTATGCTGAATAAAAACATAGACCCTATCAAAGTTTGGATTGTGAACTCCGGGATTATAAAACTTTGTTCTGTGTTTCTGCACATCTCACCGTTATTTTACAGAAGCCCCCCCTCCCCCCCCCACACACACAATTTTTAAATAGGTACCTATTTTAGGGGCAAGTTTATAGCCAAGATATAGGAAAATTTTATGGCTGTCAAGCGATTAAAAAAATTAAGCATGATTAATCGCACTGTTAAACAATAGAATACCATTTATTTAAATATTTTTGGATATTTTCTTCATTTTCAAATATATTGATTTCATTTACAACACAAAATACAACGTGTAAAGTGCTCAATTTATATTTATTTTTGATTACAAGTATTTGCATTGTAAAAACCAAAAGAAATAGTATTTTTCAATTCACCTCATACAAGTACTGTAGTGCAATCTCTTTGTTGTGAAAGTGCAATTTACAAATGTCGAATTTTTTTTGTTACATAACTGCACTCAAAAACAAAACAATGTAAAACTTCAGAGCCTACAAGGCTACTCAGTCCTACTTCAGCCAAACAAGCTTGTTTACATTTGCAGGAGATAATGCTGCCCGCTTCCTGTTTACAATGTCACCTGAAAGCGAGAACAGGCGTCCACATGGCATTGTTGTAGCCAGCTTCGCAAGATATTTACATGCCAGATGCGCTAAAGATTCATGTATCCTTCATTCTTCAACTACCGTTCCAGGGGACAAATGTCCATGCTGATGATGGGTTCTACTCAATAACAATCCAAAGCAACTTTATTTTTTGGTGGTTTGGATTCTGTAGTTTCCACATCAGTGTTGCTTTTAAGACTTCTGAGAGCATGCTCCACATCTCATGCCTCTCAGATTTTGGAAGGTACTTCAGATTCTTAAACCTTGGGTTGAGTGCTGTAGCCATCTTTAGAAATCTCACATTGGTACCTTTGTGTTTTGTCAAATCTGCAGTGAGAGTGTTCTTAAAATGAACAACATGTGCTGATTTATCATCCAAGACTGCTATAATATGAAATATGTGGCAGAATGCGGGTAAAACAGAGCAGGGGACATACAATTCTCCCCTAAGGATTTCAATCACAAATTTAATTAACGCATTTTTTTTAAACGAGCATCAGCAGATTGGAAGCATGTCCTCTGGAATGATGGCAGAAGCACGAAGGGGCATGTGCATGTTTAGCATATCTGGCATGTAAATACCTTTCAATACCAGCTAGAAAAGTGTCATGCAAATGCCTGTTCTCACTTTCTGGTGACATTATAATTAAGAAGAGGGCAGTATTATCTCTGTAAATGTAAACTTGTTTGTCTTAGTTGGCTGAACAAGTAGGACTGAGTGGCCTTGTAGGCTCTGAAGTTGTACATAGTTTTGTTTTTGAGCGCAGTTATGTAACAAAAAAAATTCTACATTTGTAAATTGCACTTTCACGACAAAGATTGCACTACAATATTTGTATGAGATGAATTGAAATATACTATTTATTTTGTTTATAATTTATATGCAAATATTTAAATTAAAAATAGTATACACTTTGATTTCAGTTACAATACAATATATACGAAAATGTGGAAAAACATCCAAAATATTTAATAAATTTCAATTGGTATTCTATTGTTAACAGTGCAATTAAAACCGCAATTATCACGATTAATTTTTTTCAGTTAATTGCTTGTGTTAACTGCGATTAATCGACAGCCCTAAAAATTTATCTTCTTAGTAGATGAAGCAACAAGCATATATCTTTTGTCAGGTTTCAGAGTAGCAGCCGTGTTAGTCTGTATTCACAAAAAGAAAAGGAGTACTTGTGGCACCTTAGAGACTAGCAAATTTATTAGAGCATAAGCTTTCGTGAGCTACAGCTACTTCATCGGATGCATTTGGTGGAAAAAAAACAGAGGGGAGATTAATATACACACACAGAGAACATGAAACAATGAGTTTATCATACACACTGTAAGGAGAGTGATCACTTAAAGATAAGCCATCACCAGCAGCGGGGGGAGGGGCGGAGGAGGAAAACCTTTCATGGTGACAAGCAAGGTAGGCTATTTCCAGCAGTAAACAAGAATATCGGAGGAACAGTGGGGAGTGGGGTGCGGTGGGGGGGAGAAATAACATGGAGAAATAGTTTTACTTTGTGTAATGACTCATCCATTCCCAGTCTCTATTCAAGCCTAAGTTAATTGTATCCAGTTTGCAAATTAATTCCAATTCAGCAGTCTCTCGTTGGAGTCTGTTTTTGAAGTTTTTTTTGTTGAAGTATTGCCGCTTTTAGGTCTGTAATCGAGTGACCAGAGAGATTGAAGTCTTCTCCAACTGGTTTTTGAAAGTTATAATTCTTGACGTCTGATTTGTGTCCATTCATTCTTTTACGTAGAGACTGTCCAGTTTGACCAATGTACATGGCGGAGAGGCATTGCTGGCACATGATGGCATATATCACATTGGTAGATGCGCAGGTGAACGAGCCTCTGATAGTGTGGCTGATGTGATTAGGCCCTATGATGGTGTCCCCTGAATAGATATGTGGACAGAGTTGGCAACGGGCTTTGTTGCAAGGATAGGTTCCCGGGTTAGTGGTTCTGTTGTGTGGTGTGTGGTTGCTACCACTGACTTCCTGAGGCAACTACAGTCCATTGGTGATCTTCCTAAAAACACCATCCTAGCCACTATGGATGTAGAAGCCCTCTACACCAACATTCCACACAAAGATGGACTACAAGCCGTCAGAAACAGTATCCCTGATAATGTCACGGCTAACCTGGTGGCTGAACTTTGACTTTGTCCTCACCCATAACTATTTCACATTTGGGGACAATGTATACCTTCAAATCAGCGGCACTGCGATGGGTACCCACATGGCCCCACAGCATGCCAACATTTTTATGGCTGACTTAGAACAACGCTTCCTCAGCTCTCGTCTCCTAATGCCCCTACTCTACTTGCGCTACATTGATGACATCTTCATCATCTGGACCCATGGAAAAGCAGCCCTTGAGAAATTCCACCATGATTTCAACAATTTCCATCCCACCATCAACCTCAGCCTGGACCAGTCCACACAAGAGATCCACTTCCTGGACACTACGGTGCTAATAAGCGATGGTCACATGACCACCACCCTATATCGGAAACCTACTGACCGCTATTCCTACCTACATGCCTCTAGCTTTCATCCAGATCATACCACACGATCCATTGTCTACAGCCAAGCTCTACGATATAACCGCATTTGCTCCAACTCCTCAGACAGAGACATACACCTACAAGATCTCTATCATGCATTCCTACAACTACAATACCCACCTGCTGAAGTGAAGAAACAGATTGACAGAGCCACAAGAGTACCCAGAAGTTACCTACTACAGGACAGGCCCAACAAAGAAAATAACAGAACGCCACTAGCCATCACCTTCAGCCCCCAATTAAAACCTCTCCAACGCATCATCAAGGATCTACAACCTATCCTGAAGGACGACCCATCACTCTCACAGATCTTGAGAGACAGGCCAGTCCTTGCTTACAGACAGCCCCCCAACCTGAAGCAAATACTCACCAGCAACCACACACCACACAACAGAACCACTAACCCAGGAACCTATCCTTGCAACAAAGCCCGTTGCCAACTCTGTCCACATATCTATTCAGGGGACACCATCATAGGGCCTAATCACATCAGCCACACTATCAGAGGCTTGTTCACCTACGCATCTACCAATGTGATATATGCCATCATGTGCCAGCAATGCCCCTCTGCCATGTACATTGGCCAAACTGGACAGTCTCTACGTAAAAGAATGAATGGACACAAATCAGACGTCAAGAATTATAACATTCAAAAACCAGTTGGAGAACACTTCAATCTCTCTGGTCACTCGATCACAGACCTAAGAGTGGCTATCCTTCAACAAAAAAGCTTCAAAAACAGACTCCAATGAGAGACTGCTGAATTGGAATTAATTTGCAAACTGGATACAATTAACTTAGGCTTGAATAGAGACTGGGAATGGATGAGTCATTACACAAAGTAAAACTATTTCCCCATGAAGAAAAGGAGTACTTGTGGCACCTTAGAGACTAAAATTTATTAGAGCATAAGCTTTCGTGAGCTACAGCTCACTTCACGAAAGCTTATGCTCTAATAAATTTGTTAGTCTCTAAGGTGCCACAAGTACTCCTTTTCTTTTTGTGAATACAGACTAACACGGCTGCTACTCTGAAATATTTCCCCATGTTATTTCTCCCCCCATCCCACCCCCCACTGTTCCTCAGATATTCTTGTTAACTGCTGGAAATAGCCTACCTTGCTTGTCACCATGAAAGGTTTTTTTCCTCCCCCCCCCCCCCCCCCCCCCGCTGCTGGTGAGGGCTTATCTTAAGTGATCACTCTCCTTACAGTGTGTATGATAAACCCATTGTTTCATGTTCTGTGTGTGTGTATATCAATCTCCCCTCTATTTTTTCCACCAAATGCATCCGATGAAGTGAGCTGTAGCTCACGAAAGCTTATGCTCTAATAAATTTGTTAGTCTCTAAGGTGCCACAAATACTCCTTGTCTTTTTGCATATCTTTTGTGCAATTGTTCTTTAAAAAAAAATGCAGAAAGCTCAAATGGTATAACTTCAGACATAAATAAGGTCAGCTTAAATTGCTTATTTTTCAAATTGTTTAACTTGGTTCCTCTTTTTGGATTTTAGGAGCCAAACATGGTTTCTCTGAATTGGACAAAAGGCCAAGCCAGCTGTCATTTTCTAATGTGCCTATTTAGTTAGATATCACTTCTTTTTAAAACTTTACTTATAAACTTGACTTTCATGGACTTGTAATGTTTTAAAATGTCTCTTTAATGATTGATTTTCTACTTGACCATGAACAGTCCAGGTACCAAACATAAGAAAAAGCTTAAACTGCTTACAGGTATGCTCGACTATCTACTTTTGCAGCACCCCCGGGATTGAGGATTCCCCCTCCCAGCAGGCATGGACTTTCCTAAGCATCTTAGACAAGACCTGTATTTAGGGTCTTCCCCGCCCCCCCCTCATCTCCAGCTGCTTCCCAGTGCTTTATCCACTGACAGATAAACACAAGTGCATGTATAACTGAAACATTAACCACACTTCTGAGATTACAAGGATAACCTAACTTCTTTAAACACTTCTGGCCTTTAATCTATTACCCCAGTAATACCATGTAGAGCAGCTTTGGTAGGATCATGGATTAGTAACATCCAGCTTTGGGTGGGGAAAGGAGAGACAAAAGAGGGGCAATAACTGATACCAGTAAATTATGTTTCTCCCTACTGGCACCTCTAAAATTAAGAGCCACTGACTAATTTAAGAATTCTTTTCAAAATCCTTTACTAAAATTTATATCATTTTAAGTCTTCCTTCCCACTTTTTCCTTTCTGATCATTGTTTCAGATAATTTAAAAACTAAACCACCCTACATTTTTGACATTCAACTATGCCACAACCCAGTGTTTCATATCACAAATTGCTATAGAAAACTAATGATTAGGGAACTTTCTCTAATGGCACGGCTTATTTCTAAGAGGTTGGATTCTAGACATGCATGCTACTGTACTTCTTCCCAAAGATAATCTAAAGGTAATCTACAGGGTATTTTTATGGCCATACATTTAGGTGAAACTGAGGGAATGGTACATAGGATGAGAGACAGACAATATTACTATAATTAAAGAGAATTCTGTACAAGCTCCTAAAGGCGAAGGACTGGGGGTGAGGGTGGAAGGGGGAAGCAAGGCCAGCTGTATGTGCTAGTCTATATCAGGCTTTGGCATAAATTTGGGTGGGACCATGAGATTTGACTTTTCCACAATTTTTAATTTAATCTAATTTTCATAATAATTAAAAAACAAGAGCTTCCAAGCTTCCAGAGAAAATTCATTTGAATCTGGGAGTAAAAGACATGGATCTCTAACTGCCCTAGAGAAAGGGGAAAAAAAGTTTGTCAATGATTCGAGAACTGTTCAGCTCAAGGAAAAGCTAAGAAGATGACAAAGCATATGAATGGGGGTCAAAACTGCATATGTTAAAAGGTTAATTTTACTAGATAATGAAAACATAGAAGATAGACTAGGTTTTCATAAAGTTATAAGAAAAGTGAAGCTTTCGGTCAAGAATCAGTAATATAGACATAAGGTAAATGTGTTGCATCTTTTTATTTCAGTCCTTTGTCTGAATTATGTCTATTTACGTTGAGATTTCTTTGAGATAGAGGACAATATTATGTTTGTACAGCATTCATTACGTTTTTGGAAAATATTAAGTGCAAAGATCTCAAATTGTCTATGGCTAAATGTACTGTGGAAAAAGACATTGGAAAACTGCACCGTAAGGGGCAGAGACTTAACTGGATGGAGTCACAAGCAGGGAGTTTTCTTCAGTGTGGAAAAGGGTTGGGAAGAAGTAATCTGTAATGTCCAGATCTCATGCTGAATTTAGCAACAGTCAGAGGCTTGAATTTTCAAAGAAAAAAAGGAAGATTAAACTCCAGTCACAAGTGAGTAACTGGTCATCTTTGCAGTTACACTCTTGGAACATGGTGACTCTTGATAGCTGTGTTTACAAGTGAAGTTGTGATTATTAGGATCACATACATGCCCCTTTTCAAATGTGAACATTTGGGTCCTCATGACTATATAAGGAAATGTGCCAGTCTTTCCACTCAAAGTAACAAGAAATGAGCTTGATGCAAGAGTCACTTAGAGAAATTCTATGACTTGAGTTATGCAGGAGGGTCAGACTATGATGATCATAATGGTCCCTTCTGATTTTAAAATATATCTAGAGAGCTGTATAATGACAGTCCCTTAAAATGCCTATGAAGGAGACATTTCGGGCATGCCATAAACACAGCTTTATGTCTGACTGACTAAACCTTTCACCCCTGTGATACTGAACATCTATAAAAGATCCTTATACAAGAATCTGGATACAGAATCTATCTAATCCATTTAGCCAATCTGAACAGAGATTGGCTTCCCCTTGGACTTGTCCTCAAACACCACAGCGAGCCCTGGAGATTTAGGGAAGGATTTTACCGTCTTAGATAACTTATCACCCATTTAGCATCTAACATATGCAACCTGGTTTCTCCTAGTAAGCTCTGACGTTTAGTGAATAATACCAGATAAAGAGGAACTAGTTTTGGAAACCATCCTGATAGAAGCTAGTGGTGTGGACACCAAGGCAGTTTATCCTAACAGAACACAGTATATGCAGGACAAATCACCAGGCCTGGATCTCACTCATTCTCTTCAGGCTTGTACACACGAGAAAGTTGCACCAGTATAATTTTAATCAGCTTTTAAACTGATCTAGTTAAACTGACTAAAACTGGGTGCAAAAGACTGCGTGGACACTTATTTTGATATGAGTGTCTTATAGAAGTTTAGTTAAACCTGTTCCTAACTGACTTAGGCCTGGTCTATACTAGGTGGGGGGATTGATCTAAGTTATGCAACTTCAGTTACATGAATAACATAGCTGAAGTCAATGTACTTAGACCTACTCACGCGGTATCTTCACTACTGCTGCTGCTCCCCCATCAACTCTGCCTGCGCCTCTCGCAGCGTTGGAGTACAGGAGTCAACAGGAGAACGCTCGGGGATCAATTTATCAAGTCTAGACTAGACGCGATAAATCAACCCCTGCTAAACTGATCGCTGCTCACGGATCCGGTGAGTAGTATAGACATACCCTGAAACTTTTTGATGTTGAGGAAGCTGCAGTAACATTGGTCTGAGCATCCTTCAGTCCTGCTTGAATCCCAAGAAACACAAGAGGCTGTGGATCTGGATGTGAACTGTAGTTAAATGGGACACCAGGTCTGAGGAATGACAGTGTGGATGATTGCTTAATTCTGTGCATGTCTATTCACTTAGAAGACAATGGTGGGGCCAGTCAGTAAGCTCAGTACAACAGTTACTCAAACTGCATTCTCCTAAGCTTAGTAATAGTAGCTCTTCCTCCTTGGTTCTGAGTAGTGCAGCCTTATCTACCACTCCTCCCCATTTTTGCTTTAGAAGGCATTATACTCTTCTCAGAGAGCTCAGACCCATGAAGGATGGGATCAGAGGCTCATCCTGTGAGCTCTCAGATTTGTGCATTGCCTAACAAAGTTGGCTTTAGGATTAAGGCACCTGCCCATTTCAGGTCTGATTCTCCTGAAACCATGGATACAAATTTCTATGATTGGTATCAGAATTTAAGAGCTTTGCTGTCTTAAGTCTCTTCTCCAGTATAAAGATGGCCTCTACGCTGCCCCAGTCCTCATCCCTTTCTGCGATGGGCTGTTCCTCCAGTATAACTTAGAGCAGCCTTAAGACTGGGCTAGGTCATGCTTCCTCCACCACTCCAGCTTCACCATCTACCCTAGTAGCAGGGCAGGAGGGTGGTATAGAGGCCATAACTCCAGTTCTTTAGCAGTGGAACTTCCACGTATAGTCCTCTCAGGGATGGCTATGCCAGAATCTGTTGACAGTACAGCTGCATAGTAATAGAGATCATCAAATGTGCTATTGCAACACTATTTAATACAGCACCAAGAAATGTTAACTCTTACGTAGTTCCCATATAGTTGGAGGGGAATTGATCACTTTACTTTATGTGCAATCTTGTGCCACTATTGCATGCAACTCCACTTCCATCAATGCCTGGAGAGGGTAAGTCTGCACACAGTCATGCATGGGTGGAACAATCCCTGCTCAAGGTCTTTTGCTTGGCCAAATATGATAAAGAAAGATAGGACCTGAAACTAATTTCCATCAAAAGACTACCTAATGGTAACTTTGCTACTGTTCATACTGCACCTCTTCATGAGATTCTCCAGAGCTGTCAGTATGGCACTGGACTACTTTGCCAACAAATATGAAAATTATAGAGGAGGAATGTAAGGAAACACCAAATGCTTTATACTCACACATACGCCAAGGCTGAGGCATTCTTTAAGAGCATCATTGGTTTTGGAAATATAAATGGTCACTGTACATGTGTACAAGTGAACAATAGCTGATTTTACCAAACACACAGAAACGTGTGGTGCATATTAGGCAACAATAATTTAGCACTCTGTATGACTATATTTAAAAATGGAAAATATAAATAGTAAAATTGTACTTACACTGGAATGCTTTCAAAGGCATCTTCGAAGTTTTCCTGCAAAAAAAAAATAAGCCAAGAATGACTTTTCAATAAATAGAAAGGGTGCGTGTGTTGTTTTTTGATGAAGTGATGCCAAAAAGCCACACAACTACAGAATCAGATTGATTTTATTCTACCACTACAGAAATAACTCACAATTGGGTATTTATTGGGTATCTACAACTTTAGCCTATTAACCAACACCCTACCATAGTTTATTGTCATTAGAATATGGAGTTGAACTAGTGAGACCTCCCATTTTCATCATATCCCACAAGCAGAGCTGTCCTTTCAGCTGAAGTTTATGGTCCAGTGGTCACCTTAGGCTCACACCTTCTATTATAAAAACTATACTTGGGATAAATAATATATTTAAAATAATAACTATAAAAGAGTGACTGGAAATACTTAATAGAAAATTGGAGCTAAAAGTGGCAACTGGATTCGTTAACTAGTGAAGAGGCAATTTAAAACTTGTACTCTCCCCATCAGTCTTTTCTCCATTCTTTCCCACAGTCACTTCCTCCTCCTCTTCCCCAGTCCTTTAAATCAAGCAATCATAGAAACGTAGGTCTGGAAAGGACCTCAGTAGGTCATCTAGTCTAATCCCTGCATTCAAGTCAGGACTACGTAATAATTAGACCATGACTGACAGGTGTTTGTCTAACCTGTTCTTAAAAACCTCCAATGATGGAGATCCCACAATCTCACTTGGCAAGTTGCTCTAGTGCTTAACGACCTTGACGGTTAGGAGCCTGCCTTAGCCCCGCTGCCACCCCAGAGCCACTCAAGGTAAGCGATGCCAGGATGGAGCCTGCACCCCGAACCCTTGCCCTGAGCCCCCTGCTGGACCCTGCACCCAACCCCCTGTCCTGAGCCCCCAACCCCTTGACCTGAACCCCACCCATACTCCGCACCCCTCCCTGCATCTCAACCCCCTGCCGAGCCCCCTCATACACAATGCACCCCTCCTGTGTCCCAACCCCTTGCCCTGAGCCCCTTCCTGCACACCGCACTCCCTCCCACACCCTACACTCCCTCCTGCACCCCAACCCCCTGACCCAGCCCTACATTCATGGCCCTGCATGCAATTTGCTCACCCAGATGTGGCCCTTGGGCCAAAAAGTTTGCCCACCCCTGGTCTAGGCTGTATTTCCCTAACTTGTTTATGAGAAGGTCATGCAAGACAGTATCAAAAGCCTTACTAAAGTCAAGATATACCACATCTACCTCTTCCCTACTATCCACAAGGCTCGTTATCCTGTCCAAAAAAAGCTCCTATTAGGTTGGTTTGATATGATTTGTTCTTGACAAATCCACGTTGACTGTTACTTATCACCTTATTATCTACTAGATGTCTGCAAATTGATTGCTTGATTATTTTTTCCATTATCTTTCTGGATACTGAAGTTAAGCTGACTGGTCTGTAATTCCCTGGGTTGTCATTATAGGATTGGCACTACTTCCCTCTTCCAGTCCTCTGGAATCCCTCCCATCTTCCATGCATTTTCAAAGATAATCACTAATGACTCACATCTCCTCAGTCAGCTCCTTGTGTATTCTAGGATGCATTTCATCAGGCCCTGCCAATTTGAAGACACCTAATTTGCCTGAGTAAGTTTTCACTTGTACTTTCTCTATTTTAGTCTCAGATCTTACCTCATTTTCACCTATGTTCACTATGTTGTATGTCCAATCTCTACTAAGCTTTTTGGTGAAAATTGAAACAAAAATGTCATCTATCACTTCTACTATTTGCACATTTTCTGCTACTGTCTTTCCCCCACCTCATTGAGAAATGGGACTACCCTGTCCTTGATCTTCCTCTTGCTTCTAATGTATTTGTAAAATGTCCTAGTCTCAAGTCAAGCTACCGATCCAGTAGCTTCCTACAGTCAAACCATTCTAAGCCAGTGGTGCAGATATGCTGAATGAGGAAGTATCCTTTTCCCTCTGAAGTGCCACTAGAAACATGTCATAAGGAAGCAGTTCAAAGATGGCGTAAGGGAAAAGACTGCCTGTTATAACTGTAGAAACAGCAATCAGAGGAAGCAGCCTGGGCAATACAGCAATTAAAGTCTTCCTTCATCATGGTTTCTGAGAAGCTGCCAATGCCAGCAGTCTGGCTGTAAATGGGTCATGACCCCTTAAGCTAGCAGCCCCATGAATGTCTCCATTGCACCCTTCCCAAAACACACTCATTGCCAGGGCATTAATGGAAGAGAAATAATACCCAACTTTTCACGCTGATCTAAGTGGACAAAAGCAAATTTGCCTCAGAGATGGCACAGTACCTATGAGAAATAAACTGTCAGATGAAAATAAACCAGCTACCCAAAGTTCAACCCAAAGTCAGATAGATGTAATAATGGTAAAAAAGAAGCGACTTGAGAAATGTGTTAAACACATGACTGCATGAGAATATCCACCCATCCAAGCTTCCCCACTTCCCAGTTGTCAAAGTAATGCAAAACCTTGGAATATTACTAGGGTTTTTTTTGTTTTTGGGTGGAGTATAGATAGAATTTTAGATGTGCATAAGCACATCATCATGTGACTGAAGTTATCATACAGTAACAATCCAGGAAGTTGGGCCTTTATTGTATGAACTTTTGATTTCTTAGTGAATGCTCATTAGAAATGTATCTGACAAGTAACTTCAAATGCTATAATAAATTGCTAAGTACTAATTTTAACTGCCACATGATAACTTTGATTTGCCTTTGAGTAACAAATTACACTAACGTCCTCCAGTGTGATGTTACACATGCAAATGCCCAAATGTGTTATTTTCCTTTAAGTAAAAAATATAAAAGTTATTTTCCATTCAGGAAAGACAAAATTTCAAAAAAGGAAACTAATTTTATCATTTGGTATCAGCAGAATCTGCTGCTCCAACAAGCTTCACATTACTGAGAGAGTTGGAACCAGTGAAACTATCCTTCAATCACTGGGAGTAAACTGATGAATGTAATTAAAATTGAGGTTTTATTGATGGACCATTTGGAATCTACTATTTTCTCAAAAAACAAGCTGGTTGCCATAATCCTGGAACTGGAGAAGCAGAGAAAGACCAGAACTTGGGCTGGAGAAAAAGACAAACAGCCAAGGACTTGGTCACAACAAGCCCCTAAAACAGAGATTGGGGCAAACTACGGCCCACATCCAGCCCACAGACCATCCTGACGGTCCTTGAGCTCCCGGCTGGGGAGGCTCTCTCCCAGCCCCTCTCCTGCTGTCCTTCCTCCCCCGCAGCCTCAGCTCGCTGTGCCACCAGCCCTCTGGGCGGCGGGGCTGCAAGCTCCTGCCACACAGCGTGGTTGGCTCCAGCCAGGCAGCGTGGCTGCCAGTCCTGCTGCTCTGAGTGGCATGGTAAGGGGGCGGGGAGCAGGGGGGTTGGATAAGGGGCAGAGGGTTCCAGAGGGTAGTCAGGGGACAGAGGTTCGGGGGGGGGGGGAGAAGTGGCCAGGGGATGGGTATTTAGTTGGATGGGGGGGTTCCAGGGGGGAAGTTGGGGACAAGGAGCAAGGGTGGTTGGAAGTGGGGGGGGGTCAGGCTGTTTGGGGAGCACAGCCTTCCCTATCTGGCCCTCCATACAAATTTCAGAACCCCGATATGGCCCTCAGGCCAAAAAGTTTGCCCACTCTGCCATAAAATAATATAGTTGAGCTGAGATGGGAGGCTGCTACACATGAAGCTAAACACATTAATATAAATCCTTTGATGTTGTCACCTGGGCCTCACTGAATTGCTCGGGGGGTGGGGGAGGGCTCTACTACTGAAGCTAAAAGTCCCCAGGCTTCCCTGAAGACCCTCTCCTTGTCAGACTGAGGTCAAGCTGGAGAAAGAAGAAAATGGCAAAATATCTTAAGAAAAGAGCCCTCTTTGAGAGCTTATTGAGGAAACCTCTGCTATAGTATAGAAATAAGCCTGGTGAGCAAGACTCATGCAGTTTACCAGGTGCCTGTAAGATGGTGCTGTCAGAAAGTCTGTACCAAGATGGGAAAGTCCAAAAGAGGAACCTCTTGCCTACTTCTAACACTTGTAAAAGACAGAAAAACCCAGCAGTCCCAACCCTGACAGACTAGCAGATTCCAATGATAGGTGAAATGAATTTTAAAGAAATTAGAATATCTTTGTCTAGCTCCTGCTTCTGTCTGGCTGCCACTGGGTTTTGCTCCATTCTGTTCATTCTGACTGAGGTAAGCACATGAATATGCATATGCATTTGCAAGATCAGGACCCAAAGTATAGTGCTATCATTTTTGCCCTCTGTCTACACTCATGGATAAATTGCACAATCAGGACCTTTCTGGAGAGATTATATAGCTCCATATAGCTGGTGTTCATAAGGAAGTTACATTCAAGAAGGTCAAAGTGACCTTTTGTACTATGATTGAAAAAGCATATTTTGTTTAACATTCTCAAGGTCTTTCTGATCACACTTTGTATATGAACATATTAGAGGGTTTTCAGTTTGACTCTTACCATCCTCAATTGATTGTTCTTTATGAACAGTCACAGAGCAAAGGAAATAAAAAACTTGTTCTTGTTTCTATTATTTAAAACTATAAGATAAGAATGAACAGCAGCCAAGGGAAACAAGATTGGAAAATATTACACATATACATGCTCCACATGTGGTAACAATATCAATGATAAATATAACTTAGGATATGCTTTTGGCCACCACTCATCAACTCTAATTCAAACAGGAATTATTTTAGGGAAGTCCTTCTGGCCTGTGTTCTGGCTCTGGAATCTATGGGACTACGTCCACTAACCCAGCTCCCCATCTACATGTAACATTCTAAACTTCAGAGTAACTCCAAAAAGCCTTCATTAAAAAAATAAAATAAAACCTGCCACAGAGTGTTCTCCTTTCCCACCATAATTATATTGTCTATGTACAAGGACAGGCAATATTCAGCCCAGAATCAGAAACAGGTTTAAGACAGATAATATCATGACCCTGCAGAGTTACAAATGGAAGCTTTATACAGTACTATTAAAACAAGTTGAGTCCCCAGATTGCCAATGAGACATACAGCTCTTCCTTCCAACCCATGTCAGAAGTTGTGAGAGAGAGAGAGAGAGATTTGACTCCATAAGTTGTAACATTTGATTGGCTACACAGGAAGAGGAAAAGCACCTGAATATTTTTTTAAAAAAATCTAATAGTATTTCTGTAATATATGTAGCATATTCCAACTGATAATTGATATTATGTGAAGTATAAATTTTATTGGCATTCATTTGGGGTGACAGAGCTCCTGAATGATGTGTGGCTATTACAAAATCATATTGATTAAAATGTTAAGCTACATTAACAGTGTTTCTACATACATATAGACATAGGACTTGCACTGTTTATTCACTAGTCAGAAGACCAGCATATGGCTAGAAGTGGAACTGAAAGGGTAAGAGCATTGTGTTTCCTCTGTGGGCACCAAGAGAGGAAAAGGGAGCGACTTCAAAAAGCCTTTTCACTGCTGCAGGTCAGTGTATACCAGGCCCATTCTATCCTCTGCACAAATGATCTCATTTCAATGAGATATCCCATGAACCACCAAAAATAGTGGGAGGTACGGGAGGTCCACAGCATGTGTGGGGGAGTTGGTTGGGTTTGATTTCTGATTTTAATTTCTGGATTTTTTGTTTGGTTTGTTTCATTTCATATGGGAGAAAGGAGACACACAAAAGGGATGCCAGGTCCTTCAGCTCCTAGGGACCCTGGCTGGTAGACCCTCTTTGTGAATTAGTAGTACACTGAGTCCAGCAGGGGATGTCCACCAAATATCTTTATTGCTGTTTATGCCTTACGTACATCAAAACATAGCAGCGTTTTATACTGCTTGGTTTATTCTCAGAGCTATCCCGCTGGTGAGCTAATTATCTGATTAACTCATCAGGCTCCCTATAAGTGCAAGTGATCCTTTCTACCCTTCCAAACCCAAACTACTTTAACTCCCTTCTACTCTAACTACACTCAGTGCCCTAGGTGTTTTAAGTGACATGGGTGCTGGCTTCCAAAAGACTCACATTATAGCGACTATCAGCACCCTTTCACAGTGTGGTTAGTTACTGCAATGTCACCCAGAAGCCCCCTCACACACACACACACACACACACACACACACACACACACACACACACACACACACACACACACACACACACACACACACACAGAAAGTGAAAAAGCAGTAAGGGTAGCAAAGTAGTTTTCTGCCCCAGCCCCAGACCATGACAGTAAACATACCTATCCCACACATTAAACTATCAGGAAAGAGAATGATAGTGGGGGTATCCAAAATAACTCTTTCCAGATCAGAGTTAGGGTTTCTTCACATCTCTGCCTGATTATATATCGTTTTTTTTAAAATGCTTTGAGGCACATTTATATTAAATCTTTCTTCAAGTAGTAAGTCAGTTATCATTTACCAGAAAACGAAGTCCTATTCAACAAGTGTTATATAAACAGATACAAGTCAATATGAAGCATTGAGGCAATCAGCAGATAATCATATTATAATTTTTGCTGACATCTTCACATTACATACAATTCAATGTGAAAGATAAAAGTTGAACAATCAGGTACATTGTTAAATAAAATCCATACATCCCCAAAATCATCCAGCTATTTTAAATGCATAGGGCAACACAATCATGAAATGTTATTATAAATACAAGTAAGTGCCATGTGAAACATAAGGTCTGAAAATGAGAATGCTCAGTACATGATTTTAGTTTATGTTGTGACCCACAGATTTTCATTGGTTCTTATTTGGAGAAGAGCTCAACTCAAGAAATTAAATTTAGAAAAGGATAGCTGTCATAAATATAAAGGGAATGACAGGTTTCAGAGTAGCAGCCGTGTTAGTCTGTATTCACAAAAAGAAAAGGAGTACTTGTGGCACCTTAGAGACTAACACATTTATTTAGCATAAGCTTTCGTGTGAGCTGTGAGCTCTAAGGTGCCACAAGTACTCCTTTTCTTTTTGCATAAAGGGAATGGTAACCAGCTTTCTGTATACAGTGCTATAAAATCTCTCCTGGCCAGAGGCAAAACCCTTTCACCTGTAAAGGGTTTAGAAGCTAAGGTAACCTCGCTGGCACCTGACCCAAAATGACCAAAGAGGGGACAAGATACTTTCAAATCTGGAGGGGAGGGACAAAGGGTTTTTGTCTGTCTGTGGGATACCTTTGTTGGGAACAGATCAAGGATACGAGTTCTCCAACTCCTGTAAAGTTAGTAAGTAATCTAGTTAGAAAATGCATTAGGTTTTCTTTGTTTAATGGCTTGTAAATTCGCTGTGCTGAAGGAAATGTGTATTCCTGTTTTTGTGTCTTTTTGTAACTTAAGGTTTTGCCTAGAGGGATTCTCTATGTTTTGAATCCAATTAGCCTGTAAAGTATTTACCATCCTGATTTTACAGAGGTGATTCTTTTACCTTTTCTTTAAGTGAAATTCTTCTTTAAAGAACCTGATTGATTTTTCATTGTTCTTAAGATCCAAGGGTTTGGGTCTGTGTTCACCTGTACCAATTGGTGAGGATATTACTATCAAGCCTTCCCCAGACAAGAGGGTGTAGGGCTTGGGGGAATATTTCGGGAGAATAGGACTCCAAGTGGTCCTTTCCCTGTTTTGTCTAAAACACTTGGTGGTGGCAGAGTTTTACCTAATCCAAGGACAAAGACTTTGTGCCTTGGGGAAGTTTTAACCTAAGGTGGCAGAAATAAGCTTAGAGGGTCTTTCATGCAAGTCCCCACATCTGTACCCTAGAGTTCAGAGTGGGGAAGGAACCTTGACAGAGTAAATAAAGGAGCCACTAAAGGGTATGGCAAAGACACTCATCTATGAATCCTTCCACAACAACAAAGTGGCACAAGACTTGATTAATTAAAGGTGTCTCAGGGATTTTTTTTTTTGCATACCAAGTGTGGTATGCAAATTATGTTTCCAACAGGTGATAGCAGTAAACAAATTATATTCTGAAGTTATAACATTTCATTTGGACACTGGAAGAAGAAATTTGTTGGAAGAGAAGGTGGATATAAAACAAAATTTTAGATGAGTTCACCAAACTGGTACAAGTGTAAATTACATCAGATACCATGACAGACAGTGTAAGAACATAAATAAAATAGATTAGAATCCCACTCTATCTTGGTAGTGAGTGAGAAATTTACACCAGAAAAAAAAAAGGGCAAGGAATGATACTGCTATTCACCCCCAGGATTTTCTGCCACTTTTGGGGCTGCACTAGCACCAGATTTCACTTCTGCTTTCAGGTCAACTGAAGTTGGCATAAAACCATGCTGAATAAGTTTTTAAAGTAGGCCGGCTAAGAAGGAGAAGTTTAATTACAAAGTGTCCATTAAAACATTAATCAAATCAAGAGGTAGAAGAGACCTATCCAAATCCAGCCAGTATGACAAGTATATTCTTCACTACTGTACATTTACTAGTATTTTGTTCAATACAGTTTTAGTGTATCAAACTTTCACTATTTGCCTTGGTTGTTACACAGGTTAAGAGCTGGTTTTAGGAAAGTTTCCTTTTTTAAAATTCCATCTCATATTTAAATTGTAAGCTCTTTGAGGCAGGGACCGTTTACTACTCCACATTTGTAGAGTGCCTAGCACAATGGGGCCTCATTCTTCACTGGCCCATCAGCAAAACAGTAGTAAACATGAATAATAATTATTATTCCTCATTATAACCCATTAACCTATATTTAAAAAGGTTTGTGTTTATATCTTTGAAACCCGTAGCTGATGTCTTCAACATAGTTTCTGCTTGGCTACAACATACATATTTAGCTCTTTTACCCTTTCCTCTTAAGTCAGATTTGTGGGATTTGTGCTACCAAGGATGTAGCATCCTAGATGTAGATCTCTAATAAAGTATTCTTTAAACCTGTCCTTGTTATTCTAGGAGCCTTTGACAAAATGCAAAAAGCCTAGGATAGCAGCAAACCCACTAGCAGCTCTCAACAGAACTCCCACAAATTACTTGCGTCACTTTTCCCCATGCCGTCTTTCCCAGAAGCTGCAGTAAATGGACTGGCTTTGCAGAATGTCCAAAAGATAAACAAACTCAATCTATTTTGGACTAAGGAAGAGTAGGTTCTAAAACTGAGGGCCCACTCATGGAGAAAGCTCACCTGTATATTGTCAGGTTCATGTCTGTCAAACAGAATGGATTTGTGTTGTTCTCTGAATTCCCTCATATTTGTTTATATCCTTCCTGCTACAGCAATTAATACCTTCTCGATTTTCCCTACCATTCACTGCATGAGTTTCAGACAATAAAATTGCTGTTGGAGGGGGGAAAAAAAACCCAAAACGTGGCAGTATCTAGAAATCCTAGTCATGGATCAGGGCCCCAATATGCTAGGTACTGTACAAATACATAAGACAACTCCCATCCCACAGAGTTTACAATCTAAAACGAGACAAAATACTGATGCAACAAAAACAGGAAAGAACAAAGTAACAATAAAACACTGGTCAGCATGAAACGCAGTTATTATGACATACCAGCTGCCTATCAATTACAAAGTTTATGCAATGGCAGAAAAGACTTAAGAACAATGAGGAAAGGGCTAAGAGGAAACAAACCCTACAAGACAGGATGGTCATGCTGATTACTTCACTACTGGAAGGAGCTCAGATATGAAGACAACGATGGCAGTACAAGAACATACCTAGAACTACAAACAGATGTAATAAGCTTGTTTTTTTCCCAGATAGAATCATAAAATTGTAGGACAGGAAGGGATCTTGAGATATCTAGTCCACTCCCCTACACTCATGGCAGGATTAAGCATTATCTAGAGCTACTAATTTGTTTATGAAAAGGTCATGTGAGACAGTATCAAAAGCCTTACTAAAGTCAAGATATACCACATCTACCGCTTTCTTACTACCCACAACGTTTGTTATCCTGTCAAAGAAAACTATTAGGTTAGATTTGTCAAGACCAAATTGTGTCGAACCATATTGACTGTTACTTATCACTTTATTATCTTCTAGATGTCTGCAAATTGATTCCTCAAGTATTTGCTCTATCATCTTTCCAGGTACTGAATTTAAGCTGACTGGTCTGTAATTCCCTGGGTTGTCCTTATTGCACATTTGTATAGATTGGCATGATATATGCCTCTTTCCAGTCTTCCAGTTTTGTTATTTTCTGGCCAAATTTCTATTCTGTATAGGTATATTTGTATTAGTTCTTTGTTCCTTCTGGTGTTTGAAATTATTTAGTGGAACACCGTCAAATGCTTTCAATGCTTTCAAACAATCAACTGTTCCTTCATGCACTTATTTTGCATGTCTATCAAAAAAACCTGATATTTGCTGAGAAAAATCAACTCTTTATGAACTCTTTGAACACCAACAGTACAAGAACAATAATGAGTACACTTGTAATATTTTTCTGCAGAGTTTTACAGGTTGGTGAATGGTAGGATAAGCCTTTATTTGCACTACAAAAAAATTAGAAATTTGTGGGTTTCCATTGCATGGTGTGCGTGGGAGGAAGCACTATCAACAAGGCAGTTGGATGTCATCTTTGAAAGAGAAAGCACTACCTGTACTCTGTTGCTGTGCTTGCTGACTCCTTCCCACCTACTACTCCACTTTCAATATTGCTTTCCTAGTTATGAAATACTTTGTATTTCCACATTTTCATCAACAGCTTTTGATTCTACCTTTTTAAGATCCTGACTGAAGAGGAAGAGAGTGTATACATGAGCCAAGAAAGCACTATTGCAGAGAAAGAATAAGTAGGTATGAGAACACAGGGAAGAAAGTTGCTTTTAAATCCCTAGTCTACAGGCTCTCGAGCAGTTGCTCACATGGACCAACAACAGAAATCCAAGGAGACTGTAAAAAACTGCTGGACCCTGTGGGAGGGTGTGGAGGGGAAACAGTGAAGAAAAAGGAAGAAAAAGAAAAGCAGGATAAGTAATAGCTTAAAAGACAGATCAAGTAGTTTCTTGTGAATTTTTAAACACTTATGTTATCTATTGATTTTTAGTATTATTGTCTTCTCTCCTTCCATTACTATTTTCCACAATGAACATATATTTAAGATGTTTCAGAGTAGCAGCTGTGTTAGTCTGTATTCGCCAAAAAAAAAAAAGAAAACAAAAAAAAAAGGAGTACTTGTGGCACCTTAGAGACTAACAAATTTATTTGAGCATAAGCTTTCGTGAGCTACAGCTCACTTCATCGGATGCCAGCGCATTTAAGAGAATCCTTTTTGATTTTTTTTTTTAAATCTGATTTTCATAGAACTGTATGAAGGAATGGCAGAACATGTTTCATTGGTCTATTACTACTGGTCTTTACTAGGTGGAGGCCTATGGCATAGAGCCTTGTGCTTAATAAAACACCAGAGTTGCATGGCAATGGGCCAATAAGACATCTCCTGGAGTATATTAGTTCTATAAGATGATCTGAATTTCAAATTTTGCCCTGGACGCATAAGATAAGCACAGTTTTAACAGTAATAAAGATGGTTTGCTAGAAGTAAAAATGGCTAACAAAAAAATTATTAGCAGCACAAAACAGGTATTTTTAAAGTTGCATTCAAGTGAATTTAAGTGTGTCTGATAGTGTGGTTTTGTGAATGGTGAGAAACTATTTTTACAGCAGTTCTGAGGAGTAAAGAAATAAAATAGGTAAGAGAAAATTCTCCTGACATATGTCTTCACTATCACTTCTCCCCAGTAAGAAAGTGGACACCAATGAGGGAATAAATGAATGCAACAATACCTTTCAGTAGAATACGGTTAGCAAATATTTGGGGTCTGGTAGGTTGTTTCAGTTATGGGGAGAAACTGATGATGGAATCAGATTTTTTTTTAAATGTAATCCTATTTATTTATAAAGCCCCAGAACACAGTAGAAATTAGACAACTAGAGACAGTTTTTTCCTCGCAGTTCCACGTCCCTTTCCCACCAAACACTTCGCCCAAAAGCGCGCTCTCAGTTTTTCCCAGGGTCAAGCTACAAGTGCTTTTCTTCATTGGTGCCTTCTTAGTCAGCTTCTCTGGTTTTCTGCTGTTTCTCCCTCTCACACATGCACTTCTCAATCAAACTATACCCATCTGCCTACATTTGCATCCTGTGAAGCTGCCTCCCACAAAGCTCAGATTCCTGACTGGTGTACGTGGACCTGTGTTTTGCATCATGGCTCTTAATGTTTTAGCTATCTTATTCCATGTTTCTTAGGCTTATTTTGAATGAGGGACAGCTGTTATGCCCACCAGCCTCAACAAGGTTTCACCCAAACCCCAACACAACACATCATTTGAAGTTAATAATGTACACTAAGAATCAACATGTCAGACCACAAGAAAGCTTTAATGTAGGATGCAAAGTCATATTTACTTTATAGTGTTTGTTTAAAGTAGGGATGTCAACTAATTGCAGTTAACTCATGTGATTAACTCAAGAAAATTAATTACGATTAAAAAATTAAATTGCGATTAATCACACACTGTCAAACAATAGAATACCAATTGAAATTTTTAAAATATTTTTGGATGTTTTTCCTGTGTTTCTCTACAAATATACTGATTTCTATTACAACACAATATAAAGTGAACAGTGTTTACTTTATATTATTTTTTATTATAATTTTTACATGCAAATATTTGTAAACAAAAGAAATAGTATTTTCAATTCACCTCATACAGGTACTGTAGTGAAATCTCTATTGTGAAAGTGTAACTTACAAGTGTAGTTTTTTGTTGTTTTTTTTTTTTTAAACATAACTGTGCTCAAAAACAAAACAACGTAAAACTTTAGAGCATACAAATCCACTCAGTTCTACTTCTTGTTCAGATAATCGCTAAGACAAAACAAGTTTGTTTACATTTCCGGGAGATATTACTGCCTGCTTCTTATTTAAAATGTCACCTGAAAGCGAGAACAGGTGTTCACATGGCACTTTTCTAGTTGGTACTGCAAGGTATTTACCTGACAGATATGCTAAACATTCGCATGCCCCTTCATGCTTCGGTCACCATTCCAGAGGACATGCTTCCACGCTGATGATGCTCATCAAAAAAAAATGTGACTGAACTCCTTGGGGGAGAATTGTGCATCTCCTGTTCTGTTTTACTTGCATTCTGCCACATATTTCATGTTATAGCAGTCTTGGATGATGAGTCAGCACATGTTCTTTTTAAGAATACTTTCGCAGCAGATCTGACAAAATGCAAAGAAGGTACCAATGTGAGATTTCTAAAAATACTACAGCACTTGACCCAAGTTTAAGAATCTGAAGTGCCATCCAAAATCTGGAACGAGGTGTGGAGCATGCTTGCGGAAGTCTTAAAAGAGAAACAGTCCGATGCGGAAACTATAGAAGCCAAACCACCAAAAAAGAAAACCAACCTTCTGCTGGTGGCATCTGACTTGGATGATGAAAATGAACATGCGTCAGTCCGTTCTGCTTTGGATCGTTTTCTAGCAGAACCAGTTATCAGCATGGACACATGCCCTCTGGAATGGAGGTTGAAGCATGAAGGGGCATATGAATCTTCCGCGCATCTGGCATGTAAATATCTTGTGACGCTGGCTAGATCAATGCCATGAGAATGCCTGCTTTCACTTTCAGGTGACATTGTAAACAAGCGGGTAGCATTATCTCCTGCAAAATTGTAACCAAACTTGTTTATCTGAGCGATTGTCTGAACAAGTAGTAAGACTGAGTGGACTTGTAGGCTTTAAAGTTTTACATTGTTTTATTTTTAATGCAGTTTTTTTTTACATAATTCTACATGTGTAAGTTCAACTTTCATGATAAAGTGATTGCACTATGGTACTTGTATAAGGTGAACTGAAAAATACTATTTCTTTTAGAGTGCAAATATTTTAAATCAAAAATATAGAAGTGAGCACTGTACACTTTGCATTCTGTGCTGTAATTGAAATCAATACATTTGAAAATGTAAAAAACTTTACAAAATATATAAATAAATGGTATTCTATTATTAACTGCACAATTAATCAAAATTTTTTTTTATTGCTTGACAGCCCTAGTTTAAAGTATTTATCCCAAGGACGAGACTTCAAAGAAGAGCCTAAAGTAGGCTCTAAATCTGTCCTAGAAGCTTCAAGAGCTTGACTCCATCCAGGATGATGGAAAAAATCATGGGTGATGATAGTAAATTTTAGTAAACTGCACATTAAACAACATTTATTGGGAAAATGCTTTTCCTCTAAGCAGCAAATAAATCACATATAGAGGTCTGTTAGACATCTGACCCACAACACAAAGGGCAGGTTTGAAATCCAGCTTTCTTCCAGGGCTCTGCCAGCCAGTAGAAAACAAACCCCTAAAATTTAATTTTTGGGAGAACTTAAGTTTTAACTACAATAAAAAGCCTCCTGACAAAGAAAGGAAAACAAACAAGAAAATGACTGACAAACAGGGAAGTCAAGAAAATGCATAGCGTTTCAACTTGCTGCTTCACAGCCAAAAGTGTCAGAGTGAGTGCTTGAGATACAGTCAAAACCACCCCCAAAGCCCAAAATCTTTGAAGAGGGCTCTGTGATGTGGTACCCTTCTGTACACCATGAGAGTGGGAATCTGTACTGAAGTAAAAGTGTAAATTATATAATTATGGAAGTACCCTCCTAGTGACTTAAGTTAGGGCTGAATTCTAAAAACAGACTTAAAGGGTGGCATATAACATTAGTTGTCTTTAAAAATACGTGGCCTTTTGGTGTCATTTTTCACACATGGCTTTTTAGTTCCTTTAAATTTTCTATACAGTTTCAGTTTGATTTCTGTTCTGATATTTTTAACAGAAAGAGACTGAATTTTGGCTCTGGATGAACATTTTTCCTTTGGAGGCCATCCTTCCATTTAATCATAGATTAGTGTTGGAAGAGACCTCAGGAGATCATCTCATCCAACCCCCTGCTCAAAGCTTATTGCTGATTGTTTATCTAGAAAAAGTTTGTCAGAGAGGTGTATCTTGAGTAGATTTGGTGCAAACAATGAGGTTTTTTTTTTTAAAATTTGATTTCAGATCATTTTTTCCAGTTGTTCGACATCTGTAGTTGCTGATGAATAAGGTTTTTTTGCTCTGAGAGAATGTTTTTATTACAGCTCCTGACACGTAAGTTGTGCAACAGCTGCTAATGCATAAAGTTGTCTTCATCAGCTGTTGCACTTACACCCACCCTACAGGTCTACCCCCTCCCCACCTTTGTGCAGTGTCAATCCTCAACATAAGCATTAAAAACGAGGAAATATACGAAGATCTTAATCGTGAAGCACTTTTGGTTACTATACACCTAACATACCCAACACAAACCCACAAAAAACAAAACTCTATTGTGACTCAAACTCATAACCTTAATTGTGCCCTTCTAGGCATGTCAGTCTTTACCTGGCAAACCCCTTTACCTAACTATCCCTTCACAGAACACTACCACATCAAACATCCACAGCAATAGAAAAGAGTAGTTTGGGAAATAAATATATGGAGAAAGGAATGCTGAAGAGGGCAGAGTTATGATTGTGGTGCCTATGGTATACAGTAGTTAATGTTAAGCTGTGTGCCTGTGCTTGAAGATGTTATGTCCTGGCCCATTAGATGACTTGCTTTTGAGGATTTGGGTCAGGTATTGTGCATATATTACCCTAACTGCCCCACACAGTTTTGTATATTATTTTCTTAGCACCTTATATTTCAGCATCAATTTTTATTGTTTAAGCCAAACTTGAAGATGTTAGAGAAATCTATAAAATTAGTCATTTTTAAAACTAGCTTACTGTGGTATTAAAAAAAGCAACAAGAGAGCCTTCAAGTAGTTTGTATCACAATTCCTTAACAGAAAATGACTAAGTAGACAACACATCTTTTGCACAAGGAGGATTAAAATTGTGAGGAAAGAAGTCCGCATTATGTTCTACATCAGGGGTTGGCAACCTAAGGCACGCGAGCCAATTTTTAATGGCACGCTGCTGTCTGCCGGACCCTGGCAGACAGCAGCGTGCCATTAAAATTCCTGCCCGGCCCAGCCCGCTCTTTTCCGCCTCCCCGCCCACCGCTTTCTGGCTGGCAGGAGCCGCTCAGCCCACTGCCGGTCTGGGGTTCTGGCTACTGACTCCTTGCCAGCAGGGGTCCCGGCCGCAGGCCCCGCTCAGCCCGCTGGCAGCCTAGGTGAACGGAACCCCAGGCCGGCAACGGGCTGAGCAGGCCGTTGGTGTAAGATCAACATTTTAAATTTAAATTTTAAATGAAGCTTCTTAAACATTTTGAAAACCTTGTTTACATATGACAATAGTTTAGTTATATAATATATAGACTTACAGAGCGAGACCTTCTAAAAAACGTTAAAATGTATTATTGGCATGCAAAACCTTAAATTAAAGTGAATAAATGAAGACTTGGCATACCACTTCTAAAAGGTTGCCGACCCCTGTTCTACATAGTTATATTTTTGAATATCTGCTGCTTAAAGAGTATCAAAGATGCTTTCGTGTTGCACTAAAAGTGACTCCCTTTCTGTGAAAGGCAGGCATTGAAAACCTGTGGTCAGGTATGGAAGGACAGATCTTGAGAATGTCCAAGACAATCAAACTTCCATGGACACCAAAAGGACACAAGTGGTCAAATTAACACCTTGCACTTACATACCACACCTTACTTCCAACTGATATAGTAATATGAACCAATTATTCTTTACTTTTAGCCAATTCTTTAGTCAAATCAAAGGAAATAATTTAGAAGAGATGTGCTTGTAGTTTATTGGATGTTTGAAGTTGGAGAAGGAAAGTTTAATACTGCTTGGCAAAGAAATACGAAGATAAGCACACAGACCTAAGCTGGGATTTGTTTTCATTTTAAATGTGAGAAATACAATAATGTGTCTACAGATTACTGGGACTCTAACTTTTTATGAACATAGGATTAACTTCTTATGAACATAAACTGTTACCGACTAAAAAAAGAAAAGCAATTCTGAGAACTTGACCTGTGAAACATAATCTGTTATGGACACCTTTTGTCTATGTGCTAACAATCCAATGATTGTGTCACACAAGGACAGAATTCAACTGTTACTTAAATGGGCAGTGACAGGAAAACAGCTATTCCTGACTGCTGGTTTTACTTATTAAAAACAAGTGTTAAGAAAGGGTGTGATTCATATGACCATGATTTTCAAATGTCCCATTTTACTTTGGAATGGAACAATTTGCATCCTAATTTTCCTTTTTGTTAAAATATATATAAAATTAATTTTTTTGGTACTATCCCACTTTTCTGAATATCACTCAGAATATCAGGCTCCAATACTTCTCTTGCAAAGCATCCAAGATAAGAACTGAAATGTATTCTGAAGGGCTGTTTTACTTCATTTGGTTGAATATATAGCCAGCAAAAGTGAGTAGGTTTATCTAGATGCTAAATCTTGATTTTCCACTTTAAAACAAGCAGAAGGAGGAAGAATCTGGACACAAAAAAGCCCTTATCTGGACTGGCTGCTTATTGCCCGAGTGTTGTGACAAACGAGAGAAGATACATCCCAGTGTTTCCATGCCATGGAAAACATAAGAAAAAAAGAAAAAATTATTTCAAGCTCCAACATGATATAGACTGATTAGCAAACGTCCAGCCCAGGGATGGGACCACACACTAAATACTTATGCCAAAGTGAAAGGGAGCAAACAATATAAAAGTAAGGGAAACAGGAAGAAAACTATTTCCTCCTCCCAAAAATAGCAGCAGCCCTAAAGCTCCTAGGACTATTCTGAGCACTCTCTGCCCAAATACTGTTTCACCCAGTGCAATTATATCTAGATGCAATAGCTCAGCAAGAACATCGCTGCTCTACAGAGTTGATCAGAGACTTCACCACAGGGCCCAGGAAGTAGCAAATGCTTTAGTGGAACAGCCCTAATGATTTAACTGGTATGGGAAAACCAGCAGAGAGACATAAGCAGACTAGCACATCAGCACTACTCCAACTCATGAGTTTTAACTCAGAAATCTCACCATCTCCCATACCCTAAAGCTACTTAACCAGTACATTTTGCATTATTTTTTTCAGAGGTTAGAATTACCATTACCAGAGCACTGATATTTTGTAGAATTCAAGTTTCCTGCTGAAGCCATTGCAAGATGCGTCTGAGGCAGTGGAAGATATTCTAACAGTTCATATGGAGAGCCAAAGACAGAGATGAGCAGCTCACAGAGTTGGTCATACAGCAATCGTAGACCCTCACAAGAGTTGACTTGTGCATTGAACTGGGATCTTTAAAAAGTGGACCGCCACTTTGGGGTCTGGACTAACACAAGACTAGTAGGACCAAGCTGTACTAGAGATTTAGGATAGGTAATGGTAAAAAGTGTTACTTACCTTCTCAAGCACCAGTGCCAGAAAATTTTCTCTAGCAGTACCTGTTGGGGTAGCACTGCGTATCATCAAGCTCCTCAAGCTCCAAAGCAAGGGCACAAATGACAGTTACCCTGCCCCTCCTTTGTTTTCTTTGCACCAGAAACCATGACAGACTCCGATGAATAAGGGAAAGAGAGTGGGTCATGCAATGGACACATGCAACACTTCTCAAATAATTACAAGAAGGCAAGTAATCGTTTTTCCCTTTGAGGGGGTGCATATGTCCAGTACACTGTAGGTGACTGCCAAGCCGTTATGTCCTGGGGCAGGACTCAGTTTCATTGGAAGAGGGACTGTAGGACAGCCTTGCCTACATTTGCATCCTCTCTTGATTCCGCAAATAATGCATGATGTCTGGCAAAAGTATGATTCAAAGACCATGTTGCTGCTCTACAGATGTCAATTATTGGGACATGTGCCACAAAAGCTGCCAAGGTCAAATGCGCTTTGGTCACGTGCCCTGTGACTCAGTCAGGAAGTGTTACTTCTTTGATAGCATAATATTTTGTAATACATCTAATGATCCACTCAGAGTCTGAGTTGTGTTTGGATGACCTCTCATACATTTTCCATAAGAAATGAAGAGCTGGAAAGAAACCCCAAAGGGTCCTATAGAGGTTAAAAGCCAATGCTTTAATGTCTAGGGAATGGAGTCTTCACTCATCCTTGTGCATATGTGGCTTTGTGAAGAAAACTGGTAGATAGACAGACTGATTCAGGTGGAAATTAGACAACACTTGCAGGAGAAAAAAAAAACGTAGGGAGGTCTAAGCCAGTGGCTCCCAAATGGGGTCTAGCCATCATCACATGGCCTTGCAGTGATCCCAAGTGTGTGGAGAATGCCATTTTGTGCTACAAAATGGCATCCTCCATCTGGTGTGACCTAGCACATATGAGGTCATGCTGTGAGGACGACACCATTTTACACCTCAAAATGGTGTCCTCCATGCTGTCTGGTGTCCAACAAGAAATACGACATTAAAATGGGGTAGTGCTGGCAAAAGTTTGGGAACTCCTAGTCTAAACTAAACCTAGTCTTTGCAGAAGACTGTATATGGTGGATCAGTGACCAATGAATTCAGCTCTCCCACTCGCTTGGCAGAGGGGATGGCAACTAAAAAGGCTACCTTTCTTGACAGGTGTAGAAACAAGCATGATGCCAAAAGGCTTAAAAGGAGGGTCCACATGCACAGACCATACCAAATTCAAATCCCAGGAAGGCAATGGGTATTTGACAGGTTATTTCCACCTGTCAAATACCCATCTAGACCTTTGAGAAAACTGGTCTCGATATGGTGAGTAAAAGCTGTTTTACCATTTACGGAAGGGTGAAACATTGCAATGGCCATTAGATGTACCCTAATGGAACTGAGGGCTAGACCTGACTTTTTAGAGTGAAAAATATAGTCCACGAATGTTTAAATAGTAGCCTGAATTGGGGACACATTGTGGGAGGCCACCCAGATGGAAAAAAGCTTCCACTTACTTAGATAGATTCATAGATTCATAGATACTAAGGTCAGAAGGGACCATTCTGATCATCTAGTCTGACCTCCTGCACAGTGCAGACCACAGAATCTCACCCACCCATGGGGTCCTACAAAAAACCTCACCTATGTCTGAGCTATTGAAGTGCTCAAATCGTGGTTTAAAGACTTCAAGGAGCAGAGAAGTCTCCCTCAAGTGAGCCATGCCCCATGCTACAGAGGAAGGCGAAAAACCTCCAGGGCCTCTCCAATCTGCCCTGGAGGAAAATTCCTTCCCGACCCCAAATATGGCGATCAGCTAAACCCCGAGCATATGGGCAAGATTCACTAGCCAGATACTACAGAAATTTCTTTCCTGGGTAACTCAGATCCCATCCATCTAATATCCCATCTCAGGGGATTTGGCCTATTTACCCTGAATATTTAAAGATCAATTACTTACCAAAATCACATAATCCCATCATACCATCTCCTCCATAAACTTACTGAGTAGAAGCTTAAAGCCAGATAGATCTTTTGCCCCCACTGCTTCTCTTGGAAGGCTATTCCAAAACTTCACTCCTCTGATGGTTAGAAATCTTCGTCTGATTTCAAGTCTAAACTTCCTGGTGGCCAGTTTATATCCATTTGTCCTTGTGTCCACATTGGTGCTGAGCTGAAATAATTCCTCTCCCTCTCCTGTATTTATCCCTCCGATATATTTAGAGAGAGCGATCATATCTCCCTTCAACCTTCTTTTAGTTAGGCTAAACAAGCCAAGCTCCTAAAGTCTCCTTTCATAAGACAAGTTTTCCATTCCTCGGATCATCCTAGTAGCCCTTCTCTGTACCTGCTCCAGTTTGAATTCATCCTTTTTAAACATGGGAGACCAGAACTGCACACAGTATTCTCGGGGAGGTCTCACCAGTGCCTTGTATAATGGTACTAAAACCTCCTTATCCCTACTGGAAATGCCTCTCCTGATGCATCCCAAAAACCGAATTAGCTTTTTTCACAGCCATATCACATAGGATACTATGAGCTGCCAATGATCAACCAATACTCCAAGGTCCTTCTCCTCTTTCGTTACTTCTAATTGATGCATCCCCAACTTATAACTAAATTCTTGTTATTAATCCCTAAATGCATAACCTTACACTTCTCACTATAAAATTTCATCCTATTACTATTACTCCAGTTTACAAGGTCATCCAGATCCTCCTGTATAATATCCCGATCCTTCTCCAAATTGGCAATACCTCCCAGCTTTGTATCATCTGCAAACTTTATTAGCACACTCCCACTTTTTGTGCCAAGGTCAGTAATAAAAAGATTAAATAAGACTGGTCCCAAAACCGATCGCTGAGGAACTCCACTGGTAACCTCCCTCCAGCCTAACAGTTCGCCTTTCAGAAGGACCCGTTGCAGTCTCCCCTTTAACCAATTCCTTATCCACCTTTTGATGTTCATATTGATTCCCATCTTCTCCAATTTAACTAATAATTCCCCATGTGGCACGGTATCAAATGCCTTACTGAAATCTAGGTAAATTAAATCCACTGCATTTCCTTTATCTAAAAAAATCTGTTACCTTTTCAAAAAAGGAGATTAGGTTGGTTTGGCACGATCTACCTTTTGTAAAACCATTTTGTATTTTGTCCCATTTACCATTGACTTCAATGTCCTTAACTAATTTCTCCTTCAAAATTTTTTCCAGGACCTTGCATACTACAGATGTCAAACTAACTGGCCTGTAGTTACCTGGATCACTTTTTTTTTCCTTTCTTAAAAATAGGAACTATATTAGCAATTCTCCAATCATTCGGTACTACTCCCGAGTTTACAGATTCATTAAAAATTCTTGCTAATGGGCTTGCAATTTCAGGTGCCAATTCCTTTAATATTCTTGGATGAAGATTATCTGGGCCCCCCGATTTAGTCCCATTAAGCTGTTTCAGTTTCGCTTCTACCTCAGATATGGTAATATCTGCCTCCATATCCTCATTCCCATTTGTCATGCTACCATTATCCCCAAGGTCCTCTTTAGCCTTAAAGACTGAGGCAAAGTATTTGTTTAAATATTGGGCCATGCCTAGATTATCTTTAACCTCCACTCCATCCTCAGTGTTTAGCGGCCCCACTTCTTCTTTCTTAGTTTTCTTCTTATTTATATGGATATAAAAAAAAAGGAGTACTTGTGGCACCTTAGAGACTAACAAATTTATTAGAGCATAAGCTTTCGTGAGCTACAGCTCACTTCATCGGATGCATCCGATGAAGTGAGCTGTAGCTCACGAAAGCTTATGCTCTAATAAATTTGTTAGTCTCTAAGGTGCCACAAGTACTCCTTTTCTTTTTGCGAATACAGACTAACACGGCTGCTACTCTGAAACCTGTTATATGGATATAAACCTTTTACTATTGGTTTTAATTCCCTTTGCAAGGTCCAACTCTACTCGACTTTTAGCCTGTCTCACTTTATCCCTACATATTCTGACCTCAATAAGGTAGCTTTCCTTGCTGATCCCTCCCATCTTCCACTCCCTGTATGCTTCTGCTTCTTCTTAATCACCTCTCTAAGATGCTTGCTCATCCAACTTGGTCTACAACTCCTTCCTATGAATTTTTTCCCCTTTCTTGGGATACAGGCTTCCGATAGCTTCTGCAGTTTGATTTAAAGTAATCCCAGGCCTCCTCTACCTTTAGATCCATGAGTTCTTCAGTCCAATCCACTTCCATAACTAATTTCCTTAATTTTTGAAAGTCAGCCCTTTTGAAATCAAAAACTCTAGTTGCAGATTTAATTTTGTTAATCCTTCCGTTCAGTTTGAACTGAATTAGCTCATGATCACTTAAGCCAAGATTATCCCCTGCAACCATTTCTTCTATGAGGTCCTCGCTACTCACCAAAATTAAATCTAAAATGGCATCCCCTCTAGTCGGTTCAGCAACTACTTGATGAAGGAATCCATCAGCTATCGCATCTAGGAAAATCTGAGCCCTATTATTATTACTAGCACTGGTCCTCCAGTCTATATCTGGGAAGTTAAAGTCTCCCATGATCATGCAGTTTCCATTAGCATTTACTTTATTAAAAACATTAAAAAGGGCTCTATCCATATCCAAATTAGATCCCGGTGGTCTCTAGCACCCCAAGCACCATCGTAGGAGAGGCTTTACTAGTTATCTTCCCCAATGTAATTTTTGCCCAGACAGACTGTCTTATCCATTGCATCGCTTCTTATTTCTTTATATTCTACCTCATCATTGATATACAATGCTACTCTACCACCTTTACCTTTATTTCTGTCTTTCCTAAACAGCACATACCCTTCAATACCTGTAGTCCAGTCATGACTACTATTCCACAATGCTTCTGTTATCCCTATAATATCTGGTTTCACTTCCTGCACCAGTAGCTCTAGTTCCTCCATTTTGTTACCTTAGCTCTTATGTAGCTTTTGTGGAAGGTTTCCTTAAGGAGAACATCCTGGACTGCCACTGAGCAATGTGCCTCCTCAGCATTCAACACTAACAAACCATGCTTTGAGATGCAACATTTAAGGATTTGGGAGCAGCCAACCATGGTTCTGTATCAGGTGGCCTCTGGTTAATGGTATCAATTAGGGATCCTGAGTGAACAGTTTGGGAAGGTCTAAATACCATGTCTGTCTCAGTCAGGCTGGAGCCATAAGGATCATCCTGCCATGATCTTGCTTGAGCATGACCCAGGGAATGAGGGGCACTGGAGGGTATGCATAGAGCAGGTCATTGCCCCATGGAAACTGGAAAACATCTGATATTGGTCTGGGGCTGAACCCACCCTGGAACAGAACTGGGGACCTTTCCTGTTCTGCTGAGCTGCAAACAGGTCCATGATTGAAAAAATCCTTACGCAGAACACCATGCTAGAATATTTGTGTTTAAGAAACATGTGTGGTCCAAAGTGAAAAATCTGCTTAGATGATTTGCCTGACTATTTTGAACCCCTGGCAGGAGAGACGCTGGCGAGTGACCAAGCTCTGACTGCACAAATTCCACAACTTGACTGCATCCTGACAGAGGCTGTCTGAGCTTGCTTGTTCACATAAAAGACCACTGTTGTGCTGTTTGTGAGCACATGAACAGTTTTGCCCTGAGTGTGAAGCAGGAACTGCTGACATGCAAAGAACACTGCACGCAATTCAACCACATTTATGTGTAGCTTGGCTTCATGAGCAGTCCACAAACTCTGAGCTTGAAGGTTGTTCATATGCTCTCCCCACCCCGTGACTGAGGCATCCGTTACCAAAGTCATGATAGGAAGAGGAGGGGAAAAAGGGAACACCCTTGCACAGGCTGTCTTGACTTATCCATCAAGTCAGAGATGACAATACCTTGTCTGGGATGCACACTGGCTTATCTAGATGGTGAATCTGAAGACGATAGGCTGACCAGAGCCATGCCTGCAAAGGTCTGAGGTACAGCCTGGTGTGAGGAGTGAAATATCTACATTCTATCATGTGACCCAGGAGCTTAAAGATAATTCCTCACAGTGGTCAGAGGATGATCCTTGAACACACAGAGGCCCCTACAGTCTGAAATCTGGAAATAGGAAGAAAGGCCCTGGCCAAGGTTGAATCAGAACTGCGCTGATGAATTCTATCCTTGTAGAGGCAATGATGTCTGTTCTTTGTTCAATTTCAAGACAAGGGCATCAAATTGACACAACACTTGATGGACAGAGGCCTGTACCTCATGTCTGGAGTGACCCCAAACAAGCCAGTTATCCAGAGAAGGTTAAACATGAATGTCTTTCTTGTGGAGAAAAGGAGTACTTGTGGCACCTTAGAGACTAACAAATTTATTAGAGCATAAGCTTTCGTGAGCTACAGCTCACTTCTCACGAAAGCTTATGCTCTAATAAATTTGTTAGTCTCTAAGGTGCCACAAGTACTCCTTTTCTTTTTGCGAATACAGACTAACACGGCTGCTACTCTGAAACCTTTCTTGTGGAGGTAAGTGGCCACTACTGCCATCTGCTTGGTAAAGATCCTTGGTGATTATGATAGGCTGAAAGGCAGGACAGTGAAATGATAATTGTCTTCTCCTATGAAGGGTCTCAGGAACCTCCTGAGGTCAGGACGCATTGCCACATGGAAGTATGCATCCAGTAAGTCAAGGTCAGCACATCAGTACCCCGATCTAGAGGAGAGATAAGTGTAGCCTGGGAGACCATGCAGAACTTTATCTTCATGATGTACTTGTTTAAAGTTTCGAAGATCAAGGACGGGTCTGTGGCCTCTTCTGGGGTTTTGGGTATTACAAAATATTGGGAATAAAATTCCTGCCTCTGTAGAAGGGGCAACTCTTCTATGGCTCCCAAAGTATGTAAGGGGCTGCATTTCTTGTCTTAGTACAGATTTGGGAGAGATCCCTGAAAATGGGGTGGGGGTAGAAAGAAACTGAGGATATATTCCAATTCCACCATGCTTAGCACTCACTTGTCCAAGGTAACTAACTGCCAAGCATGTAGGAAATGAAATAACCAGTCTTGGAAAGCTGGGAAAGTGCCAGTGCGATCCAGGCTGAGTAGTTTGTTGTTGTTGACTTAACAGTCAATCTGCTACTTCTACACCTGAAGCTACCAAGATGGAGAGACTGGAGAAATAATTCTAACCTGTGTCTTCTCTGGACCGATCTGCCTGACAGAAAGGGTACTATTGTTACCTAGGCTGGTTTTGAGGATGACATTTTGTCTTCTTCAGCACTGGAGTATAGAGACCCAAGGACCGCAAAGCTGCTCTCAAGTCCTTTACCATATGCAAAACTTCATCTAGTTTAGACAAGAACAAAGCACCACCTTTGAAAGGGAGGTCCTCTGTTGTACGTCCCCAGGAATTGCAGAAGATTGCAACCAGGAGAATCTGTGCATAGTCACTGCAATCACCCCGGCCCTGGCTGTGGAATCTCTCACATGCAAAGAAGCCTGTAGGGTTGACTGAGAAAGGAGGCATCCCTCAGCAGTGAGCAACTGGAATTGCTCTCTGGAATCCTCTAGCAGCTTACTCGCAAACTGAGATGCCTTCCAGTTAGAAAATTTGTATCTTGACAACAGATCATTGTGACTGGCAATGTGAAATTGTAAACTTGTCATTGACTAAGTTTTCCTACAAAAAAGGCAGAGCTTTTTGGCATCTTTATCCTTGGGAGAGTAACCCTGCCCCAGTAGCTCCTCTCATTTACTGCAGCCTCAGCTAACAACCAGGTGTGAGATGTAAATAAAACTGATCAAACCCTTGAGATGGAACCTGATATTTACATTTTGTTCTTTTGGGCACAGGTGAAATGGAAGAAATGGTTTGCCACATTGTTTTGGCCAGCTGCATAACAGCCTCATTCATGGACGGGGCAACCTTCCCTAGCGTCATGGGATGCAGGACGTGAAATCAGCTTGTGGGTATTTTCCTCCACTAGCGCCACTTGAATACTCAGGGAGGCAGTCATGCTCCTTAGTAGCTCCTGATACACCTTGAAGTCATCCAGTACCAGGGAGGATGCCTCTGGTACCAGGGCCTCCTCAGGTGATGAGAAGGATGCATGCAGGGAGGGCAAAGGTAAAAGCTCCTGAGGCTGCTCTTGTGGTACCAGGACAGGCTGTGGCTCCAAAATAGCTGAGTGTGCAAAGGCTGTTGTAACAACTGCAACAAGTCTATCAGTACCAGCAGAAGAAGGCTTCATCTTGAAGATTGACTTGTATGAAGGATTAGCAAAGTAGATCTGGAGGCTCGAGGCATCCATTAGGGCCAGTGAGGTGGCTGGTATGGTATGGGCCCCACATATGTCTGGCCCAAGCATCCCAATCCTTGACTGAAGTCTTCTCAAATCCATGTCAGTTATGAGAATGGGATCAGGAGAAAGCTCTGGATTCATGGTACCAAGATACCCAAGACCTAACCTTGAATACTGATAAGGAAATCCAAGTATTCTTAGAGCCAGGGTGGAGCAGCACAGGGAGAGGTCCTCCACTGATATCTATATATTTGCATCAAGGACACAGCATTGGGGAAAGTAAGGATGGCTTTGTAACTACCAGTAATGCACAGCATGGAAGAGCTGGTACCAGCTCTGGAGACAGGATGCAGTACTAAGTCTGACATTGGTGGTGCCAGAGCAGACAGTTCCAGTGCTGACGGTCTCAAAACAGCTACACCAGGCCCAGCTGAGAGTCCTCAGCATGAAGCAAGGGTAATGGCAGTACTGAGAGGCACAGCAAATGCATCCAGTTGCAGCAGAAGCCTCAATCATAGATGGAAGACACATGGGCTCAGGGATGACTGCTCCATAGCAACTGAAGGGATAGCCAGTCTTAACAGTCCCTGTAAGGGCACCAGAGTTGATGGCTCATGTCTGTCTATACGAGCTGGTATAAGGGAGCAGTAAGCCAAAGGGCATGTTCTACCATCAGTACTAGACCAACCTTTTATAGAGGAGTCCCCAAACTACGCACTTTGAAGGACCTGACACAGAGAGTGCTCTGAAGTCCTGGGCCTTGAAGATGACAGGCTGGTGACAGGGATCTTACATCAGCCCAGGTCTGCTGACAAGGCTTGGGGAGCAATTTGGGAGGGAGTCGTCAAAGAACTTGCCTTAGATGACAGAGGGGGTTCAACACAGATCTTAGGTGGCTTCCAGCAGGAGGTAACAGAGACCTTCCTCCCTCAGTTTCTTTGTCCTGGGCTTGAAATCACAACAAATGGCATACCTGTCTCTAATGTGCTCCTCACCCAAACAATGGAGACTTCATGAACAAGGGTCACTAACAGGCATAGGCCTTTTGCAACCCACAAGGTCTGAAGCCTGGTGATCTTGCCATAGGCTCCCCTGATAGTTTCCCGAGTTTAAAAAAAACGCACAACAAAAAACAAGAACACACTACAAAAAATTATTTTTTAAATAAGCATGATCAAATAGCTAGTGAGCCAAAGATTTGTCAGGATTTTAAATAATTGGAGTTCCTGAACCATGCATGATAAACCACTATGTCAATTCTGTGCCGCTTCCTGCCCTAATAAGACCAGGAATACATTAACAGATGGAATTGCTGCTCAATGATGATGCAAATCTTACTGGATCATCATGGGGGAGTCATAAATGTGTGTATAGACAGCAAAGCAAAGTGCAGGATTCTAGAATTTTCAAAGATTGGAGTTCTGAACAGCAGGCAGGGCATACTCCATTTGCAATGAACTACATTGACACCCATTGGCATTTCTCCCAAAGAGAAACTTAAGGGGTGCCTTTAGTACAGTCTGTAAGTAGCATCATAGTCTAGCCGTGGAAGTTGGAGCTACACAGATTCGGACTAAAAATAAGATGTACATTTTTAACAAAAATTAACCATTGAAACATTTTACCGAGGGTCATAGTTGCTTTCCATCTCTGACAATTTTTAAAAGATATGCTGTAGGAATTATTTTTGGGAAGTTCTATGATCTGTGTTATGCAGGAGGTCAAACTAGATGATCACAATTGTCCCTTCTGGCCTTCGAGTCTATGAAATGTGACTCTGGGCATTTTTTCCCTGGGTGATAAGGTCTTTTTCTTACTACCCAAATCTTGAGATAAGCAGATTATATTACTCAATCTGCAGGTGCAGGATGGTGGAATGCCTATTTGGAGGACTGAAAGCAACATGTAGGGGTCAGTTGGACAGCAGCAACTCTACAGTGAATAAAAATATCTACAGACAGCATTTTGAATATGTGAAACCAAAGGCAAAATTTTCAAACAACAGTAGAGTGTCAAGGGAGTCAGATTTATATTAACCAACATGCAGCACGGCAAATATTTGTCCCTATGTTTGCTAACACATCTTGCAGTCAAATTAGCAATGCTTTATGCATATGTTTTCAAACTGATTTTAATGGGATTTTAATTGTTGGGTCTTAAAGTGTGTCCAGCCATGTGTCCAGCTAGTAGTCATGACATAGTTGCAGGACTGCAAGATGAGCAGGATCTGGGGAAACAGACGCAATCCCTTACATTTGTGATTCCTTCCCAGGAGTCATGCGGTTGTACATTGACAATGGTTTATTCGTCAGATGGAATTCCCCGGGGGGAGGTAGAACATATCCATGCGAGTATATCCTGGTGAAGAGCTGTGCTGAGAAGGTTACAGGATTTGAGAATGAGGGTTGGTTCCTGGCTGAGGATTTGTGGATGGTGTCATATCTTCAGGACAGGGCTTTGGCCTTCCTGTTTTTGGTTCCAAGGAGATATGTGATGGTATCAAATCATGAGAAAAATAGGATCCACCAGAGTTGCCATTGGTCTAAGGCTTTTGCCCTCTATAGATACTCCAGATTTTTATGATCAAAGAATACGTGGACTAGATGGTGAGCTCCTTCCAGGTAGAGCCACCATTATGCAAAGGCAGTCTTTATTGCCAAGAGTTCTTTGTCCAGTATTTCTTGTCTCAGTCTTTCTTTGAGGGGGGTAAGCTTCCTTGTATAATATGCACATGGGTGTAATACTTGTTCAGGACCAAGTCGATGGGAGAGGAGAGCCTTGATCTCTGTACTGGAAGCATCAGCTTCTACAATGAAGGCTTGCATGACATTTGGTGGGCCAATATGGGCATGGTGGTGAAGGCATGTTTTAGTTGAATGCATGCTGGGCCTCAGGAGACAAATGGAACTGGACATTTTTGAAGAGGAAAGTGGTGAGGGGCTTGATTGGTTTAAAAAAATTTGGGATGAATCATTGATAAAAATTAGTGATGGGCAACAAGCATCACAAGTCATGCACCAAATGGAGATTCAGCAACTCTTGGATGGCCTGGACTTTGCATGGGCCCATCTGGAGCCTTTCCGGGGTAAGAATTCCGTGGAGGCCTGATCAGAGGAACACTTTTCGAGCTTGGCATAAAAGGTCATGCTGTCACAATAAAGCTTCTGAACATGAATGGCATATTGTCCAGGATAGTTGGAGAAGACGAATGTGCCATCCAGATAAATTAGTACATACTGGTCTAAAGTGTCTTAGAACACATCATTTATAAAATGTTGGAAGGTGGCCAAGGAATTGGTCACCCTGAAGCACATTACCAGATATTCATAGTGACCATATCAGGTTTGGAAAACAGTTTTCCACTCATCCCCCACACGGTTGTACACCCCTAGAGGTCCAATTTAGTGAATACACAGGCAGCCCCCAGGGTAGTGATTCCTGATGGTTATCTGATTCAATCCATGATAGTCAATGCAGAGCCAGAGACTACCGTCTTTCTTCTTGATGCAAAGAACTGGTGCGCTGGCCAGTGAGGGCGACGTGTGGATGAACCCTTGGACCAGGTTCTCCTGGAGGTATTCTCAGAACACTTGTCAACTTGGGTTCTGACATAGCATAAATTCGTCCAAAATGTATTTTTGCTCCTGGTTGAAGTTCCATTGGCCAGTCACAGTCCTGGTGTGGAGACATGGTTTCTGCCTTCCTTTTCTCAAGAACAGCAAAGTAGTTTTGGTATTTCAAGAAGAGTTCTGATGCAACTTCAATGGAAAGTTCTGCCTGGATAGCTGCCCCCATCTGAGCCTCTTGGGATTTGGACATTGGAGCAGGATTGTTGACAAAACTCGGATGGAAAACAGACTTTCTGCACTTGCCATCAAATGAGTGTGATGTGAAGGTCAGCCAGGAAATACAAAGGATCGGGGGAAATGTGGAGAGTGAATCATGCTGAATTGTAACATTTTTCAGTGTCCCTGAATAACAGCCTCCAGGAGAGTTGTTTCTTCTGTTACTGGAGCAGAGGAAAAAGGAGAAACCATCAATAGTCTCTATGAGGTCAGGAGTGGCCTTGTGTTGCAGGGGAATCTGAAGGATCCAGGCCACCACTGCATTTATAAAGCAGCCAGCTGTGCCTAAGTCAATGAGAGCCGGTAGGACAGGAATTTGCAGGATCATTCCAGGTATGTACAACTAGACTTGCACCCATAAGCAAGGAGCCCCAAGCAGAGTTCAGGGTGTGTTCCGGTCAAGACCAAGGTGTCAGGCAGCTCTCTTCTTCCAGGACCCAAGCTGATCCCCCTTAACATACCTTGGCAGCTTGTTTCGTACAGAGAAGCTTGTTTCGTACAGAGTGACCTAACTCAGCACACTAAAAGCAGAGATGGTGCTGGCAATGTAATTCCTACTTTATGGGGGTGAGCCATCCACAGTCCATATCCACCTGCTTTGGCTCAGTGGAAGGTATTGGTGAACAATAACAGTATGTAGACTGGAGAGTTGCAGGATCCCCCTCTTCTCCTCCCTTCATTCCTATAATAAATTAATTGTCTATACAGATAGTGAGATCCACAAGGGTATCCGGACTCATAGGTGTCTCTATCCAGGCCAATTCATCTTTAATTTCTTCTCAAGGACCCCACTGAACTGATACAGCTGCACCACCTAGTTTCAATCTATCAGCGGTGAGGCAGCAGAAACATGCTGCATAGGAGGCTATGGTCAGAGCTTTCTTAGGGCAGCCTCCACTATTCAAGTTTGGTTCAGATCATCAAACAGAACTGACATGGCTTGGAGGAAGGCCTCTCAGTTTGACAGCACCAGGCTCTCACACTCCAGGAAGAGGGAGGGCCATTCTAGTGCTTCTCCTAACAAAAGGATGATAACCAAGCTCACCTTTGCATGATCAGTAATATAGGGTTGAGGAGAGGAACAGGAGGTGACACTGGGTTAATAAAAGCCCAGAATCACTGGTAAGTATTGTCAAACCATTCAGGCAAATGTAATGGGGAACAGGGCTCCGTGGGCAGTGAATGGAGTGCAGCACTTTCTCCACACAGCTGTCTTACTTGCTCCTGCAATAGCTGGATGACATGGGCCTGTAGGGTTAGTTGTCGATCTGAAAGCTGCAGCTGGGGAGCTGGATCCCTTCTGCCATCACCGGGACCACTCCTTTTGTCTATGTGGTCCATGCAAACTGTCATGAATGGGACGTGGGTGGTTAGTACAAGAGTTGGAAGCCAGGAAGCGGGCAGGTTCAGGTTACCACGAGGTCAGAGTCAGGCAGCAGGGGAGGAGCAGGTAGTGCAGGGGAAGCGGTCCTAAGCAGGGGAAACCCAGTTGCATGGATGACTCCCTATTCCTCTGCTTGGTTGAAATAGACCCCAGGGAACAAATCAAGACCCTTGGAATTCCACCAGTCAGATCCCAGGACTGCACTTCTCTGTCAGAGTTGTGCTTTGAGTTCTGGTGACTGTTAACAGGTCACTGGGCGACAGTTTGGAATACACTGCATACTCAGAGCCTGTGGACCCGGGTTCGTGATCCATGACTCCTGACACAAAGTAAGAGTCAATTCACTTAACTATTCGCCTGATAGATACCATATAATATAAGCGCAGGAATAAGAGCAGTCATTTCTTACTCTTTTAAATAAAAAATAAAACAAAGTTCCCACAGGAACAGTCTGTCCTTCCCACGCATATCACTTTCATTCCCTTATCCTTCTTCTATTTGCACATACTTTGCTTTACATTGCTTAGAGGGATTTCACAGAAACAGAATGGATCTGGTCAGGATGTTTACATACATTAAGCAAACTGACTGAAGTAGAATTATTACTTCTGCACTGCAATCCAGCAAATGGGTCAGCAGACAAAAATATAACAAATACTTTGGTTAGAATCCTTGATGAAGTTTCTTGCAATAAAGTTATTTACATTGTGTTATGAAGTCTACCTTCTGCACCTGCTTGTCCCTTATTTTGGGTCTGACCAAGTAGCATGGATCAGAACAACTACTCTGTCTGTCTACCTAGTCAGGCTCTTCCATCTGGATCAACAGCAGCAGCAAGCCAAAAGGCTCCTCCTACCCCCCCAAAGGGAAATGCCAAGGCTTGAAAACTGCAAGAAAAATCAAACCAGGAGTGACAGGAACGGGATTAGCAACTGTTGCTGCTCATGCTGTAATGGTGAAAAGAGGAAGGAAAATGCCAGACACAGAAGGGACTGAGGGCAGACCAAGGGGGAAGACATGTATCTGCCTTTTAAAAATGCTAAAAACATATAATTTATTACCCAAGCCTCAACCCTACAGGGGTTAGCTCCTATTATTACACTTTACAATAAAAACCTGCTATTTCCTGGGGGGGGGGGGAAGTGTCCCTCATCACCAGATTCCTCCTCCTAAATCAGCTCAGCTGCTGACTGCACAGCAGTGTTGCAATACTGAATGACTCCTCCCAAAGAGATCTTCCAATCCCCACAATTTATCTCCAGGTCCAGCTCCTCATCCCCTGATCTGCCCAGCTCACAGATAGAGGTTTCCTAATCATCATGACTCCAAATTACACATCACTACCATGTTATCTAATAGGACATTAGGCTGCACGAAAGGGCAAGTCCTCAGGATTCAGCCCAGCTCCTCATAAAATTGGCATGTTTTACCAATCAGAACCAGAATTGATTGCGCTGTAGCTGCATACCCAAACAATCCAAATCAAATATGTATGCTGATGAATAGACTAGTCCAATACTAGAAGATATATAGGTCATGAGTACTAAGCCAAGAGATTTCCTCTCTGCAGCCTTCCCCTAGAGCCTTGCTAAGGAACTTCAAGACTGATATGCAGTACTTCTCTGTACAGCCTCGCTAGCAGAGAAACCACCAATTTTATTGTGGTAATAAACTGATTATTTGAAGACCAGACCAGTACTTGATTGGAACTAGGGTGTCTTGTAATCTTAGTACAATAGAACCTCGGAGTTATGAACACCAGAGATACGAACTGATCAGTCAACCACACTCCTCATTTGGAACCGAAAGTATGCAATCAGGAGGCAGCAGAGACAAAAATAAAAAAGCAAGTAGGGTACAGTACTGTGTTAAACAAACTACTAAACAAATAAAGGGAAATCAGCATTTTTCTTCTGCATAGTAAAGTTTTAAAGCTATATTAAGTCAATGTTTAATTGTAAACTTTTGATACAACAACCGTAACATTTTATTGAAAGTTACCAATATTTCTGAGTTATGAACTACCTCCATCCCCGAAGTATTCGTAACTAGGTTCTACTGTACATTAATCCCCTGTGCTACCTCCACCCTCTCCACACATTACAGCCTTGATTCTGAGCTGCATCCAACCTGCAAGGAGGCAGAGGGCAAAGATGGCTATATACAGAATCACTTCATCCATCCCTCGTATAAAACCTGGCTGTTTAAATAGGCTACTTGTATTTGCATTTACTGGGGGAGAAAGTAGCTAATCAGGCACAAGTATTTTTCAAAATTACTGCCACATTCAATTTCTCTCTATTAGAACAGGAGTTCTACCTAACAGCAGGTAATTGTGTAAAGGAGTTTCATGAGAGATCACTCATATGGCATGGTATAGATAATGAAACAGTTGGAGAATCAGCTTATTAGAAGTTGCTCTTCAGCCTTTAGTTTAATACATAATAAGGCACCGGGTTCAACTAGTCTGACATAATTACAGTTAGTAATCAGGCCACAGTTTGTCACTTTCAATCCTCCCATCTGTGCCAAGGAAGCACTTGTTGGTAAAGTTTTTTTTAAACATATCCTATTGTACATTAAACTTATGATTTTTTTAAGCATTGCTTGTTAATACAACTGCTTTGTAGCCCCCCCCTCCAAAATGTTGCTGCGCTTCTATTACTAATGTTAACTTGGTCACAAGTAAAGTCACCAAGTATGAAAAAAGGAGTTTTAATTGTTAATCTCTGGTAGTTGCAGCAGGTTGTGCACTGTATCAATTAACATACACAGAAGCAAGTTACATAGAAAAGAAAGCTACTACATCACATTATGAGAGAATGAGTTCAAGAAATGTCACCTAGACACACAACAAGGAGGGATAAGGAGATGGTGGTTTGAGTTATGTCTTTTGCAACTGTGAATTGAAAACCTGATTTGTAGCATGACTACAAAGGAGGGAGTGGGTAAAGCTGACAGACTACTTCTTGGCAAAAGAAAAGGAGGCTAGAATATAAATAGCTGAGGAGAGGAGCTCATTGCCTGTCCTGAACTTTACACCAGTTAACCAATTACACATGCTCACAGTTTCTTTAGATTTCTAAAGCTACCAAGAAAAACAGTAGAAATTACTTAACAGCTGTACATGTGCATCTTGGGCTAAATCTATAGCAACACAAATACCAACCACTCATAATAACTTTATTTCTCCTTCATGTGATGTATTTGAACCCACAAATCTCCTATAGTGCAACCAGCTGGCATTAGAAAGTCAGGTTTCCTTTTTAAGTGTACATATGAAGAGACATTTGAGCAAAAAATGTCAGTTTATAATTTTTATTAATACTTTTCAGAGGTAACTGCCAAACAAGACGATAAACTGACTTAATATGCTACAAGTGTGATTCAGAAAGGATGCCTTTGCTCACGACTGGCAGAAACAAATTGAAAAATCAAGTATGAAAAGAACATTAACATTACCAGCTTAGGTATTGGCCATCTCCTGTCAAACACGGGAAGCAGAAATAGAAAACTAAGCCATTTTGTTGATACATGTATCCACAAAAATGCTCTACTTATATTATTCACCACATATTTAGTACCACTTAGCAGTGGGAAATTCTAGTTCTTGGTGCTCAATAGTTTAAAAGTTTTTTTATCCCCGCAATTTTAATTCCCTTTAAAAGAAAGGCTTGTCATGATGCATTTCTTGCTGCAATCCTATTATGTGATAACGATGTCACCATTATGGAGCTTTAAAGAGAGTCTCTGTAGACTACTTTTTTCTGACCAGCCAACAGTATTGCCTGCAATATTGAAACAGCAACATACTTAGAAGCTAAAGTTCTGTACAATTAGAGAAGCTCCTTCTAATAAGGGATTAACATGACATTTGTCCTGAGCCAACCTGTTTACAACAAGATGAAGAGGACAAATAAAACCCTACAATAACTCTCTTAGAAATGCATAAGTAACTTCCACAATGCCACTGGACACTCGAGATTTTATTGGTGGGGTGCAAAACACATTTAAAAATCAAATTGACACAGCAGTAAGGAAAATAATGATTTTACAACCTATATGTACACTTTTTAGAGTGTGTCTTTTCAAGAAGCTATTAGAGAAGAATGCCAAAAAGGTACTGGTGCCCCATTTAGAATATGTAGTTGGTTAAGAGAAGAACCAACTCTTGAGCAACAAAAGCAATCAGCCCAGGCAATAACTTTAGAGCAGAAGCATTGAGAGAATAAAAACCCTTGTAAGTCCTGCAGACATCCATCACAGAAGTGTTTTTCATCAGAAGCATTCCAAAGGCATATTAATCATATAGATAGTGTTTAATAACTTATCAACTTATTTAATAGATTTTTGTAAAGTAATTTTTATGAGCTCCTGATTTGTTATTCCTGTCCCCTTCACTTCAATTCTTCACCAACCGTGCCCCCAAACAGCGTAATACATGATGATGCCCCTTTCATTAAACTGTCACTAATAGCAATTCCTGTTATAGTAAAGATCAAAACATCAGAAATAAATTCTGTGGATGTTCAGATTATGTATCTGCTTTGATTTCATCAGCTCTGTGCATTTAGCTCTGGTAAAGTTAGGGATCTGTGAACCAATCTAGTGTATTTTCTTTTGGCGGGTTTTTAATGCATTTGCTCCCATGCCCTCTTGCTTCTCCATCCACGTAATGGGCAATTCATGTGAGCTTTGGAATCCTTGTTGGAAGTACAATGAATAAACCCAAAAGATATACAAAATCAGTTGCTATCAGATTCTTCATTATATCCTTGCCATACTCAAAACTGGTCTGGTGTGCTGATAACATGATTAGGGCTATGTGATTACTTAGATAGAAAATGTAACTGTTTGGAAGATTGCTTTCTTTGTACTTTTACTGCAACAATAGGTTGAGACTTCTGTGACTGTCATATTTTAAAGACGCCAGAGTATCCTCACAGAGCTGCCGCCTAAATCCTCTTATGTTTTTCTCTAGTTGAAGAGAGTGGACAGAGTAGATTTGGCCCAGTGGAGGTAGGAAACAATCAGCAGACCTTCTAAAAAATAAGGGGTTAAGTCAGAAGATGAAATTTGGGGACTTCATGTCACTGGTAGCAACAGGAGACTCTAACCATCAATAGCCTGCATCATATCAATCCTTTTAGGAGTGCTGTATCACTCCTATCTGGTTCATAATAATAGTTGATACAAAACCTCATGAAGTCCCTGCACCTTTGGACAAAAGTGGATTAGGGGGTTGAGGGGGAAGACTGATATGTCCATCAGCCAGCTGTTGACAATGGGAAAGGGAAGGAGCAAGCACTTTTGAAATCATCTTTGGCTCTTCCTAAGTAACAAGGACCTGTTACAGACCAGAGAAACAATACAGTGTAAAACAGAAGAAATTGGTATATGAAACAAGCACAGTTCTTAAAACAGGAAAGAGGAGAAGTAATCTTAAATTTAAAGGGTGATTAGAGGTAAAAAGGAAACCAAGAGTGAGACACCACTTCTTAATGTCTATCACAACATTTCTAGTGTGCCTAGCACTACAGTATCTAAGCACTAAATAGCTGAACAATTAAAGATTCAGGCTATTTGTGCCTGAATTTATATTTCATCTGCAGCAATATGTCTACAAGAAGCAATATCATTGTCAAATTCCTGCCTGGCAAATATAAGTTTACTCCTTCCCCTCGCTGACCTCAATGTTTTTTATTTATTTTTTTTTTTAGGTATGTGATCATGCAGACATTTAACTGTATTAATAATGTAACTGTAGCTTAGAAATGAACTGCTTAACATGCTGGTAATGCTGATCAAGTTTATTAGCCTGGAAGACTACAACAGTTATTGAACTGTTTCCCAGCACACAACCCTATGGTAAACTGAGGCAGAGTAGAAGATGGATTAGCCAGAAATTTCAAAGTGATTTTTCTTCTGACCTTAGTATCTATGAATCTATAACAACTGGATTTGTTTACCACTTTTGTCCTGCCCTTACACTCAGAGACAGTAAGGCAATTCAGAACTATAATACAATTCTTAGGCTTAAAAGAACATTGTATATAGCAAAAAAAGACTTACAAAAAGTATTTTACAACACAACAAAGATCCAACATAAGATCTGAGGCAAGAGCTAACAGTCCTACCTTGGAGTTCAGTTATAATTTTTTGTAAGTTTTTTATAAGTTTTCTATACAAAATTTTTAAAATTAAACAAGTTCAGTAGATATATAACATGGTGTACAGTATCTATTGTATTCAGCATGTCTTGCATTCATTACAGCCATATTATTTTAGATTTGTCATCCTGCTGCTACTTCTGCAAGACTGTCAAACTAACTGCCCTATGGCCAGTCTATTTTAGAAGAGACAGATTATTTTTTTTGTATTTTCCACTGATAAAAGCAAGCTGTGGCCATATATAGCTCTTTAATCCAAATTACATTAAAAAAAACCCCCACAACACAGACACTGAATCTTTCTTTCTCAAGGTTTTAGACAGACTTTGTTTAAGCTCAGTAGAACACAGCTTAATAGTGTCAGCTACTTCAGTGTTAAGTGTCAATTGGCAGCACATAGGCAGATATGTTTAACTGGATTTTTCAGAGTTGCATGTTTTTCATGCTGGAGACCTTCCATCTGGACAATGGATATTTAAACATAGTATACAACAATTTGTTTTGAAGGCGTGTGGGCTTTTTTTTATTAGTACTCAATGTAAGGTTTATGTTTCTTAACAATAATTTTGTAGCTCATAACACTGAATTACTATAACACTGCAGTTATGTAAACTTCTGCTTGACTTCTCAAATGTGTGGTTTTTAATGTAGCTTCTAAAACTTCCCTGAAAAATCTGATGCAACCTTAAGGCAGAGCACGATTCTGGAGTTTAAAAGTGTTATTTTTACTAAAGTTCACAATTACTTTAAAGCCTTCAAATTCTCTTTTTTCCTGGGAGGAGACAGTGCTATTGATCATATTCCTTAAGGTTTCCAACAACTGATCTCAGATATGAAAGTTGTTTGATGTCCGATAGCCTTTTACTTTTTTAATGCTTTTTTCATATTCAAATGCTGAAGTCTGCCCTATTATGCTTTTTTCTTGATCAGGCAGAAAAAGAAACTTGACAGTCATCATAATCCTACTGAAATTCTGCAAGAATCTTTCGCAAAGCAATGTTAATAATATCCATTAAGAGAAGCAGCTCTAGAATTTTGCAGTGTGTTGTAACCCTCAGTCTTGGGAATGATTTAACAAACATTTATTTGTAACACTACTGCAATACAAAAAGGAATACCCATCCATTATGTGCCATCCCCCCTCTAGTTTAAAAAAAAAAGGGGGGGGGCTTGCTCAGATTATGCAGAGTCTCTCAGATGATTGTTTCTTTGGTATCCTTGTGCTGAGCTGAAAGAGCATGCACGCTTGTAAATATTACTCCTTTCAAATATTGAGGATACCTTGTGTCTGGTCATTTTTTGTTATAAAAAAATATATATGTAGATAAAGTATCCTGCCTGGGGATGGCTAATCTTCTGTAATGTTTATTCATTAGAATTTATGGTTTGTCTTCTCAGTTTGGGTGCTTGGCTGGAGTTAGAGAGGGAGTTAGTCCTCAGAACAGCTCCACCGTCTGACCATATAACTTGAAGCTAAAGAGAGTTTATAAAAAAAAAAAAAAAAAAAAAAAAAAAAAAAAAAAAGCAGCAGCTGGGGAGCCTCTGTGCTTTGAAAATGAGGAGGAATAACCCAGCTATACTGTATCATGAAGCACCACATGCCCACTTCCAAGATGGAAAAGTTATATATATGTAAGTAAATTTTACTTTTGTCACTCTGCTCCAACCCTACAGAATTTACCTTTCTTCTCCACTCCTCCCCATGGACAGGGGGAAATATGGGGCACACTCTCCCTATCTACGGCTCTCAACTTTAGTGCTGCAGTGAGACATCAGAAGGGGCCAAACAAAACAAGCAGCAGGATATATAGGCTAAAGCAGTCTCAAATCTCTCCAGACTACTGTACCCCTTTCAGGAGTCTGGTTTGCCTTACATACCTACCCCAAAGTTTCTCCTCACTTAAAAACTACTTCCTTACAAAATGAGACATAAAAATACAAAAGTGTGACAGCACATTCATTTTACCATATAATTAAAAAATAAATCAATTGGAATATAAATATTGTACTTACATTTTAGTGTATCGTATATAGAGCAGTATAAACAAGTCATTGTCTGTATGAAATTTTAGTTTGTACTGACTTTGGTAATGCTTTTTACGTAGCCTCTTATAAAACCAGGCAAATATCTAGATGAATTGATGTACCTTCTGGAAGACCACGGTGTACCCCCAGGGGTATGCATACCTGTGGTTAAGAACCACTGGGCTAATGCACAACCTTGAGAGCAGCCTCCATTGGTATGAGTTCAGCACTACAAGTGAGAAAAAGTCCAAGTTTCTCCAGTTAAGCAGGGCCTGAAACTCACTACAAATATTCTGGACCAGTCCAACCCAAGTCAGGAGCATTAGCGAAAGCATTCCCACATACTTCCCCTCATGGGAAAAAGCTCAAGTGGCACTTGTTTCTCTCTCAGCATCCAGGCCCTTAAAACCTCTCTTTCCCACAGTGACTGTTTCTCGCTTCTCCAACCCACTGGGGAGGGAATCCCAGCAGTGGTTATTTTCTCTCCCATCACTTTTCTGGGTTAGGGCTAAGCAAGCAAGCTACTTGTGCCTGCCTTCCTATGAGTATAAAGGAGAGAAAGCCTAGCATGTAGGATTCTACCACTACACTTTAAATTATTGTGGAGAACAAAGACTGTAACCAGACTCTAAAGTTTTTCTACTGCATCCAGCCAATGGATAAATTGGCATGTTTTTTGCTGAATTGTTTAGTTATCATTGTGCTCTGGTGGTCACTTTAATAAAACGAATGGAGCTGTTCACTCTTTAGCTAGGTCTACACTGCGAGCTAGGGTTGCAATTCCCTTGCTCGTGTACACACATTCACACTAGCTCTCATCAAGCTAGCATAAGTATAAGTAGCAGTGTAGCCTTGGTAGCACAGATAGTGGCAGGAGAGGCATGAGTGAGCCATGCCGAGTACAATACCCACCTGATTCAGGAGCAAATGTGTACATGAGCAATGGAATCACACCCCTAGATGCCAGTCCAGATGCCACCTCTCAGAGTCAGTCCATATAGCACGTTTCATCACACACCAACATGCTTATACCCTGCTCCACTTGGACATGTTACACCAACATCCCTTGAAAAAGGCGAAATTTGCTATGTAGATGAACTCTTAGAACTAGAGACATAGATTCATTGAACAGGCCAAGCTGTGTTTAGCACAAGTCTGGGGCCTAAGAGATGTGTCCGTAAGCCACTTTTACAGCTCACCACTCAGTCCTTAAAACTGAATGTCTATGGCCATAAAAGGTCATTATAGCAGCCAGACACATCTTGACCACACTCCTTTGTGGATGGGCACATTTCCTACATAAAGGCCAATGGGAGGTGGCATAGGTGCCCACAGATCCCGCTATAGAAAAGGAATCTCCAAGTAACTAGTTAAGTTGGCTTTAAGTCTTCCTTGCAATGCCAGGGCAGCACAGAGTAAACTTAATGGTAGGCAAATCTGACCCACTGTTCTAAGCTCTGTCTGGGCAATAGAAAAACACTTCAAGGTTTAAGTACATCTTTCCAAGTGAGATAGATTTTCATTTAAAAAAAAAAAAAAGTTATTTCTAAAGATTATCCAACTTCTCTTCTCAGAGAAGTGCTTAAACTACTCCTTCAATATTACATTTTCCATATAGGAGTATCCAACGTTAAGGTCCTATGATTCTCTGTTTTAGTGGAAGACAGTATACAGTATGTTCTCTTACAAGTTCGCATATATACAGATGTCTTATGCAGATGTATATTTTCATCTATAGATCTCTTTTCCAAGTTGTTACACTAGTGAAATCACTACCTAAAAGAAGACCAAATTCTGAATGCTTGGACTTCCAAGCACCAGCTGCTGTGTCCAGAAGTCTTACACTTGAGTTTTGGAGTACTACCCATACTTTCCATTATTAATGTAGTTTTTAATCCAGCCATCTAGCTTCTTGAAAGCCTCTAAAAGACGGGCTTCAAAACCATAAACATTAGCTTCAGGAACATATAATTACTATATTTTTGAGATAACAGCTAAAATATTAAGCATTTGCTCATTATTTAGCAGCACCAGAAGCAGTATCGCCTTTTATATTATATTTGCGCCTGCTTCCAAACCATGTCAAGAAAGAGACTGGGGAATGTAGGAGCAAAGTTGTGATGAACTGGTGCCTGGTTTCTTCCTGCATATTTGGCACCTGAAGAAAATCTTGCATTAGATTTACCCTGGACTAGAGTAGGGAGAAGACATCTCCATTTTATACCTGGTCCTTAAAGTAGAACTTTCTTCTGTCAAAGCCTATTTAAGTTAGAATAGGAGGATGCTTCCTGTTGGTTTAAAAAAAAAAAAAAAAAAAAAAAAAAGACACCATAGCCTGGGCTAATAATTTAGAGATGCAATAGAGCATCCTCAAGTTACTAGGAAATTAAACGCAACAAGCTATGTTGACAGAGTATTAATGACAGTTTATTATTAAAAAGTCAGGAAAATTAACTTCTGACTCGAATCCTACAGCACTACAAGTCTGTCACATTCCACAAATAGTTATAGTTCACACACCAAAGACTTTCCAACATACTTCTCTGGAAGTTAACTATTTACGTTTGGGAAATAGCTGCAAACACATATCTAAGGTGGCCATTGTGTATTTAATTTAGGCAGGCTGCATATCATTCCCTTCAAGCTGGTAAGTACTCAACTTCTGCATGTCTTCCTTCTTATTTTTGAAAAGGGGACATCTTCATCCACCTGTTGAACAGAGAGGTGAAGCAGACTGGGCAGGAGAAAAAATCCACAAATTTTTGCTGTTATTATCTAGATTATAGATTTTCATCAGTACTGGGTTTATAAAACAGCAACACAACTGTTTATGTTGCTATCAACCTATCTTGGCAACTGTAAAATAAATTCCCAGGTACTTATTTATAGAAAGCAGCAGAAGTTGTGAAGAGGAATTCAGAATAAAGAATATGCAAGTGGAGAAAGTAATTCTAATATCAACACAACTCCATTTTTAAAGTTTGCAGTTGATTCTCTGTAACCTCGAGTTAATTTTTGCAAGCTTTTTTCCCCCTTTAGGTTTAAAGCCTCTCAGTGATTGATAGGTGCCTTTGCATCCTTTAACAAAAAACAAAAATCTCTTCCACAACGTTTGTGGGCATGTATCACAGCTTTAGATACTTTTCATATATAAGGATGAGAAAATGTTAAGTTTTGTACACAGACCCCAATATTATGAATTTTGAGACTATTAACATCCACCATTTTCTCAATAAAAAGTTTGTGGGGAAATAGGAAAATGATTGTGTTGTTTGCTCTTCACTGACATATTTAGTATGACTCCTACAAACTGTTGAAGCAGCAATCCCCATGCTTGTCAAACTAAGCAATGGGGTGGGGGTGGAATGAAGAGAATGGAAGACAAGAAGGGCACATTAGACTCTCCTATTAAAAAACAACAAAACAAAAAACAAACACTCATATGCATCTAACAACTTTTCAATTGCTTTATTATACAAACATCTTCCCTTCTCCTTCTCCCCCAATTTTGGTCAGACACAGTCCAGAGAGATTACTCATTGTATTCAGCACAAACAATGAGTCCTTGTGGCACCTTAGAGACTAACAAATTTATTTTAGTCTAAGGTGTCACAAAGACTCCTCGTTGTTTTTGCTGATACAGACTAACACAGCTACCACTCTGAAACCTGTCATTGTATTCAGAGATTTCATAGTTTGCCCACTGAAAATGCAATAGTAGGAAAAGATTTATTTTTCCACTTCAAGATTTATAGGGCTATCTGGATTTTCTTCAACTTTCATAAGATTCTTTGGTGGAGAACATACGTAGAAAACTTCAGATCAACAGAAGCATTTGGAATTGTGTGCCACAGAATGCAGGATTCATCGACAAACAATGAAACTGTTTTGCAAACTTTAGCCTTCACTAACAAATAAGTCCAATAACGCTGAAGTGCATTTTCCATCTGTATTCCTGAACTCTAAGGCCATGCTTACACTACAAAGTTTGGTTAATGCAAGTTACGTTGGCATATAGCCGCTGACTTTTAGATATGGCCTGGATGTGCGCGTACACTTGGCTGCTTGCATTGGCGCTACTGCACGAGTGGTTGGGTGGTTGATGAAAACTGCAGAGCACATAGGGAGGTATCCCAGCGTGCTGCGCAACCCCATATGGCACAAAGTCTTATGGGATATTTTCACACTGCTTTCTGGAAAACCAGCAATTTGCCCAGGGATTCCCACAATACTACTTTCAACATAGCATAGTGATTGTTCTATCCCATAATTTTTGCATCTTTTTTAAAACTCCCACAGTACTGTATGTTGCTTTTTGGTCTCTGCCATCTCTCTAGCAGAAGCATGGACCGTGCACAGCTCAGCACAATTCTTATAACTGTTAATACAGCATGCGTAATTCTATTGTAGTTGCGTACCTTCAATGAGTATTACTACAACAGCGAGTGCGAGGAGGAGGAAGAGGTGATGTTCAACCACAATGACTGGATATTAATGGACACAATGAATAAAAATAGCATGTTGCTACTGGCATTCCTGGAATAGCTATCCATGGTGCATTGTCACTTCTGGGCCCAAGATACAAGCACCGATAGATGGGATTGCACCATAGGGATGAAGAACTTTCAGATGAGAAAGGCCACATTCCTCGATCTGTGTTCTGTGCCCACCTCAGCATTCAGAGCAAGGAAACCAGACTGACCACTGCTTCGGCAGTCACACAATGCTGGATTGCTATCGGTCAGAGGCTACTCACTTTGGAGTTCAAAAATCCAGTGGGGAACCATTGTCATCCAAGTGTGCAAGGCCATTAAACATATCCTACCTGCTCATGACCGAGACTTTAGGCAATGTGCAGGAAAGAGTAGATGGATTTTCAGCAATGGGGTGCCCAAACTGGGGCATAAACAGCACACACAGCCTTATTTTGGCAGCATCCCACCTTGCTAGTAAGTATATAGACTGGTATTTTTCCATGGTTATGGAAGTCCTAGTGAATCAGTGAGGGTACTTTAATGACAATGTGGGCTAGTCAGGGAAGGTACATGATGCTTGCATCTTTAAGAACACAAAACTTTTCCAAAAGCTGCAAGCAGAGATACTGTTCTTCCCCAACGGTGCATTCCCATTGACAAGGTTGAAACAGTGATTCAGGGAACCCAGCCTACCCTTTGCTTCCCTGGCTCCTGAAGCTGTACACTCCCCATCTTGACAGCACTAAAGAAAGATTCAACTAGCAGCTCAGCAGGTGCAGGATGACGGTTGAATGTGCTTTTGGTAGATTAAAGGGTCACTGGCAGTGGTAACAGACTAGATTGGATCTCAGTGAAGCAAACATCCTCATCATCATAGCTGATTGTGCAGTACGCAACAATATGTGTGAGGCAAAAGACTACCAGGAAGGCAGAGGGTGAGGTGGATTGGCTGTATGCTAAATCTGAACAGCCAGACACAAGAGCTTTTAGAAGAGCCAACCATGGAGCTATATGGCTGAGAGAGGTTGTGCTTAAAAAAGCATTTTAATAGTCGACAACAGTAGCATTATATGATGAAATAGTGTGCCCTTGTATGTACAGAATTTAAATATGGGCGAGTTATTGACTCCCATTATGAATTATGTAATGCAGCAATTATGCTTGGTGTAAACTAATAAATATATCCTGAATTTCCAAAAATAAAACATTATGTGCTGCAGTGAGGTGGAGTGACCTCCTCCAAGCCTGAGACAGAGGGACCACTACACTCTCCCTGGAGGGTGAAGCTAAGCCAGCCCCACCCCCTGTACTGGAAGCTCAGTTGGCCTGGAGACAATGAATGAGACAGATGTCTTTAGCCTTCTGTAGGACTGTGAACTAGACCCTGAGGTGAGACACCCTGCCGTCTGAGGAGGGCGAGAGGAGCTGCTGGGACTGCTGTAGACCACTTACCCCAAGGACACTGAGGACCTGCAAGCTACAGAGCCACACCAATGGACTAGGGTAGGAAGTAGCCCAGGGGAACCAGACTTTGGTCAGGTTGTGCTGTTGCAGTATGTATTTTGGCAGGATCCTTGCTGACCCAACGGTGAGATCCCCTGCCACTGACAGGGGCCCCTGGGCTAGGGCCTGGTGGAGTAGAGTGGGCTTGGATCCTCCCCAACTCCTCCTGCCAACCCCAATCCAAGCCCCTAGACTGTGTGTGCTGTCTGCCTTAGCCAGGAGGTGAGGCTACAGACTACTTAATTGCCTACTTTTCTCCCCACCTGGAAGGCCAGAACCATTGACTGTGTTTCCTGTCTGCCTTAGCCAGAAAACTAGGCTAACAACTATCTGATTGCTATTGCTCTGTCCTGCCTGGAGGGCCAGAGCCACTGACTGAGAGTAAAAAGAAAAGGAGTACTCACGGCACCTTAGAGACTAACAAATTTATTTGAGGATAAGCTTTTGTGAGCTACAGCTCACTTCATCGGATGCATGCAGTGGAAAATACAGTGGGGAGATTTTATATATACAGAGAACATGAAACAATGGGTGTTACCATACACACTGTAACAAGAGTGATCAGGTAAGATGAGCTATTACCAGCAGGAGAGGAAAAAAACCTTTTGTAGTGATAATCAAGGTGGGCCATTTCCAGCAGTTGACAAGAACATCTGAGGAACAGTGGGTGCGGGGGGAATAAACATGGGGAAATAGTTTTACTTTGTTTAATCCACTCCCAGTCTTTATTGAAGCCTAATGTAATGGTATCCAGTTTGCAAATTAATTCCAAACAGCAGTCTCTCGTTGGAGTCTGTTTTTGAACTTCAAAACTGGGAGTGTGTGTGTCATTACACAAAGTAAAACTATTTCCCCAGGTTTATTCCCACCCCCCCCGCCCGCCCCAAAAGAGTACCTCCATGAAAGTTTCAGCAAGGTTACTGAAGAGGATGAGAGGGACAGCCCTATTCAGGGGAACAAAGAACTCCAAGTGGTCCCAGCAGCCTAATCCAATGAGCCAAAGAACGGAAAAGTGGATACCATCTTTCTTCCACCTCTATCGAAACTGAGGATACTGATCTTAAGTAGACTATGTAATTCTGACTATCCTACTATTTTTCTATACAACTATGTTGGTCCCAGGATATTAGACAAGGTGGGTGAGGTCATATCTTTTATTAGACCACTTTCTGTTGGTGAGAGAGAAGTTTTTGAGCTTACACCTTTTGAAAGCTTGTCTCTCTCACCAACAGAAGTTGGTCCAATAAAAGATTTTACCTCAACCACCTTGTCATACTAATTTTCTAACATTTTAGAACTTAAGTGAGCAGTTAAACATCAGTGCCTTTGTTTTCTAAACTTGCAGATGGGCCAGATGCCATTTTCAAATGGGGAAAGGAGGAAGAGGAGATCTTGGGCAATGAAAAGTAAAACAACATAGGTACACATTTACCCAAGCTCTCTTCCCCTTTGTAAGAAGGCTCATCTGTGCTTCCCTAGCAGAACTGCCTTGAAATCCTTGTGACTGCTGTGGTATGAGTAAGTAGGCCGAGTACAAGGCAGGCAAGGGGTTGGGGGAGGAGAACGAGTATGGTTGAATGACAAAAGTCAAGGGATTACCACTAGATAGGGATCCTTCAGAAAAAGAAAGTGAAGCCAACAGAAAGGAACATGAAGTATTATCAAAGTTTAAGCTGGAAATCAGGAGGACTAAAAGGAATTAACTACACAGAAAGCTAACTTGGGCACCCTTGTAGATAGTTCAGTTAAAGCTTTTGCTGAAAGTCAGTGGGAATCACAAAAAAGTAGTTAATATTGGAATGTTTAAAGACTGGAATAGAAAAATATTAGAAGAAAATGGTAGATCTCACCTGGAATAGTGTTCCATAATCTCAAAAGAAGTTACAGCAGACATAGAAGTCCAGAAACAGGAAATAAAGTAATCAGAAGAATGGAGAGGCTGTCTGAAGAGTGTGAAAAAAATTAGGACTATTTAGTTGAGAGGGGATTAAGTGAGGCGGCTATCCAAAGAACAGTATAAACCATAGGAATAGAGTAGGGTATTCAATTAAATTGAAAGGCAATATGTTTAAAACTAATGCAAGAAAGTGCTTGTTTAAAAATACAACTCATAATTGGCCTGCCATGAAATATCACTGGAGCAAAGAGCTTAGCAGAAATCAAAAAGTTAGATATTTATATAGATGAGAACACCTAGTGTCACACAAGATAAAATAATTCCTCTTACTTCAGGGAGAATAACAGAATCAAGGAGAAAGAACGCAAACCACAGCAAGACAGGAAACAAAAAACTGAAGCAAAGGCTAAAAGCAGTGAAGTCCAAGGGGAAAATTCAGTGTCCGCCCCTCTGTCACGCCAAATCCACCCCTGGTTACAGAACTATGCTCCAGAACCTCGGTTGTGTGTTTGTTTTGAAGTTGTTTCTAGCCCTCAAAACGTGAGCCAAATGAAAACCAATGCAGCGCTGTACTGAATCAGGAGATTCCAACAGCTTCTTCAGTGCCTATTCTTATATGTTCATACTTCATGTTTTCACAAAAACAACATGAACATTAAATTAGTAGGTTTCAGAGTAGCAGCCGTGTTAGTCTGTATTCGCAAAAAGAAAAGGAGTACTTGCGGCACCTTAGAGACTAAGGTTTCAGAGTAGCAGCCGTGTTAGTCTGTATTCGCAAAAAGAAAAGGAGTACTTGTGGCACCTTAGAGACTAACAAATTTATTAGAGCATAAGCTTTCGTGAGCTACAGCTCACTTCATCGGATGCATTTGGTGGAAAAAACAGAGGAGAGATTTATATACACACACACACAGAGAACATGAAACAATGGGTTTATCATACACACTGTAAGGAGAGTGATCACTTAAGATAAGCCATCACCAACAGCGGGGGGGGGGGGGGGAAGGAGGAAAACCTTTCATGGTGACAAGCAGGTAGGCTAATTCCAGCAGTTAACAAGAATATCAGAGGAACAGTGGGGGGTGGGGTGGGAGGGAGAAATACCATGGGGAAATAGTTTTACTTTGTGTAATGACTCATCCATTCCCAGTCTCTATTCAAGCCTAAATTAATTGTATCCAGTTTGCAAATTAATTCCAATTCAGCAGTCTCTCGTTGGAGTCTGTTTTTGAAGCTTTTTTGTTGAAGGATAGCCACTCTTAGGTCTGTGATCGAGTGACCAGAGAGATTGAAGTGTTCTCCAACTGGTTTTTGAATGTTATAATTCTTGACGTCTGATTTGTGTCCATTCATTCTTTTACGTAGAGACTGTCCAGTTTGGCCAATGTACATGGCAGAGGGGCATTGCTGGCACATGATGGCATATATCACATTGGTAGATGCGCAGGTGAATGAGCCTCTGATAGTGTGGCTGATGTGATTAGGCCCTATGATGGTATCCCCTGAATAGATATGTGGACAGAGTTGGCAACGGGCTTTCTTGCAAGGATAGGTTCCTGGGTTAGTGGTTCTGTTGTGTGGTGTGTGGTTGCTGGTGAGTATTTGCTTCAGATTGGGGGGCTGTGTGTAAGCAAGGACTGGTCTGTCTCCCAAGATCTGAGAGAGCGATGGCTCATCCTTCAGGATAGGTTGTAGATCCTTGATGATGCGTTGGAGAGGTTTTAGTTGGGGGCTGAAGGTGATGGCTAGTGGCGTTCCGTTGTTTTCTTTGTTGGGCCTGTCCTGTAGTAGGTGACTTCTGGGTACTCTTCTGGCTCTGTCAATCTGTTTCTTCACTTCAGCAGGTGGGTATTGTAGTTGTAGGAATGCATGATAGAGATCTTGTAGGTGTATGTCTCTGTCTGAGGAGTTGGAGCAAATGCGGTTATATCGTAGAGCTTGGCTGTAGACAATGGATCGTGTGGTATGATCTGGATGAAAGCTAGAGGCATGTAGGTAGGAATAGCGGTCAGTAGGTTTCCGATATAGGGTGGTGGTCATGTGACCATCGCTTATTAGCACCGTAGTGTCCAGGAAGTGGATCTCTTGTGTGGACTGGTCCAGGCTGAGGTTGATGGTGGGATGGAAATTGTTGAAATCATGGTGGAATTCCTCAAGAGCTTCTTTTCCATGGGTCCAGATGATGAAGATGTCATCAATGTAGCGGAAGTAGAGTAGGGGCATTAGGGGACGAGAGCTGAGGAAGCGTTGTTCTAAGTCAGCCATAAAAATGTTGGCATACTGTGGGGCCATGCGGGTACCCATCGCAGTGCCGCTGATTTGAAGGTATACATTGTCACCAAATGTGAAATAGTTATGGGTCAGGACAAAGTCACAAAGTTCTGCCACCAGGTTAGCCGTGACAATATCGGGGATACTGTTCCTGACGGCTTGTAGTCCATCTTTGTGTGGAATGTTGGTGTAGAGGGCTTCTACATCCATAGTGGCTAGGATGGTGTTTTTAGGAAGATCACCAATGGACTGTAATTTCCTCAGGAAATCGGTGGTGTCTCGAAGATAGCTGGGAGTGCTGGTAACGAAGGGCCTGAGGAGGGAGTCTACATAGCCAGACAATCCTGCTGTCAGGGTGCCAATGCCTGAGATGATGGGGCGTCCAAGATTTCCAGGTTTATGGATCTTGGGTAGCAGATAGAATACCCCAGGTCGGGGCTCCAGGGGTGTGTCTGTGCGGATTTGTTCTTGTGCTTTTTCAGGGAGTACTCTCACCAGCAACCACACACCACACAACAGAACCACTAACCCAGGAACCTATCCTTGCAACAAAGCCCGTTGCCCACTCTGTCCACATATCTATTCAGGGGATACCATCATAGGGCCTAATCACATCAGCCACACTATCAGAGGCTCGTTCACCTGCGCATCTACCAATGTGATATATGCCATCATGTGCCAGCAATGCCCCTCTGCCATGTACATTGGCCAAACTGGACAGTCTCTACGTAAAAGAATGAATGGACACAAATCAGACGTCAAGAATTATAACATTCAAAAACCAGTTGGAGAACACTTCAATCTCTCTGGTCACTCGATCACAGACCTAAGAGTGGCTATCCTTCAACAAAAAAGCTTCAAAAACAGACTCCAACGAGAGACTGCTGAATTGGAATTAATTTGCAAACTGGATACAATTAACTTAGGCTTGAATAGAGACTGGGAATGGATGAGTCATTACACAAAGTAAAACTATTTCCCCATGGTATTTCTCCCTCCCACCCCACCCCCCACTGTTCCTCTGATATTCTTGTTAACTGCTGGAATTAGCCTACCTGCTTGTCACCATGAAAGGTTTTCCTCCTTCCCCCCCCTGCTGCTGGTGATGGCTTATCTTAAGTGATCACTCTCCTTACAGTGTGTATGATAAACCCATTGTTTCATGTTCTCTGTGTGTGTGTATATAAATCTCTCCTCTGTTTTTTCCACCAAATGCATCCGATGAAGTGAGCTGTAGCTCACAAAAGCTTATGCTCTAATAAATTTGTTAGTCTCTAAGGTGCCACAAGTACTCCTTTTCTTTTTATTAAATTAGTAAACACTCTCTGATGAAAGACATAATATTCAGGATTAATAGGGAAGATCCCCAGTCCCCTCTTATTTTCCCTGTACCCACTTAGTACCTTTAAAGAGTAAACAGACTAGACTTTAAGTTATAAAAGAGTTGAAAGCTGGTACTACAGCTGTTCTGGAGTAGCCCTGCCAATTGTTGCATTTATTTATTTCTTGGTTTGCAATGTTTCAGAGTAGCAGCTGTGTTAGTCTGTATCCGCAAAAAGAAAAGCAGGACTTGTGGCACCTTAGAGACTAACAAATTTATTAGAGCATAAGCTTTCGTGAGCTACAGCCCACTGCATGGCATGCAAATGAGGGGGCGGGCCCAAAAGGTAGGGCCTTAGAGGGGCCAAGCCGCAGGATGCTATGCAAATGAGGGGGCGGGACAGGGCCGTCGTTGCGGCTCCCTCTGGACCGGCGGAGGGTGGCCGCGGACTCCACGCCGGCGGTTGGCAGCGCCTGGCGCGAGGGTGAAGCGGCCGCGGAGGGGCCCTAGCGGAGGGAGGCGCCGCCAGCCGGCCGTTGAGAGAAGCCGCTGGCGGGAGGGAACATGGCGAGCGCGGGCAGCGCAGCGGAGGAGGGCGCCGGCGAGGAGGTAACCTGGCCGGCGACGGGGGTTCCCCGGGGCTCCGCGCCCCCCCCCGACCCGAGCGGGGGGGGTCCGGGTCCGCGCCCCCAGCCGCTGCCCTCCGGCGGGAAGGCCGGGGCCGGCCAACAGGTGGGGAGAGCGCGGGCAGGAGGCGCCCTGAGGCGGCGGCGCGGGGAGGCCCGCGGACATCGCCGGCCCCTCTCCCCCGGGGAGTCCTCGGCAGGGCAGCCCCAGGGCGGGCGATGCATCCGATGAAGTGGGCTGTAGCTCACGAAAGCTTATGCTCCGATACATTCAATCCCTGAGGGGGCCATTTGGGGCAAAAGTTGGGGATTGGTCCTGCTTTGAGCAGGGGGTTGGACTAGATGATCTCCTGAGGTCCCTTCCAACCCTGATATTCTATGATTCTATGATTCTATGATTTGTTCGTCTCTAAGGTGCCACAAGTCCGCCTGCTCTTTCTGGTTTGCAATGTTTCCCTCCGTAGCAGAACAGGAAAGTCTGTGCAAATTATCATGACTCTTGAATAGTCAGTTTCACTAGTCAAAACGCCTAAAACCAGTAGAGGAGGCAAGTTACGGCTTATAACAAAAGGAGGTGCGTGACTCAGGCAGAAGGGGGTACTGTTTGCCCACGCCCCTCTAAGCCGCCTACAGGGAACCACTGGGGCAGTGAAATACAAGGAGTGTCAGTTTCATCATCAAGTTTCGTTTTCCCTCCCTGCGGCTTGTGCTCCCGCTTGGCAGCGATTCTACAGCGCCGGCCACGGCCACTGAGCGAGGCGCCGACCCCGCCGCCCCCGCCGCCGCCGCCTCGGTACCCGCAGCGCCCTACGGAGCCCCCAGAGGAAGCGCTACATCCCCGGGGGGAGGGGGGGGGAGAGGGGAAGCGGCAGCAGGGACGGATAGAGGCAGGCGGACGGCGGAGACCGAGCGTCTGAACAGCCCCGCAGGGGCAGGGGCAGGTGCCGGAGCGGAGCCGAGCAGCGCTGCGCCCGCCCTGGGGCTGCCCTGCCGAGGACTCCCCGGGGGAGAGGGGCCGGCGATGTCCGCGGGCCTCCCCGCGCCGCCGCCTCAGGGCGCCTCCTGCCCGCGCTCTCCCCACCTGTTGGCCGGCCCCGGCCTTCCCGCCGGAGGGCAGCGGCTGGGGGCGCGGACCCGGACCCCCCCCCGCTCGGGTCGGGGGGGGGGGGGCGCGGAGCCCCGGGGAACCCCCGTCGCCGGCCAGGTTACCTCCTCGCCGGCGCCCTCCTCCGCTGCGCTGCCCGCGCTCGCCATGTTCCCTCCCGCCAGCGGCTTCTCTCAACGGCCGGCTGGCGGCGCCTCCCTCCGCTAGGGCCCCTCCGCGGCCGCTTCACCCTCGCGCCAGGCGCTGCCAACCGCCGGCGTGGAGTCCGCGGCCACCCTCCGCCGGTCCAGAGGGAGCCGCAACGACGGCCCTGTCCCGCCCCCTCATTTGCATAGCATCCTGCGGCTTGGCCCCTCTAAGGCCCTACCTTTTGGGCCCGCCCCCTCATTTGCATGCCAAGTCCCGCCCATCCCCCCGGGGGACGCTGCTGTTTTGAGTACTTTGCTCTGCGGGTGGAGCTTTCCCCCACCGGGCGCAAGGGCGTTCCGCTCCCCCGCGGTTAGCCCCCGGCTCCTGGCCCCGGACAGCCACCCGTGTCCCCCCATCACAGCCCAGCCAGCCGCCCCGGGCGAGCGCCTCGCCTCCCCGTGCTGCAGCTCTGTCCCCTGCGGCGGCTGTTGCAGCCACCCCGCCAGCTCGCATGGTTTTATCACCACGGGACTGATACTCGGGGCGCTTTTTTAAGCCTCAGTTTGCAAGATACTGACGACTGCACGCCAAGTAGCTTCCGTTTTAAAATGAAAATGAAGCTGCTGGCGCTCAAGGTTGTAGCCCCCCAACTGTATCCGAAAGGGCAGGAGAAAAGAAAGATAAACCAGATGGAACAACATCTTCTATTTTAAAGCCAATTTTAAAAAGCAGTTCCCTGGGAGGTAAAGCAGCAGTTCAAGAAGGGATAACCTTAACATATTGCAATTTGCATACCGATAAAATTAGTTTACATATTAGTGTATGCAGTGTTGTAGCAGGTTTCAGAGAAGCAGCCCTGTTAGTCTGTATTCGCAAAAAGAAATGGAGGACTTGTGGCACCTTAGAGACTAACAAATTTATTTGAGCATAAGCTTTCATGAGCCACAGCTCTCTTCATCGGATGTTGTAGCAGTGTCCCGCCCAGGATATTAGAAAGAAGAATTGGGTGAGGTAATATCTTTCACTGGACCAACTTCTGCTGGTGAGAGACAAACTTTCAAGCTTATACAGAGCTCTTACAACTCAAAGAATTTCTAAAGTCTGCCTTGTTTACTGGTGGAACTTCCCTGTGGACAATTAAAATAGACTAGTCAGTTTCACTGGTGATGATTCACTTTCAGGCACTAATGCACTAATCCAATGATAAAATGTTTGGGATGCTTGTTTAAAATAAATCAATGACTGCTGCTTCCATTAGAATATGGGGGGGGGCAGAGGAGGAGACAAACTAATGGAAGTATTTTTTTTACTGGTTTTGGGGATTGAAAACTCCTTCTTTCCATGGTCCAAAATTCTAATGTCCTTATTCAGACCCCAATCTTTCAGTGAACTCTATGGGGCTGTGCACATGTAAGTCTAGTATTGTCAACTCTTGGCAATCATGAGTCTTGGAGTATTTGGTGATTTTCTTATAACCAGCTAATTTCATGAGAATTTCACTCTTTAAAAAAAAAAATTCTAGCTCTCATGATTGCAGAGAAAAGCTTTTAACTCTTACAGTTCAATAACCACAAGGCAAATAAGATTAAGTTGTTCTGAGTTTCATGTTGCTGCCTGACTCATGACTGAATGCTCTCTGTTAACAAAACCATATCTAAAATGGTTCATTAGCAGGACTACTTGGTAGACTCTCCCACAAGGGGCCAGATCTCAAGATGTTTTGAGCATCTGCAACTCCCTGCAGAGCAGACTGCAAGAGCAGATGTCCCTCAACCCTCTGTCAATGGGAACAGAGGATGTATGGAAAAGCCGCTCACCACCCAGAAGGCTCAGGTCCTCAGCAGTCAAAAGTAGGCAGGCAGCAACATCCCAGAGAGATGAGATCTGTCTACTCCTAGCCCATCCCACGCTAGATAAAGCAGAGTTCACAAAAAGTGATGGGGGAAATGGGGTGGATAGAGAAGTACAGCCATAAAACGAGCACTTCCCTGTTGCATGACCCCCTATCCCTGCCAGCTGGGCTCCAAAGAGTTCTGTTACCTTTTGTTTTCATAAGCAGTGGAGAGCGTGGATGTCATCTTCTCTTTCTCCCTTCCCCATACCCCAAGGCCTTTCAGATTTAACTAACCACGAATGAAAAAGTAATCTGATATCTTTTCTTAGATTCAGCTATACACAGGTGTGAGAGTATGGATGGATAAGTAAATTGCCAGCTGCTCTTATATAGTCTTCCTCAAGAAAGCTTTTGCATCAAGTTGCCAGTGAAAACCCATCTATACCAGTATAGCTCTCTAGGACAGATCTGAAAAATACAGAGTGCTATTTCACTTTATAGATGCAGTTTGCAGGCCCATACATGCCTTCCAGTTGAGTCAGTGCACACAAACTTTTCAGCACCATGTGCTAATTGATAGGCCTTTCCCAGCTCCACCTAAACTTGTTACACTTCATATGCAGGGTACTTTTTGCCTTTACATTAGTTACTTCTCATAACTAAACAATGTGTATCCCTTTTTACAGATGGACAAGTAAAAGCCTTGTTTCATCCTTGGTGGGACTCGACTGAACTCTGTGCAGGTGTTAGTCCACCCCAGGAAGCGTTAATGGAAACCCAAGTAACCCTCTTACTCAAATGAGAGCAATAGTTACAATCTAAAGGGCCAACAAAACACAGTTAGACACAGAAGGCCCACAGTTCAGCCCTAATGGGGTAAGAATACTATCATGGAGAAAGAAAAGGAAGAAAACTGTAAGGAAGAACTGACTAAGTAATTACTACAAGCAGTATACCAGATTCCACAAGGCCACCTTCCCTCATTTCCCCACCCCCAATGAATAAGTCCCCCTACAGAAGGGCCAACATAGTAGCTAGGATTACAGTACTTAATTACCCCATTTGGAAAAGAAGAGAGGGGTGCAGCATAGAGATCCCTTCAAAACCATCGGGTTTCTGCACAAGGGAGGATTAAAAGTCTACACATGAGGATGCCTCGACATTACCCAGATCACTCATTGTTTCTTTTCTTCTTAAGAACTTGGCTCCTGCTCTAGCAAGGATCATCTCTGGCCTAGCATTCTTTTCTTTCCTCCTGCCCCGCAAATTTTTCCAAGGGAGTATGCAGAGTTTTGGGTGCCTGGTATGAGCAGAAACTGGCATTTACTGAGGATAAGCTGAGAGCTCTGGCTGAGCCCTCAATTTCCACCCCCCCAGGGTTCCCCATCTGAAGATTGGGAGAGTCAGCAACACTTTTCCCCTCAGTCTTTTACACCATCTCCCTTTGGGGAAAAGATCCTTGGCTTTTTATTGGTTCAGAAGTTCTGACTTTTCCCAGCTTCCATGGGCTGCTTTCTGAGGAGGTGGGCTTTCACTGCTTTGGTTAGCCTGGGGTTATCCCTAAAGGACAAACAGAACCTGTTGATTACAAAAACCTCCATTACCTTTTAAATTCTAAGACTAACTCATTCATGTTTCTACATTCACTTGCTTTAGCCTTGTAAATAATTCTGTAATTTTCTCTATTTAATAAATCTTCATATGATTTATTACAGGATTGGTTACAAGCTTTGTCTGGTGTGAGATCTAAGGCACAACTGACCTTTTAGGGCTAGGAGTAACCTGAATATTGCTGCGATTCTTTGTCTTAAGGGCCATCTGTCACAGAGACACCCTCACTTGCATAGCAAGATAGACTGGAGAATCCAAGGGGACTGTCTATGACTCTATGTTAAGGCTGTTACAGTGCCTGAGGAGTTTGCACTTGCTGCAGCTAGTTAATGAAATTTTAGTGCAGGGCACAAATCCCAAATTGGTTGTGAGTTCTGCTTTTTTAAACAGTCTGCCCTGAGGTTGGTACTCACACTCTTGTGCCACTGTTGGGAGTGTCACATCCTGTTGTCAATGTGCTGACTAGCATGAGCCTCCTCAGTGTTAGAATATTATTACAGCTTCTGAATACAGTATCTAACATTTTTACCTATACAAACATGCATTCCCAGCTTGTGTGCATGTAAAGTTCTTGTGCAACCTACATTTTGAAAAGTAAATTATTTTGGGTAACCAACCTGAGTGAACTTGAAAGGGGGCTTCTTCATATTACCTCAGGTTAGTCACCTAAAGACTGACACACTCCAAGTCCCTAACTGTATTTGAAAACTTAGGCCTACATGTATACAAGGCAACATGTCCCTCATTCAGTGCAAATAGTGCAAGATCAGTCATCTTTAGATTATACCTAACACTGAACAACAGATCAAATCCTTACTAGGATAGCCAAGTTTTGAAGACATTGCTATTATTAGATCCAATAAATTGCAAGCTTGTATTAGTCATCACACTGCCCACGTGTGCAGGTACTTTATCAGGAAACAGCTAACAGGAACCACAGAAAAATGCAATTTAGAACAAGACAGGAAAAAACTCCTGTTAAAACAGTACTCTTAGGGTATTAGCACCTTAAGCTAGACACAAAGTAGGGCATTAGTTTCAAAGGGACAAAAATTTTTACATTCCTAGACTTTCCCAATTCCTCAGGGATGTCTTAATAGTCTCTCACATTTACTAGGCTTGTATACTGTTCATACATCCCTAGTAGAAAGGGGCGGGGGGGGGGGGGAGGAAGAGGGCAGGAAATCAACCGATCTCTAGATTTTCCCTTGCCTTAGGGAGACTGGCCAGTCTTCCCCATTACCAAGTCCCTTCACCTCTTGGAAGCCCCACTGATTCTCTCTCTTCAAGGAAGATTTTTATTTTCAAATACCTAATACATGTCCTCCAAGGCATAACAAGAGAATTATCCCACCACTTAGTAAGCCTGCTCCTTCCTTCTGATTTCTTGTTCCTTTGATTCTAGTGGGCAGGCATTGATTTCTAGCAGATGTTAAAGGGAGGAGTCAACCACAGCTCCTGTAGAGCATTAACTCCTTCCCTCCCTGACCCCATGTAGGGTTTGTACATCCCAATACACCATGTCACTTCCCTCTTCAGTTTCCTCCAACCTTTCACACCAAGCACAACTCTGCAGTCCTCTTTTTCCTCTGCTCTTTGTGCCTCATCACCCATTTTGTAGCCTCTCCCCACTCTCATTTCTGTGACTTCTTCCATGCTCTCACCTCATGCCTAGTCTTCACTTGTTTTCCAATACTGGAGATGTTTACAAACTCCTCTTTCAAGTCTTGCCTCAAAACAGACTCTTTTCCCTGAATCATTAGTAAGCCACACAAAGTACTAATATTTATTTAGAAATTAAATATTTCAAAAAAACCAGTACTGCACTAACGTGATAAACCTACCTTTTGCTGAAGTGTACATTATGTCAGAGTTCTATATTCTCTACTTAGTGCTTCATTAATTTGATCACACAAATAATTCCATTGATTTCAGTGGGACTACTTCCATGAGTCAGTGCTCCTCAATGTGAGTACAGAATCGGGCCCTTTGACTGTAAGAATTTTGGGGAAGGGACAGCCTTCCTCTACATTTTGTAAAAGATTGAGCAGACTGTTGCTGCTCAATAAGTAATTTATGACCAGATATGGAAACTCTTTTTGAATCTGTATGGTGAAACAAGTATGATTTAGTATTGTAAAAATTGCTTGTAAAATTCATTTCAGCTGCATTTTCTAATGGTTGCCTGCTGGATAACTTTTAGTGTCATGCTACCTTTGTCCGCTACCTTTCCCTTTCAATAGTCTTCCCAAACATTTCCCATACACTGGAAACACAAGTGGTGTTTTGAATATGGTAGCACTTGTAAACATCAATTAGGATTTACATAGACAAAGACAATCTTCATCTGGGATTAACCACAACCAACACCTTTATAAACACCATTGCCTTTGTCTACACTATGTGCTATGTGGTGTTTAAAAATGTGTCAAATTGAACATATTAGCTAACATATTTTAAAATGCTACAGCGACATAACTATAGTGCCACAGTATGCTGATGTATCCCTATAGTGTAGACGCAGACTACAGCAATGGAAGAGATTTTCCGTTACTGTAGGAATTCCACCTCCCAAATGACTGTAAGTAGCTTGACAGAAGCATTCTTCCATCGACCTAGCTGTGTCTACACTGGGGGTTAGGTAAGCATAGTGTTCAGAGTGTGTGGATTTTTCACACTCCTGAGTGTCGAAGCTATGTTAACCTAAGTTTGAGTGTAGACAAAGCCTTATTTTCCCACTGTAAACAAACCCTTATACAAGGCTACCAAACTGGGAAAAATAAAGTGTGAAATTGTATTTCCTCATTTATTTGCAAAGGGGAGTGATCAGCTGGGGTCGACAGAAACAAATTAAAAATTATGTCAAAATTGGCTTCAACTAGAACAAATGATCTTCTGTGAGTTATTTCACTGAGATTTCATTGTTGCTATAATGTATATTTCAATTAAGATCTATTCCCATCTGTTTATAAATGATAGTTTACGAGTGGAAAAAAGTGTCACATACAATTGTCTCATTTCCTTCTTTATGATCATCAATACCATAACATATCAGACTTCAGCTAATGGAATGCTATGGGACATTAGTGTCTGCGAAAGTGCAGGAATACTACAGTCAAGCCGTTTTGTGGAATAAATATTTCTTAATTACATAAAAGTAAAATTACACTGCCCATGCTGCCTTTTGAATTAATATTTGCAGCTAAGATACCGTCTCAAACACTATGACAAAGATAAGGTTAGTATACCGCACACACAATTTGAGGACATGGTTGAGACTCAAACCCACCTCCACGAGGGGCATACTTCCCATCACTGTCTACACTGCCACGTTACAGGGCTCAGAGGTGTGTTTTTTCACACCCCTGAGCGAGAAAGTTGTAGCACTGTAAAATGCCAGCGTAGACAAGCCCTAACATTTCAAAGTGTCTCATCGCCATTCTGCACAGGAATGAAAGACTACATTAAGCGAAAGGCAGCAGAGAATGAGAATCCCTTTGATTCCCACTAGAAACTAATACTGGCTTTTCTCATGTGATGTTTTTATTAGCTTCATAAAAGGGAGACGTTTATCTGCAAATTCTCTAGTGAGTGGAGTTGACAGGATCTTTAAAACAACATATTTATTTCACTAAATTCTTTTCAGGTATGTTTGTTGCTTGTCTTGTTGTATTGTTTGTATCCAAAGAAAATGAAATAAAGAAAAGGGAAACTAGGCTGACAACACCTGATGGAAATTTTCTGTATAGCACTTCCAAAAAGTAAAAATAATAATAATAAAATGCTTGAGAGGAAATAACTATTTCATCTCTGCCTCCTGGTTTTGTTTTGTCCTCTCTCATATAGTATGTTTTGAACAGAGCAATCTGAGAAGATGGTTGCACAGTCTCCCACATCACCAAGGAAAGAAAATGCCTGAATGAAAACAAGACAAAAAACAGACCCAAAATTTCACATGAATGAAAAAATGTTCCACTTTCTGTAATGGAATTACCATTAATCTCTATGGATATAACTTCCATGACACCAGTCAGGTGGCAATAGCATACAAATGGAGAATTTCTTGCCATAAGTTCTTAATTCATATTTTAGGAAGCCTGTTTCTTTTCATAAGGCTATTATTAATTTTTTAGGTGTTCCAAAATTCTCTGTTCAAATCTTATATATATTGAACATAAGCTTCTTGTAGACAAAGAAAATCCTGCAGAATGGATGTGTGGGAGCAGCTCTTACCAGATCATTTTGTTACCATTTTCAAAAGAGGCTCTCTTTGGTGACAGGCCTGATACCATCACATGCTCCTCATGGGAGAGAGAGTAAAGACTCTGCCACTGGAGAAATATAGCAGTATCTGTGCTCTGCAGACTCTGACAAGACCCAACAATACATGACTGCAGCAGGGGAATAGGATACAGCTCAGTGACTTAGATCCAAGGGTATGGAGCCAATCCAATGTATGTTCTCTGTCTGTACAAATGATAACAATGAAAACTCTTGGTGCATGTGTACATTTCCATTCACTCCAATCTTTCATTTCAACCAGTAGAATTAATGACTCTACTTAAGAATGGCTTGAGCTGTTGTACCAGCCCTTACTCATTATAACACCTATAAACAACAATCATTGATAACTTTGCTTAATTACAACCTATTTTAAAATCACTTATTCAAAAAATTTTCCATGAGTTTTAAATATATCAAGCCCTTTATTAGCTAGAAAGGTCTGAAAAAACAAGAGACTCAAATACTAATTTATTTAAAAAAACCTAAAGGGCCCATCGCAGTTCAGGGCAACTATACTTGTATTTTCCTTCCATGGTTCAGCTAGGGTGCCTACTTTCCGCTTCCATCTCCTCTAAGCTGTTGCCTTTCTGGACAGAGACATGCATTTCTCTCCCTTCTGACTGGAGTATTCCCAGGATAAACCGTTCCCTGCCTTCACTGTGTATTGCTCAGCAAAAATACTCTGCCTAAAGAGACCTGCTTGCTTTCTCTTCACTTTCAGAGTCTGATAACAGTGTGATTGTTACAGATTAAAGTTATCAAACAGTTCTTTCTAAGCAAGCTGACTTTATTCTTAAGGTAAAAAGCATTAAACATATTAAAAACAATAAAAGAACCCACATGCATCCTAATAACCTTACCAGGCACCACTCCACCCAAGTGGTTTCTTTTGCAGTTACAAGCTTCCACTCAGAACAAGTACACAATCTTATGAGGCCTCAGTAGCCCAAGTCCTTCCCCCATAAGAAGTGGGGTCTTCCGTGGACCAGGATTCCTGTCCATTTGCTGGATCAGGAAGAAGGCCCTGTGTCAGTTTAAAACATCCAAAGTATTTTCTTTGCCTGTTGGTCTCTGGAGAATCCAGTTGGAACTAGTACATCCATATCTCCCCAAGAGGGTGGCTTCAAAGGCTGAAAACAGAGGAAGTTCATAAATGTCCCCCTTCCATACTAGAGAAGGTACATGCAATGCCACAACACACACAGTTACATTTTTAATAAACTTTACCACAATGGCATTAACTCTAATTCAATAAGGTTTCACTTAATTCAATAAAGTTCAATGAGAACATAAGAATGACCATACTTGGGTCAGACCTATGGTCCAGCTAGCCCAGCATTCTGTCTTCTGATAGTGGCTAGTGCCAGAAACTTCAGAGGGAATGAACAGAACAGGGTAATTATCATTCCCTGCCATCCAGTTCCAGCATCTGGCAGTCAGAGATTTAGGAACACCCAGAACATGGGATTGCATTCCTCACCATCTTGGCTAATAGCCACTGATGGACCTATCCTCCATGAACTTATCAAATTCTTTTTTGAACTAAGTTATACTTTTGATCTTCACAATGACCCCCTGGCAATGAGTTCCACAGATTGACTGTGTATTGTGTGAGAAAGTACTTCTTCATGTTTGTTTTAAACCTGCTGCCTAATAACTTCATTGGGTGACCCTGTCATGCTGTCTGCAGTAATTCACAACCATGAGTGCCAAATTCCGGGCAGACTGTCAAAAAGCAGGGCAGAAACCCCAAACTGGTTGCATGTTCCATAATTAGATTACAGTAACAAGTGTGAACTTTCTAAAGCACTAGAATGGACAATCCCTTTGAGCATTCCAGTCTATCTTTTCACCTAGGCCAGCTGGACTGTGATAGATAGTCACTTTACACCAAAAATCACAACAATATTCAGGTTACTCCCATCCCCAAAGGACTGGTCATTTATCCCAGCTCAATTGTTCTCAGATCTCAAACAAAGACAATGCCTGTAGCCAATCCTGTAATAAACTAAGGCTATGTCTACACTACAGCCCTTACAGCGGCACAGCTGTACTTCTGCAGCTGCAACACTGTAAGATCTCCATGTAGCCAGGAAAGCTTTCCCATCAGCATAATTAAACCACCCCCAATGAGTGGCAGTAGCTATGTCGGCAAAAGAGCGTCTTCCGCTAACAGCACTGTCCACACCGCCATTTTTGTTGGTGAAACTTATGTCGGTCAGGGGTGTGTTTTTTTCCCATCCTGATCAACAAAAGTTTTACTGATAAAAAAAAACTATAGTGTAGACAGTGTAAAGATTTATTAACTAAGAAAAGAAAAGAGAGTTATTTACAAGAAGAAAACAGGAAACATTCATATACAAATGAGTTATAGTCTTAGATTTAAAAAAGTATTATAAGCTTCTATAATAAGCAACTCCATAGGTCTTTTAGGGCTGACCCATGCCAAGCAGCTTGAGGATCTCTTGCTTATGTTTAGGAATCTTTGTCCCTCAGAGTCCAGACTAACTGGGAAGGCAAGACAAGTTTCTAATGATATGGAGGAGTGTGATGATATGGTGTATAAGAAATGTATATACCTTTTTTGTTTTCGTAAAGGGAAATCATGCCTCACCAATCTACTAGAATTTTTGAGGGGGTTGACAAGCATGTGGACCAAGGGGGATCCAGTGGATATAGTGTACTTAGATTTTCAGAAAGCCTTTGACAAGGTCCCTCACCAAAGGCTCTTAAGCAAAATAAGCTGTCATGGAATAAGAGGGAAGGTCCTCTTGTGGATTGGTAACTGGTTAAAAGATAGGAAACAAAGGTTAGGAATAAATGGTCAGTTTTCAGAATGGAGAGAAGTAAATAGTAGTGTCCCTCAGGGGTCTGTACTGGGCCCAGTCCTATTCAACATATTCATAAATGATCTGGAAAAAGGGGTAAACAGTGAGGTGGCAAAATTTGCAGATGATACAAAACTATTCAAGATAGTTAAGTCCCAGGCAGACTGAGAAGAGCTACAAAAGGATCTCTCAAAACTGGGTGACTGGGCAACAAAATGGCAGATGAAATTCAATGTTGATAAATGCAAAGTAATGCACATTGGAAAGCATAATCCCAACTATACATATAAAATGACGTGGTCTAAATTAGCTGTTAGCACTCAAGAAAGAGATCTTGGAGTCATTGTGGATAGTTCTCTGAAAACATCCACTCAATGTGCAGCGACAGTGAAAAAAGCAAACAGAATGTTGGGAATCATTAAGAAAGGGATAGATAATAGGACAGAAAATATCATATTGCATCTATATAAATCCATGGTACACCCATATCTTGAATACTGCGTGCAGATGTGGTCACCCCATCTCAAAAAAGATATATTGGAATTGGAAAAGGTTCAGAATAGGGCTACAAAAATTATTAGGGGTATGGAATGGCTTCCGTATGAGGAGAGATTAATAAGATTGTGACTTTTCAGCTTGGAAAAGAGATGACGAAGGGGAAATATGACAGAGGTCTCTAAAATCATGACTGGTGTGGAGAAAGTAAATAAGAAGGGTTATTTATTCCTTCTCATAACACAAGAACTAGGGGTCACCAAATGAAATAGGCAGCAGGTTTAAAACAAACAAAAGGAAGTATTTCTTCACACAATGCACAGTCAACCTGTGGATCTTCTTGCCAGAGGATGTTGTGAAGGCCAAGACTATAACAGGGTTCCAAAATGAACTAGATAAGTTCATGGAGGGTAGATCCATCAATGGCTATTAGCCAGGATGGGAAGGGATGGTATTCCTAGCCTGTTTGCTAGAAGCTGGGAAATGGGTGACAGGGGATGGTTCACTTGATGATTACCTATTCTGTTCATTCCCTCTAGACACCTGGCATTGGCCATTGTCGGAAGACAGGATGCTGGGCTAGATGGACCTTTGGTCTGACCCAGTATGGCTGTTCTTATGTTCTTATGTGTTTAATGGAGCACAACAGACTTTGTAAAAGGATAGGGCACATGGTCTCTACTGTGATGAGGCGAAGGGAGCCTGGAATGAATGTATATTTGCATAATGTTGCTTATTAACACCTTGCAAATCAATCAGTCAGGGATGCCCAGAAATGTTATCCAGCTGACAAACAGGGAAAGCATTTTGGCATCTTATCAAAGTCGCTTCTATGTTAATTTTCTGCTCTCTTTCAAAGTTTTCAATAAAGTATTGTGACAGAAATATTCCAGGAGTTCTACATGCCAGAGAGTATTTACATTCTGATTTATCCTAAATAACTTCCATTGTTAATTTTTAAATGGCATTAACTCTCAGGATGAACATACACAAGCCATTCAGCATCTTGTGATTATTTAGGGCAAATTATTAACAAGACAAGATATTTCACACTCAAAAATATATTAGTTTAGCTACATTAACTGAAGTACCCCTAATATATAGCCTCCAAAGAACAGCACTCTTGGGGAAAATCTAACTGCATCCTGTCCCATCTCTCCCAAATTCATGGGTATTTTAAATACTGTTTACTTTATGTATATGATTTCCTGTGGTCCTTGTGACCATAGTATCTGAGCACTTTACATACTTTAATGCAGTGGTGGGCAACTTGCAGCAAGCGGGCTGCATGTGGCCTGTCAGGTTAATCTGATTGCGGGCCATGAGACATTTTGCTGACGTTGACCGTCCGCAGGCTCCCAGTGGCTGCGGTTCAAAACCTCTGCGAGCAGAATTATTATTACCCCCATTTTACAGATAGGGAAAGTGAAGCACAGGTTACCAGTAAGGGAATTTGAGCAAGCCACACAAAAAGTCTGTGACAGAGCAAGAAATAAAATCCCAATAATTCTGATGCCTAATCCAATGTCTTGACCATGGATGCATGGAAGACCTGATAAGCAGGAGAACAAGTGCCATGAGAAGAAGCAGGCTGTGGGAAGCTAGTGCAGGGATCCTCCAGGGTTCCTTGTGCACCAAAGAGGAGTAGAATAGATGTGGGACTTGTGGTTCCCATGACTGGCCCAATCCACCAACCAATCCCTCTTGCCATGGAGGGTTGTGCAGAATCTATGAAGGTTACTGCACTTCCAAGACTGCAGTAGAAGTTGCAGAGACGCTCTGCTTCTGTAGCTTGAGGAGATGCAGGGATTCCCTCATTCTTGCAACTATCATGGAACTCCCATTCCCCTGTGCCAAGTCTATTTACCCTCGCTTGGTACAGGGACCAGGGTTTGGCCCTGACAGGCTAGGCAGCAGTATAAGTCTCACAGGAGGATGGCTGAGAAGTAACATTACTGGAAATACTGGGAAAGAATTTGTAGTGCCACTTTCCCAAAACAGGCATCCTCTCTACCCTCAGAATGTAAACAATAACATTGACTTTTACAGACTTATTGTATTGCCTTACAAACAGCAAACACTAGTACTAGGGGGCACTAGATTTGGTCTGCAGGGGCAGGGGCACTAGATTTGGTCTGCAGTTTCTATGATCACAGGCGCAGACTTTTCCTTGTCCCTGGGGGGGAGTGCTTAACCCCCACATCAGCCAACGCCCAGCCCCCACTCCACCCCTTCCCCCAAGGCTCCGCCTTCACTCTACCTCTTCCAGCTCCTGCTCTGCCCCTTTCCCCAAGGCCCTGCCCTCACTCCACCCTGCCTTTGCTCCACCTCTTCCTGCCCCCACTCTACCCCCTCCACCTGCTGCTCTCCGTCCTCTCCCAGCTGCCAAACAGCTGTTGGGCGGTGGCGGCAGCAACCCCCCCCCCATCACCTGAGGAGCCGTGGCTGGTGAGTGCTAAGCACCCGCTATTTTTTTCCCTGGGTGCTCCAGCCCCAGAGCACCCACACAGTCAACGCCTATGTCTATGAATCAAAATCGGGGACTTCAACTGGCAAGAGTTCACAAACCACAAACTCTCCTGTTCTTTGAGTTCTAGTTGCAATTTCAGATTCTTGTGAACAAAATGAAACTGGCACTAACCTGTGAAACTTGTCTGTTTTGTATTGAAACAGGTGAACTTCGAACCCCCTTCCTATAGCAGTATCTCTGTGCCCATGTGTCTTGTGAGACCCTTCCATTCCCCCTCAAACACAACTGCTTTCCTCTTCCGACCTTCTAAGACCATCCATGCTGCTTCTATCCCTACCTATCTCCCTGTCAGCTTCAACTATTGTGGGGATGGTGAGACAGATTAGACCAAGTCTTGTCCCAGTTCACTGAACCTTGACAAGTTTGGGGAAGTTTTGCTGGCATCATGTTTCAAAATGGAAGTTTTCCCACAATCCTAATTGGAACTTAACCAGAAATGCATTAGAAGCTGTCCTGGTCCTAGGTAAATAGAATTAGAACCTTAAAGGTGATTGTATTTGTTCTAAGTATTAGCTAGAGCTAGTATCAATGCCCCAGTTTCTGTTGAGACACTTATAAATTTTTTCTGATGGGTCTGTCTTTAATGTTTTTTTCTTGCACGGTCTCTATAACAGTTTTTTCCTATAAATTTTCTACATACATGGATGTTCAACTGGGTCTTTTATTGTCATGGAGACCTACATCTTGGTAGGAGTAGCCGTGTCAAATGTGCTTCACTAATGTATTCCTGTTTTTCTCCCTTTTCATGCCCTCTTTTTTAAAATGATGAATTCCAGTTTCATATTATGCCAAAGAGAATGTCTTATTTTGTTTATTTTATATTAGCTATAAATTCATACAGATTTATGGTCCAGCAAAAATATTATTTATACTCAGAACAAGCTTGCAGGATTTATTTTTTCACAGTCACAAGGCTATTTTCTGATAACTTGGAATCAGCTGAGAGAGAGAAATAGAGAGGCACTGCTTGCCAATATAGGAACGTATCACTTTATACATCCAAGGAATTCATGATTTTGCTTATTTTTACACTTGCTTTTTGCCTGGCTATTCATAGTCTGATAATGTAATCTTGCTGGAGCAACAAAAGGTGTTTGAGTCAACTAATAAATACTCACTTAGTAGCATATTTTCCACTACAAAAATACAAAGAAGGGTTTGAAATGTTTGCTCAGAGGATACTGCCAAGTTGGTTAAAATGTGACCCACAGACATTTATACCTAGAGTGAGTTCCCTTAAGGATGCAACTGATTTCTGTTGCTGGAGTGGGAAACAGATAAAATGCTTTGATTTTCAGTACATCTTACAGACTAACACATGGGGGTGAGTTCTTACTGTAAACACAGATGGCTGTGAGACACAATAGGTCACAGTGAAAAGTCAAGCATCTATGTGCTGGTTTCTTATTTCCCACTGAAGCAAGGATTATCCAGGGGAGAAATATATGCTTATAGTCCTTAAAAGAAGATCTTTTGGACTGGACCATTTTAAAAAATAGGTTGAATTTTAGGCCCAGCAAGGCAAATCTTAAGAGTGAAACTATGTCTGATCCCCTTACTCAGCGGTGGTGAGTTGTATGGGCCCGTGGTGCCAGGCTCCAGCAATATTCAAGGCCTGGGAGCCCGGCGGCCCGGCTCCACCAATGTTTGGGGCTGGGTCTCTCCCCCGGCCCCTCCTGCAACCCCCCCGCACCTCCCCCAAGTGTCACCTGGCCCCCACTTGCTGCCCCCACGCACCTCCCCCGGCCTCTAGAGCATCCCTGCCTCTCCCCTGCAGCCCCACACTGACTCGGCCCTGCTGGCTCCCGGCATCAACTGCTGCCGCAGGATCCTAGTGCTCCCCAGCCACTAGTGGCAGGGCAGGCTGCCCTGACCCTGCCCTTCCGCCTAAGACCCTTCCCTTTTCCAGCGGGACCCTCCACCAGCGCAGGGGGCCCCCCTGCCTTCAGTCACTGCCTTCCTGTCCCACGCTGGAAAAGGGGCAGCCCCATCCCGCCATTGAGGCTACAATGAGGGGCAGCAGCAGGGGAGGAAGGGCACAGGTGATGGCAGCCCTCTCTCCCCCACCCCAGCACCCACCACAGGGGAGGCGAGGGGGCTTCCTGAACCTGAGAGGGGCCCATAGAGCATGTGCAGTGACAGTGGTACAAGGTGAGTGTGCTGCCAGGGAGGAGAGGGGGGTCCCTCCCCCAGAGCTCACTGCTGCCGGTGGGGAGAGGCTGGGGGAGTCCTCTTCTCTGGCCCCAGCCCCGGGACAGCCTGCCTGCACCCCAAGTTCATCCCTAGCCCTCACCCCCCCCGCACCCATACCCTCTGCCCTAGGCCTGAGCCCCTCCCGCACCCCAAACCCCTCATCCCTGGCCCCAGCCAGAGCCCTCTTCTCCCCCACACCCTAACCCTGCCCCAACCCCTAGCCCCATCCTGCATCATGAACCCTAGACCCCCACCCAAACTCCCTCCCAGAGCCCAACCTCTCACCCCTTTTGCACCCAAACTCCCTCCCAGAGCCTGCACCCCACTTCCCTGCCCCAGCCCAGGGCCTGCACCCCAGACCTCCTCCCTCCACCCTTAGGCAGGTGGGTGGAGGAGTTTGGGGGGGCGGGTTCTGGGCATCACCAAAATTTCTACAAACCTGCCACCCCTGTCCTTACTCACACCAGTCATGCTTCCTTGCACAAGTAAGGGTTGCAGGATCTGCATCCTTTAAAGCTAGGGTGACCAGATGTCCTGATTTTAAGGGACAGTCCCGATATTCGGGGCTTTATCTTATATCGGCACTTATTATGTGCCACTGCCTCTCCCAATTTTTCACACTTGCTGTCTGGTTACTGAATTTAAATCTTGTATTTAAATGAAGAACCATATGATAGAAACAAAAGGCCACATTTAGTATATGTGCAAATCTCTGTGGAAGATTTTATGCCTGTGTGGGCCAGCATAAGAGAGGTCACCTATGGCAGAAAATAAGGCAGAAAACTACACTACTGCAGCACAAATGGACTCTAGAGGGGAAGGATGGTTGGTGGTTAGGATGCTAGCTTGGGGCTTGAGAGATCTTGGTTTGATTCCCTGTTTGGACTCCATGCCTCAGTTTCCCCATCTGTAAAATGAGGACAACAAAACTTCGCCACCTCACAGAAGTGTTGTGAGGATAAATATATCAAAGGCTGTGATGTGCTCCATTAGTATGGTGGTGGGGGTCATGTAATACCTAAGGTCTCATCTACACTTGCAAGTTAGAGTGCATTAAATCAGCCCCGGGCGTCCTAACTCCTGAGGTGTCCCCACTGGCAAGGCATGTAGAGCGCCCGGACTCCACGGCTGGAGCGCCCCTGGTAATCCACCTCCACGGGAAGCATAAAGCTTGCTGCGCCCGCACTGGAGCACCGCGGCGCCAGTATGGACGCCCTGGTCTATTAATGTGCTCTGATTGGCCTCCAGAAGTGTCCCACAATGCCTGTTCTAGCTACTCTGGTCATCACTTTGAACTTTACTGCCCTGCCCTGCCCTGCCCTCACGTGACCAACTGTCAGACCCGCCTTTCAAATTCTCTGGGAATTTTGAATTCCTCTTCCTGTTTGCTCAGCAAGGTGTGCTCTCAGCGCATCCAGCGCCGTCCCTAGGCATATGCAGAATACGCAGCTGCATAGGGCACCATGAAATTTGGGGCACCAAATTCCCGCAGATTTCATGGTGCCCTAGGCAGCTGCGTGCTGCATACATGACAGCACCAGCTCAGTGGGCAGCCCTATCCCCTGGCCGGCCCCCCATAATGGGCTGCAAGGGGTAGGGCTGTCCCTAGGTGGGTGTGGGGCCCTGGACAATTTCCTCCACTCCACCTCTTACCCTTCCCCCCTGCTCTGCCCCCAGCCCACCCCCATTCCACCTCTTCCCCCAGAGACTCCGCACTCACCAGCAGTGGCGGGAAGCGGAGCAACCCAACCCCAGCCCGCTCTACTCCACCAGCTCCTAGCCGCGTTGCTCTACTTCCCGCCACCAGTGAGTGCGGGGAAGTTGGGGAAAGGACACCCCCTACACTCACCGGTGGCGGGAACCGGAGCCCCAGCCCACTCTGCTTCCCTTGCCACCGCCCCAGCCGAGTCGTTGATGAGGGTGGGGGGGTGAGTTGGGGAAAGGACCACCCCCCCGCAGTAGGAAGCTGTGGTCGGAGCGAGGGAAGCAAAGCGGGCTGCTCCGGCCCCCCGCTAATCCCCCAGGCCACTCTGGGCCTGGGGAGCCCCCCAAAGTGCCCCCCCGTTCCTGCCTCCCGGCCCCGTGGGCCTTGAATGCAGCCCAGACCCTGGCGGGGCGGGGGGAGGGGGAGAGCAGGGACAGCCCTGAGCTCATCTTTCTAGGTGACCATGCCTCCACATGCCAGATGATCCCCAGTATGGAGCAATGGCAAGGTGCTGAACCTCATCTGTGTTTTGGGGGAGGAAGCTGTCCAGTCCTAGCTGCACTCCAGCCATAGGAATTACGATACCTTCGGGTAGATATCAAGGGCCATGATGGAAAGGGGTCATGACCAGGATGCACTGCAGTGCAGGGTTAAAGTGAAGAAGCTGCGGAATGCCTACCACAAAGCCCATGAGGCAAACCGCCGCTCCGGTGCTGCCCCCGCCACCTGCCATTTCTACAAAGAACTGGACGCGATACTTGGAGGCAACTCCACTCCGAAGACCACCATGGACACTTCAGAGACCGTAGCAGCATAGAGTTCAACAAGACAGGAGGAGGAAAGTGGGAGTGAGGGTGCTGAGGAGGAGGGGGGCCCAGAACCAGAGGACGGCCTGGCATCCCTAGATGCATGCAGCCAGGAGCTGTTTTAAAGCCAGGAGGAAAGTAGCCAGTCGCAGCGGACAGTGCTTGGTGAAGAACGAACAGCATAGAAGGTGCCTGGTAAGTGGCTTTTATTTTGGGAATGTAGTTGTTTGGTGCAGGCTCTTGGGGTGAGGAGAGTTAGGGCTGCGTGCATGCCTAGATGCGGAATAAGGTGTTGATGTGCTCTCTCACATCGCAGTAATCTGCCTCAGTGATCTCTTCAAAGGTCTCATGCAGAAGCTGGGCAATCCACTTGCGCAGGTTCCTTTGCAGAGCTATTGTGCTCCTTGTCCGAGTAAGGCTAACATGTCCGCGCCGTGACGGGTGGGGGGACAATTGCTGCACACAGGCAAGCAGCATAAGGGCCCGGGCGGAAGCTGCCTTGTAGTAGAAGACCTTCTGTTGCTTCCCAGGTCACACTCAGCAGCGAGATATCTTCCAGGACGAACTCATATTGTGGAAAATGTGAGGATAGTGTTCGGTATAGGGGCTCCCTGCAACTGTTGGCTCTCCCCAAGGGACAGAACCAACCCCAGAGGACACTATGGCCCTGAAACACTCGGTCCGCCTTGCCCCTGTGCTTATTCACCATTTTGGGGCTCCTGTGGGTTATGTGCACTCATTTTGGGACCATCACTTTCTGCTATTGTGTACACTGTACTTGTCTTTAAGTGCGGTCGAATAATTGCTCTGTCTAGTGTGAACAATGCTGCCTCTGTTAAGTGTTGCATTTTGGCTTTACAGATGAAACCTTGAGATCCCAGCCGTTCTTGTTATCAATGGCTGAGAGACTACAAAGAATCAGGAAGCGTACGTGAAGAACCAAAGAGGACAGTCCCTTACTGAAAATCAAAAAGTACAGGAGTGGCAGGAGACTGAAAGGAGGCTCCGCCAGCAGAATGCGGATTGCCGGCATCAAAGCACGGAGTGGCTCATAAGCATTATGGAGCGCCAAGCGGACTCGATATAGGCACTTATAGCACTGCAGATGGAGCAGATCTGCTCCCACCCCCACCCCCCGAAGCCCTTGTCCCAAAACTCATTCCCTTGTGTCACCTCCAACCCACTTCCCCCAACATCCGGTTTCTTACTGTCACCAGCTGCCTCCAACACCTGTAGCTTCACCACCCAGCCCTGCAAACTATGACCCTTACCCACTGCACTCAGCTCCCATCACCATGCATTTTAGCCAACCTGAAGTGCAACACTCATTACGCAGCACTCCAGACAGGAAGGCTGAATATGATTACAGGACATACACAAATCTGTGATTGTCCATTTGTGCAAAGCCAGCCACAATGTCACGCACGTTGCCCAGAGTCACGGTTCTTCTGAGCAGGATGCAATTAATGGCCCTGCAAACTTCCATCAACACGATTCCAACGGTTGACTTTCCCACTCCACACTGGTTAGCAACCAATCGATAGCTGTCTGGAGTTGCTAGCTTCCAAATTGCAATAGCCACCTGCTTCTCCACTGGCAGGGCAGCTCTCAATCTCATGTCCTTGCGCCTCAGGGTTGGGGCGAGCTCAGCACACAGTCCCATGAAATGGCTTTCCTCATCTGAAAGTTCTGCAGCCACTGCTCATCAGCCCAGACTTGCATGATGATGTGATCCCAGCACTCAGTGCTTGTTTCCTGAGCCCAAAAGCAGCATTCCACTGTGGTGAACATATCTGTGAATGCCACAAGCAATCTCATGTCATATGCGTTATACGAGTAGACATCATCGTCAGACTCCTCACTGTCAGTTTGTAGCTTAAGGAGTAACTCGACTGCAATTCATGACATGCTGATGAGACCCATCAGCATGTTCCTCACAAGTTCAGGATCCATTCCCGCAGACCAAAAGGGAAGACAGAGCGCACAGTACAAAAAATGTTGAAAGATGGCGCCAAATGTGGACGGAAGCACAGGGGTTGCTGGGATGCAAAGTAATGCATCACGGGGCGTTGGGACAGGACCCAGAATGCCCCGCACTCTCCCCCCCCCCCCGTCTCCTTCACACAAGCCACAGCACCAGAATGGGAAGAGGTGCTCTGTGGGATAGCTGCCCATAATGCACCGCTCCCAATGCCACTGCAACTGCCGCAAATGTGGACACGCCACTGCTCTTGCAGCTGACAGTGTGAACACATGGCAGCGCTTTCCCTGCTGCAGTCTCTGAGGGCTGGTTTAACTCAAAGCGCTCTACATCTGCAAGTGTAGCCATGCCCTAAGAGAGATAGAAACTACTTATATGGCAGCTGTAAGAGGACAGCAGAGGCTGAAAAGTGGGAGGTCTTAGCAGCAGTGGGTTGTGGCCAGAGAGTAGATTTAGTTATTCTGTTGTGCTGTGGTTCCTGCAGCTGGAACTCCTACTGAGCCCTGGTCTATACCACAAACTTATGTCAGTATAACTGCATTGCTCAAGGGTGTGGATTTTTCACACCTGAGTGACGTCATATACTGACCCAAGCTTGTCTTAGACAGCGCTATATCGATGGGAGGGTTTCTCCTGGGAACACAGCTATCACCTCGCAGGGAGGTGGAGTATCTATACCAACGGACCCAGCTCTACACTGCTGTATCATAGGTAGCATCTTCACTAAGTGCTACAGCTGCGCAGCTGCATCGCTACAGCTGCGCAGCTGCATCGCTACAGCTGCGCAGCTGCATCGCTGCAGTGCTGTATGTGTAGACAAGCCCTAAATCCCAGCAGAGATTAAAGCTGCCCCACTACCACCCAGGAAAAAAATTGAGACACAGAGATGGAAACAGAATGAGGAGTACTTGTGGCACCTTAGAGGCTACAAGAACTCCTCGTTCTTTTTGCTGATACAGACTAACATGGCTACCACTCTGAGAAGAAACAACTGCTACTTCCCAAAGAGGTGACACCTCTGTGGATAGCCCACCTAAAAGAGAGACATCATTTCCCATAGACCAAAGCTGTGTTGTCAGATGATGGGAAGTTAAGGAAACAGGGAGACAGTTGGCAATGCAGCAGCTGCTCAATTGTTTCCTCCCCTTCCCTTTTTTGATTTTGGGCACTGACTCAGAGGAGGCATTGTTATATAAGGAGCCTTTCGTGACGCAGAACCAGTCAGGCAGCTAACTGCTGTACACAGGGCATGTTGCCATTGGGAACAGCAGGACAGATTCCAAAACGGAAGCAACCAGAGAGCTAGGAAGATCCAGACAGCCTGGGAGTCACAGATGATATTATAATGATTCAGCCAAGGAGTCCAGGATTCTCAGGGCAGAATCAGAGCAGTTCCCTGAGGGCACAAACCCATCTAACATCAAGGGAACAAATCCATCTGCAGTCCCCCAGAGCCTTACTCTGATTTCTCCAGCACTAAGGATGGGTTTTTAGCAGAACAGCCAGTGACATGAAGACATCTACAAGGAATTCAACCCAGCTGAAATCAGTTTAAAAGAACAAATCTTCATCAGAATTGTATGGTTCTACTATCGTTTCCATTATTTGATTTATTAAGACTCTGTTAGATTTAGCGGGCACGTTAGTGAGGTGTGAAATCCCAACTGTACCCCTCTAAGGAAATATAATGACATTTAATACTTCTTAAGTGTTGGGAATTTTTCTCAAGCTTATAAAAGTTAGTCATATATCCTATGAAAGTTAGGATACAAAGGGCACTGTCTACTTATGTGCATCATTTGTGATGACTGTCTCAGCTAAGGACCTGATCAATTCTTAATTCTCTGTGTGTGTTTTTTATGAGTATGACCCTTTATTAATATTTAGTGTGAAATACTGTCCACAATAGTGTGTTGTCCAGGGACTCAATAACCTTTTCATTTTAAATAGGGGAAATGAGTAAGCTATGTCTGTTGTCCTGCCCACTACAGGTATTAGCAAACAAAGGGTACATGCAAAATGGCTTGGCTAGTGCAAGGGCAACCCTGGGAGGGTTTTGCACCTCTCTTCACAAGTTTTGATTAATTTGGCCCAAAGTTGGAATTTGTTGAAACACAAATTAAGAAAATGTTGAAAATCAACCATCTGAAAAACTTCAGACAATAAATGAATTTAATATGTTAGTGATCAAAAGGGTATATGTAGCTGGGTTCAGGGGAGAAATTCTGTACTGGCACGACCAGCACCAGAGTGACCATGCTATGCTTTTATTATTTACTACTACTCTGTTGAATAATAGTGTGTGACAGAGACCTACCACAAAATCATAGGATCTACACGATTGTCTCCCATGAGCAGATGAGCCACCATCAGGGTCCAGCCATCCCAGAGGCAGAACAAGGGGTCTGAACTCCAAAAATAAGCAATTCAATCAGCCAATTGTATACACAATTATTATACTATACTACTCCCCTATGATGAGCTCTTTCTATAACAACATCCTACCCTGTTGTCTGAAATGTCCCCCCCCCCATTTTCTTGTCCACTGTCTAGGGTAACTGTGATGTTACATCCCATATTCTTCATAGAAATATGGTTATGATATGCATGTGGCATATCTAGGATATATTTTATGCAAAATGGCTCATGTAAGGTACTATTGGAAAGGTTATGATTAACTGACTGTAATTTGTATGCATTTTGTATGCATGTATCATTTCTGTATCTAAAGTTAAGAATATTGACTATGTGGCATCCACCAGCTTCTTTCGACAGGTCACCGCAGAGTGAGGGCAAACATGATCAGCAACACAGCTGGCGCAAGTACAACAATAATCATGGTTATCTTTTTAGTTTTGTTTTTCCATTTAAATATTCAAGTCTGCATAAATTAGGTGTTGCAATCAGGACTCTGGCAAGTTACAAGTGCAGGCCTTAGTGCTATAAGGTTTGCACACACATACTTCAACATATACTTAAGACTGACTAGGACTATCCCACATCTGAACGAACAAAACAGAAATAAATCAACAATTGGGGCCCTCACTCTTGATTTGACACTTGATTTGGAGCTGATCTGGATTATGCATATTCTCATCTTCTTCTTTCCTTTACTTGTCTTTTTAAGTTTTCCTGTTCTTGCTGAAGTTCCGTCTACTGTTTCCATAGCCAGGAGAAGCAAACATAGCAGTGAAACAGGAAGCTATGGAGAAAATTTAACCACTGTCTCCCAAGTATTTGTGATATGAAACTATTTTCTGTACTTCAAGGATAGGTAGCCGCAATCTGTGTGTATGTGGGGCTCAGTACTGGAGAGACAAGGCCAGACCCTCAGCTGGTGTAATCAATATAGCTGCTTTGAAGACTTACATCAACTGACGACCTGGCCCATATACTATATCGACTTGTGTGAGCCACCTCCATTTAATTAAAACAGTGTTTTTTCCGGTGGAAGGAAAGAAGAAGCTAATTTAAACACACAATTGCCTATTTTGCATGCCTATGTGACCATCTGTACATGCAAATATAAGATGTGCATGAATAATTTATGCAATCACTTTTGAAAATTGTTCCCATCCTGCTTAGATTTAAGACACTAAACATAATTAGGGCCTTCACATTAAGTCCCATGGATATCTTGTTCTAGGCCTGTTCCCTATTCCAATATCTTTAGGGAAGGATGACATCTTCACAGAGTACCATTCCCTCTTCTAATCCTCAGGGAGATGCACAGGGCTTTTCTCTTGAGATCCCCCTCTCCCCCGCCTTCCCTGTCTGTTGCTTACCTTCGGTCTTCTATTACCTTTCTGAGTCTCTTACTATAGTTCTTCTCTTATGTTTCTTCTTTTAACAAGCTGCACAATCTTTTATATCTTCTCATTTTTAGCATTTTCTAGCAATGTTAAATCTGATAAAGGATTTTTGCAACCCAGCTGCCAAAACAGGCCTTTGGGACAGCTGGTCAGGAGATCAGTCCACTCAGAGTAGCCTCAGAATTGGGCAGCGTGGACAGTTCAGTGCTCCACACCCAGCTGCACCAAGTGCTCATCAGTCACATGACCCTTAGTGTTTTAAGCCACTTTTGCCACAGATTAGAGCCCTGCCTCTGTGACTGCTTGTTATTTATGTAATTGTTCAAAGGGACTTTGCAGTTGTGCAATGAATAGATGTCTGGTTCTAAATTATGATACAGAAGATAAGTGGAAAGCAAGAAGCTATAATTAAATTGAAATGTGCATGCATGTGTGAAAGCACCCACCCTTCCTAGGAGCCTTCACCAACTCACTCTCAGCCAGGAAGCCACTGCCAGTCCTTCCCCAGACCTTGGTTCTGTGATGCTACCCCATAAGAACGGCCATATTGGGTCCAACTAGCTCAGTATCCAGTCTTCCAACAGTGGCCAATGCCAGGTGCCTCAGAGGGAATGAACAGAACAAGCAATCATCAAGTGACCCAGCCCGTCCCCCATCACATTACTGTCATGATCTAGATAAATGACATACAGATGAGACTAAGTCCAACTTCGCTCACTGGGTGAGATCAGTCTGTGAAAGGATTTAAGTCAATCTCTAACTAATAGAAATTAGAAAGAGACTCCTGTAGGGGACTATCCCACATCTTTCTACTGTTGGGTTTTTTGCTTCTCCCTCTAAAGTGCCTGATGTTGGCCATTGCTGGAGATAGGATACTAGACTGGATAGACAATGGGTCTGAACCAGTATGGCAATTCCTGTTATTTCCTCATTTTTACATATGGGAAACAGACTCAAGGAGATAAAGGACCTTATTCAAAGCCCATTGAAGGTCAGGGGAGTCCTTCCGCTTACTCAAAGGGTTTTGGATCAGGTCTTATGTGTCTTGCTCACAATAACATGGAAAGATGACAATGAATGTGTTCATTCCCCTTACATCTATAGTTCAAATAATCTCAGTCCATTTCCTTGGCACTGTTAGTTTGTATTGGGTCTTGTGATTATATAAACAGAGCAATTGTGTATCTAATAAGAAAAATGCAAATCAGAGGCAGTAACAAGACACTCATGTGGCTTCTTGAGCTGTTGCTAGCCAACTCCTCACTTTAACTTTAGAGTGAAAATGGTCTTATTCACAGTTCAAAGAAACTATGAGTTACAACATAAATAAAAGGAGTATTTCAGAAAATAATATATTTTGTCCACAGCCAATTAATTAAGCTTGTGATCATGTGGAATGTAACCATACCAGGATATGCTTTTAAATAACTTTTACACATTTGGTAAATGTAAAATATCATGATACAAAAAGAAGAGATTACACAAAAATATGGAAAGCAGTTGGAGAAGACTGGCAAAATCATAACAAAGAAAAATTAGGAAAGCTAAGGGACAAGGGAACAGTGAAAATTATTATACCAACATTCTTGTACACTTAATGATTTGGACTTCTTCCACCTGAGAATCACGAAACACATTACAATAATTAACTAATCCTCAAAACACTCTTCTAGAGTGGGAAAATATCATTATACATAATTTATGGATGAGTAAACTGAGGCACAGAGGAATTAAGTGACTTTTTCACAGTCACAGAGTAACTAAATCAGTGGTAGAGATGGGAATAAAACACATAGCTCCTGAATGGCTAAGCTGCATACTTTAACCATAAGACTGTTTCCTACTGTTAAAAAATAATCTTGTATACTCTGAAATATTCCTCCTTGCAAATCCCTAACCAAAAATATATATTTTAAAACTGCTAGCAATATTGGAATGAACAATATGACATATTTATCAAACCACTAAGGGAAACTGGATTGCACACATCCATATTCTCACCTGTGACAGATAATATAGGTAACATTCTTCATCTGTGCTATAATTCAAGGTCAAAATAAGTAACCCAATACAGGACATTAAAAACTGTCTTCATTTTATTTAATGGTTTCTGAATATGCTGTGTGAGAACAGAACAGAAAGTGCTATGCTTTGGAAGCATTATCTTTTGGGGAGATGCAAGATAAACGTCCAGACCACTTGTGGCAATCAAAAATCATATACAACTTTTCACAAGGATCAGTGTTAACCCTGGTATCCTGCCTAAATTATATTTTGGTTACATATTTCCAACCTATTTTCTCCTACAGTTTAAAATGGATGTTGTATTGTAACTGCCTGAGCCAAAGAGGCAACAATATAGTTTGTGCAGTGGGAGATCATGAAAAAACAGAACCACATGTATGTAAGTTGTCACCACTAATACCTCTGTGTACAAATAGTTCTGACAAATAACAAAGGCTTTGTGAAAAAGACTAAGGAAAAATATATAAATAGAATCCAAACAAATGCAAAATACACTGTTTTTATCACCACACTGCTGGGCCTTAGGGTTGAATATGACAAGTTCATACAGTTAAACTTCGGAAAGCCATTTAACTTCTCAGTGCCTCAGCTTCCTCCTTCCTTCCTTGCACTGACTTTTAATGAAACTGACATTATCTGATTAAAATATGACTATAGATCATTGTTGCAACCACTATTATATATTTGCAGAAAATATTGTACAAAGGTTGTCGAGTAAGATGTCTATGAAAAAGTAATGATTTGCCGGTTATGATTATGCTATCTGTATGCATTTATCATTTTTGTATTTAAAGTATTGGCTCTATACCTGGATTTCAAATGTTTGCTCCTTGGGTAACGCCCACGAAGTAATCAGCCAGATATGCCCAGTAAGATATCTGCAAAGATGTCATAATTTGCCAGATATGATAATCTTGTGTATGTTTGTATCACCTTTGTATTATGAGTTATAAATATGTATGTATGTCTGTATTTCAAAGTTGTGCTATGCTTCTGGGTGACACGCCCAGACAGTTTGGCATCAGCACTGCCTAGCCTACTTGATGGCCCATTAAGGACCATCATCTATATAATTGAGAGAAGGCAGATACACCTTATGACTCAGCAAGGCATGCTGGGAAATGCCTATGGAGAGAGCTCTAAGGCTTCCAAGCCACGTGCTGGGCAGTTTATGTTTGAAACAAAGGAAGCACAGGCCGCATGGCCAGAGACTATAAAAGGCAGCTGCATCTTCTCCATCTAGTCTTCAATCCTCCTTCTTACTTCTGGAGGAAACTTGCTACAAACTGAAGCTCTGAACAATGGACTGAATGACCCATCTAAGCTGTGGATGTACTCCAGAGACTTGACTTAAGACAGCAGTTTATTCCATCACTGCTACAAGCCTGAGCCAAGAACTTTGCCTTTACTGTATGTAATTGATTCCTTTAACCAATTTTAACTCTCATCTTTTTCTTTCTTTCTTTCTTTCTTTCTTTCTTTCTTTCTTTCTTTCTTTCTTTCTTTCTTTCTTTCTTTCTTTCTTTCTTTCTTTTTCTATAAATAAACCTTAAGATTTTAGTTATTAAGAATAGGCTGTAGCATGTATTTGGGTAAGATCTGAAACATTCGTTAATCTGGGAGGTAATGTGTCCAATCCTTTGGGATTGGTAGAACCTTTTCTTTTATACGATGAAAGAAGATTTACAAAAACTTTCATCATATTTGATGTGGGTACCTGGATGGAGGCCTGAGGCTGGATCACTTTAAGGGAACTGTGTTGTTTGGACTTCTGAGTAACCAGTAAGGTAATAAACAAGCTGTTTTATGCTGGCTTGGTGAATCTAAGTATTGGAATATCACCAGCTTTTGTGGGTTTGGTTGTCCCATTCTTTGCAGTTCACCCTAATTGAGTGACCATAGCCTGTCGCCACTAGGACCCTGGTCACAGAAACTTATGAGAATATCAGAAGAGACTGCAACAAAAGACACACTCAGGGTATATGACAGACTTTCCAGAGTGCTGGTAGAATGGGCTTGTGTGTTGCACATATGTGAAAACAGAGAAGGTACAAACATTTGAGACAGGTGTTTGGGCTAATAAATCTGCTATAAATACCACCATTTGGGCTTTCAACAAAAAAAGAAAGTGTGAGACCTGCTGCCATCAGCTTGCATGTACATTACTGTGTTGAGTCATCATTCATATCCCTGCTTTGCCCCCCCTCCCCAAAAAAGTTGTTTACACTACAGATCAGGACGGAGCCAGTGAGCGAAGATAGAGTTGGCTGTTAACTTGCATACGAATAATAACACTTTGCACTCCGAGTACTTTCTACCCTAGAATCTTAACATGCTTTGTTACAAACATTAACTAATATAGTTTCACAACACCCCTGTGAGCTATGCAAGTATTACACCATCCCTTCACCAGCTGTAGCATGTCAGTGCGCTGGGGCTGTGTCTGTTACTATGATTAATGTTAAAGCAGTACCATGAAATGTTATGAAACGTAATAAATATGTACCTCAGAGGATTAAATGCCAGAGAGGAAGAGGAGTTATTTAAGTTAAGCACCAAAGTTGACACAAGAACAAATGGATATAAACTGTCCATCAACAAGTTTAGGCTTGAAATTACACAAAGGTTTCTAACCATGAGAGGAGTGAAGTTCTGGAACAGCCGTCCCATGGGACCAGTGGAGACAAAAAAAAAACTAACTGGCTTCAAGAATGAACCTGATAAGTTTATGGAGGTGATTATATGATGAGATTGCTCACAATGGCATATAGCTGATCTGTGACTGCTAGCAGCAAATATCTCCAATGGCCAGAGATGGGACTTTAGATGGGGAGGGCTCTGAGATACTACAGAGTGTTTGGCTGGTGGGACTTGCCCGTGCTCACGTCTAACTGGTTGCCATATTTGGGGTCAGGAGGAAATTTTTCCCCTGGTCAGACTGGCAGAGACTTCTGGGGTTTTTCGCCTTCCTCTGAAGCATGGAGCATGGGTCACTTGCAGGTTTAAACTAGTGAAATGGTAGATTCTTTAAATCATGATTTGAGGACTTCAGTAACTCAGCCAGAGGATAGGGGTCTATTGCAGGAGTTAGTGGGTGAGGTTCTATGGCCTGCAATGTGCAGGAGGTCAGACTAGATGATCCCTTCTGGCCTTAAAGTCTATGAGTCTATATTTTTGAGGTCTTGTGCATCAACTGCTGAAGGATGGTCTTGTGGTTAAAGCACTAGCCTGGAACTGAGGAGTTCAATTCGTATCTCTGCCATAAACATCCTGAGTGTTCCTTAATCTCTCAGCTTCCCCTCTGGAGAATGGGGATAATACCAGTGGTGCTAAATTAGATATTTCTTGGGAGGGAGGGGCATTCCGGTTTCCTCCCCTGGCTGGGATCCCATTCTGGTACCTGGTCCACCTCCAGGGACTCCAGGTCTCCCTCATCTGGAAAGCATTCCCTCATTCTTACTCACAAAGTGCATAAGCTAGTGCCACCAGCAGTAGAGTTCTCAGATCACAACATCACTTGGTCCAGCTGCCTTGGGTCAAATCTGGGCGGTGTTGAAACCCTGGGTGAGCCAGGTTGCAATGCTACTCACTGAAATTTGGTCTGGTTACACCTCCATCAGTACATTCCCACTGACTCCCACCACATCTGGTTTTTATTCTTTGCTGTTGATACTGGTATTTTGCAACTCAGCTACTTCACTGGTTGAGACACAAAGAAACTCCAGAATAAAAACAAGGTGGGGATGGAGACAGCTCCTAACACGATGTATGACCTTGCGGTCTCTTTCTTGGTGGGTTAAAATAAAAACTCAATAAAAACACCAAGAGAGAATCATAGAATCATAGAATATCAGGGTTGGAAGGGACCCCAGAAGGTCATCTAGTCCAACCCCCTGCTCAAAGCAGGACCAAGTCCCAGTTAAATCATCCCAGCTAGGGCTTTGTCAAGCCTGACCTTAAAAACCTCTAAGGAAGGAGATTCTACCACCTCCCTAGGTAACGCATTCCAGTGTTTCACCACCCTCTTAGTGAAAAAGTTTTTCCTAATATCCAATCTAAACCTCCCCCATTGCAACTTGAGACCATTACTCCTCGTTCTGTCATCTGCTACCATTGAGAACAGTCTAGAGCCATCCTCTTTGAAACCCCCTTTCAGGTAGTTGAAAGCAGCTATCAAATCCCCCCTCATTCTTCTCTTCTGCAGACTAAACAATCCCAGCTCCCTCAGCCTCTCCTCATAAGTCATGTGCTCTAGACCCCTAATCATTTTCGTTGCCCTTCGTTGTACTCTTTCCAATTTATCCACATCCTTCCTGTAGTGTGGGGCCCAAAACTGGACACAGTACTCCAGATGAGGCCTCACCAGTGTCGAATAGAGGGGAACGATCACGTCCCTCGATCTGCTCGCTATGCCCCTACTTATACAACCCAAAATGCCATTGGCCTTCTTGGCAACAAGGGCACACTGCTGACTCATATCCAGCTTCTCGTCCACTGTCACCCCTAGGTCCTTTTCCGCAGAACTGCTGCCGAGCCATTCGGTCCCTAGTCTGTAGCGGTGCATTGGATTCTTCCATCCTAAGTGCAGGACCCTGCATTTATCCTTATTGAACCTCATTAGATTTCTTTTGGCCCAATCCTCCAATTTGTCTAGGTCCTTCTGTATCCTATCCCTCCCCTCCAGCGTATCTACCACTCCTCCCAGTTTAGTATCATCCGCAAATTTGCTGAGAGTGCAATCCACACCATCCTCCAGATCATTTATGAAGATATTGAACAAAACGGGCCCCAGGACCGACCCCTGGGGCACTCCACTTGACACCGGCTGCCAACTAGACATGGAGCCATTGATCACTACCCGTTGAGCCCGACAATCTAGCCAGCTTTCTACCCACCTTATAGTGCATTCATCCAGCCCATACTTCCTTAACTTGCTGACAAGAATGCTGTGGGAGACCGTGTCAAAAGCTTTGCTAAAGTCAAGAAACAATACATCCACTGCTTTCCCTTCATCCACAGAACCAGTAATCTCATCATAAAAGGCGATTAGATTAGTCAGGCATGACCTTCCCTTGGTGAATCCATGCTGACTGTTCCTGATCACTTTCCTCTCCTCTAAGTGCTTCAGGATTGAAGAGATCCATTGTCAACTACATCGGACAATGACCTCAATCCCTCCACAAGACCCCATCGCCATCAGTACAGATGAAGCGAAAGACAGTTTAGCCATAATGAAGGAAGGAAAGATGGCCAACAGAGATGGTATCTCCCTGGAATTTCTTCATCAACTAGGCCCCAGGAGAGTCCAATGGTTGGCAAAACTGTACACCAAAACCATGGAATCTGGATGCATCCCGAAAGCCTGGCTGGAGGCAATAGTTATTGTCATACTCAAACCAGGCAAGCCCACTGACAACCCAGGAAGTTATAGGCTGATATCACTCCTGTGCACTAACTACAAACTCCTGGAATGTATCATTCTCTGGAGAGTCAGTCCTCTCGTCGAATCAGTGATCCCCCGAAGAACAAGCTGGATTCCAGACTAAATGCAGTTGTTGCAACCAAGTTTTGGCCCTTGTACACGCATTGAAGCCGGATTCTGGAAGAAATTTAAGACTGGAGCAGTCTTTGTAGACCTATCATCAACCATCAATACAGTCTGGATTAAAGGCCTGATGCGGAAACTTGCAAGACCCTGCTGCAAAACACTTTGCCTGCTATGAAGAGAAGAGTAGAAGCCAGTGAAGGAATTGAGCACTGCTGTATAGCTTATAAAGGTGTTTTTTTTTCTGTCCTTCCTCTTTAGCCTCTTCCCTTTACCAAAGCTGCAGGACAAACCTCATTGTGTGTCTCCCGCATTCCATTCCTTGCCCCTTTCACGTAGTAGTCTCTGAATGGATCAGCGTTCCTGACTCCTTTTGGTCATGTACTCCCCTCTTTCAAGCTGCACTCTAAAATATACTCTTTTCAAAAGGACTCTAGTTCCTAGTCTTTTTCTCACAGAAGTACTTAGAGTGGTTTGGTGAACCATTCTGATGGAAGCTTGGAAGAAACTTCCCCTATAGGCAGATTATTCCACAATTGTCCACTATGGGCTTTCATGCACCTTCCTCTGAAGCATCTGCTATTAGACCACTGATCTCATATGGCAACGCCTAGGTTGCGAGGATGGGGGCGGAAGAGGTCAATAGAGAAAAATAGGCATTAGATTTTTTTTTTAAATCTTTGCTAGTTTAATTGCTCAGTCATTTGCTATTGTATCTCATCATTGTTTTTTGTCTACTAGGGCACCAACCCTAAATAGTAGGGCTGGTCAAAAATGCCAAATATGACATTTTCATTTTGTTCAAAATTTTCATGTAATTTTTCACCATGATAAAACAAAATTATTCATTGTGCCAATAAATACAGAGAGTTTTCAAAGGAAATTAAAGTACTGTGTGAAATTTCCTGCGAAACATTATTTTGACGAACTCTAGTAAACCCACGCAATTGGGAATAAATTTACTACCGTGAGCGGTCCCATTTGTACAACCTGCTCTGTGGGCGGCAATCCTGCAACATGAGCCTCACCGCTGGACCTTCACACTTGTGTGGTGTCCCACTGGAGTCAGTGGGGCGCTGCACGGGCATGAGAGTCCACCCACACAGATCAGGTTGCAGTTGGAGGATTTTCGATTGTAACCTCTTCTAGGCAGGGGCCTTCTCTCTATAACTCTCGGAAAAGCACCTCACTCGCTTTGGCAAAACACACAGAGGAATAATAAGTGTTTGGGGATCACAGGCGTTTTAATAGAGGGAAGTTATTATTAAACCTACAAGTAGTTTTCTTAAAAAAATATTCACATATGCAGCGTTGTCTTGACATCCCACAGCAGGGCACATGAGAGCCCCCTGCTAGCAGCATTTTGGTTATATGGAGAGCCTGCAATGAGTGCTGTGCTCAGGGTTACTGTTTTTATTTATTAGGCAAGCAAAGAACCTTTTAAAGAAGAGACAAATATTAAGGAGTTAAAAAGAAGTTAGTTTCTCACCAGCCTATTTAATAGTCAGGAAGGTTTCGGCCGGAGAGCTGTGCCCAGCTGGCGGGGGCTGCTGTGCGCTCCAGGGCAAGGACACCAGCAGGCTGGGTTTCTAGGACCGGAGCCTTGTGGGCTGTAGCTCACGAAAGCTTAGGCTCTAATAAATTTGTTAGTCTCTAAAGTGCCACAAGTCCTGCTTTTCTTCCTGGCCGAGAGGCAGGAGATTGGGAAACTACAAAGCCCAGAACGCACCGGGCCCGCCGGTCGCCGGGTTCCCGCGCGGGGTGCTGTAAACATGGCTGGAAGCAGCGGCCGTGCTCGCGGCGTGGGGCCGGAGTCCGAGGTGCCCGAACTGTACACTCGCGTGTTTCACGTGGGTTCCTTTGGCGCGCTCTGGAAGCAGAACCTGAACGGGGCAGACCTGGCCGTGCAGGGGGCGGCGGCGGAGGACGGGGCTGCCGCCGTGGCGGAGGATTTGGGCTGCGGGCTGGAGACTGCAGCAGAGCTTAGGGCTGTGTGCAGGTAACTGCAACTGGAGCATGGCGGGGCGGGGCGGGGGGGGAATCCCAATCCTCTCCCAATCCCCCGGGAAGCAAAAGCCTTTGTACTGCATGAAAAGCATGAGCCCCTGGCGAGAGAGGAAGGAGGGGTCTGCGTGCTGCGGTGCTGACCCAGAGTGGTAGGAGGCGTTTGTTCAGCCTCAGCAGGAGCTGCTCATTTCCTTAGGCCTGGTCTGTATTTAAAAGCTTTGCTGGCACAAGCTGTGTCGGGGAGGGGAGGGTGTCGCCTTCGTTTTTATACACGCCTAACTCCTGTCTCACGGAGCTGTGCCCTGCAAAAGCTCTAGTGCAGTTGCAGTTATACTGGCGAAAAAGTTGGCTCGTGGCTCTAACTTGCCCTGCTTGGGGGAACTGGGTTGAGCTAGACTTGGTGGTGCAAGTTGTGTATCCATTAGGGAGGGCTAGCAGGTATAGCTACTCCAGTAAACGCTTTCAAGTGTAGATATGGTCTTAAAGTGCTTTTGTCAGTATAACTTCTGCTAGTTCCCTGAACTAAATATACTGTGCTGGCAGGAGTGAGTTTTTGTTTTTATAACAACAACTGTGCCCACGCTAGGGCTCTATTTGGTATGAACATGTCATTAAAAAGAACACCTCTAACTGATAGTACAGTAGTGGCAAAAGTTTTAAGTATAGACTTGGTCTTAGTCTGCCTTGCATGCAGGGCTGGCTTTAAGCACAAGCAGCACAGCTGACTCTTTGTGGCCACTGCATAGACTTGCAATGTGGGTGTGGGGATCAGTCTTACTTTCCCACCTCTATTGTTAAGACTGGTGAGGAGGCATCTTGTAATAAGCTAGTTTAGCTTTACTCCTTTGGGAGCCTCACGCCTGCCTGCAGACCAGTAAATTTTAAGGCTGGGCCCTGGTATCAGGGGAGAGAGTTGTCTAATGGCCAAAGCAACAGACTTGGAGTGAAAAGTTAATGGATTTTTAAGCCCAGAAAGCACCATTATTACGGTTTTGTAATCTATCCTCCTGCATAAGAAAGGTCACAGAATTTCACCCACTCGTTCTTGCAGGAAGCCCAACAACTTGTGGTGAGCTAGAGTATATTTTTTAGAAGCGCACTTGAGTTCTGTTTCTAGCTCTGTTACTGATTCGATGTGTGGCCTTGGGCAAATTTTGTGCCTCAATTTCTCTACTTGGCAGAGGAAAAGCTGCTGGAGTAGGGTGGCAAAAACATCTCTTGTTGCAGTTTGAAGACGGGAGATAGTAACAATGAATACAGGGGGAAACTATGGAGTGCTTATGTAAGTGTCAGATCCATGCGTCAGGTATAAGTAAGCATTATCTAAGGGCTTGTTTACATTACCCTCTGGATCAAGAGGCAGCAGTCGATCCAGCGGGGGTCGATTTAGCGCGTCTAGTCTAGACGCAATAAATAGATTGCTGAGCGCTCTCCAGTCGACTCGGGTACTCCATCAGGGCGAGAAACGCAGGCAGAGTCGATGGGAGAGCGTCAGCCGTCAACTTATCGCAGTGAAGACACCACAATAAGTACATCGAAGTACGTTGCCTTCAGCTATGTTGTTAACGTAGCTGAAGCTGCATAACTTATATCGATCCTCCCCCAATGTAGACCAGGCCTAAACATTAGAGCTTAGTAAGCTATTGAAGAAGGAAGGCCTGCAAGAATCATTCAGATGCTGCAGGAAGGAGTGTCTCTGATTCAGTAGGTGGCGCTCTTCAATCTTGTCTTCACTGGAAAAACATACCAAAAATTCCTACCATTCTCTCACCACTTGAACTGAACCAGTGTTTGCGCTGCTGGGCGCTCTAATTTAGACAAGGTTCCGGTGCTAAAATAATTTTTCTACGGTTTTGATTGGACTTGGTCTATTGAAATAGAGAAAAGGAGCTTAGACCACTGGAACCTTGCCTATATTAGGGCTCCTGCTGGTTTTAATACTGACTTAGCAGAACCAGAGGGAATTCTTTCATAAGCCTTCCCAGTGTAGATACAGCCTCTGAGGTTATGTCTACACAGCAAAGAAAAACCCATGGCTGGCCTGTGCCAGCCAACTCAGGCTTGTGGGGATCGGGCTGATGGGCTATTTCATTGCTGTGTAGACTTCTGGACTTGGGCTGGAGTCCAAGCTCTGGGACCCTCCCACTCCTAGAGCCTGGAGTCCAGCCTGAGCCTGGAGGTCTTCTCAGCAGTGAAACAGCCCTGCAGCCCAAGCCCCACAAACCTGAGTTGGGTGGCCAGCCATAGGTTTTTCTTTGCCGTATAGACATACCCTGTGTCACAGCATTGTGCTAGGTGGCACTATGCTACTAGAATTGTGATCTTCTAGATAAGACATACAGTGGAAGTCACTTGCAATTAACTTTAACAGAAGTAGGGTGTCCCTAGCCAAATTCCAGTTTGCCATATTTCTGCCTACCTAACATATTCTCTGTAGTTTCAACTGGACACAGTATTCTTCACTTCCTGTCTTAACTAGATAGTGTGTCTTTGTGCTGTCAAATAGCTTTTGTTTTTCATCCCAGGAGTGGCTGAGCTACAGTTGCTGCTGAAAGTGGTTCTTGTTTATATTTTGTTGTGTGTTTTGGGATCTCTCAAAAGGTGCTTGTTATTCAGGGCCTGTATGTATATTCAGTATATATTTCATTGCAAGGAAAATTGATAAATCCTTTCTACTGCTATGACCACTACTAGAGAAACAGATCATGCCGTTACACTAGATTATCTTAACTCCGAGAATGATGGACATGCACATTTTGACCAGAGAGAAATATATACAGAGGCTGAGATCACAATGGCCTGTGCATGCAGGAATTGCAGACAGGAATGCTGGGGGTAATGGCAGGACGGTAATCCTTGTGTTGGTGACAAAGCCAACTTTATTTGTTCCAGACCATACTTCTCCATACACTCCTATGTGGAATTGTTCATGTAACCTCACCCTAATATGATAATGAATTCTAACAATTGGGTCTTGACAAGCAGGTTAGGTGAGGGCTAGAGAGGCATCTTCTCTGCATGTTGGGGAGAGGCTGTCAGGCTCACCAGGAACGGTCAGTAAGGAGACTTGACATCTAGAGAGAACATTTTTATTTTCTTTATCTACCTAAGTATCTCACTGGGCTTTGCAAATTATTCAGTTGAGGTATGTTATTCAAACGCTTTTGTTTTACTAACTATTTTCTCTTTGTTGATAATAAGTCTTCAATTTAACAAGAAAATAGTTAAGAATACTGCTGTTGTACTGCGTAACTTCATGCAGAGTGCTCCAAAATAAGAATCCCCAACCTCTAGAGCAGTGGTTCTCAACCTCTTTATCATTGTGGGCCACATCCAATACTACCTGTATGGCCTTGAGGATGTCACATGGGCCACAGCTCTATGTTGATTGGGCCGCAGGTTGAGAACCACTGCTCTAGGGAGAGGTGCTAAGGGGTGAAGAGTTGTGGAGCCTGACCCCTTCTCCCTCCCTCCCTAGCTCACGGTCTTGGTCAGCTGGGGCATAGCCAGGTATCCTTCCCCATTAAAGTTTACTGCAAACAGCTGCAGCCTGTGCACACGGGAGAAGCCATATGCTTGGTAACAAGTTCCACAGGCTTTTTTAATCCCTTCTGTTTGTTTTTACGTGTGCTTTTTAATTTTTCATCATCCTTCAGTTTCCCCTTGTTTTTTTCTATATCTTCTATGTCTTGAGTCTTCCTCCTGCAGATCTCTCCTCCTTTATTTTCTTTTTCCCCTGCAGTGTTGTCCCATGTGTCATTCCCCTCTGATGTTACACAACAGCACTCACTTCATATTGTCTTGTGCAGTGCAGAGAGCTGTGAACTCTAATGCCATCTAGGAGAAAGGAGTGGGAGAGAATATGGGAAGGTAGAAGCTGTCTGGGGTAGAGAACAAGTCACCAGACAGCCCATTGGTCTTGTAGCAGAAGGAAGGCAAGTGTGCATACCCGGGAATGATCTTTTCGGCCCCGGCTGCCTCCACGCGAACATGCCTCTGGCGAAAGACCTGCTGCATCCCTCCCCCGAGGAGGAGAAGCGGAAACACAAGAAGAAGCATCTGGTCCAGAGTCCGAACTCCTATTTCATGGACGTGAAGTGTCCAGGTTGCTATAAAATCACCACTGTATTCAGCCATGCTCAGACTGTAGTTCTATGTGTTGGCTGCTCAACTGTGCTGTGCCACTGGAGGAAAGGCAAGGCTTACAGAAGGATGCTCCTTCAGACGAAAGCAGCACTAAACTAAAGTGTCTGAGATGGGTGGGACTACCTGCGCAGTTGACTACACAGACAAATACAGATGGTTCAAGAGCATGGGATTCAGCCACAGAGCAACATTAAGTGTCCAGATGTGAACAGAAGGCTTTAAACACGTCTCTGCAATGTGAGGGGAGAACATGACTTTCAAACTGTCCTAGTAGCCTCACACATTTGACTGTCAATAAATTTTTGATAAAATACAAAATACAAAAAAAAATGGTCTGGCACTGCTGCAAATTGCCTCCCAAATCTCTAATGTTGTTGTTCTCTTCTCCAAACTAAACAGCCCTAGTTTTCTGAATCTCACCTGATACAGGCCTTCCCAACCCCCAAGACTGCCTCTGATTACTTTCAGTTCCTTCCCTTGTATTTTTTCTGTCCCTCTTTTTCTTTGGGATGGGGTAACAACTTGAATGCATTCTTCAGTCTGTATTAGAGAGAAGCAACAGGCCAAATTCATCCCTTTTGTAACCCTTACTTCACAGGATTTCTACTTGAAGCAGATGCATCCTGGATGTAATCATTTTCGGTTTTATCTACAATTACTGTTCTCATAAATGAAACAGTGATTTCAATTAAAAAGTGAATTTATCCCCCATTATAGAATAGAATAGAATACCAGGGTTGGAAGGGACCTCAGGAGGTCATCTAGTCCAACCCACTGCTCAAAGTAGGACCAATCCCCAATTTTTGCCCCAGATCCCTAAATGGCCCCCTCAAGGATTGAACTCACAACCCTGCTAGTGTGTGAGGGAAAGAGAGAGAAATACTCCTCCCTTATCCCCTTTAAATAGCAACAAAAAAGATAATGAAAGCAGCCTGTTTGTAATGGGCTGAAGGAACTTTATAAAAAAGAATTCATAGTTAAAACTTTATAATTTCCATAGTTAAATCCTGTTAAAATACATGACGTGGTCAAATGTCAATTCTCGACAATCTACCTTATGAAATTATCTGACATTAAGAAACAATCAAATAATATTTAACTTGGTGCATGTTCTAGCATCCTATGCCTATACTAAATCTCTTAAAAACCCTCATTTGTCTGCTTTAATAGGTCATCCAGTTTCCATGCACATGTCTGGTTTTGATTTGGATATCAATCACATTTCACTTGCGTACCTACTAATCTTATCAGGTTGTATGTGGAACTGATTTTTATAGACCCTTCAGTTTCTCCTGGATTATAAATTAACTCGTATAAAAAGCTATACTTATCCTACAGGTGTCATGGGCAATTATTGTTTTGCTTAGATAACCGTTGTGGGTTGCTGTTCAGGTACTTCGGTGGCTATGTTCAAACCTCTAAATGTTAAGAAATTAATTTAGAGATTAAATAATTAATGTTGGTCAAGTGCTTTGAAGACGGAAAGAACTAAGCTTCATTATTCTAGTTCACCTGCTGAATTATTCATTGTGTAAGTGTACAGCAGGCTTAGACTCAAAGATCAGTGTGGATTTTAGGTAGGTCAGGGGAGGTGTGATTGCAAGTACCTTATTTCACTGCAGCCCCAATTAACCTTCTTGTTTTATTAGGAGGTGTAGTTGTAAGTATCTCCAGGTATGTGTTATAAAGCTGTATTAAGCTAGTATTAATGTCTTTAAGTGTTAGTACTTAGTGTCATTAGTATTAGTGTCTCAAAGGTGATAAAAGTACTGTCTTTAAGAAAAAAATATGTAATATAAAAGGTAATGTATTCAATTACAAGGAATAAATCAGATAAAATATTAAAATAATAATAAAATATTAAAACATGTTCTAAATAACTTAAAAAATTAACAACCGGAGTTTGCTACGGTGGTTATCCAATGTAAGTAAGGTCACGGTGAAGGAATGGCTTAGTGGGCGTCTGTTTCCAGGGACCAAAGGTTCCACTTTATGCAAGTCTGACTAAGCTCTTTATCCCTGGTATTATTTATACCACTCTAGAGTATCTTTCCAGAGGAGAGCAATTGATTTCCTGTCCCAGACCTAGTCAAATGCCTCCTCTTGGGCGCTTAAACAGCTGTGAGTGCATCCAGCCATTGAATCACTGGGTGCCTTAAGACTCCAGCATCTGAACAGACACTACACCGTCTTGGGGCCCGGACCCTCTGTCTAGCACTCCCCTATGAGAGCTGGATACTGAATCCCCAGACACCGAACAAAGCTTGAACACATGCTCTCCCAAAACGGTGTGGGTGTTCTGGGTCCACTCCACAGGCTGACTCTTCAAGGGCATGTGGTAGGTGTAACACAAAACACAGACACAGACTGCACAGCATTCTAAACCACCATTCCTCTGTACTTACCATTGCACAAATACATAGATCTGTACAAAAATAATATACCCTACATCAGTGGTGAGCTGGAGCCAGTTCGCACCGGTTCATGCGAACTGGTTGTTAAATTTTAAACCAGTTTTAGAACCAGTTGTTAAAAATTGTTACGGCTCCCTGAGCTCCCGTGAGGCTCCCCCGACCCCTCCCTCCTCTCGCAGAGCCTCAGCATGCCGCGCCGCCGGCACCCATGATCTGGACTGCTCCTGGGCAGCTCTGCAGCTCCTGCTGCTTTAAGCAGCATGGTAAGGGGGTGGGGCTGTGAGCTCCAGTGGGCCGCGCAGCATCCATACACGCTGCCCTGAGCAGCATGGTAAGGGGGCTGGGCTGGGGCTGGAAGGAGGGGTTGGATAAGGGGCAGGGAGCGGGGGGGGGGCAGTCAGGGGATGGGGAACGGGGGGGGGTGGTTAGGTGTGGGACTTCCAGCGGGCTCTGTTGGGTAGGGCTGGTGCAACCACTAGGCAGCCGCCTAGGGCACTAAGTGGTTGGGGGCGCCAAAAAGCAGTGCCCCCCAATTTTTTTTTAAACAGCGGAGCACAGGGCTGCCGCTGCTCCCCGCCTCCCAGCTCCAGAGGGGCCACCTGCGGCATGGCCAGTCCCTCCCCCGGGGGAGCAGCCAGCGGTGGAGCGGGGAAGGGGAGGGTCTAGCACTAGCAGCTGTGCCGTCTTCCCCACGCCGCGGGCCAAGCTCCCCGCTGCCCCCAGGGCTCTCAGCGGCTGGCTGCCGCTGCCACCACCACAGAGAGCCCCAGGGGTGGTGGGGAGCCCATCTCGGGCGCGGCGGGGGCCTGCCTGCGCCGCCACTGAGAGCTCCAGGGGCGGCGGGGAGCCCAGCTCGGTCTGCAGTGCGGGGAAGAAGGCTCAGCTGCGCTCCGCTCTTCGGGCGGAGAAGCTGGGTGTCTACTCCGCCTGCAAGGTACATAGCTGGGCCACGGGGAGCCGCACGGGTCCGTGGAGCACCGGGGGGGTGGGCAGGTCCAGTCCCTGGTCTGGGGAATGGTATATGTGGGAGCAACCCGGGCACCCCTCCCCCAGCCAGTGCCACCCCGTCCAACACCCAGTGACCAGCTACCTTCTCCCCTGTGCACCCCCGCCCCAACAACCCACCCTGTCCTGCCACTTTTGCCTCTGGGCAATCTCCACCCGGCAACCCCCCCCCAGCCAGCCACAGTCACCTTCACTCCTGCATCAATCTCGGGGACCCCCCTCCCCCGCCTGCCATCTCCCTCCTGCCCACTCCTCCCTTGTGCAAACCCCCCTCCCTGCCACCTTCACCCCCTTGCAACAACCCTGGGCATGTACACCCCCCCGCCTGCCAGCCCCTTGCAACAACCCCCTCCTGCCCACTTCTCCCTTGTGCCACTCCCTCCCTGCCACTGCACCCCTGCAACGAGCCCCTCTTGCCTCTGTGCAATCTCTTCCCTGCCACTACACCACCTCCACCTTTTGGCACATCCCTTAAATCAGAACTTTTTATAGGGAACGGGTTGTTAAGATTTTGGCAGCTCATCACTGCCCTACGTGCATTTCTCTGTCTCAGTTTCATCACCCCTTCTGAGCATTCTTTGGACTGGGTCAGAGTCCTCTGGGGCCAGGCAGAGTTCTTTCTGCTGCAGGAGCCTCTCTAGTTTGGTCAAAGTACAGTCTTTAAGATTAATCTTTCTCCATTGTATCTCCTCTGGGAGAGACCTGTTTACAGTCTTGGCTGCAAAGATGGCTATATGTAGACATAGAGGTATTCTGATACAACAGTTTTCATAACCACTTCAGAAGATCAACTTAGGAATTCTGATTGTGAAAACCAATTCCACAAATCACCGCAATTCTATGTAGATCACTGCGTTGTCTTTCAAGAGAGACTGTCAGCTGTTTGTTTTGCACTGGTGTTGAAAGAGCTCATGGCACTGTTTGTAAAACAGTTTGTCCTGATTGCTTTGGCTAGAATATTCCTCTGCAAGGATCATTAGTGTGCTGTGAACCAGCTGTCTGTTGCCCCCCCCATGTGTGAGGTACCTCTGTATGCATGTGTTTGTTTGTCCAGCATCAGTATAGGGTGCCCATCTTTTTTGCAAATGGCAGAAACGGTGAATTACACCTGTCATCTCAAATTGGTGCTGATAAAACCTTTGTACTATATGTGCCAGCATGTGTTCTGCATATGACACAAACTATACAGAAAAACTTGTTTACAGAAATATTTCAAGTTTTTAAATGTTCGATACTACTTGAGTATATACTGTACTATATATAGTATACTCAAATAAATCCAGGGTCTGATATCATGGGTCTAATTATTCCTATGTGACTCCACTGACTTTAATGAAGTTACATAGGGACAAATTTGATCCCAACTGTATGGGCCCTTGCTAGAGAGGGAAATTATAACTAACAAATCAAAAACATCTAAAAATGTGACTTCCGTGGAAAGTGATGCAATTCTAATATCTGATATGTCTCAGACTACTAGATATAGAAACAAAAGTGTCACCCCTTTAGAAAATGAGTGTTCCTGGCTCTCTTATGTTATGATGCTTCTGTCAGAATCCTTTGACCCAGTCAGCCATGCTTTTCTTTAAATCTTGCACTATCTTGGCTTCCATAACTCACTTCCTTTCTAGTTCTCCTCTTACCTCTCTGATTGCTTCTTCACTGTGTCCTTCAGAGACTCTTCCTCATTCTGCCCCCTTTCCAGCTTTCTGTGGTGGGTTCCACAGGGTTCTGTCCTTGGTCCCTGTCTCTTTGCCCAGAGATAAGGTATAGAGGGAGATCTTATCCATGAACACAAGTTCATCTCCCAAGATGATGATTCCCAGATCTACCTTTCTATTCCATACCTGTCCTCTTCTGTCCAAATTAAAATCTCAGCCTTTTGTCTGACATCTTTGTGGGTGTCTAGCTGTCAACTCAAGCTCACCATGGCTAAAGCAGCACTCCTAATCTTCCCTCCTAAACCCTCCCCGTTACCTCCTTTCTAAATTAGTGAGGATAATGCCACCAGTCTGCCTGTCACTCAGGTCCATAATCTTGGCATCATCTTTGACTTGGACCTCTCTCTAGGCCTTCCCATCCAGGCTATCTCTAAGGCTATGTCTACACTACAGCTTATGTTGGCATAATTTATGTCGCTCAGGGGTGTGAAAAAACCACCCCCCGAGTGACATAAGTTACCCTGACATACGCGCTTGTGTGCATAGCATGATGTCAGCAGGAGAACTTCTCCTGCTGACACAGCTTCTGCCATTCGTGGGGGTAGTTTTATTATGCCAACAGGAGAGCTCTCTCCCATTGGCACAGAGCATCTTCACCAGACATGCTGCAGCGGCACCACTGCAGTGCTGTATGTGTAGACATACCCTAAATCTTGCCAATTCTTTCTGTATAATATTTCCAAGATATGGCCTTTCCTATCCATCCACACAGCTAAAACTCTCATCCAGGCTCTCATGTTGATTTCTGTAATATTCCTCTCTCTGGCCTTGACAAATGCCATCTTGTCCTTCTCATAGCCATTCAGAATGTTTCTCCAAAGATCATTTTCCTAGCTGGCTGCTTTGACCATGTCACCTACCTCTCTTTGCATCCCTCCACTACCTCCCCCATCTCTGTCGTAAACATAAGCTGCTCATATTCACTTTCGAGACCATTCATGGCTTATTCCCACCCCAGTTTCCTATCGCATTCACTATCGAGCTGTTGGTGCTGGCCTCCAATTGGCCGATGGTGCCAGTCCCCATTGCTCACTTGTAAAATTTTTCAAACAAGCACCTCATGTTTTCACCCATCCTGTCCTGTATGCTTGGGAGGCATATCTTATAAATATCTGAAGAGCTACATCATTATCTCACTTCAAATCTCTTCTTAAGGCCATGTCTACGCTACCAATTTGTGTTGACAAAAGTGATGTTGACATAATAGAAATTGGAATTTCACGGTCACACTTGCTCCCTCTGTTGGCAGATGGCGCCCACAGTAGGGGCACCATCATCTACAGTGTGAGCAATGCACTGTGCGTACTGATCCCACAGTCCTCCTGTCGCTAGGTGTTGTCGGAAGGCGTAGCGGATTGTGGCGCATCTTGGGACCAGGCTCAGTGTCCCATGATACATTTTTTTCTGTCCCAGCACTCCATGGGCTTCCAGCTTTCTTTTGTGGCATTTTTTCAATGGCCCTTCTTTGCTGTGCACCCCGGCATCTTTGTGAGAAGGGATGGATCCCGCATTTCTCTCCTATGCTCTGTTAACTGTTACGAAGACATCGCGGATGGCAGTGCGGTTAATCGTGAAGTTGCTAACTGAAGAAAACTTGCAGGTACCCGACATTCTGCGTGATATGGATAGGAAAACTCATCTTTGCTGCAACACCTACAAAGAACTTGACACTTGTTAGGCTGCTGATGTGCTGAGACTACTGCCTGTTATGCTAGCCAATGCTTATCGTTTACTTGTGCTCCCCCTATCTGTCTGTATCCATCTGTTGACTTTTGGATGTCTTACATTTAGATTGTAAGCTCCTTAGGCATCTCTTTTTTTGTTCTGTGTTTGTACAATGCCAAGCACAATGGGGTCTTTGTCTGTGACTAGGGTTCCTAGAAGCGATGGTAATACATATAATAAATAACCTATCGCTAGTCTGTGACTGATTGTTGCATCTCTTTGTCTGGTTCTGTGTTCATGGGGGAAAGAAAGAAGCAATTTATGTGGCAGGATATTTTAAATGGCATCTGTTTGAAGCTGCTCAGGGGTTTGGAATGTTAGACATCTCCGCAGGGAAGTAGATTAGTCGGCAGTGTGCAGATGGAACAGTCAAAAGGGCCTGACGAATACATTTTCTCCTGGCTCTGCAGTTTGGCGTGTAGATATCTCCCATCTCTTATGTGGGGAGTGTGGGTGAATGTAGCTCTATTTTTGGAGTAGAACTCTGGGATATTCAGGATAAAAGGTGTGATATACATGTTGGATGTATTCTCCTTATTGGAGAATGGGAAGTTGGAGATTTTCAAAGTTGCAAGGTAAACTCTGTGAAGAGAGGGGAAGGGATATTGGTTGTGGGGGAGAGGAATTTAAAAAATCCTTTAGCTTTCAGCAACTGCAAACATTTATTTTTATTAATTCAGATACTCTCCTGTAGCGCTAGCTACGTCGCATTAAGAAGTGCATTCTGAGGAAGAATTAGCAAAATGGCAGCTTTCAGAGAGACACAGCTGCTATTCATTAACTGGAAATACTGAGTACTGACCAGAAAACTTCTAAAAACTGTCTTAAGCTTTGTTTTTAATATAGATTTACCAGCTATCTAAGGGCTCAATTGTGAGCAGCCTTACAAAGGGGCATAAGATGTCCTTTGATCCATATCACCAGTCTGTGCAGAGGAACTGGGGAGTAGCTTCTGTGGGGCCACTTATTCCTAGCTCCTATGCACGTAGGTGAGGAGAGGATACAGTTATGACTCTGTCCCCTTTCCAACACACTAGTTCAGGGGTTCTCAAACTTCATTGCACTGCAACCCTCTTCTGACAACAAAAACTACTACTACATAATCACAGGGTGGGAGACTGAAACCTGAGCTCCACCGCCTGGGAGAGCCAAAGCCCCAGGCAAGGGGCCTATAACTGAAACCCTCTGCCCAGGGCTAAAGTCCTTGGGCTTCGGCTTGGGCCCTGTGCGGTAGGGCTCTGGCTTCGGCCCTGCGCCCCAGCAAGACTAAGCCAGCCCTGGCAATGGGGTTGCGACCCACGGTTTGAGAACCACTGCTCTAGCTGATACAGATGAGTTGGTGCTGAGGGAGAAGTAATCTGCATCAGGTATAGAGCCAATGCAGCCACAAGCAACGTGGGAACCAAGGATCAGACTGAGACTGTGAATCCCAGTCTGATTCCAGAACACTATAACTAATCACTGAAATTTTCTTTTCAAAAGGTGCTAGTAAATGAATCCTCCTGTCTTATCAACGTGAAAAGGGGTAACTTTCTATGGGGTAACACGCAGGAGAGTGGAAGAGTTAAAGCTAGTGCCATACTGATGTAACATAAGAACCTTAAGAGAATTTGTTCCCTATGGTGAAATAAACCAAAATCATCTCAAATTTAATATAAAACACCATAAACTGGGTTATTACAATTAAGGCATCTGACCAGAACCAAAACTTCACTTCTGTGGAAAGATGTTTTCTACACAAGAGTCTTCATGTTTGATAACAATTGGATGTCTTTGTTGTGCGTCCTTAGTAGTTAATCTCTTCCTAACAACCGGATTTATCATAATGTATTGTAGCAGGAAGAAGTGAGTCTGATGTTGCAGCCAGCACTGACTGAAAGCTTACAGCCAGTGCTACTCCATGAAATAGAGACTTTGCTAGCATAAATAGCATGCACTCTGAGGTTTAAAGGGATACCATAAAGACTCTTTTTAATGTATGATTTTTCTCTGTGGTTAATAACTCAGTTCTTCATTTACTGTCAGTTTCACTTTGAGTTTCATGCCTTAGCCCTTGAACAAACAAGGAGAGTGCTGTATTATACAACATCTCACAGATACTTTCTATAGTTTTAAGATCATACATGCTGAACTCGGCAGACTTCATACACATCAAACAAAACAACAACTAACATCCTTAGCCTAGCAGAGTTTCAGTATTGGAGGACTGGATAGCACGGAGATCAGTAACTGAATATGGAGCCTTTCGCTTCTAAGATACTGGCTCAAATCTGATCCAGTTTAGTAGTGACAGAGAGTCTTTGCTGTAAGACAGCTGTTCATTGGCCTATGTAAAACTTTGTGCCCATCAAAAGAAACTGCCCATAATAATTGTCCTCCTTTGCTGTGTCTACACTAGACCTTTTTTTTTTTAATGTACCCCTTTTTCCCCCACAGCCGTAGTTCCATCAGTGTGGCAATGGTGGGAAAACTTTCAAGAGGCTGTCAGTATTTTAACTACCATGTTGTCTCTCTATGCATGGAGCAGGTCAGTGCACCTGGTGGTTGCATTTCCAGTAGCCACTTTTGGCTAGCACCTGTGGTGGGTGGGAAATTTTTAGGACAGGGTGTATAGACTAGATTGGGATCGGAAACCTTTCAGAAGTGGTGTGCCAAGTCTTCATTTATTCACTTTAATTTAAGGTTTCACGTGCCGGTAATACATTATAATGTTTTTTAGAAGGTCTCTCTCTCTCTCTCTCTCTCTCTAAGTCTATACATTAAACTATTGTTGTATTGTAAAATAAACAAGGTTTTCAAAATGTTTAAGAAGCTTCATTTAAAATTAAATTAAAATGTTGATCTTACGCCGCCGCCCCGCTGCTGGTCTGGGGTTCCGTTCACCTAGGTCGGCAGTGGGTTGAGCGGGCCCTGTGGCTGGGACTCCAGCTGGCAAGGGGCCGGCAGCCAGAACCCCAGACACGCAGTGGGCTGAGCGGCTCAGCCTGCTGCCGCTCAGGGGTTCCATCCGCCGGCTCCTGCCAGCCGGGATTCCGGCTGCTGGTCTGGAGTCCCGGCCCTGCCCACATAGCGTGGGTACCTACCTTCTCCCTGGTTCTGGCCATTCTCTTTCTCTCTCTCTGCACTGAGCTGAGGGTGGGAGTGCACTGAGCACAGGGCTGGGGGTGAAGGAGCAGGCTGAGGGTTGGGGTGCAGGGTCTGGCCGGGAGCTACAATGAGGGAGGGGGCTCAGGGTTGGGGTAGGAGGTTTGGGTGTAGAGCGCTTACCTGGCAGCTCCCATTTGGTGGGAGGGGTGCAGGTGGGCATGTGGGGGGGGAGGTGCAGGAGCTCCCGTTTGGTGCTCAGGATGGGGATAGAGGGTTCAAGAGTCAGGATGTGAGGGGTGCATGGGGTGTGGGAGGGCTGGGTATGTGGGGGGTGCAAGAGTCAGGGCAGAGGGCTGGGGCATGTAAGAGAGGTGCAGGTGTCAGGGCATGGGATGTGGGGGGCCTGGGTATATGTGGGGTTGCCAGAGTCAGGGCTGGGGTCGTGGGGGAGGTGAAGGAGTCAAGCAGAGGGCTGGGTGTGTGTGAGGCGGGTACAGGGCTCAGGGCAGGGGCCTTGGGGGATGTGCGGGGCTCAGGGCAGAGGGCTGGGTGTGTGTGTGGGGGGGGGTCAGGGCTGGGGGTGTGGGCTGGGGTCGTGGGGTGCTCACGGCAGGGGACTGGAGGGGGTATGTCCCACTTCCCCAAGGCCCTGCCCCCGCTTCTTCTCTGCCTCCCTCCGTGGTGACTCCGCTCCTCTCCTATCCCCTCCCTCACAAGGGCTGGCAGGGAGGGAGGGACGAAGAGGAGGAGGAGGGGCAGGAACCCAGCACACTGTGGGAAGAGGCAGGGGAGCTGGCAGGACCAAGCTTCTGCCCCTTGTCCCCTGCCCCCGCGGGTGGGGAGCGGAGAAGAGCGGGCCGGGCTGGGCCAGGCCGGATTTTTAATGGCATGCTGCTGCCTGCTGGGATCCCGGCAGGCAGCAGTGTGCCATTAAAAATGGGCTTGCGTGCTATCTTTGGCACGCGTGCCACAGGTTGCCGACCCCGGCCTAGACCAATTGCCAGTTTTTGCAGAGGCACCGAATATTGAATGGTAATGAAAACTGAATTACTTTTTTCCCTTTTAGAGATGACTGCTTCTAGTCAAGTTTGAGGCATGATAACAGTATAGGAAAACTTGCACTGTGACTACTGTACCTGCTGTATGGGTACAGTAGTCACATACATACAGAGCTACATACTCCATGTGTCAACCTGAGCAGTACGAGAATAGTTCCTGAGCATAAAAGGCTCCTATTAACTAAAAGAGACCATAAAGTATAATGCTTTTAGTGAATAATAATAATGACAGTTGTGAAGCCACCAGAAAATTCCTACAAGTGTCTTACACCTGGAAGTGCTTGAGCACTTAAACATTTTGAAAGGCAACTTTCAGTGTTATCTTTATTCAGAAGAGTGTGCATCATCCTTATCTTCACTGCTTATTAGCCTTAGGGTATGTCTACACTGTCAGAGTTTCTTTGCCAGCAGTTACATCGGCTCTCAGAGAGCATTGAAGGGAAACCGCTGTTGTGTGTTCACACTGTCAGCTGCCTGTGCAATAGCATGTTCACACTTGTGGTACTTGCATCGGTATTCGGAGCAGTGCACTCTGGGCAGCTATCCCACAGAGCATCTCTTCCTCTTCTGTGACTAAGTGTTGTGGGAAGTCGGAGGGGGTTGCTGGGCATCCTGGATCCTGTCCAATGCCCTGTGAGGCATTGCTTTGCATCCCAGCAATCCCTGTCTCTAAGGTGCCACAAGTACTCCTTTTCTTTCATAGGACTCTTTGATGAGCTCACCCCAGCCCTGTGGTACAAGGACACAAGAATGAGAGCTGCCCCATTGTTGGAGAAGCGTTTGGCAATTGCACTGTGGAAGCTGGCTACTCCATACTGCTACCAATCAGTCACTAACCAGTTCGGAGTGGGGAAAGTCTGTTGGATTCATGTTGACGGCAGTGTGCAGGGCCATTAATCAAGTCCTGCTCCGAAAGACTGTGACTTTGGGCAACGTGCATGACATTGTGGATGGCTTTGCACAAATGGGCTTCCCTAACTGCAGAGGGGCGATAGGTGGCACGCACATGCCAATTCTGGCACCAGACCACCTAGCCACCGAGTACATTAATCGGAAGGGATATTTTTCCATGGTTCTCCAGGTGCTTGTGGATCACTGTGGGCATTTCACGGACATTAATGCAGGCTGGCCCAGAAAGGTGCATGACGCATGCATCTCTTGGAACACTGGCCTGTTCAGGAAGCTGCAAACAGGGACTTTCTTCCCAGACCAGAAGATCACCATAGGGGAAGTTGAAATACCCATTGTGATCCTGGGAGACCCTGCCTACCCCTTAATGCCATAGCTTATGAATCCATACACGGGGAACCTTGAAAGCAGCAAGGAGCGGTTCAACAACAGGCTGAGCAAGTGTAGAATGACTGTTGAGTGTGCTTTTGGCCATTTAAAGGCTCGCTGGCGCTGCCTAGATGGGAGGCTGGACCTTGCCGATGACAATATTCCTATGGTTTTAGCCAAGTGCTGTACGGTCCATAATATTTGTGAAGGGATGGGTGAAAGCTTCACTCAGAGCTGGACCGCTGAGGCTCAGTGCCTGGAGGCTGAATTTGAACAGCCAGAGACCAGGGCTATTAGAGGGGCGCAGCGCAGGGCCATAAGGATCAGGGATGCCTTGAGGCAGCAATTTGATGCTGAAAGCCACTAATATTTGTTGCTATGCCCAGGAGTGCAGTACTTGTAATGCTAGGAGTGATTTTGATTGGTGCAGACGATTTAGGAAAATTGCCTGATGCTTTGCAGGGTTATCTTTTCTTTCAGTTAATAGAATAATGATTGCTTTCCAAAACAATTCTTTTATTAAAAAACCACAATTGGAGGGGAGAAACAAACAAAAAAACCACATCAGCACTGCGGGGGATGGTGGAAGGGAGCCTCCCAGGAGGAGATGGGGTTCTGGGACGATTAAAGATTTGTGTATGTCTAGGTATCATATGCAACCTTGTCCTTTGGACTACAGTGCAGTGGGTACTGTACTTCAGCAGCGCTAAACTGTAAATGGATGAGTGTTGAGTGCAGTGGGTACTGGGAGTCCACAGGGCTGGACTGTGACAGGGCAGGTGTGGAATGCAGCGGGTATTGACTGGAGCAAGGATATTGCAGAGTGCAGCATGCAGAAGGTCCTCTACTTTTTTCGTGGCCACTTCCTAATCCTGAGCAGCTGTTCAGCTGGCAATAACAAAGAGGGAGGGTGGGCTCCCAAGACTATATCTGTGAAGCCAAAATGCAACATTTTATAGAAGCAGTATTGTTTGCAACACACAGACCACTGTATCAGTGTTTTAAAACACAATCACTATTCACATACCTATCACTAACTGGCTGACCCAGGCAAGCACACATGAGACACAAGTCCCCCCCCCAAATGGTGAGTAGCCGCAGGGGCATGGGAATTCAGTGTTTCAGGACAGTACTGGGCACCTGGCTCTTGGGGAAAGCCAGCACTGTAGGGGGGCCATTAAAATCATTACTGTCCCCACATTTTCCACAGGCTGTATTCGTTAATGAAGATATCTCGCTGCTGAGCGTGAGCAGAGAATTAAGGAAGGGTCTTCTCCAACACTGCCCTTCCACCCGGCCCTTACGAAGCTCGCCTGTGTGCAGCAATGGTCCCCTCCCCAGTGATGGCAGAGTGGCATGGGAAAGTTGCCCTTAATGGGGCAAAAAACAAAGCAGCTCTGCCAAAGAACGTGTGGCAGGAGATTGCCCAGTGTCTCCCTGACAGCTTCCTGGAGATCTCTGAGGCAGATTCCCGTGAAGCAAGGGAGTCAATCAACACCCTGTTCCGCTGCTATGACTAGGCATGAGGTGGTACGTGCATCACACAGACACAAGCCTGCCTTCTGCAAATCCCTCCGCGCAAGGTCAGCACACAGAAAACAAGACGGCCTTCTGCAATCCTTGTTCCCCCAACAACTTGCTTCAGCGATTCCCAAAATCAGAGCCACTTTCCGGGGGCCTCCTCTCCTGTTTTCCGCTTTGCCAAGCTCCAACTGCTGTGTCTGGCTAGCCACTTTGGGGTAAAGAAGTGCTCCTGGCTGCATACATCTCTGAAAACCGAGTGGTCCTCTGCCTCTGGGTCTCCGCCCCGTCCACATCCTCATCCAAGATTTCCTCTTGGCTTGGTCCAATCTTGACTGGCACACAAGCCCCCGAAGTATCCTCAGGGCTCTACGCAGTGGAGGTGGTGTCGCCACTGAGTATTGCGTCCATCTCTTTGTAGAACTGGCAGCTCGTGGGCGCAGCACCGGAGAGCGGTTTGCCTCCCGCGCCTTGTGGTAGACCTTCCGCAGCTCCTTCACTTTGACCCGGCACTGCATTGTGTCCTGGTCTTGGCCCCTTTCTGTCATGCATCGTGAAACCTTTCCATAGGTATCATAATTGGTACAGCTGGAGCGCAACTGGGATTGGACAGCCTCCTCTCTCCAAATACTGATGAGGTCCAGCAGCTGGGCATTGCTCCAAGCGGGGGATCGCCTGGTGTGCGGAGCAGCCATGGTCACCTGGAAAGATGTGCTGAGACCATGGCATGCATTGCGAGCAAACAGGAAGGGGATTTACAAAATTCCCAAGGAATTTAAAGGGTGATGTTGATGGTTGGTAACCTGAGGGCAGGGTAGTAGACTTCAAACCGATGACCAGAGACGTAAAAATAGGCATTGTTCCAGGAGGCCAATTGCAGTGCTGTAATTGACCAACGTGTCTACACTGGCACCATGGCGCTGTTGTCCTGGCGCAGAAAGCTGCACACCTCTCGTCAGGGTGGGTTTTTTTTTTTTTTTTTTACAGCACTGCAACTGCGCAATTTCTGCGCACAAAGTGGCTTCCCGGTGTGTATACCCCAGGAGTTTCATCGCAGAAAGCTGCTTTACTTCACAAAAACTTGCCAGTGTAGATGAGGCCTTAATCTTGTCCAAATTTTTGCACAGATTTCCTATCTCAAAACAGGGAGGCTTTATCATTTGTACTCGGTTCATAATTTAGTAAACTTTTGGAAGACTAACCTGGGGTTCAGGAGAGCTAGGGTCTTTCAGTATTCTACAACTGACTCGCAGAGTGGCCTTAACTCAATCACCTGTGTAAATCACTAGGAGATCCTCTGACGAAAGGCAAAAAAACAAAGTAATATTCATTTTCACTTCCAATTTCAACAAAAACTTAGAAGGAAAGCAGGAAACTGGTTGATTTGGCTAGGCATGACTCAAACAAATATTAAGTAACTACTATGAACTAATAATCCTTTGCACTTCCTTAGACTTTTTCCTCCCAGGAGCTCAAAACACTTCATAAAGAGTAACACATTTACCTTTGCAACATGCCTGTAAGATAGGTCAGTAGTATGTCCCTTAGTTTACAGATTGGGAAACTGAGGCATAGATTATACAACTTGAATAGCTTAATTGATTTTTTTATTATGAAAGAAGAATGAAAAAATATGTAATTACCGTTCTTATTTTCAGTATTGACATGTTAAAGTCCCCTGATAAAGAAGATGATCCAGAGATTATTTCTGAAGACAGCAGCCTAGTAACTCTTCGGTATGTTGGATTTTGATGCCCTTATCAGAACCTGGATAAGATAAATTCTTTAACTGCTGTAGTACCACAATGTGTGCGTTGTTCAGGCAGTGGTGTAACTGCTGGGCAGTTTCTAGTAATACATTAAAGATCTGGAAACCATTTTAAGGGAGCATAGGTTGCACCAACCCACTGCTTTATGTGCTTTAAAGAATTCTGGAGCAAAAAAATAGAGATTTCTTTCATGCCATCTGCATTGAAGGATCTCATTCAATAAAGACTATCAGTTCTAGTACACAAGATTCTGATATGGCTGCTGAGATCTAACACCATGCTAATGCTTTTGGAATGACTTTTAGAGATCCTTAGAGTATTAGGACAGAAAGGACCACCAAATCATCTAGACTGACTTTCTCATATCACAGGCCACAACACCACCCAGCAATCAAATTCTAAACCTAACCGCTAAAATTAGAGCAAAATGTGCTAGGCTTCAGGAGGCTAAATTATTGTGTGCCACAGAGAGAGAACGGGGGGATTGAGATGTGACATTGCCTGAGGACCCTTCAATAGCCCGGAAATTAAGTGAGATATTCCCAGATGATCCTGGCAAGCGATTTGCATGCCACCCTGAGGAGGAAGGCAAAAAACCCTAAGGTTACTGCCAGTCTCACCAGTTAGAGCCTGGGGCCTGTGCTACACTGAGGGGGGGCGGTTCGAATTAAGATACGCAACTTCAGCTACGCTATTTGCGTAGCTGAAGTCGAAGTATCTTAGTTCGACTTACCTGGCCGTCCTCATGGCGGTGAGTCGACGGTCGACTCCACTTACTCCTCCTGCCGAGGTGGAGTATAGGTGTCTCGATTTGGGGATCGATTTATCGCGTCTAGATGAGATGCGATAAATTGATCCCCGATAGATCGATCACTACCTGCCGATCCGGCAAGTAGCAAAGACATACCCTGAGTGTGTGAGCAAGAACCAACCAAGCACCGAAGAGAAAATCCCCAGTACTACCTCAGAGTACTGGCTTATTCCGTCCATGGTTCGATTGACAACTGTGGCCATCTCTAATGCTACAGACACAAACAAACAAACCACACCTATAGTGGGGGTTGGGTAAACAATCCCTTTCTGACTCCTGCAGGTGACCAGCTGAAACATGAGATTTTATAGATTCATAGATACTAAGGTCAGAAGGGAACATTGTGATCATCTAGTCTGACCTCCTGCACAACGCAGGCCACAGAATTTCACCCACCCACTCCTGCAAAAAACCTCTCACCTATGTCTGAGCTATTGAAGTCCTCAAATCGTGGTTTAAAGACTTCAAGGAGCAGAGAATCCTCCAGCAAGTGACCCGTGCCCCATGCTATAGAGGAAGACTAAAAACCTCCAGGGCCTCTTCCAATCTGCTCTGGAGGAAAATTCTTTCCTGACCCCAAATATGGCGATCAGCTAAACCCTGAGCATATGGGCAAGATTCACCTGCCAGATATTACAGAAAACTCTTTCCTGGGTAACTCATATCCCACCCCATCTAACATCCCATCACAGGCCATTAGGCCTATTTACCATAAATATTTAATTACCAAAATCATGTTATCCCATCATACCATCTCCTCCATAAACTTATTGAGTTTAATCTTAAAGCCAGATAGGTCTTTTGCCCCCACTGCTTCCCTTGGAAGGCTATTCCAAAACTTCACTCCTCTGATGGTTAGAAACATTCGTCTAATTTCAAGTCTAAACTTCCTGGTGGCCAGTTTATATCCATTTGTTCTTGTGTCCAGATTGGTACTGAGCTTAAATAATTCCTCTCCCTCTCCGGTATTTATCCCTCTGATATATTTATAGAGAGCATCTAAGTCACCTCACTCAAGGCAGCGGGTTCCCATTCTTGGATCACTAGGAGAGCTAGGTATCTCTTTGCAGCCTGGATTTAGGTGTCTATCCCCAAGACAGGGACAGGGTTTAGTACACGCCCCTGTTGTCAGCATTGCTCTTCAGCTAGTTTCGGTGGCTCCTTGCCTTGCATGCTGGCTTTTGTGGATTGTATTCATAGCACCTGTCTCTTCCCTTTTTATTGTTTAGGAGCCTAGGTACTTAATTTGGCCTTGTGGACCACAGTGGTGGTGGTTTGATTTTCCAGGTGTCTGAAAGTTAGGCACTGTGATGCTCAGCACTGCAACACTGAACTCCCTTCATGGATTCCATCCTGGATTTTAACCTATTTAATATTCTTTGTAAACTGCCGTGTACGTTGATGGTTTGATATACAAAGATATACATCCATACAATGTTTGTTCAGAAGATTTCAGCCAATCTAGATGTTGAACTTTCAGTTAGTTCAGTGAGTTTTTCTGAACAGGTGGCATTAGCATGAAGTAAAGTGAGTGATCAAGACATTTATATAGGCTTGCTACACCATGATGTAATCAAAAAGATAGGTTTCTGCCTACAAAAGAACATTATTTCTGGAATATTTGACAATATTTGACCATGGTCAAATAACAGGTGGTCAACTGACTGGTCAGTTGACATTATTCAACTAGTCAGTTGACCAGCTGGCCAAGCCTCATCTCTCTGTAAGTGTTGAGTTTATTCCATTTTAAACCAGCACTGCAGTTCCCATGTCATTTTAAAATCTGTCTAATTACAATAAATAGCAGGCTTTATAATGCCATTTTGCCTTGTGTCTCTCTCTTGTTGCTCCCAACCCTATCAAGAATTAGAAAGAAGGCCATGGAGAGGCGAGAAGAAACCATAATTGTAGATCGCACTTGCAGACAAGAAACATTTACTTATGAGATGGTAAGATTTCCCCCCTTCTTCTCCTTCCAGATTCTCAAGACAATCGAGCCATGTCAAGAAAACAGCTCACAAGGGCTTCCTTTGCTTTTTGTTTTTGATTTGCTGGTGAAGCCAAGTATATCACCACACTATCGTACTATGAGTTTGCAAACAGTGACTAAGATGACATATGCTCCTATAAGAGGGTAGCCCACACTGCAACACTTCTGGGGAAGGGACTGTCTCTCACTGTGTTTGTAGAGTCCCTAACACAATAGGATTCCAATCTTGGCTGGAGCTTCTAAGCATGAACATAATATTACTGATAATAACAACAACATGATTACTGTTCTGTATATAGGTGCCCCAATGTGCTGACATATAATACGATCAAGGCATAGACACTATAGGCACCTAGAGCTCAGGAGTCATGGGTTGGGGTCACAACCTCATCTTTAATTTAAAACAAAAATATCCACAACCATAAGGGACAGACTTTTTTTAAAAAAATGAAAGGTGAAATCCCTAAATTTCCAGCTCCTGGAATCAATTTACTATTCAAGAAAAACACCAGACATGATGAGAGTTGAGAATTTCCCTGTGTGGCCCTCCTTATATGCACTTAACACTGCTGCCTCCCCTTGCTTTGTCTTGTGTGTGTGTTTTAACATTGTGTAGTATACATAAGAAACAAATCCAAACCAAATGGGGGGTAAGGAGTTGTCACGGATATTTTCTAGAAAACAGTAGGAGCTACTTAGCAGTCCTGTGAGCCAAGCTCTTTAAAAAGAAGGCACATGTCTGGCAATGGATGCTCCAATACGGCAATGTCAGTAGTTGCAATGGAATCTATTATTGTAAGTAAAATATACTAGACAGCTGAGTTTTGCTTACATTAGCAAAAGAGACTCCAGTGATAGAGTCCAATTAGCTTGCACTTGAAGGACTAGCATTTATCTCTGCACGGGGCTACAGCAGCAGCAAGCATCTCTGCTCTTAAAGCTAAAGAGCATTTTGTGGTGGCCGGATTGCAGTGAAATCCTTTTTCAGCCAGAAGTCTGTTTTTGTTTGGGGCAATGTTCCCTAACTGTTAGAAAAGGGAGAAATTACCTCCCTTACTCTGTTTGACAGCTGGGGGTTCATCTTCAGGAAAGAACATAATAAGAATGCTTTCAGCTCATATCCAGAATATGCTAGTTTGTACTATAGGAGGATGAGAGGCATAGTAGTACTGGATTCTGGGCTTGGATTTTCTTGAAGTTTGGATTGAGTAAAGAGGCCTCAAATTATGTACATCATTAGTCTCTTGTTTTCACTCACTTCTCCCATGTTTAGTTTCTGATCCATTGTACAGTTTGCAATAGAATGCACTCAGATGTGTATTAACATGTTATCTTCCTAGGAGTCTCATGCAATTGGAAAGAGGCCAAAAGATCCAGCAGATCTAATTGAGGAAGGAGAACTTTTCCTAACTCTGAACATCTTCTATCCTGTCATATTTCAGAAGGTTGGTATTAAAAATTCTCTGGGTCAGATTCTGATACTTTTTCCCACCTTGAATAGTTCTCACTCCACAAGCAGTCTCATTGAAATCAGTGGGATCATACAAGGAGTAAGATGCTACACAAGACTGAGCGTTCTTATTTATCAGTTAACCTGTAGGTGCTACTACAATTTATCCAAATTGCGGGTCCACTATGCGAGACACTGTATAAGCATACCATAAATCTCACACTCAGACTGCCAGAGACTGGCTTTCTGTGATTCTAGGTGGTAGTTGCAAAAGTTTCAGTCTTTTCTTAATGGTTCAGTAGTAAATTCATAGTTTTACTGTAAATCAGAATGTGTAGCATGTAGAACTAAGGTGAGCTCTGTGGGGCTGGCCAACAGTTGTACTCAAGTTACTTGTAGGGTTGCCATCTTTGGTTGGACAAATTCCTGGAGATTTCATCACATGACATAATCTTTAATTCCTAGTTATTTGCAGCCATGAAAAACTTTGAGTCTGTGCTTCAAATTAGTTCCTTTGCTCTAAAAACTGGCTGCCGCTTTACAGGGGCTGTGGAAAGCTGATGTCAGCCTTTTATGGGGAGGAGTTAGGCCTTGTGCTGCTAATGACTCCAATTAGTCATTCTGTAGCAGTGCTGGTGGTAGAGACATTCTGGCCCTGTTGTGAATTGAAGGCTGCTCACTGTTTCTTTTGTAGCATAAAGATCACAAACCTTATCAGACAGTGCTTGTGTTGGGGAGTCAAAAACTCACTGAGCTCAGAGACTCCATTTCCTGTGTCAGCGATCTTCAGATGGGTGGTGAGTTCAGCAGCCACCCTGACCAGGCACCAGAGCACATTAGCAAGGTACAGTCATCTAATGTAAAGGGGATGAGTGTGTGTGTGTTTGTGCTTTGTTTCCGGCCCTCCTCCCTCCCCCTCCCACAGTAAAATGTAATGATGCAGTTAAATTACATACTTCTGTTAGTATCCAGATATCATGGTGGGAGGTCAAATTTAATACCAAGATACATCTGTAATCTGAGAGAGATTTACTGACCTTTGCAGAATGCTTTTTGAGATGCATGGATAGAAAATGCGCTAGTATAACTTTCAGAATGCTTTGAAGATAAAAAAATGAGTGTTTATCTATTAAGGTCTATGAAATGCATCACATGTTTCTGAGCACTAGAACATAACCATTACAGCTATAGTTATTTGCCGAAGTCACCAGATGCCTGTCAGAGTGAGACATCAGCTCTTCTGTTTTCCTTGGCAATTAAAATATGGAGAAACCTTTTGCACACTCTGCACTTATTGTGACTTCTTAAAATTACTGTTAAAATCTGTAAACACATGCATGTACACACGAAGTATATATACTAATTGTATTTTATATCTATGCACAATTACACATATAACAGACATATATATATATATATATATATATATATATATATATATATATATAAAATATAAAACTTCCCTAAATTACAACAAAATTATTTGAAGAGCTACATTCTTAAAATATGTTTCTATATAGAGTCCGGCTAACATGCCAAAGCAGCCTTCAGCTTTCTTTACAGAATTTTACTTTTGTAAATTAAAAAGTTATTAATCTGGAAATGAATAGATCAGTGCTTAAAGTTTTGAATAGGGATAAAAGACTACCTTTCTCTGTCCCCATTTAAATGATTATTTAAAAAATAACCCCAGGTTCTCCAAAAAGTAATCTATAATTTACTGTGGGATGCTCCTAAGGGTAAATTGGCATCTGCCTTACTTATGCAATGGTTCCCGCTGTTCCTTAATTTTATTTATATATATATATATATATATATATATATATATATATATATATATATATATATATATAAATAAACATCGAGAGAGAGACCTTGTGCAGGCTCTTCACTGACTTTCAGCTATATATTTGTGAGGTTAATCTATTTCCTTTTGTGTACCTTTCTATTGTTTTAAGTTCCCAAACCCATAATAAAAAATGCTTTATGGTATGACTGCATTTTCTATTCATATAAATACTACTTGCTGCTAATTTTAGCCTGTCCACATGTACAGCTCTCCATGTATTGTAAAGCGCAGCTGATTAACAGAATAACACATGGTTATTTTGCCAGATAGGTTTTTCCTCTTTTTTTTTATTTGTTCCTTTCTAGTTGATATGAATAGAGTTTTTAGCAAAGGAGCTCACTCTTTTATATAAGAGTTAATCTACACAGCCTTGTCACAGAACTTGTGTAAATAGTGGATACTCATTGGCTAGCTTCAGTAATTTCTGGTGATGCAGAATTCTATGAGCCCTGTTAATGCTGATATGAATGGCATAAAACATTAATTATCCTCTCTGAGAAAATGTGTGGTACAAATGACCCGTCTCTGACAAATTGTGTAATTAAGAGAGCATTTTGTGGGATGCTGGATCTCTTCAGAACACCCAAAAGGGGGATGATTTGACCTTCCAAATCAGCACGTCCGTCTTGTTTATGGAGGTGTGAGAAGTCACTATTGCCACATGGCTACCTTTTAATGTATGTGTTTTGTCTGCAGGATTGCAATAGAGTTGATGACTTGTCATCCTGGGGAACCGCGGGTCTTGTGGCACAGCCTGCTCTGACCTTGCTAGTTTTCAGCACCTGGAGAGTTGTGCCTAAATTCTGTAAATGATGCTCATGGGTTTTTAGAAATCTGTGAGTAGCAGAATGGGGAAATAATAAGAAAAGAAACATTATCTACTGTATGATCTATCAGCATGATCAGTTTGCCGTCAGAGTAACTCTGCCCTAAATTTTAGTTCTGTATTGTTTGCAAAAAATCACACACCGTAGCCAGTGATTATGCAACAAGCCATATTGTAACATCAATATTTAAGCTGAACTCCCCAGTGAAACCAATGGGGAGCTCTGCTTAAACACTGACAGAATGATACAGCCAAATATAGTTGCATCCGATGAAGTGAGCTGTAGCTCACGAAAGCTTATGCTCCAATAAATTTGTTAGTCTCTAAGGTGCCACAAGTATTCCTTTTCTTTTTCCAAATATAATGTACATCCATAAAGAGTACCACAAATTAGCTTAATTTTGCAAGGTTTCTGTTGTTTAATCTATTGTTTTGTAGTACAGTACTAACGTTGTCTCTCTCTCTCTCTGTCCAAGGATCTCTACAAATCTGCTTTCTTTTATTTTGAAGGCGTTTTTTACAATGATAGAAGGCACTCAGAGTGCAGAGATCTGAGCAGGTATAGTATGCATAGTCCCTTAGTGGGAGGAGACCCTTAAAGAAGAGAAGAGAAGAGTAACTTGACTGATTCTGCTGCTGCTATGTGATGTTTCTAGGAACACGAACTTTTAATGCCTATGTGGAGCTAAAATAATTCCCCAGTTAGTACATTTTACAGCTTATCCTCCTTGCCTGCCCTATTCTTTACGCTCACTTTTTCTCTCCTTCTTGGAAAACCCCCTAATTTCTCTCCCCTTCCATAACCATCCCCAGCACTGAACTGATCTTCCTTAAGATCTAAAACTGCTTCCTCTGTATGAGCTGGGTCCATTTATGTGTTGGGAACGAGTTCTATGAAGGGGAAAGGATTGGCAGCTGCAGTTTTGCCTGGACTAGACTTTAAAATGTCCTATTTACAAAGGGCTTGTCTACACAGTGCTGTAATGTGTTCTACAGGGGGTGTGAATTGTAGAGCGCGCTACCTGCCCCATGTAGACCCTGCCAGTGCAAAGTAAAAGATGTGCATTGATGTAATCCCATTTCAAACAGGACTATGTCAGTGCGCACTAGGTGACTTTTAGTTTATGCCAACGTTGTCTATGTGGGGCAATCAGAGTGCTCTATATTTCATGCCCAGGTAGAGACTACTATGGTGCCATGTAGAAAAACCCAAAGACTGCTAAAGGGTGCCTCAAAAAGAAAAAAAAAAAAAGAAGAAATTAAAGAAGAAATTAAAAATGTGCTGTTTTTGTGAATCCAGCAACCCCTAGTCTCTTCCTCCCATTACTGAGCATATATTGAATACTTTCTATACAAGCTGGAGATGGCAGAGAGAAGTTATGTGATCATCCCTGAGAAAGGAGAGGGGTCGGGCTGGGATGGGAGGTGTCTTTGAAACCATTTCAAACTGTGGTTCGATTTTGAAAACTTGCTGAATTAACCCATCAATACCTGTTTATATGAAGGCCATATGGCCTTTGTCGGGAGCTGCACTATTATGGTGATCAGTATAGAAAACCCTCACAGCTGGATTTGGTTCCTTACTGTGCCACAGACTTGCTGTGCAATGTTGGGCAAGACGTATAATCTCTGTGCCTCACTTCCCTGCTCACAAAATGAGGATGATCATACTTTCCTAGCTCAGAGAAGTGTGAATAAATGCTACTTGTGGTAGTGGAACACCTCATAGCAATGAGCATGTTCTAGAAAATCCAATAAATGTGAGCTGAGCTCAGAAATAACCATGCAAAAGGTGATTGAGGCTTGGCATGCTACAAAACACATGAGTTCCATGCATGTCCACGAAAGTCCTCAACTTTACTTGGATTTCTTTAGAAAAACGATTGGCATTGGATTCCGGGCAGTCTCAAGGCACAGTGTATAACTCTGTGAAAATGTGTTGTTCAACAAATCCCTTGCACACTAATGTAAGAAATGTAAAAAAACTTTTTTTGTAATCAGTGCCCTGATGAAGAGTTTGACTCACCTAAAATACAAGGTGCATAGCTAACTTTCCTACGTTTTCAGCTTCTAATATAGCAATCCTAACTATGGTCTGTCCATGAAATTTCAGAACAATTATTGAGTGGTCAGAATCTCATGACCGAGGCTATGGGAACCTTCAGACTGCTAAAATGGAGGACTACACGTTTAATGACTTATCCATCAAAATTGGTTTTCCATACCTCTTCTGTCACCAAGGAGATTGTGAGCATATCATTATCATCACAGACATAAGGTAAACTATTTGGGAATGCTCATGCAGTTACTATAAGTGCTTTGCTTTTGCTCTTGATGTCAGAGAGTGCTTGATAAACACTAGTATCAACACTACTTCAGAAAGCTGAAGTAGAATAATTTCTACAGTATAATAGTGTAATTTTTATGCAGAATTGGCTTAGTAAAAAGGTTTTATTCTGTATGCACCTAATCCTCTGCAGCAAGGAAGGAGATAGACAGAAGGGAAATGAGACCATCATGTAGTAAAACAGCCATAAAACTAATATTGGATTGGCCCAGGTCCTGCACTCCTTTGCCTTTTGTTAACAGTCTGCTCCTGCAAGATACTCAGTGTCTCCCATGAGTTGGTGAGCATTCCTGTTGTCCTCAGTAGGAATGCTCAATGTATGGCAGGCAGGAATACTCCTTCAGTTCTCCCACTTATAGAGGAAGCCAAAAAGCTTTTGTTCCCATAAGCCTGCTATACCTAGGGTTTGCACTGAGCATCTCTTAGGTGGCACTTGACATCTCCCAGGATAGGGCATTTCATGTCTAATGGAGATCAGCTTTACCACTGACCCATACTAGTGAGTCTGTCATATGATGCGACTAGTATTCATGTCTTAAGATTTGTGTCTGTGTACCACAATTCTGAATGTGACTTTCCCTAGTCTGCACTGGCCTCTAAATTGTGGTCAGCATTGTCCTCTAACCTGCCTGTCTGTGACAGTGTTCAGACACAATAAAATGATGCAATGTAGCCAAGCCCTTTATTCTGTTCCTCTCTGTGCAAGGCTTGTTCATCAGGATGACTGCCTGGATAGGACCCTGTATCCCTTGCAAATCAAGAAGCATTGGTTATGGACTAGAAAATGCTTTGTATGCAAAATGTATACAGCCAGGTAAGTGGCCAGTGCTATTTGGTTAGCCTGGTTTCTTCATCTATCTAAGACTTCTGTTAACGGAAATCTTTTTAGGTGTCTTTTTTTTTTTTTTTTTTTTAAATATAGTATGTGTTTTTTGTTTTGTTTTTGTTTTTTTAATCAACATCCTCTGTCCTTGTACTCCAGGTGTTTGTGTCCATATAGAACTAATTCAGATTATTAGCAAGGCACAACACACTTTTTTGTTATACACAAATCCTCAATTACTGTCTCATTTTCTGAAGAATGTCCCTGTCGTGCCCATCTTACAGACTATTGAACGATAGGGGAATCTCTTGTAGGATAACCAAAAAAGAGTGGAAAAGAGGGTGGCAAACCTCTGGACAGCTCTCTTATGTTTGACACTTAGAATATGAGCACATAACCCAGATGTATTTATTTTAAGGTTTTTTATAGAGCAAAATGCTAGATTAAAACAATGATTATAACAAGACAAAATCAGTCTCTTTTTCAGGAGTCCACGTGTTGTATCTGTTTAAAAAACAGTGTCTGCATTAAAGTGTAGATAGTAGAGGAATAGGAGTAAAGCTAACACCCTGATTTTACTCTACTGCTTTAAGTATTTCAATGCAATCATTTTAAAGGTTAAAAAAACAAAACATGTAGCTTCTCTTCCTCAGCAGTTTAGTGGGTCGTCTTCCCCCGCTCCCCCCCAATTGTCTCTCTAGGCTGTGTATGCAGAAAAATACATTTGTGGCCATTTGTGCTAATCCACACACAGGCTTTGCTAGCTGTTGTTAGCTAGCAAAGAGAGATTAGAGAGAACTGTGAGCAAACCCTCTGTCCCCTGCAATATTTTACATCCCATTCATCTGGTCTTAGGAAAAGCCCGTCCTCAGACATGGTAGAAATCTCTGTATCAGGAAAGTAAACCAGTCCCTCAGGCTAGATATGACACCCTGGTGTTTCATGGAGTTTTGGCTAGGTTACTTCAAAACGAAGTTTTGGCTGGTTGCTCTAAGTGGGCATTCATGCCCCTTATCCCAGTCTGATGCATGGACTGTGCTCCTTTATCTTTATCTTATTTTGTCATTGGATCACTCAAGGTAATCAGGCAAAATGCTGTTGGGACAGCCATCTTAGCATTTTTAGCAAGTCCCATGGATGCCATCAAAAGTGGCCATAATCCATCTGAGGAGTCTGACCGTAAGGGCAGGTGGAGCCAAAGGATCAATGTCGGGGAAAGACAGGGTGGGAAATGCAGCTGATGTTCTCTAACTGCATTATATTAAAACTCAGATTAAGCACTAAGATTAAGTGGGGAGATGCTGAGCCACGGCTGGCCAGAACAACTTTGGCTGGACATCTCTGCATGTTCAGTCTGTGTTGGATAGCATCTTCAGTCACTGGTTTTTTAATGAGTAGCAAAGGCCTTGTCTACGGTGCAAATATTTGCACCAGTGTAGCTAAAGTTCACTAGTGCAAACCCCCTAGTGTAGATGTGCTGCACTGGTGCAAATAGCGACTGGTAACAGTACAGCTTACCTTTCTCTTTTGCAAGTCATTTCTTGCATTAGTGCAGCCCATCTACACTCAGGGTTTGTACTATGTTTATACAATACCTCAGTGCACTGGGTGCGGATGTCTTTGATCTGTGTCAAGTTCTCTAAGTGCTACCATATAATTATTTCGCTGCACGTCTACCGTTCTTCATCTTGACAGCTGTATTGATCACTTCACCTCTATTGAGAGGTATGGAGCAGCACCCTCCCTATTTAACCCAGTCTCCCCTGCCTCATTCAAGCCTATGATTGAAAGGAAAATATTGTGCGTCTGTATGCGTAGATGCACTTGTGTAAACAAAATTTCACAAGTGACCAAACTGCATCAAAAACAATACAAGCTCTTAAATTAATATATAATTAAAACTGCCACTCGTCAGCTAATTGACAACAGTCAGTAAGAGAACTTAGATTAAAAATTCAATTCTAAGGACCATGAGGAAAAGCTTTGGATGGCAGTGTTCAGTGTCAATCCCAATTATCTCAACCTCGGTTTCTAACAGTGTGTCTCCCCATTCAGCTGATTCCCAATTCTCTGAACAGGTTTGCTTATTGCTCAAGCAGTTTGCATAATTGGGGAAGCTATTGTACATCTACATTCCTCCCCCTCCCCAGGCAAATACAGTTTTAATTTGTATTAAGTTGCCAGGCAATGAACCGGAGCTTCATACTATTGTATTATAATTTGAGTACCCAAAAGTTTGCTCAGAGCTTCGCAGAACAAGTAAGAACACAGCCCCTGTTAGATGCTGCTGCTGCAGTAGCAAGTTTGTGGAGGTGATTAAGGGAATGTGGTTCTTGGCAAGCAGGTTTGGGAAGGAGCTGTCTTTGCATGGAAATGGAGTAAGATGGCAAGGATAAGATTCACCACAGTGGGTTATGGTATCTTTCATATTTCACTGCATGTACAGGTGTTGAATGTAACGAATCTAAGAATAAGATTTTGATGGGGGTGTATCCTATCCACATTTAAATGTGTCAGTCTAAAGTGAAACACCTGTGTTTTAAAACCTGCAGGTGGGTGACTAATGAGGACAGTCTCGCTCCAGAGGACCCCTGTTTCTTCTGTGATGTTTGTTTTCGAATGCTCCATTATGATGCAGAAGGCAATAAACTGGGAGAGTTCCTTGCTTACCCTTACGTTGACCCAGGGACTTTCAACTAAGACTTCAACAAGAATGAATTCAGTGAACTGGAACCGTGAATCTGCTGCAGTGGCGGTTGGGTGGTTCTGAACAGATGTAGTCTGAAATACTGCTGGGGTTTGGGATAGGCCATCATTCCTTTGTTCAGAAGGGGGGTTCCTGCACACATGAAGTTTTGAATCTTATTGGTAATCCAGAAAGGGAGCATTTTCTTTTACACAATGGATTAGTGTGGAGGAAACAGCCTCAGCCATGCTTCGTTTTAACTATAAAAATGTAAAGTACTGTTTACTTTTTTTTTTAAAGTGCCTATAGTACATTAAATGTGGAACTATAGACTTCCAGGCAGAGAGACTTACACTTATAAATCTGGGTGTCCAAAGCTAGGGTCCTGAATAAAAGAAATCTGATCTTTAGAAGCTGAGCACCTATGGCTTCCATTAACTTCAGAGGATACTCCATTTGACTTGTAGGCACCCTGGTTTGAAAATTCTGGCCATATTCTCTTCTGAAGAAGGGCAGATGACTTTCATTAACTCTGATGGCAGTAATCCAAACCAATCAAGAGGAGACAATACATCCTAAGAAACTAGCACTCTGTGCCTGGTTTATTTCCAGGTCTCTTGCTTCAAGCAATGGCTACTTGTTCATCTCAACACATTTTCCTTTCTTCTTTCTCTCTCTGAAGGAATAGGCATTTGTGAAGAGTAAAATATGTTGCATTTAGCAATGCACAGTGCCATACATTTCAAATGAATTTCATGTTTATTTCAATTCCTATGCTCCTGAGTATATCATTTAAAGTTCGTAACGGGTATTATTGGTCGCATGTGCATTTTTGCTATTTTAATATTACTTGACTTCTCTATATTGAAACTTAATAAAGTCCTATAGTCTAATTAAAATGTGACCTGTCAGCCAAGTTTATTTTGCTCATGCAGTATTACATAAGTAAGAGTACCTCTGCTTGCCAAGATATATTTCAATCTTCCAGGGAGCCTAGATGTAGAGTTTTTTGTTTTTAGTCTGAAATTCTGGGAAGTTGAACAGAACAGACCTCTGCTGTTTGGTAAGAGTAATAGCATGAATTGCTCTTCTCTTGTAAATTTCAAAAAGTCCATCAGCTTTCCAAAAAAAAAAAAAAAATCTGCTTTGCTCAGCATGGAATTGCCTTCTCCCTGTGTATATATGAAAAAGGTTTGTCAGAACTCATTCTGTATTATTCAGGTTTTTATATGCCTCAATCCTGCCAACACTTGCACATATGCTTAACTTCACTATTGTGAGTAATCCCACTGATTTAAAAAATTAAGTATCTGTGTAAGTGTTGGCAGGGGATCGGGGTCACACTGTGCCCATCACTTTTGTATCTGAATGCCTTCCTGGGGCACGTTAAGCATTGTGACTGGAATCGGTCAGTGGTGCTTTCTCCCTTCCTCTACAGTGAGAAGAATTATGTGAGGAATTATGTGTATAAAATTTTATTTTACTCTTATCTGCTGTGCTGTATGTCCTTTGAAAATAAGGTCAAAGAAGTGCACCTTCCACTTGGGATGGAAGGTGGGGAGATTTGTGGTATTTCTCAATGTCCAAGTGCAAGTGTATGGTACATTTAGTGGTGATTGATCCACCAAACTCAAACCGTCATTATCTTAGACTGGGTATTAGTGGGGGAGAAGCCAGTTAGGTGAAAGCAAGACTATATAGGAAACATTTCACCAGTATTCCAGCTCTGCAATTCATCCAATTTTTTTCCTTAAAAGGTTTTAATAGAGGCAGAGCTATCTCATGGCTGGTATCTAGAATGCGGATGGGTGTGAGTAAAAAACACATTTGAAATATGCATGCTCTTAAGCCCTACCTAGTGTTCTGTCTCTTTTCACAGTAGGCTGATTTGTGCTGCTGTATAGGCTTTTCTAAAAATTCCCTTTGGAATGCAACTTTTATTGCAACTTTCATGTTTCCTTCAAAGAGTATCATTCCAGTGATGCTTACCTTCCCCAAGCCCCTCCTCTTTGGCTGCCTTCTATTAACATATGGGCTTTCCAGTCCTCTTTAGCACTGCAGCTGTGATTAGATAAACAGCTGGTGTAATTTCTAAAGCTACTATTTTATTGTGTGATAGCTTATCTATCTGAATTCTAAGAGGCCAGTCAGTACAGGTTTTCTTACTAGAAAGAATAGAAGAGAAATTCTGAGATGAGAAAACCAAAAATTTAAGTTTGATCTATAGTTTTAATAATAAAACTCTTTTCTATCCTGTTTGCTCTAAATAACCTGACTAATTTACCACTTCACCCTCTCACCTCTGCAAGGCAAAGTCTCAGAAAAACTTATCTTAAAATGACTGGTTTATATAGGTTTAAAAAAAAAAAAACTTGCTAGAGCCAGTCCTCTATTTATCTAATAATGCTCAGAGATACAAGTTACAGCTCTGGTTGTGAGAATTCGCTATATTTATGTATTTTCGCAGGGAAGATAGGAGTGCTACTTATGTTGTATGTGTTGTGTTCTGGCCCTATCACATGCCAAATGAAGTGACTTGAATGCTACATTGAGTAAAAAGATCACAAGAAATTATAGTTTGAAAAATCCTTTAATTCTTTGAGTCCCAGGAGCTGTCACAGGACAGCTGGGTCTGGTTTTGGTTTAGTGTTCTCTTCTGAATGAGCCCTCTGAGTCAAACCCAGTAATGGCCCCAGCTGTCCATTTATAATTAAATTTGTAAGATACCAGCTGGGTTTTTGTGTTTTGGCTACTTGTTTAATGATGTTAGCATTTAAATGATCACAACTTCAATGTCTATTTAGCACCCCATGAAGATAAATGAAAAAAATCATACCTTTTTATATTCTCTGGCTTACTCTGCTCTTCTTGATGAGTGACTAACATTCTGAGATGGAATGAAGCTGACTTGTGGCTGTAGTGTAGACATAGCCTTACAGCAGCACAGCTATAGCTACGCTGCCGGAGCACGGTAGTGTAGACACTTGCTGCAGTGATGGAAGGGGTTTTTCCATCACTCTGGTAAATCCCCCCCCTCAAGAGGCAGTAGGTAGGTTGACAGAAGAATTCTTCAATCAACCTAACTGCACCTGCAGTGGGGTTACTGTAGATGTACGAGTTGTGAAATTTTCATAGCCCTGAGTGAAGTAGCTAGGTCAACCTAAGTTGTACATGTAGACCAGGCCTTAGTACCTAGTCTATGTACCTAGTGTTTTTAACTAATAATACTTTGTTTCTTATGAATACCTATTATATGAAAAAATGTTACAGGGTTGGCACTAATTGCACTAGGGGCAGGAAATGCAGAATTAACTCAATTGTGTCCTCTTGGCACCTAAGCATTACAATAGGGCTTTTATTACTTGATAACATAACATGGCCAGTGATACATAAGCATCTAAAGCTTCCCATCAGAGTACTAACAAGTTCTTAAAACCTATATTTTATAGATGCAGGCTTGTGACTTTTTTGGATGGTTGTATTAACTGAAGCCCTGGGTCCTCAGAAAATAGACACAAGAATTGAAAGCAGGGCTCTTGCACAACATTGAAAAGCACTAGCACCACGTGAGCACGCAAGAAATGCATGGGTCTCTGATCCAAAAGGCTTACGGACTAAAGAGAGTAGGTGAGCAAAGCCTGGAATTGGAAAAAGGAGGCACAGAGACTTGCTCAAGGTCACAAAGCAAGTCAGCTGAATAGCTGTGAAGAGAATTCAGCTCTCCTGAGTCCCATTCCAGTGCCCAATCCACTCTTATGGTCACTCTTGTGCACACACGCGTGCTCTCTCTCTCTCCTCTTTGTTGTTCTGTCTATGACCTCATGTGTTGTGGTGTTGTGTTGTGTTCTGTTATATAGAGATTGTGAACTCTTTGGGAAAAGAGACTTGTTTTAACATGTTTCAGTGAGTGAGCTAACATATTCTGAGCTAACATAATCCACTGGACTGCAGTGTTAATTTTTTTATATATATATTTTATTTTTTAAATCTCCACCTGATACCAGTAGCTGTTGCCATGACAGAGATGTAAAAACTAGGCATTGTCTGGGTGGCAGGCATCTAGACACACAGCCTCACTCCTACTCAATGTCTAAAATTAGACCAAATTGGGCCTCTTCAAAACAATAGTAATCTGCTTTCAAGCATCAATCACTGCCCCTGATATTTCATGTAGTTGTGACTCCTGCATTGTGTGCATCTTAAATCACCTTCCACATATCTGTGCCTCGATTTAGGTTAGAGTTTTAGAACATAAGCTATGAACAAGTATGAGCTCTGCACGTAGATGACAAAGGGCAACATCAGGGCTTGTGGCTGAGCAATGGCCATCCCATCTAAAGCATTCAGAGTCTGGAGAGCCCACTTACTCTAAGAGATCCCCTTGCCCTCCTCTCAGGAATAGAGTGCGTGCATGTACAAGAGAGCTCTTGCAACTACTTCTGCCTGGGATCAATCAGGGCAGTGGCTCTCAACCTTTCCAGACTATTGTACCCCTTTCAGAAGTCTGATTTGTCTTGCATATCCCCAAGTTTCACCTCATTTAAAAGTTGCTTGCTGACAAAATCAGACATAAAAATAGTGTCGGCCACACTATTACTGAAAAACTGCTTACTGTCTCATTTTTACCGTATAATCAATTGGAATACAAATATTGTACTTAAATTTCAGTGGACCTGGACACATTTGGGGGAAGAGACTCCTCGTGGTGATCTGCAAAGACCTGCTCAGGCAGTCTGCCAGGGTATTTTGAACTCCCAGAAGGAGTCAATGTATAATATACAGAGCAGTATAAACAAGTCATTGTCTGGATGAAATTTTAGTTTGTACTGACTTCGCTGGTGCTTTTTATGTAGCCTGTTGTAAAACTAGATGAGTTGATGAACCCCCTGAAAGACCTCTGCATACCCCTCACAGGAACATACCCCTGGTTGAGAACCACTAGAAATTCATCAGGGATGCTTTTTAAGCCTCTGAAGTTTGTTTTTTAAAAAAAAAAAAAAAAAATCCACTAACATTATTCTTGTAGCTAGATCTCATGAATAAATCTCTAAATAGGTAAAACTTGTCTTACCTATAACAAAGTAGTCAAATGGGAATACAATCTTGACCCTCTGCTGCCAAGCAGAATCCATTTGTATGTAATGGAAATTGCAGACCAGAGCTTGTGACATTTGCTAATGGTAATGTTCCCAAGTGGGCCACTAGAATGCCTTGGAGCAGGATCAGAGAGGATCTCTTGGCCTCAGAGACATGACCCATGCTCATCTTTCTACTATAGACCAGCTATGACCATCTCGCACGGGCCTGTCCAACTGTTCCCTATGTCCCATGCTGCTGGTTTCTGAGGGAGAAGGAGGTGCACACTGAAAGAGCAGAAAGAATAAGACGAGAGCTGGGAGTGGATCCTTGCCGAGAAGCTGGTTGCTATGTTGGCAGAAGCCTGTGAGAAGCAGGAATAGTTGGATGGAACTAAGAGCTAACTCTTGTTGTTTCAGAAACGAACAATAGTCCAAGGTATGGTATGGAGGTTGAACTGGGGTGACACTTTTGTGTAGACCCAGCAGCGAATCTATTCCATTTTGCAAGGTAAGTAGACCTAGTTGAAGGCTTCCTGCTACTCAGCAGAACTTTCTGCACTCCCTTAGAGGAATCTCATTCTGAGTTTGTCAACCATGGAGCATCGACACTGTCAGGTGCAGGGCCTGAAGGCTGGGATGAAGGAGTAGGCGTAGTCCTTGGAGATCACATCTCTCAGGAGCAACAGTGGAGGTTTGACTAGTAGAGTCAAAAAACAATATTGACTGGGCCATGCTGGGGGCACTAGAATAAGGTGAGAGGAATTTTGCTGGACTTTGGACAAGGCTTGGGGTAGGAGCAGAACTGGAGGGAAGGCATACAATAGGCCATTTGACCAGGATAGGAGGAAAGCATCTGTCAGTGAACCCAGGCTGTGACTTGCTCAAGAACAAAACATGACATTTTGTTTGCTCTTATTGCAAAGGTCTACTCAGGAAGTTCCCCACTGCTGGAAAATGGACCCGGACACCTTTGAGGGAAGACACCACTCATGGTGACCTGCAAAAGACCTGCTCAGGTAGTCTGCCAGAGTGTTTTGAACTCCCAGAAGGAAGCAGCTTTCAGGACGGAAATGGTAATGCAAAATTTCCAAAGGATCGCCTCCTGGCATAACTTCATCAATTGAGTCCTCCTTGTTTGTCTACATAGAACATGGCTGCTGTGTTGTCTGTGGACACCAAGAAATTCCACCCCAATATGTTGAAGGAACATCAGGCAGGCTAACAGATGGCCTGAAGCTCCCTGATGTTTATATGGAGGTTTAGATCCTGTGGAGACCAAAGCCCCTGAGTTTGAAGAGGACCTAAGTGAGCTCCCCACCCTAGATTCAATGCATCTGTGACTGAATCATAGAATCATAGAATCATAGAATATCAGGGTTGGAAGGGACCCCAGAAGGTCATCTAGTCCAACCCCCTGCTCAAAGCAGGACCAAGTCCCAGTTAAATCATCCCAGCTAGGGCTTTGTCAAGCCTGACCTTAAAAACCTCTAAGGAAGGAGATTCTACCACCTCCCTAGGTAACGCATTCCAGTGTTTCACCACCCTCTTAGTGAAAAAGTTTTTCCTAATATCCAATCTAAACCTCCCCCATTGCAACTTGAGACCATTACTCCTCGTTCTGTCATCTGCTACCATTGAGAACAGTCTAGAGCCATCCTCTTTGAAACCCCCTTTCAGGTAGTTGAAAGCAGCTATCAAATCCCCCCTCATTCTTCTCTTCTGCAGACTAAACAATCCCAGCTCCCTCAGCCTCTCCTCATAAGTCATGTGCTCTAGACCCCTAATCATTTTCGTTGCCCTTCGTTGTACTCTTTCCAATTTATCCACATCCTTCCTGTAGTGTGGGGCCCAAAACTGGACACAGTACTCCAGATGAGGCCTCACCAGTGTCGAATAGAGGGGAACGATCACGTCCCTCGATCTGCTCGCTATGCCCCTACTTATACAACCCAAAATGCCATTGGCCTTCTTGGCAACAAGGGCACACTGCTGACTCATATCCAGCTTCTCGTCCACTGTCACCCCTAGGTCCTTTTCCGCAGAACTGCTGCCGAGCCATTCGGTCCCTAGTCTGTAGCGGTGCATTGGATTCTTCCATCCTAAGTGCAGGACCCTGCATTTATCCTTATTGAACCTCATTAGATTTCTTTTGGCCCAATCCTCCAATTTGTCTAGGTCCTTCTGTATCCTATCCCTCCCCTCCAGCGTATCTACCACTCCTCCCAGTTTGGTATCATCCGCAAATTTGCTGAGAGTGCAATCCACACCATCCTCCAGATCATTTATGAAGATATTGAACAAAACGGGCCCCAGGACCGACCCCTGGGGCACTCCACTTGACACCGGCTGCCAACTAGACATGGAGCCATTGATCACTACCCGTTGAGCCCGACAATCTAGCCAGCTTTCTACCCACCTTATAGTGCATTCATCCAGCCCATACTTCCTTAACTTGCTGACAAGAATGCTGTGGGAGACCGTGTCAAAAGCTTTGCTAAAGTCAAGAAACAATACATCCACTGCTTTCCCTTCATCCACAGAACCAGTAATCTCATCATAAAAGGCGATTAGATTAGTCAGGCATGACCTTCCCTTGGTGAATCCATGCTGACTGTTCCTGATCACTTTCCTCTCCTCTAAGTGCTTCAGGATTGATTCTTTGAGGACCTGCTCCATGATTTTTCCAGGGACTGAGGTGAGGCTGACTGGCCTGTAGTTCCCAGGATCCTCCTTCTTCTCTTTTTTAAAGATGGGCACTACATTAGCCTTTTTCCAGTCATCCGGGACTTCCCCCGTTCGCCACGAGTTTTCAAAGATAATGGCCAAGGGCTCTGCAATCACAGCCGCCAATTCCTTCAGCACTCTCGGATGCAATTCGTCCGGCCCCATGGACTTGTGCACGTCCAGCTTTTCTAAATAGTCCCTAACCACCTCTATCTCTACAGAGGGCTGGCCATCTCTTCCCCATTTTGTGTTGCCCAGCACAGCAGTCTGGGAGCTGACCTTGTTAGTGAAAACAGAGGCAAAAAAAGCATTGAGTACATTAGCTTTTTCCACATCCTCTGTCACTAGCTTGCCTCCCTCATTCAGTAAGGGGCCCACACTTTCCTTGGCTTTCTTCTTGTTGCCAACATACCTGAAGAAACCCTTCTTGTTACTCTTGACATCTCTTGCTAGCTGCAGCTCCAGGTGCGATTTGGCCCTCCTGATATCTTTCCTACATGCCCGAGCAATATTTTTATACTCTTCCCTGGTCATATGTCCAACCTTCCACTTCTTGTAAGCTTCTTTTTTATGTTTAAGATCCGCTAGGATTTCACCATTAAGCCAAGCTGGTCGCCTGCCATATTTACTATTCTTTCGACTCATCGGGATGGTTTGTCCCTGTAACCTCAACAGGGATTCCTTGAAATACAGCCAGCTCTCCTGGACTCCCTTCCCTTTCATGTTAGTCCCCCAGGGGATCCTGGCCATCTGTTCCCTGAGGGAGTCAAAGTCTGCTTTCCTGAAGTCCAGGGTCCGTATCCTGCTGCTTACCTTTCTTCCCTGCGTCAGGATCCTGAACTCAACCAACTCATGGTCACTGCCTCCCAGATTCCCATCCACTTTTGCTTCCCCCACTAATTCTACCCGGTTTGTGAGCAGCAGGTCAAGAAAAGCGCTCCCCCTAGTTGGCTCCCCTAGCACTTGCACCAGGAAATTGTCCCCTACGCTTTCCAAAAACTTCCTGGATTGTCTATGCACCGCTGTATTGCTCTCCCAGCAGATATCAGGAAAATTAAAGTCACCCATGAGAATCAGGGCATGCGATCTAGTAGCTTCCGTGAGTTGCCGGAAGAAAGCCTCATCCACCTCATCCCCCTGGTCCGGTGGTCTATAGCAGACTCCCACCATGACATCACTCTTGTTGCACACACTTCAGTGCAGTGTCTCTCTGCTGTGGAGGGTCAAAGGGAACTCCCATGCGTACATTCAAGGGTTTTATCTACTAGTCCAGGGCGGACGAGACCTGAGCAGGTTTTTGAACCACTATGTCCATATGGTGATGGGTCAGTGAACAAACAGACAAACCAACCCTATAGTTCTCTGAGGTGCAGTCTGGCATGCTGCACCATGTAAGTGCATGCCTCATGTGACCTAGAAGTTTGAGGTAGACCCATAGTGACAAGATGCACTATTAGGTCTAAAGCAGTGACCTGCCTTGTTTGTAATCTCTGCTCCAGTAGGAAAGCCCTGACCTTTGTAGAGTCCAGGGCAGCCCAATGAATTCTGTTCTTTGAACTGGAGTCAGGATAGATTTCTTTGTATTGAGTAGGAGACCCATTGCATCAAAAATGGATTGAATAGTCACTATGCTGGAGAATAACTGAGACCTGGATTGGCCTCTTATTAGCCAGTTGTCTAGGTAATGGAATACGTGGACTCCAAACCTTCGCAGGAATGCTGCAACTACAGTCATGCATTTTGTAAATACACAAGGGGCTGCTGACAGTCTGAAAGGCTGTACTTCAAATTGGTAGTAGGATCCATTAACCATGAAACTTTTTGATGAATCACTATATAAAATCAAGAGCCAAATACCAATCTCCAGTAGCTAAGGAAGGGATAATAGATGCTAGAATAGAATTTTGTTTTCTTTAGAAAAACTTATTTAGCTGCTTTAAATCTAAAATAGGCCTGAGATCCCACATTTGCCTTCAGGATTAGGAAGAAATGAGAGTAAAATCCCTTCTGTCTGAATGACACAGGGACTTCCTGTATGGCCCCCACGAGAAGGAGAGAATACATCTCATGAAAAGGCACACTCGTGGAAGTGGCCTGTGAAGAGGGACTAGAAAGGTGGATGGAAAGGAGGAATAGAAATAAATTGAAGGGTGTATCCCTGTTCGACTGTGATTAATACCCACTGATCCATAGTGATATAGGTCCAAGCACTTAGGAAGTGGGATAGACAGTTGGTCAAAATTGGGCTAGATAAAAATAGTACTCTGGGAAGTGGTAGACTGCTCTCAACCAACAGGTCAAAATGATTGTTAAGAAGACCCAGTTTTCCTAAAAGAACTGGCAGGTGCAGAAGAGGGGGGAAATGGAGGGTGCCTCTTGTAACTTCTCTCTCTCTCTTTTTGCACAGGTCCTTAGTTTGTGGCAAGAAGGGATGAAACTGCTGGGACTGCTGTGGGTGAAACAGGTGTTTGTTTGTTTTTTTAAACCAGTGTATAAATCGCCAGAGATTTAAGAGTCACCCTTGAATCCTTAAGTCTATAAAGCCTCTCATCCGTTTTATCAGAAAAACGCAAGAGGCCTTCAAATTGGAGGTCTTCAGTGGTCTGTTGCATCTCATGAATGAGGCCAAGATGAATGCCGCATAGTGAGAGCAGAAGCTATAGCTTGAGCCACAGAGTCTGCCCCATCCAGGCTCACTTGCAATGCTGTTTTGATAACTATTTTGCCCTCCTCCACCATCACAATGAACTCCTGCCTTGTCTCATCTGGAAGTCTTTGAAATTTTAACAGGATATTATCCCACAGGCTAAAATAGTAATGAGGCAGGAGAACCTGCTGATTCACGATCCTAAACTGTAAACTTTCAATGGAATTAAGTTTTCTGCTGATCTGGTCTTTTCCTTTCAGAGTTGAGGCCTGTCTCTCTTTTTTGTTAGCACCAGCAACTGCCAGGGAACCTGGAGGAACATGTGCAGAAGTGCTCAAATACAGGTGAAGGGACATAGCATCTTCTCTCCACCCTTTTTAGCAGTGGGGAACAGGGAAGACCAAGGTCTGCCATAACATCTTGACAGGTTCCAGGATGGCCTCATTAATAGGAAGAGCTACCTTAGAGGATCCTGCACTGGCTAAAATTTCCATGAGCCTGTGTGACCTTTCTTGCACATCTTCTGGTTGGATATCTAGAGCTACAGCCACCCTCCTCAACCAGTCTTGATGAGCCCTGAAATTATCAGATGGGGGCGACATAGACTCAGTCACTACTGCTTCATCAGGAGACGAAGAAGAGAAGGCTGTGGGTTGTTGAGGCAGTCCCTCCTCCAGTCCTCCACAGGAGAGTCCTCAGCCCACTGCTTCCCCTGCATGGTACTGATGCCTGCACTAGGGAGGGAAAGCAGTAACCCTGCTGCAGATGCTCCTGACACCTAGCAGATGTAGAAGGGTGGAATGGGAGCGGAGAGGTTCTAGAATGTGGAGGGAAGCCACAAGGGGTCCAGAAGGCCCACTGATGTGGTGGTAGGATCCAGATATGATGCAAGCCATTAATCCTTAGAGAGCCGGTACCCCACTGGGGTTGCTAGGTATGCTCAGTACAAGGCACATTTGGTCTGATGCGGAGTCCTCAGACCACAGGGAAGCTGACTCCATCAGTACCGGGAAGACCAGCTTTGAGTCTGGAGATGGGGGTACTGCCAAGATCATCCCTGGCTTCCTTCTGGAGAGAACCCAACAGAGAGGTGCAGCAACTCTAGAAGCCACCAGTACCAAATGGTACTCTGGAGCTGGGACTGTAGGAGCATGCTCTTCTAATCTCAGTACCAGGTGAGATTCCTGAACACTGAGGGAAGCCGGCACCAATAGGTTAAGCAACTTTGTGGCTGCCTCAAAAGACTTGGGTGTAGACAGCACCAGAAAGGGCTCTTGAGTCTCCCATAATAAAAGGTGCACTGGCCCTTCAGGAACTGGTCTGAACAGCTCCTTCCTGGGCTCCAAAGTCAGTAATCCCTCCTGATTTACGGACTGCCTCTTTGAGCTTACCTCCACTCAGTGCCTTCACCATAGATTTCAAAGGCACGTTTAGCCCATCTTTGGAAGACTTACGTAGCCTCTTCTTAGGTTCTTAGAGAATCTGCCTCTTGAGTCAGTCGGATCGGGGGAGCACTCCTAACAGATGTGGACATACACAGATTCCATAAGCAGGTACTTGAGTCTGGCAGCCCTGTCCTTTTTTTTTTTTTTTTATTGGGCTTTGAACCTTGTACAGATGTGACACTTGTCACTCACATACACCTCTCCCAGACACTTAAGGCAGCTGAGGTGTGGGTTGCTCACTGGCATAGATTTGTTACATGAGCGACAGGCCTTGAAGGAGGCGGCATTAGTTTGGTACCCAACCGGGAACTGGTAATGCCCCTCTAGAAAAATACTCTAAATTTATTCTTGTATCTAACTACGGATGAATACAATAGACTGAAAACTAATACTCTAGGTACTGTGTACACTAAAAGAGGGAAGACTAGCAAATGAAAGGATCGCAGCTCTAACAGTCACTGGCAGTAGGAAGAGGCAGTGTGGCCATTTATACCTGTGTGCAGTGGTGCGAGGTACCAGAGGGCACTCACACTGCCCCCCTGGGTACCATGGAGGGGAAAATCTGAGAACCGTGCATAAGAGACACACACACCTCCAGTGAAACATGTGCAGTCACTTGAAGCTGAACTGTGGGATCGGTACCCAGAACACAGTGCAGTATAGAACAGGTATAGGGACACATTGAAAATTGCATGGGTAGACTGAAAAATGTTTTCTTCAAAAAATTTTTCCTGAGCAATCACACACACTTTGACCAGCTCTAAGCATGTGGATAGTGTACAAATCCCAGTGTAAAGCCACCATCTGCATGTATAAAGTAAGGGGTTTTGTTTGCAGATTTAGCTGCACAGCCATACCTCTGTCCTATCAACATTTGACTGCTTTAATGCGCTCTACACAAAACTACATTTTGAGATCACATAGAAACTGAATGTGGTGACAGTTTGCTAATGGCGCATCTGCACATGGAGTGATTCTAGAATAGCTGCTCCTGACGAACTCCATGTGTTGATTCTCTTACTCTAGAGTAAGAGTGCCTTATTCTGAATTAGTTTAATCCACTTTGGGAAAAAAACAAGTGGAAATAATAGCTTAGGGGAACCATGACTGTCTTTCATGGAGATGAAAGACAGATTAGAATGCAGTACAAAATGACTGATGAGGGAAGGATTTATACCTTCCCAGACTCCGGCCCTGTCATTCAAGCAAAAGAAAATGTGAGAGAATCACAGAAGGGACCTCAAGAGATTATCTAGTTCACTCTCCTACACTCATAGCAGAACTAAGCATTATCTAGATCATCCCTGACAGGTGTTTGTCTAACCTGCTCTTAAAAATCTCCTATGATGGAGATTCTTCAATCTCCTTAGGCAATTTATTCTGGTGCTTATCCACCCTGACAGGAAGTTTTTCCTAATGTCCAACCTAAACCATCCTTGCTGCAATTTAAGTCCATTGCTTCTTGTCCTATCCTCAGAGAACAATTAATCCCTCCTCCTCATAACAACCTTTTATGTTCTTGAACTTAAACAACTTTTATAGCCAAACTCTGACAGGTCTCTAATAAAGTACAGAATCCCAAATTTTCACATGTACATAATAGATTTTTAGGCTGCAAAGAAGCCATTTGCAGCTCCCATGTTGGGGTTGATTGCAAGCCTGCTGCATGCTGTAGTTTAGTGTTACTCTACCCAGGTGCCTGTGACCCCAAAGAGCCAGAATTTTAAGCCAGGGATTGCTGGAGCACAGTGATGGTCCAGACACTCCTTTTCACCTCACCACTGCCACTATGCTCTCTATTCTGAGGGCCAGGTGGATAACAGCACAGGAGCTCGACCAACGGTCCACCTTGGTATCTGCATGAAGTCCCTGTCTATTGGTTTAGAAACAAGTGAACTCCTAACCATCTCCCTTAATGCATTTGGCCAACTGTACAGTGTATACATTTCATATGAGGAAAATCTGTTTTAAATTCTCACCTTACCTTATTCTGGATTAATTTTGATGTGTAGACAGTTGAGGGTTATATTGGGAGCAGCAGTGGCTACTGTTGAATTTGGAGGTGGAATTCAAAGTGGTGTTTTTAATATCCTGTAAGGAAGACATTTTATTTTGCTACACGTAGTACATAATTTTATATTTTAATTCTATTAAAAGTTAAGTATACAAAGATCAATGTTCAATTCTGCAAATTAATGGATTTAGTTTCTTAATCACTGTGTCAACACTATGGATGCAAGTTGTGTTTTCTATATATTTCTGGTTAAGGGACAAAAACTGCTCATGCATAGGAGCTAAATCTATGGATGTTTTAAAATTTAGTGCCTTAATAGGTTTTGCATCTTCTAGTGATTATTTAAGTGGATTCTGGTATATGCAAACATATAGATCTTAGCATTTTTGTAATCGGTCTTTTTAAAGCTCTATGTAGCTTGTGGACCTAGTGTCCCAGAGCAACAGCCTCTTTCCTTGTGACTTGCTGCTACAACTCAGCTTATTGGTTTTCATCATAACTTGGCCCCTGATCCTGCAAGTTACACTGAGTGGGTCCATGGTCCAATTATGCAGCTTAATCTGCAGGACTCGGGCCTTTGAGTGTAGGCTTCTCAAGGCAAGGCTATAACCTCTATTGTAAAGACACTAAAGGCTACGGCACTATATCATTAATAAAAATGTAAAGCATAATAGACATGGTATTATCCACCTGCACAACAGAAATGCTAAATTTAAACTTTAATACTTAAGGCTAAATATTAGTTTGACTATATAGTATCTGCATCCAGGTTTAAATGGAAAGACCCATCTACACTATGAAAACAGTAGAGTCTAGGGACCCACTTACATTTATCATGAGACACAACTTAATTGTGTTGTATCAGGGTCAGGTAACTGGGCTAAAGATGTACAGCCCTACCTACCTGTCCCCATTGCAAATTTTAACTGTCTCCTGACTTGATGGCTTATCCTTTTATGGTACTAAGTATTTTCTAAAAGTTGAGATGGAGCATTCAGGAACCCTCTCTACTTTACTTGTTCTAAACTTCTGATCAGGAAAATAGTGGAGACCTTCCCTAGATATTATATATAGCTATCCCTGTTTTAGTTGAAGGGGATTAAGGGACCAAGGAAAAGACACTGCATATGTATTATTTTTGGTGTTAGGTTGTTTTATTACTTAGTCTTCATGAATATTGTTAGAACATAAAAATAAGGAAAACTACTAATGCAAAAGTTAAATTTGCGTGCAATAGATGTGTGACAATAGACATAGATATCTCCATCTATACACATACAGGTATCCACTTAAAATAAACAATGAGCTATCCAGGGACTCAATTTTAGTTCATGTTAATTCAGGTAATGTGTAGGGAGTTTTTTCCTTAAACATGTAGGAAAATAAACAAATCCTTGCATCTATAGTTTGACACTGCAATTGAGGAATTTAAAAAAATGGAGCCTAAGTTTTTAGAACTGTATGTTAATTAATTTGTAACAGAATTAATAAGTGCTAATTTAGAAAAATGTCTTGTTTACAAGATGCAATAAAACTGAGTGATTCTCAAATTTTCCATCTATACCCTACAGCCAGCTAAGAAAAAAACTGCGGTGCTCTTGGTTTTCACATTAATACACCCTACACTGCTACTGTTACGAAGAATGACTAGAAGTTTGCTCCAAAAAGCTAAATTTAGTATAAGCATTGAAAAAATTGTTCATTTCCATTAGACTCTCCACAATATACCACTCATTCTGTTGGTTAAGCTGTCTTCACAGGCAGATGGTACTTTATATATTTTGTGAGGTGAGCAAACAGTTGGCCACAAAGGTTTATTTTTGATAAGTGTAATGCAAGTGTTTTGCCAGACCAATGTGAGAATTCACCTGGGCATTGCTATTGACCTGCACTAAACAAAATGCCCTACTACAGCGATGTCCAACTAGAACATATATTAAATGATCTTAAACTTTTTCTTCATGGCAGTGTGTTAGTATCATTTCTATAGCGTTGCATCTGAGGCCTGGCTGAAGGACCATGTTCAGGTTGTGTGTTATTGTAGAAGGGACACATGAGGTTTTAGCAATGTACAATGTACACAAGACAAGAAAAATAAACCATACCCCAAAAGGTTTAACTACTAGTTTTGCCCAAAGCCCACAGGTTGTTCTAAGCTGCTGAAATGATTTAGCAAACAGAATATTTTCAGTCAGCAAAGTCTTGTCAAGAGACCACATAAGAAAGTAAATAAGTTTACATAAAGACTCCCACTCCAATGAACCTCAGGGGCTCAACTATGTAAGGCATTCTCCCTTCCCCTCCCCTCCCCCCAATCAGTCATTCTTTTAGCCCTTCTCCTGAGCACCTGTGCAAGTAGAGGCAGAGACTGAGCAAGAGTTTAACCAGGCAGATTTACCACTTTCATTTCAGGATCTGATCAGCAGCTGATTATTAGTTCTTTGCAGAATGCAAGAAAATAGTGCCTAAGGGGCCAATATCTTATAAGAACATTTTACTTGAGCGTACATGTACATTAGAGCTGGAAGGTATAAATTCCATCTCGAGGAGACATACCCATGCTAGCGCTGATCAAGGTAGCACACTAAAAAGGGAAGTGTAGCTGTGGTGGTGTGAAGGGAGGGACTAGCCACCCCCCAATACAATCCAGTCCAAGACCATAAATACATACTTAGGGAGGAGAGAAGGGATAGCCGCTCCCTACCATCATGGTTACATTTCTATTTTTAGCATGCTAGCTTGATTAGAATTAGCATGGCTGTATCTCCTCATGCTTGAATTTACACATTCCAGCTTCAATGTAGACATACCTTAAGTTACTCAGGCCCCGATTCTTGCTTGGGGGGGAAAAGGAGAATGGTTAGTTTGAAATTAGATCATTTTGGTGCTTGATTTCTGCATAGAAATGCTCTAACTGCAGAGCACATCTGCCCTTTCTGGAAAACCCTCCTATTCTAAATAATTCTGAAGATGGGCTGTGCTATTTTAGATCAATATGAATGCTAAAACTCTTACCCGAGACACTTTCCTATTGCTCCTCTATTGATATGGTAAATAAAGTGGTGTGTACAATTTAAATTGTATCTTTCCCCTCTAACAATGGATGCATAGGTAGTTGCTTTTTCTTAGAGTGGAAGGTTTTGTGATAATGTAACAAAAGATGCTGTTGTAATGGATACAGATAATGGGCAAGAGAGGTAAGGCCACTGTCTTAAATCTCATATGATTTTGCATTTGATTTCTTTTCCCTACATACAGACTAAGCTGTACTGAGACTAACAGTGTAGAATATCAATGCAACAGTATGATTTCTTATTGCATTGCTCCTGCAATTGTTAGAAAACATTTTCATACAATATCCACAGTCAAATTAAATTTAAGGGGTTGATAAAAGATTCATGAAGAGTCAGGGAACATGGAATTAATCTCATCAGATTCAATGATGAGAACAGTGCATCTGGATACAGATACTCAAAACCAATGATAGCTGTAGCATCTGCCTAACTGGATCATATAACTGGTATGTACACAGTTATACAAATACCTTTGATTAGATTCACTCAAATTTGAAATGTTAGGGTCAATAATTCAATTACTATGCTATTAAAAATGAATACTATAAGAAAACAATTCTGTACAACAAGCTTCCTAAATGTTATTTGCCCAGCATCTGTAATTTTTATTTTTAATTGGGGGGGGTGGGGGGGGGCTGGCCAAGTAAAAATTCCCTTCACCTGAACACCATAGTAGATGGCAGGCAAGTTCTGCCCCGCTGGTAAACTTTCACAGTTTTGCAAAGACTGTTTCACAACAGTGAACAATTTTAACTTTCCAGTACTAGAAACAACCTTCTGATAAAGTACTAATGGAACAGAATATCCACACTTCACTTTTCTCTCAGTGATTCTGATGATAGGGCACCACCTGCTGCCTTCACACTTACATTTGTCTATCTAGCAGCATTTGATATGGAAAAGCATGACTGAATATTGGGTAAAAACACTGCAATATAAAGTAATTGGACACTATATACAGAACAAATCCCTGACACCTAAACATTTTCAGCCTCCCACAGATGATATAAAATTATCAATCTGATGGGACACTGGCAGGTGCAATGCTGAGCTTGGATTTCTAAATTCACCATCCTATCTGTCAAAGGAATGCTACATTCATTTTTCTTAAATTCAGTCTCACAAAGATACATCCAAGTTCTGAAGAACTTTGAAAATCTCAACTGTCTAGGTCTACCTCCTGAAATAAGTTTTAAAATAAGACACAGATAAGGTATGTTAATCTTTGTATTTCATGAAAAAAAGGAGAGAAAAGGGGATATTTTCAAGGACACAAAGGAGAGTTCAATAGGAGTTGGGTGCTTTGTCCCCTTTGTGGCTTTGAAAGTTTTCCTTATAGTGTTTCCTTGATGTATTTCAGGAAACTTAGGTCTTGTAGCCTAAACTAATTCCAAGACAAACTCTTGGATCAGTCTTCTTTCTTGTTCCTTTAGATTTTCAAAATTAGACCTTGGGTTGGCAACGATACTTCTGAACCATATGAACACTTGTTAATTTAAGCAAATCTCAACACAAAAAACATGCACAGTCACTTGCTTCTGTATCCATTTAAATTCTTTACTTTTTATAAATTGTTCAAGACTATCTTTACTGATCTATGTGCATCAATAGGTATAATAGAAATATCAGGTCATTTTTTTCCCCTAATATAACATTTATAATACCAAAAGCATACCACGGAAGGTCACATAGCATTATATATTGGCACAATGAGGTTGCAAGAACAAAACTAAACTTTTGTTTAAAAAAAAGTGATTAAGTATACTTATACATTAACATTTTAATTGCTATAAAAATGCTTTCAACTCCTACAAAACACAGTGAAAAGACATCTGATAAACATCAGAGTTTTGAAAACTATGCACAAACAGGTCAGTATTTTAGGAAGAGGATAGGTTTATACAAATGAAGCAGTCTAGCAGTTTTAAAAAGTTGTTTATACTTTTTCCTGCCATTAACTAGACATTAACATACAGCAGTCAGATAAAAATATACTACAGCTCTAACTCCTGTGACATACAAGCATTTTTTCAGTTTCCTAAATGGACTTTCTTTTCACATTTGAACTGTGTATAGCCTGTATAATACTGGACAAAACTATCAGTAAGAATGTTTAAATACTTTTAAAACCAAGATTAAAGGGGACTTTTATTCCACAAAATTTTAAACATTAAAATACTATGCTTATAAAATTATTTAAAACTTTCAGCAGTCTGCATTTGAAATCCAAAACTTAAACAATCCTTTTATTTATACTTTAAAAAAAATTCCAGTGGCATCATTTATTTTCAGAGGAAGAGTCCTTTGTTTTTTCAAGCTCTCTCTCTTCATCAGATATTCTAAAGAAATAATAAAGCAGAAAGAGGTTAACACTCCCCTCACACCAAACATGTGAAGTTCCCCATGCAATAAGTAAAGATTACTAGATCCAGAGTAGTTTTATAGACTAAAAGCCTCAATGTTATTCACCCTTCCCAGCTAGTCATGCTCTTTTAGTAACTAATCCTCTTTGAACAGACCTTGAGACTTCTCTCATGTGAGCATGTTAAAGTAATGTGATGCATCATAATTATTAGTTGTAACTTAGTGTTCCAGTGCACTAATTATTCAACATGTGTTCAGATTTTTTCCAAGATATTTTAGTTAAATGGTAAGCATGCCTATTAAACCAAACAGAAGGAAGAAGGGGGGGGGGGGGGAAGAGTCCTCCTTAACCTGTCCCTGTTGAACATATCTGGGAAAGATGCAACTCTCCACTGTTTTCTCAAGTTATTATAATACATCTTGAAAAGCTATGAAAACACAGATTTCACAGATTTTTCTAGCTAACAGATGAGTTAAAGATGCATCTGTGATTACTTTGTGCAGTAGTACAAAACTGTTTACATGAGCACTATTGTCCATTAGACTGCAGTGTAAATTTAGAAAAAAGTTTATGGACTGTTTTGTATAAAAGAATGAGGAAACAAACATATGAATATAGTAAACCAGGTGAATAGAAACAGATTAATAAAGGAGATTAATACAAATATTAAGTCATATGGTACATAACACAATTCATTCAGTTGTATTATTGTGAAAAACAACCGACAGTAAGAAAATTTCACTTCACAGCTGGAGACGCAGCCTATTTGGTTGACAAGATTGTATTGCATAAGGTTTTAGGACATCTAACCTGGGAATGTCAGTTTTATCATGGAAAAGAATCAAGTTTATAGTCTAAGGGTTCTCTACACGAGAAAGTTGTGCCAATTTAACAAAAAAGTTGTGAAATTAAAAAAACTGATTTAGTCTAATTCTAATCCTAAACTGATGCAAATTAACGTGTAGACTCTTATTTTGGTTTTAACCAGGCTTATTTCATTCAGTTTAGCATAAGTTGTTTGGGAACAGGTTTAAAGCAAAATCAAAATAAGTTGTAAGAAATAAGAGCAACTGGAACAAGTGTCCACACATGGGTTTGCAATGGTTTAACTAAATCAGCTAAAAATTAGAAATTGTATCTTCTTAACTTGAATGTGTGTAGACAAGGCAAAGAGCTCCTTCTGCTAACCACAATTTACAAAGTTTCAGCCAACACTCCCAGGATAACCAGTTTTATTCTTCTCTACTCCTTACTTTTATTTCTTTTTCATCAATGGGAATGCAGGTGTATACTGAAATAGTCATTCCACTCTTAAGGGAATCTTCCCATGTATTACAGAGAAATACAGAAACTCAAATGCCAAGACCTAAGAATCTACATTCGAGAAAGTTAGCTTATTTTTATAAGCAGATACTTGCTTTCTCTCGTTTGAGTTTTAAAAAGGGCATTAGTGAAATATTAAAACTGCACCAACAAGTTTAGGTGCAAATGCCAAATAGCAAGGATAAGAAACTTACCTGAAGGTAACTGTGGTTCTTCCACATGTGTTGGACATATATATTCTACTGTTGGTACACAGGTGCCCAATGAACTCAAGTTCAGATTCTTCTGGCCAGCAGTGTCCATTGGAGGGTGGGGCCTCCGAAGTATCCTTGTGTCTTCAAAAGGCATAAAGGGCAGGGCCAACCACCCCTTAGTTCCTTCACCAATATCAAAGCCAGGTGTTAGACTCCGAAGTAGCAGGGAAGGGAGGCCAGTCATGGAATATATATGGAAAATACATCTCAAAGAACCACAGTTACTGCAAGGTTAGCAACAGTTTTTTCTTCTTCTTCGAGTGTTTGTGCATACGTATTCCACTGTTGGTGGCACTTGAGCAGTGACCTAGCTTACAGGAGGAGGGTGCTAGGAGTCTACCTTAATAGTTGTAGGACAGACCTATCAAAATTAGCTTCAGATATTGATGCTTCCACTATGGTGTAATGCTGGGGCAAACATGTCCACTTAACCCCAAGTAGGTGCCCTACATATCTCCAGCATGGGAACATTTCTCAAAAAAGCAAAATAGAATGAGCTGGGTCTACACTGGTCAATTCATAGCATATCTTAAGAAAAGGAGAAACTCAGTCTCTGTTGAAATTGCCTGATCTTTCACCATGTCTCTATAGGCTATGAACAGTCTCAGTATATTCTAATTGACTTGGTTATCTCTATGAAGAAAGAGCACCCGTAGAACATTTAGGATGTGAAGCTTAGCCTTGCCTTTGTCAGAAAGTAGTTTTAGGAAAAAGTACATATGGGCGTATAACCCAATTTAAAAGAAAATGTAGAGATTACTTTCAGTAAAATCTTAAGACACCATGTCTTAAATGAGAAGACCTACATGGAGGCCCTGCCACTAGCACTTGCATTTCTCCTATCTTTCTGGTTGATGTCATTACTACTAGCAAGGCTGTTCTGATGGAACGATGAAATAGGACCATGCAGTTAAATAGCTAGAAAGGTGGGCCATTAACTCTGTCAATACAAATATTTAGATCCCAAGAAGATGGAGGTTCTTTAACTGGGAGATATACTCTTACAAGGCCTTTTAGGAATCTAGCCACCATAAGTGTGAAGGTGTGTAGTACCCCTAAATTTGAGGTAGTGGAAATTGCCCACTTGATGTCTCAGATACCTTCTATGACAAAGGTGAATTGCTATATGGAAAAGATGGTCTTGGAAGTAGAGAGCTGTGTGTCAGTCATGTGGATCTAAGGTTGGGACTAGTGATACTGGAGTCACCATCTGAACTTCAGCTTGCAAATGAAAGTGTTCTGGACTTGAGACAGCTGAACAGGATTACAGCACCACCCCCTTCTTTTTCAGAATCAGAAAATAAGTAAAACCCCTTTCCCCTATGATCTTGAGGAACTACTCTACTGCTCTGAGATTCAGAAGCGATTGCATCTCCTGATGTAGCATACTTTCAGGAAAGGGGATGGAGAAGATCTGGAACTGAATGCATTAGACCATCTCCACAATTTCCAGGACGTCGTGGTCCGTAATGGTGGTGCTTCAGATCCCCCCCAAAATTTAAAAACATGGATTCCCAAATGGAGAGAATACAATAGGAGGATCCTATAGAATTTGTACGTTGCTCCCATCAAGAAATCATATCTGCTTCCTTGAGGACAATGAGGGCTGATAAGCAACAGGGTGGTGAATAAAGTTGACTTCTGTTGGGGAATTTTTGGCACTTAAGTAGATCAGGTTGCCTGTATTCGGTTTAAAAATATTGACTTTGCTGTAATTGAGGCTTGAGATACTTACCCTTGGTCTACCTTCCTGCACCGAAGAATCTCAACATAGCATGGGAGTTCTTCAGAGAGTGTAAGGCCTCAGTTGTTTTAGCCCTGAAAAGCTCACTTTTCTCAAGAAGATCCTCAGTTGTAATTTGTTCTTTAGAAATCCCTGGTGACTGGAGCCATGATGACTTCCTCATATCAACTGAGATAATTTCCAGATCTATGGCTGTATCTGCAGCATCAAGGGCTGCTTGGAAGAATGTATGCCAATCAGCAACAAACTCCTCCATGTTGTGTTGAGGAAGTTTGTCTGCAAAGGTAGATATGCAGTCCCAATTAAAATCATATTTCACCAACAGGACCTGGTAAATTGGAAGATGATGTAGAACAGTTTTTACATCCAAGTAAATCTATTTGGGGGGAGGGGTCGTCTTTGATTGGCTCTATCCTGATCTCTCATACACCGTAGTAAATTACTTAAGACCTGGGTGTGGGACGAATATGCAAAAAAGTCTCAAAACCCTGTGAAGGCACGTGGTAGTGACATTCTGCTCTTTGATGTTGCAGACATCTGCCAGAGCAACTTAGCCAGCTCTAAAACCCTTTAATTGAGGAGCATTTCAAGAATTACTAGTACCGAGAGTCATAGGATGTCCAGGAACTTGTGTGTTTTTTTTTTTTATTGGACCACCTCAGCTGGAATTGTCAGTGTGTCAGCCATTCTGTGTAACAAGTTGTGGAATATGTTGTAACCATCTGGGGTTGAGGTAAAGGAACCACCTCATCCAGGGATGACGAATGAGTTGGAACAGGATGGTCCTCTGCTTGTGACTACTAATCAGAGCTGTAACCAGTCTGTTCAGCAGGTTGTAAGGCTCTCAAGTGAGGTGAAGGGGGATCTAGCTGTAGATTCGGATGCAGACACTGGCCTTCCAGCATTCCCCAGAGAGTCCAATAAGGCCAATGGGGAGGATATCAGGGAGTATTCTCTCTTCTACAGCTTCTAGCTCTACGCTAATAAGACAGCTCTCTCTCTCTCTCGTGTATACTGGCCTGAATACCTAGACCCCATGGAATTAGCCAGTGAAGCTTCCCTTAGAGACTGAAGAGAATGAATAGTCCTCTTAAGGAGAAGCAACTGTACCAGCTAGTGTACAGGCAGCACTCGCAGACTGTGCTCTGGTCAGTATTGCTGACGCACTCAATAGTGGTGTAGGAGCAGCAGTCAGAACCAGAGAGACACCTTCACAACTGCTAATAGTGGGGAGCCCAGTACCGAAGAAACCAGTAAGGCTCTTTAGATAATGTACAGGCCTTTGGTACCAAATACACTGGTACAAGGCAGACAACTACATGTCAGAACCAAGGCAGATGGTACTGTAGACATCAATACCAGAGGCTTCATCCTAAGAGGTCAGTACTAGGTATTTTATGCAGTACCGAGGAAGCTGGTCAAAGGCACAGTGATCAGTGCCTGAGACACCTTTTTTAGGCGTCATGCTACCCTTTTTGTCTGAGGCTTGAGAGGGGGGATCTGGTGAAGGATCCCTAAATCTCTTCTTTCTGTGGAGTTGACGCTCTCTCTTCCCCCTGGCCTTGGAGATTTTGCCAAGCATCTTTAGAAACACGAACTTCAGCTCCACGCATAGAGGAGCCATCAGGAGAATTTTTAGATGACAAGTGCTCAAAAGTTTCTGACTCAGGCATTCCAGACTTTGATGAGGGATGCCTTAACTTCACTCAAAGGAACAATTTCAAACAAGACTTTCTCTCCAGCTCTCTGGGTTCTTTTAGAAAAACGTTTATAGATGACATTGTTCTGTAGAGTGCCCCTTATCCAGACTCACCAAGCATCTGGTATGCCATAATTGAGAGGCATTACAACCCCACACAAAGGGCTATTTTTAAAGCCTGGAGATTTGCATTCAGTCATAGTGACCAATTCCCAGTATTAGTGCTAATTCTTAGGCAAAAAACAAACAAGTGAGTCTTCTTCTGAAGGAAGAAAAACTAACAAAACCAAACCTCTAGCACTAGTCCTAAAGCCAAACTAATTACCAAGCACCTTACTCTCCACAACTATTTACATAAGAAGCTGCTGCACAGGAAGCAAAGGTTCTCCGCCTCTACAAATTTAAACTTCTAGCCACAGGCAATGAAATGGAAATGAGAAGCACAAGACACTCAGGTCACAGGCATGGCCCCCAACATGAGTCACCAAAAGAATATGAACTCAAGTGCGCTAGGCACATTCACCACAAGCAGAACATAGTGTATGGACAAGCAGCTGAAGGAGGAGGTTTCAGCAAACAACTGATTTAAAGTTTCTTTCATCTTTCAAAACCCCATAATATAGCCAGTCTACTCCCCACACACAAGCTACTGTTGTCCCAGCACACAACATACTGCTGCCATCCTTGTCTATATGGCACCATATTGACAAACAATGTTGTGGAGGAGGTTTGGGGTGATAAGTATGTATTAATTATTTTCCACCTAAGTGATTTTACAAAGCTTTCCTTTTAAATATTTAGACCATTAAGGAACACAAACAAGCAGAAAACAGCTTGATCAGAACACAACAGCTGAACCTCTCAGAACATTTTATAAATCTGCCCCCCTTCACCACAGTATTTTGAGATTTCATAGTAAAACCGTTTGAATAAACTGATTGTATTTTGAGAATTTTATAATTAAAATTAGCAATTTAACATGTTTATTAATGAGTGGATGTTACATGAATTACAGATACTTTGTAAAAAAGTTTGATGGTAGAAATACAGTACTTTCACATCATTTTCTATGTCATATTTTCCCCTTAACCTGGGCTGCCTTTGCTTCCAAATTTAAAACAGTTTCCACCCATGGTTGTATTAGACAGTCTGAAATGTAGTAAATCAGAACTGTTTATTGCAGTGTCATTTTCACACCTGAAACGGTCTGTCCTCTACCATTACTTTCTGTAAAATCTGCCCCTGACCTTCTAGACTAAGAAATATCAAAATAAGAGTCTGAAGCATTTATTTTTATCCTACCGCTTTTTCCCACTTTTAGTTTGAACGTTGAGACAAATATCGACTTGGCACTGTTTTTCCCTACAATCCTTAGGAAAAACCTTGTATCAGTCAAGTACCCAAAACATGGACTAAAAGTAGTAACTTAACAATATTGCTAAGTTTTATTACTCATTTTTTTAAAAGCCTTCTAAAACAGAGGAACAAGTATAATTCATTGTTACTAAGATTAAAACTACCCTCACTTTTTCTTAGTGCCAACTTCATGCTTGTCTCTTTTTTCTTCAGTGCTGTCTCCATTGTGGTGTGACTGGTTACTGTCTTGAGCATCAGGCCCTCCATTCAGTATCTTTGAACCTTTGAAATTACAAAGCAAAAAAGACTCCACAATGTTGGCATAGTGCATTAAGTAGACAAAAGCAAAACTAAGTTACCACAGGATCCTTTTGTGGTGAGTATCAACTTCTGTGTTGTGCAAGTTTGTCACACTTAGTCCTGAAACTTTAAACTGCAATAGTATCTAAAAAGCAAAAGTTGGTATTGTGACATGTTTCGTTAGGTTTTGGCCTATTTTATATACCCAATTCAGCCTCATAACTTCCTTGAATATTTAAATAAAAACCGCAAGCATTCCCCATTTTATAAAGAATACTTAAAATATCATAAACATTAAGTATTGTGACAAATTGCTGGCACTACTTTGATGGGTCTCGCGCTCTCTTTTCTTGGGGAGGTTTCAGGGCACTGTTTCTCGCCCCTGAACTGGGGTATTAACTGCCCCACTAGTGTCCTAGAGGAGGGGAGTGGAGAGGGACCCGAGCCTGCCCTCTACTCCGGGTCCCAGCACAGGGCCCTAGGGATAGCGGTAAACCGCTTGAACTAGCGGTTCCTTCCCCTGGGCTACTTCCCTATCCTGTCCTTCAGCTTGTGGGGCTTCCTGCCCTCCCTCTGCACAAACCAGGTGTCCCCTTTACCTAGGGTCTTGGTCTTCTAAGCCTACCGCAGCACTTCTCCAAACTCTCCTCTGCTTCCCTCCAAACTGCTCTCTGCTCCAACACCAATCCACTCTGCTTCAACTCCTTTCCTTGTCTGATTGAAGCAGGGGGGTTTTATCAGGTGACTGGCTTCAGGTGCTTTAAATTAATCTATAGCAACCTTTCTTCCCTCTACAGGGAATAAGGCTCCCTTCTAACACTCTCCTGCTGCCCTCTGGCCATGCTGTATCACAGTATATAAATTATTGCTGAAAACTATTGCTTTCATGGTAATCTTTGTTCTTGTACTTCACAACACACATTCCCAAACAGAAACTCAAGGAGGTTTGGAAAAGTCTCTAAGTTCAGAAGTAATAGGTTTACAAAAGTTATGTTGGAAATATCAAGAGAACAATTTGAAGAGAACAATCTTATTGGTTTTGGCTAAACTGGAGATACCAAGGACAACTATTTTTATTATGGAATTGCAGTAGGCTCCCTCTCCACTTGAAAGGGAGGACAGTTTCTACAGGAGGGACAGGTATGTGGAGAGGCTGCAGTGAGGAAGAAGAGTATGATGCTGATTTACTGATGAAGTTTCAAATATTATTAAATTGTGTCAGCCTGAGAATCCTCTAAATAGTCTGTTGCTCCAGTATTTTGCTGGAAATTATGAGAAAGCAGAAATAAAAAGGTAAGCATGATAAAGAAACCAAGTACTCCTTTAGTGTTCATTATTATGATTGGTGGCCTAAACAGTGAGAATGTTAAGTACCACCTGTCACTGGGTCAAGTAGTATTGAAAGTAGCTACTAATGAGGAAGATAGATATCTGTTCCAAAAGTTTTGCCGCAATTTGACTAAGTGGACAGTATCAACCTAGTTGGTATTACTGAACTGGGGACGGGGGGGGAGGAGGGGGAAGAACGGGACGGATGACAACATGACACAAATGACCCTATGACACCCTGGAAACCGCCTTTTTGAATAAATTCCTGATATCAGCTTGCTTACTTGTCTTCTTCCCCTTTTGCATAAAAGTAGAATGCAGAATGTGCAATCCCCCTGGGCAGTATGTTAGTCCCAGTTATTAGACTGAAGATTTGTATTGGGAGATCAGAAATGCCGGTTAATAGAGCTTTCTAGTTGATAAAGTGCCGAACACCACAGCTTTTACTGTATTTTACATAGTAGTTTCCTAGTCAAAAAAGTGTTGAATCCGACATGGGGGAATTCTGTATTAGATCTTATTTTGAGGGATAAAAAATTGATCACACAACTAAAAATTAGTGGTGGCTTAGGTACAAGTTATCATGACTTGATCATACTTTTTTGTGTGTGCCCAGAATAAAGTCCAAACTAGTAGTAAACATAATTTGTGCTTTAAAAAATGGTCAATGGCTCAAAGCTGAAAACAATTATGAGCCAAATTAGTTGGGAGAAAGAATTTAAAATGGTAAAATGTGAATAATAACTGGGAACTGCCGAAGAACATTTACTACATGCTCAAAAAGCAACAATCCCAATATCAAGTTTAAAAACAACATGGCTTAGAGAGAAAGTGAAAGCAAATTTTCCACACACCACTCACCTACCCTCCCACTCCACATGGAAGAAAGGGGTAGTTAATAGTATGGAATATAAATCAGAAGTTAGGAATGGTAGAAAAATCTATCTATACCCAGCAAATTTAAAGAAAATAAGGAATATTTCAAATATATTAGGAACAAAACAAATTCTAACAATAACACTGGCCCATTACTAGATGGAAATGGCAGAATTGTCCATAATAATGCAGAAAAAGTAGAAGCGTGCAATAAATATTACTGTTCTGTATTTGGGAAAGAGCCAGATGATGTAATCACATCATCATGATGATGAAATACTTTCCATTTCACTAGTAACTTAGGAGAACATTAAATAGAAGCTATTAAAGCTAGACATTTTTAATTCAGCAGGTCCAGATACCTGCATCCAAGAGTTTTGAAAGCGCTGGCTGAGGAGCTAATGTAGATTTTCAGTAAGTGTTGGAATACTAGGGAAGTTCCAGAGGACTGGAAGAAATCTACTGTGTCAAAATTAAAAAAAAAGGGTAAATGGGATGACCTGGCTAATTATAGATCTGTCAGCAATCCTGGGCTAATGGATTAATATGGGACTTGATTGATAAGAATTAAAGAAAGGAAATATTAATTAATGCCAATCAACATGGTTTATGGAAAATAGAAACTATTTCCATGTACCAGTTGATTGTCTGGGTTATTTAGTTAAGCTGTCTAAGAGGAAGTTTGAGGACACCACCACATACCTGTTTGCTCTTTCTCCTTTTCCATTTTCTTGTTTTGTCCTTTCTTCCACTGCTCTTTGGTTTTATTTGCTTCCTCATGCTGTTTTTGCTCAGCAAGTGATTTATTCAGCACTTGTGAGAGGACAGAATCTCCTTCCCCAACCAGAAACATGGTCTTGAACTTGTTGTACAGCATAGTGGATTTCTCCATGATAACCTGGCTAACTTTGAACTTCCGTATCTGAAGATACATGCGTAAGATGTAACATACTTGTGCACATCCTATATTTAAATATTTTTAAACAAATATTTGCTCATCCTTCACATTAAACTAAGTGCAATTAAAATGCTTAACCCACTAACTATAATCAGACTTCTAAAGAAACAAAAACAGGAACTTTCGCAAGGTCCAATGAAGTGAATCCGCTTAAATGATCACTCAAAAGGACAAACAATACATTATACTTTTAGGATAAAGATGCAATATATTATGCTGCTTAGGATGAAGTTGCAAACCTTACTTTCTTTAGTGTCAAGATCATCTCTGTATGCTTTTGAGCTTGTTGCATTGTGACCTGAAGCGAAGAAAGCTCATCTAGGGCCTCAATACATCTATTCACATCCTGTTAAACAAGAAGCCAATTTCAAGCGTCAACTTGAACTTAACTTTAGCTTTTTATTTTTTGTTTAAAATGTATAAGCTTGGTTTCTGATGTTACTTATCCTCAGTACTAGAATATATATACACATAGAATATTAGTTACAAAATCTTATCAGTAGATTGGAATTTATAACAATGTACATAAATGCAAACTCCTTAACTTTGTATACTCAAAAAAAAAAAAAAAGTACAAATGAGAAAATTAATGTTTGACACAAACTAAATTCCAAACTTTTCCCACCAAAGAGAGTACTTCATACGTTCATAGTAAAGAACATATAGTAAAGTCTAACTCAAACTTAACCACTTGTTTCAACACAAAGCAGTTTGTGTCTCAAATAGAACTTAAGAAAAAAAGTTAGAAGTACTAAAAACAAAACTTCACCATATACCTCCTGTTGCTTCCATGAATTCAATACTTCAATGCCTAAGTATGAAAATTTTGACCTAAATTTCTCCCCAAGTTCAGCTTGTAGTAAAGCTTCCCCGCAGGATTCCTGTGTCAGCTCTGTTTCCTTTTCCTCAGAGAGACACTCCAACATTTTATATCTGGGTTAGAACTAACAAGATCCATCTGCCAGCATAACTCATTGATAATATTCTGCATCTTAATGCAGACATTTAGCACCTGTGCTGAGGGTGAAAAGTCTATTACGGGCTACTCCCTGCTATGGAGAAGGGATTCACCTCCCAGGTGAGTGTCCAAACCTATTAGGGCTATAGGATAGTCTTGGGTGGATCTTTCTTAATCTCTCTCTGTTGAAACCACTCCACTTTGTATGAATTACTTGAATAGTCAATGGAGCAAGGGAGGGAGGAAGGGAGAGAAAGAAGAAGAGAATGAATTTATAGCCTGCTGGTTTGGGCACTCAGACAGGAGGAACACCCAAGTTCATGTCCCTGCTCCAATTAACTATATGATCAAACAGCTTCAACAGATTGAGAGAGCCACACCAGAATAGCCCACAGGCTAGGGCACTCTCCTGCAATGTGGGTGACCACCGCATTCTCTAGCCATTTTGTGACTAGCACCTAAGCTCCCCCCAAAATAGTGTGTGCCAAAAATATTCAGCAAATTCACATCAAAACTGCAAATAGTTTTGGTCAGTCGAAACTGCATTTTTTGGCAAATAAGCTATTTATCCAAAAACTTCTGTCCAGCTCTAGCTGGGAGGGAAAAAGTCAGGACTATTGTCTCTGCACAATACACTATATTTCCCCATGTTTGCTTAACAATAAACATGATCAGTTAGATTATTACTCTGCAATCAACTTTCATTGTCCTGATAAGAACATTGCCACAAATAAGGTTAAGAAAAAAGCCAGTTCAAGTTTAACTCAATAATAAAAAGTCTCTGAAAATGCTGAATATTTTTATTGATTTGGAGTCAAGCCAATCGTCTGCAGAATAAACCAAAGACTTAGATTTTTGTAGAACTGGACATATTTTTTTATAAACCTAAAAATAATTAAAATACTTCCACTGATATTATCTCAATTTCAATTAAAAATAGTTACTTACCTTCTTGTAACTGTTGTTCTTCGAGATGTGTTGCATATGTCCATTACAACTGTAGACCATGTGTGTGTCCAGCATACTTGTGCTGTGAGTTTTCCTAACAGTACCATGGGTGCAGCTTGGCCCACCTCCTGGCTTCTCCTGCACAGAATGCGGGTGCAGCTGCCCTGCCCTTCCTTCAGTTCCTTTGCAAGGAAGCCAATGATAGACTCCATCAGGGAAGAAGGGAAGATCATGTAATGGACATATGCAATGTATGATGATGCAACGTACAGATCATGTAATGGACATATGCAATCTTGAACAGTTACAAGAAGGTGTGTAACCATTTTTCTTCGAGTGCTTGTATATGTCCATTACACTGTAGGTGACTCCCAAGCTGGTTATGGGGTTTGGAGTCTCATCAGAAGATAGACCACAGAACCGCTTTTCCTACATTTGCATCCTCCCATGATGCAGTGGGCAACTGTATGTCTGGTTAATGTATGAATGGAAGACCACATCAGTGCCTTCCATATGTCCAAAATAGGGACATGCACCACAAAATGTTGCTGAGACGGAAAGCACTCTGGTTGAGCATGCTGTCAGCTTGTCTAGAGGTGCTACACCTTTGGCAGTATAATACATAGCAATGAGGCTGCTGATCCATTTTGAGAGTGTCTGTGTTGTAACTGATTTGCTCTGCAAATGAAACAAAAAGCTGTGAAGAAATCTAAAATGCTCTGTCCTGTTCAGATAAAAATCTGAAGCTCAACAAACATCTAGGGTGTGGAGTGCCTTCGCTTGTCCTTATCAGCATGGCAGTCTGGCTTAAGCTGAACCTTTTTTTGTAAAAAACTGCATAAGGCAGATCTGTGACTACCGCATTCAGCTCTCTCGCTCGCCTAGTGGGGATGAGGGCCAATAAGAAAGCCACTTTCACTGGAACGCATATAAATGAGCATGACACTAAAGGCTTGAAAGGATGATCCATTAGAACCAACACCACTAAATTCAAATCTCAAGTTGGTGCAGATCCCTGACAGACTGAAAATCTAGTTAGGCCTTTCAGGAACTTGGTCATGATAGTGTGAATGAAAACCGTCTTACCAATAATCTAAAAGTAACATGTTGAGATGATGGCCAGATACACTCTAATGGAGCTGGGCAACAGATGTTACTCCTTAAGATACAAGAGGTAGTCTAGGATTGAGTGCATCTTTGCCTAAACAGGCAGCACATTACCTGAGGCCAACCAGCTGAAGAACATTTCCACTTATTCAGGTAAGCAACTCTTGTGGAAGGTTTCCTATTATGAAGGAGGACATTCTGAACTGCTGCTGACAGAGACCCTCCTGTGCATTTAACCACTGATGTAACATGCTATGAGGTAAAGCATCTGAGGATCTGGGTAAAGTACCTGGCCATGGTTCTGTGCGATCAGGTCTCTGGTTATTGGTAACAGCCAGGGCTCTCAAGTGGAAAGCCTGTGAAGGCTGGAATACAATGGTTGCCCCAGGCTTGGCCAGGCTGGAACTTTTAAGTATTAGTCTGCCATGATCTTGCTTTAGCTTGAGAATGACCCTGGGAATCAGGGGGAATTGGTGGATATGGATATAGAGTGCCTTCTCCCATGGGAATAGAAATATGTCTGAAGTTAACCTGGGGCTACGGCCCACACTGTAACAGAATTGGGGAAAGAGACTGACTAATGAAAGACCCTCTATGTGGCATACTGAAGATAGAATGGTTGTGTTGAGAGACTAACGCATATGCATGGTCTAAACTGCAGGATTGGTGTAGGTGTTCTGCCAAGCTGTTCTGAACCCATGGCAAGTAAGATGCCGTCAGAATGATCAAGTTCCAAATCCAGATATTCTGCAACTTGACAGCTTCCTGACAGAGGCTGTCTGACCTGGCATCTCCTTGTTTGTTTACATAAAACACTGCTGTGATGCTGTCAGTTAGCACTTGGGAAAGTTTTTCCCCTGAATATGAGGCAGGAATCACCGACATGCACAAAAAACGTTTGCAATTCGAGAATATTTATATGTAACCTGGGCCTTGTGGGCAGCCCGCAATCCTTGGGCCTAAAGATTGCCCAGAAGTGTTCGCCAGACCATGGTTGAAGCTTCCATTACCAGAGTCATAGAGGGGAGAGGTGGAGCAAAGGAAACTCCCCTACAGATTTTGTCTTGACTTACCCACCAGTTCAGAGGTGACAAAACCCCATCCAGGATGCACATACACTTGTCCAAGTGGTGAATGTGAGGGATATATACTGATCTGAGCCATGCATGTAGCACTCTGAGGTGCAGACAGGTGTGAGGGATCATATTGGGTATGTCTACACTGCAATTAAGAACCTGCAGCTGGCTCACGGCAGCTGACTCAGACTCAGACTAAAGGGGCTGTTGAATTGCAGTGTAGATGTTTGGGCTCAGAAAGGAAAGGTTTCCTAGAACCTCCCAGCAGTTGGTTCGCAAACAGTCTCCCCCCCAGTTGGAATACTTTTACCTTGACAACAATGCCTGGAGACTGGCAGTGTGGAGCTGTAAATTCACTATAGAATAAATCTTTCTACCAAAAAGGTCAAGATTATCAGCATCACCTTCTTTAGGGGAAGCTTTAGCCCAGCCTTGATGACCCCTTTCATTCACCACAGCCACTACTAGTGAGTTTGGCATAGGGTGTAAATAAAACTGCTCAAAACCCTGGGACAGAACCTGATATTTATGTTCCATTCATTTGGAAGGGATTTGACACCTTGTTTTACAGAGCAGTGTAACAGCATCATTTATAGGCAGGGGTACCTTTCGCACAAGGGTGCGATGTAGAATGTCAGCTCGCTTGTGGATGTTCCCCTACATTAATTCCATCTGAATGCCAAGAGAAACTGCCATTCTCTTAAGGTGATCTAGACCTATGTCATGAATGCAGTGCCGGAGGCAGCATGGATGTCTTCCTAGCCACAGTAACATGCGTCATGGAGGAGCTGTTACCGGTACTGATGAGGTTGAAGAGGGTGGCACCTGGCTTGTAGCCAATGGGTACAAAATAGAGAGTCCTGATGAAGACAACATCAGCACCTGCACTGACACTGGCCAACAGTCCCCACCCTAACGTAATGGCAACGATAAACCTAAGTCCCTTGCTTTGCCATAAGCTTTAGACATTGTTGGTACCGACATGGGGGGTTGTCCCACTGTGATCAGAGAAGTCGGATCTTTCTCAGCCAAAGAAACAGCCCATTTCAATGGCTCAGGGAGGGCACCAGAGTCAATGGTTCAAGTCCCGCTGCATGAGCCGGTACCAGGGAGCAGAGAGTCAGAGGGTGCACTCTACCATCTGTACTGGACCAGCCTTCTCTGAAGGAATTCCAATTCCCGATCTTTGAGGAACCTGATGCCAACTTATTTTTGTTTCTGAGGCAGGAAACACTCAAGTCCTCAGCCTAGAGGAAGACAAGTCCCAGTGATGGGGACCTCATGTGGCCCCCATGTATAGACACAGCTTGGGGAGTGCTCTGGGAAGGAATCATGGAACAGCTTCCCTTGGGGGTAGGGTGGTTTTGATGCCAGGCTAAGTGCCACCTCCATTAGGATATAATGAAAGAATTCTTTCCTCAGCGTTTTTATCTTGGTCTTGAAATTGCAACAAATGGTGCAACTATCTCTCAAGCAGATTTTGCCTAAGTACTTGATATACTGTTAATGAGGGTCTCCGTTAGAAATGGGCTTCCGACAACCTGAGCAAAGTGCCAAGATCTGGGGATCTTGGCATAGGCTTACCCAGCACTGGGTGAGGCCTGAAGACATGGTGGATTGAAAAAAAATTCAAACTAAAACAAAATTTGAATAAAGAAAAATCAAATGATGGGGAAAATAAGAGTAGCATTAGATAAGTGACCAAGCAGCAGTAAGTTTGTTCACTGGGAACAAGATGGTCCAACTACTGTCCATGGACGGTAAGAATGAACTGAAGGAGGGGCAGGACAGCTATGCCCTTCCTGCCCTAGTATGGAGCACAAGGAGCTAAGAAGTGGGTGGCCACCCATACACGTACCACTAAGGAAAGTGCTCCAGCATCAGTGTGGGGGACATGCACACACCTACTCTGTAATGGACATACGCAAGCACTTGAAGCACCACCATTTATTTGGATTTCATGGTTGCCAATTCTTGAGATATTTTCACAAATCTTGTGATTTAAGACTATTTTTACTTCTCTTGCAAAAAAAATTCTGGCAGCCCAAGATTTCTGATTGAGCTGAAATTCATGCTGCATTTGTGGCTTCAAGCACTAGATACCAGTGTTGGCAGACTGAGCTGCAAATGCTGTACTGCAACTCAGACTACCACTAGCAGAGGCCACTGCAGTGGTCACTGCGGAGTCAGATTCTCCAGACTGCAAGTCAGTGGTGGGCAACCTGCAGCCTGTCAGGGTAATCCGCTGGTGGGCCGCCAGACAGTTTGTTTACATTTGCACGGCCACCCACAGCTCCCAGTGGCTACAGTTCGCCCTCCGTGGCCAATGGGAGCTGCAGAAAGCAGCAGCCAGCACGTCCCTGCTGCCCGCACCACTTCCCGCAGCTCCCATTGGCTGGGAATGGCGAACCTCGGCCACTGGGAGCTGCAGGTGGTCATGCAAATGTAAACAAACTGTCTGGCGGCCCACCAGTGGATTATCCTGACAGGCCGTGTGCGGCCCGCAGGCCACAGGTTGCCCACTACTGCAGATTGTTCACATGGGGCAGATAGAGCAATGAGGAGCAGGCACTGGACCAGAGGCAACACCAGCTCTCCTACCCTTTCCCTTAATTCTCCAGATAGTGCTATGAGGAGCAATGAGGAAAGGACAGAGAAGAAAGGACCCCAAACCAACATGCCCACTCTCTAGCTCAACTGCATTCTTCCTTCTCTCCCCCACCCCGCTGCTGGAATATATAGTGACAACAGAAGGTGCAAAGACAGTGTCTAGTGAGAAGGCAGTGGGGAAGCAACCTTCTGCATCAGTCACAAGAAGTCAAAGGAAGTTACACAAAGGGCCAGATTTTGGAAGGAAAGAAATAGGACAGAAAATGTCAAAGTCTAATGTGGCTGACAAAAATCACTGGTTCAAATACATATAAAGGATGAATGAAGAGCACCTGCACCTGGGAAGATAGTATGGCAGGAGATGGAGGTAGTGGAGAGACCATGAGGAAAGCTGAGAATGCAATGGACTGATTGCTTCAAGAAAGAGAGTAAGCAGTGGACCTTAGTGCCACTTTGGACACATCAAGATATATTCTTGCATGAGAACCCTACCTCTGGTGATAGGATAAAAGGATGTAGTAGTAATTAATTTTTTTTTTTTTTTTATGGTTTTCACCCACCTCCCCCTGTCTGTCTCAATTTATGAGCTTGCAAGTTGGTGACAGTAGGATTTAAACATCCCCTTGCATGCTGTGCAACCCAAATTTCACAGCATTATCCTGTACAACTTCACAGTGCACTAGTTCCAGAAAGTGGTCTAGAAATGGACAGATAATAGAAAAATGTGAAAACAGGCTAGGTTTCTTTGTACAAGGTAAGTGAAGTGCATATTTTAAGAATTTAGATAAAATATTGAAAAGTAAGTTAGAATTTTAGAATTCAGTTTGAAAAATCTATTAGTATTAATCTTAAAGTCAAAGTTTCTTTATTTAAGATGCAAGTTTATCTGATGGCATACCTTTAAATGCAACAATCTTTCAGAGCATTCCAAAACATTTTAGCTGACTGCACTGTACATATACACCTGTTAGTAACACAACATACTTACAAGATTGTCAATTTTGAGCGAATTTTTAATTTCTGCATGTATCCTTTGAAGCCGAGAATCCATTGATGTTTCTAAAGATTAAAAATAATTATATTTGAATGATGTAGTGACTATCAAATCTATTAACGCAGGATATCTTTCAGAACAAGATTTCTACGAACATGAATTGCTGATTGAATGAAGAAAAAAACGTATGTACAGATAAGCAGCCATATCAGTTAACCATAAAGTACTCTATTTTGATCAAAACCATTAGTGTATCAGGTGGTTACACATTACAACAATTTTCCACACCTATGTCCAACTGTCAACTTGGAAATACAATATAGTTGTTAACCCAGGCAAAACAAGTCCGGATAATAAGATAAGTATTTTAACAGCCTTTAAATAAGGTGCCTGGGCCCTACAGAGTGGCGGAAAAGAGGTGGCCAGACCCTCCTCCTGCAACAGTCGGTGCTTCTAGGAACTCGGGAGTAACCTGTCACTTAGAATAGTAGCTCAAATTTGTCAAATAAATGGCAAGCCATGAAAAGTTTATTAGTGATAAAATGAAACAAAGGGGTTGGTTCTTTGACTAATTCATACGTGCTGAACTATCATCTGTACTTTCTTCACTTAGTAAATGGTTTGTGTTTTGGATATACTACAGACAAATGGAAAATTTGTTCTCTCTCTCACTTTTCTAGGACTCCCATCTCCCCCATTTCATAGATTCCCAGGCCAGAAGTGGCAACTGTGATCATCTGATCTTCTATATACACAGGCCACAGAACTTCCAAAAAATAATTTCTAGAGCATAGATTTTAGAACAACTAATTATGATTTTAAAAAATTGCTAGTGATGGAGAATCCAATACTACCCTTGGTGAGTTGTTACAACAGTTCATTACTCTCACCATTACAAATTTACACCTTATTTCCAGTCTGAATTGTCTAGCTTCAACTTCCAAACATTGGATCTGTTATACCTTTCTCTGCTAGACTGAAGAGCCCATTATTAAGTATTTGTTCCCCATGTAGGTACTTATAAACTAATCAAGGTACCTCTTAACCTTCTCTTTGTTAAGCTAAATAGATTGAGCTCCTTGAGTCTATCACAATAAGGCATGTTTTCCAATCCTTTAACTATTCTTCTGGCTCTTCTCCAAACCCTCTTCAACTTATCAACATCCTTCTTAAATTGCGGACACCAGAACTTGACCTACTATTCAAACAGCGGTCACACCAGTGCCAAACACAGAAGTAAAGTAACTCTTTACTTTTACTTAAGATTCATGTTTATGCATCAGAGGGTCACATTAGCCCTTTTGGCCACAGCACTGCGTTTTGAGCTCCTGTTCAGCCGATTATCCACCATGACCCCCAAATCTTTTTCAGAGTCACCGTTTCCCAGGAGAGAGCCCCCCTTCCTGTAAGTATGTTCTACAGTCTTTGGTTTTATATGTATACATTTATATTCAGACACATTTGGACAAAACAGCTTCCTATAAAATACTAGAGAAATCTCAGATTTGTCTTAGTCTCTGCATCATCACCACGCTCAAACCAATACTTCTGAAGTGGTCTTGAAACACATTATTTTTGTTAAAAGAAGACCTTTAAAACAGTAAAGCCTCACTCATCTGTATTAAGGGATCCTGAAGGGATTACTGTATGGTATTGAAAGGCTTCTCATGGGGGTGGAGGTGTAGAAGAGAACAAGTGCAGGGGACCAATTCCAGAAAGGAAATAAAGCGACTAGTTTTCCATTATGGATTCTGAGCCCTTCTCTAATCTTAGACAAATCAGGAGGTAGCAAATATTAAAGAATTTTACTAAGGTGGGAGGGGAGATATTTGGACTGGCCCCCAATAATTTCTTTTCTGTGAGGACAGCCAACTTTGCTGAGCCCTGAGGAATGAAAAGGAATGACCTTCCTTGCAAAGGTATCCCTAGAGGAGTATGGGTTAGTGTACAAGGATGTGGAGGCCCCAGTAAGCTGTCCAGAGCCAAGCCCCTTCCTTTGGCAAAAAATGTCTGCGACTAGTTGTGATAGGGCTCCTGAGTATGTCGTCTTAAAGATTGAAACAACTTGTCACCTGCTCTACTATGATGGGGCAGAAGAGAAAAAACAAATGGAGTACAGAAACTTCCTGAGCAGTCCTGTTCAAGGTGCAGAGAATCAGACAGTTCTCCCAAGAGATGGGTAACTCCCTGTTACCCACATAAACAGCTTTAAAAATGGAATGACAATGGATAAACCAGGAGTACTGGAGAGTGGCTTCGTTTGCACTGCTGAAGGCAGAGAAGCACATGGGAGGCAGCAAAAGACTTGGAACAAAAATGCATTGCCTAAAGTACTTGCAAGAAGCAGAGTCTCAGCCCAAATATCTTGGATTGTTTTGATCCAGAAACCCCTCACTAACGAAGTTTCAATTTATAGATATGTTTTATTTAAAATTAAAGAGACTAAAAATATTCTGTATAGCTTCATTAAACTAACCTCGCTTCTTCTCCATCTTCTTTACTTCTGGTTTCTTGTTTTCCTCTTTACTCTGCCTATTAAAAATGTTAGACATTTTACAACGTTTGTCTTCTTTTAAAGTCTGTAATTTCAACTTTTTTAAATGAGATATGCTGTTTCATGACTAAGGCAGTAACTCAAAATTTAGCACAAGAAAAGGACAAACACTGATCTGCAATAATGAAGTAGATTATGATTAATTTAACAGCATGGATATCAGAATCTCCCAGATTAACAAATTGGTTTCAATAGCAATTGGCCTTTACACATAGCAAATGATTAAAGGAAGGATAAACAAATTAATCAAGTCACAAGGAATCATACAGATTTATAAATTTTATTCTCTGTGCTTTTGTCGCATGTGAAAGTTAAAAAGAAAAATGCACAGTATGAAAGATTCACACAACAGAATATTTTATGACTTCAAGAACACTTTAATGGCTCACATCAGACTTTAAAAGTGGCACTTGGTTCTACCCCAGCTACACACAGTAATAGGGGTAGGGAATTCTAACAGTTCCTATCATATGGCACCTTCCCCCCACCTCAAAAAACCACCACACACAAACCCTGCCCCCCCCAAAGAGTCAGCAGTGGAGGAGAGAAATCTACAGAAACACCTTAAGTGCCCTAATACAAATGGCCATATTATGTATTAATCACATTGAAACACCTTAATAAGCACAGAAGTGTAAAGAATTTAACCCCTCCCCCCCTTACAGTATTTTTACAAATCTCATGGCTCTTTCCCTTAGGATGAGTGAAAATACAATACAATAAAATGAAAACAAGGACAAAAGGTAAATATTTCAGGATAATGGCATGGCCACCCTCCAGTCACAGGAGGAGGATAGAAGACATTACAAAATCTCAGTATCTTATTTTGGAACAAAATAGAAGTTTTAAACGCTCAACTACATGGTTCAGGTACCACTATAAATCCTTGTTTATCAAGTCTTTAGACCAGTGGTGGGCAACCTGTGGCCCATGGGCCGCATGTGGCCTGTCAGGGTAATCCGCTGGCAGGCCCCGAGACAGTTTGTTTACATTGACCGTCCACAGGCATGGCCACCCACAGCTCCGAGTGGCCAAATTTCGCCACTCCCAGCCAATGGGAGCTGCGGGAAGCAGAAACCAGCATGTCCCTGAGGCCTGGGCTGCTTCCTGCAACTTCCATTGGCCAGGCAAGGCAAACCGCGATCACTGGAAGCTGTGGGCAGCTGTGCCTGTGGACAGTCAGTCAATGTAAACAAATTGTCTTGCAGCCTGCCAGCAGATTACCCTGACAGGCCGTGTGCAGCCCACGGGCCGCAGGTTGTCCACCACTGCTTTAGACTGTGTTATAGTTGGTACTACTTCTACATATATACAAAGTCTTATTTTACGTTTGGCAAATCCTAACATGCAGAGGGACCACATTTTCTGCAATGCATTTTTAGTATATTTTTGATGCAGCTGACACAACAGATATCAAAAACTGACCAAAAAAATCCATTTAAAAATAATATCAGTCCTTAAGCATATCCTGGATGTTCCTCTCATTCTAACCAATTATAGGTTCACAGATTTACAGGAACACAGAACAAATTTCATAGAGCATCTTTCATGACATTGGCAGCCCAGAACAAAATACAGTTTTAAGTATAAAGGAATAATACAGAGGCATAATAGAACAAATTTAAGATGCATAAGCAAGACTGTTCCATCTGTTTAGACTATTAAGTCTGTGAGGAATAACTGACCTCCTTCTGTATCAATGTGCAGGCAGAAAGTACTGCAGAAGTAAAGAGCACGTTTTAAATTTTTCTTGGTTCTAGGTTTAGTGTTAACATTAATCACTAGCTATTATAAAGGCCTGCATATTCCAGGATATGCTGAATCTCAAGGCTGAAGCAAATGCTCTCCTCCTACCTATAATAATTTAAATGCAACCATTTCTAGCTCTTCAGAAGCATAAAAGCAAACTTGAAAGATATTTAAAATGAGTTTATTTCATTAATATTAAAATGAATAACCAAAATCAACACATTACAATTTGTGCATCACAGAATCAAGCATTAACAATACATTCAGACTAGTTGTTGAGAAATGGTAGGGGCAGAGTTTAGTATCTTTGGGAGCTGGAGATGCTTGCAATTTAGCAGCTAGCAAAATGGAACAAGTTTAGGCTGCCAAGAAAAGGGTGGTTGAGGAGGAGAGAAAGATAGAGTCTGGATTCTTGTTACTAGGCATGGAAAGGTTAGAGGGGAACCGGTATGTGTTAGACTTTGTCATTATGTGGAAAGGGAGGGACTGTTTTCTCATCTCGTTTTCTCCCAGAGTTTTGTTACCTTGTTCTCCCTTTCTTCCTCCCTCCCACCAATTGTGGGGATGGGGACATCATGATCTCCTGGTGATTCCTTCTTCACCCATTCCTGGAATTGCTCTCCAGAACAGGACAGATTTCTTCCTAGTGTGTCCCCCCCAACCCCCCCCCAAGTTTCTGGCAGCATCTTCTCTCCATGCTGATGCTTGGTTCTTTTGTGATAGTTTCTCTTCTGAGTGCAGATTGCTCTTGAAATCACTCAACTGGCTTTGCAGAGCCAGAGTAGCATAAGCCAGAACCTTTTCCTTGTTCTGTCTGACGGTGTGGGCTCCAGCTGCCAGACAGAGAAGGAAATGTTTTCCAGGGAACCCTATGCATTCCATAACCTGATCAGAATTCCACAGCCATGGATTTAATGAGCCCTAGCACTCTTTCAGCCTCATATATTCAAGATTTAAGACATGGTACATGTATCAGAGTTAAGTTCTCTTTCTTCATAAAGGTAACTTGAATATAGGAAGCAGTCAGTCACGATAATTCTAGACAGAACCTGCTGACTCTGCCCTGATATTGGGAAGGCTGAGATATTGCAAGATTAACAATACTTTTTATATTCTCTGAAGTCCAATTTTCTCCCACCGTCCCCGAAATTATATTGATCCCTTATATTAATTTATAGTAACATATCCTCAATTTACATAGAAGTTAGAAAAAAATATCACTAGAAAAAGGAAAAACCACCACCAGATATTTCAGACTGATCGCTAAAGAAATTTTTCTTCAGATTCTCTCTCTTCATGTTATCCTCAACTACTACTATCACCTTGCACAACCACTACATATTAAAGAATATACTCACGGCTCAGATTCCATCGGCTCTTCTTGCTTGCGTTTTCTTTCTCCAACATCTCGCTCATGTTGGCCTTTTAGTATATTTCTCCTAGGAGCACCCTGAAAGTTTCTTCCTCCTTTTTTCTTCTGTTTCATTTAACAGAGTTTAGAGATTGGGTGGGAAGAGAGGAATACTTAGATTACTACAAATCAAAAAAAATGTCAGCAGTTAAAATTTCAGTACTACATCACTATATCTGTTTGATAAGGGCACCTGGGCAAGGTCTAGAATTCCCCAGAACTACATCTAATAAGAGAGTGGTAAGGGATTCTTGTGTATGTGATGGTAATAAATTTAAGTTTGCTGGCGCTCATTTTCTTCTCTTAGATGGAGCAAATCTGTTATCCCACATACAGGGGGAAAAAAAAAAAAAAAAAAAAAAAAAAAAAGAGCCACAAAATCCATACAAGGAATCAACTCTGAAAGGATCAAAGCATTCTAGCTTTTTTTTCCCTTTCAAAATAAATCTCACAATACCCTTCGTATGCTCTCAAAAAGCAATTATAGAAAAATCCCCATGCATTCAAGGTTCTATTACACTTGCCTAAATAGAATTTTTTCATACTAAAAGATGCTACTTGCCCAAGGATGGATTTAAATTAAAGCCACTTAAAAAAATTAGTTCATACCAAGGATTACTGAAATGGCCTTTTGGAAGAGAGAGTTCTGCAACTTCTCATTCCTTAGCATGTCTCTATATGGGAGTCAGAACACTCCACTGCAACTGTTAATGCCCAGGACTGAAGACCTGGAATTAGCTTCAGGGCATATCTTCACTAAACCATTGTTTTGAGTGGATGTTTCCCTCAGTTTAGAAGATTAAATAAATCAATAGCCAAGATATAAACTAATCAAAGAAACATATACCTTACCTTATCACCTTCCTGCTCTTCTCCATCCTCTTCAGAATCAGAGGCTGATGTAGAACCCACTTTAGTGGCACTTTTCCTTTTTGGTTCAGTCTCTCTTTTTCCTTCCTTTTTCTCAATATCTTTCCTTGGTTTGTCTTCTTCCTTCTGACCTTCCTCATCTTTTTTCAGCTGTTTTTTTGGTTGTTTTTCTTCTGGTACTTTTTTCTTGGTCTTCTCCTCCTCATGAACACTAAAATAGTAATAAAAATTAGTTGTTTTTTATTCAGTGTCCATGCTTAGGCTTTGTAATCCTTATCTATACTGAGTGTTAAATGGAGCCAAGTACTCTCAATAGCCAAAGGAGAAATGAATGTTTACATAAATGGCTTTATTAGAAAGAGTGCTTCGTCACTTCATAGTTCTTTACAAAAAAAATATGTTATTTCCCACTTTCTAAAGGAGATCTTCATAATCAAAAGGGTTTGGGTTTATCCCCTGTTGTCTCTGAATTCACAGAGACAAATAATAGTAATGTTCAGTACTTGGGCCCAGCAAACACTTAGCATGTGCTTAATAGTATGCATATATGTAGACCTACTGAAGTTAGTGCAAGGAGTCAGTAAGCCTATTCATGTGCATAAAAAGTTAAACATGTGCTTAAGTATTTGTAAATTTAGGGCTCAGGAGATGCAAACTCCCTCTTCTCAATTTAACTGACTTAGAACCCAATCCTACAAACCCTTGCTCACATGATTAACTTTAAACATGCAAGCAGTACCTATTACTTCAATGGACTGGCTTACATACTTAATGCTAAAAGAAAAGGGGTACTTGTGGCACCTTAGAGACTAACAAATTTATTTGAGCATAAGCTTTCGTAAGCTACAGCTCACTGCATCAGATACAATGCTAAGCACATGTATGTTTGCAGTAAATGCCAAGACATTTATTGAAGGCATATATCTAATGTAGATGCACATATGTCCTATAAACCTTCTAAAGACAACTACGTAAGTTTAGAATATACAAATAGTTGGACTATTCTTTCAATTATTAGGATGGTTAAGAGCTAGCATGACCCTAATATAGGGCGAAAGGGATGTGTACGTAGCACTATCACATTTCAAACAGCACTTAGATTCCATGGTGTTCACTTCTTAGATTCTGGGAGTTTTATTACAAACCTTAATAAAGCAGCTGTAAAAGGCTAGTACAGGTTTTTTGCATGATCCTCCCTGTTTCTTCATCACAAAAATGAATATCTGGTATTAAGTTTGTCTGTACATTTATATCTTAACAGAAAATAAAGCTCTTTGAAGAAATTTTTCAAATTAGGGAGAAAAAGAGCTTTCTATCATGCCCGAGTCTGAGCTACCTTGTCATTCTTACAGCTGATTTAAGTCTTTAGTAACTGCTTCATCTACCAAAGCAAGCAACCATCTATATCAAGTACCCCACGGAAAACAGTGCTCAGGCACTCAGTGACACAGTTATGGCTGTTTTCGATAAACTAGCATTTGATTTACAATATGTAAAGAGATTATATATTAAAATCCAACTCACATGTCACTTTCTGAAGGACAAGGTGGTTTCACCAATTTGGGTCGTCCTCTTGGTTTTGGAGCCTTTGCTTCTGTAGCTAATGTTCACAGAAAGATCAGGTTAGTCTACCTGTTAGCTTCTACCTGTTTCTTATTTAAAATAGACTATTCTCATAGCAACATCAATTGATAAAACAACAGCAGAGAGCTAGATATTTAATGGGATTGGTATGCTGACCTATGGCCTTTTCAGAGATTAGGTTAATAAATGAAATGGGTGTGGTGGTCTCATCCTGCACTATAGAAGATGATTTTCCTCATTATAGGCTATCAGCAGGGCTAACTACTATAGAACCATCAGGATGTTGTAAACAACAGATAATACGGGAGGCTTACACATGTACTTTTTATGCATGGCTATTGCCAGAGCTGTCAGTCAAACATTTAATGCGAATATTAATTCACAATGTGTGTGACTATAATTATACAGATATAGATATCTTATGCAATTGTGGAGACTCTGGCACTCACATATGTTTAAGTTACAGAGTATGAATTTTTATAATAGCAAAGTAGTGCAAAATGTCCATATTATGGAATTTTCAAAACTTCGCTTGGGAGACTATTTAATACTGTACAGATTGCTGTCAGGAAACTCCATTATCCACCCATAGATGCACAGTGCACAGTTTTCTTAATTTCACCATATATTTATAATATGCTAAATAATTTCGTTACCTCCTCGGCACTTCTATCCTAAGTAGCGCAAGATGAAAATACTGTGCACAGTACCACTTTAGATTAAATCTGCTCGCCTACTGCCCCCACTGAGCACATTGCTCTGAGATGCCACTGTAGTTAGCGTACAGCCTTGCTAAACAATACATGCACATGACACACTAATGCCAGGGGATGCAGTGTTGCATATTGCCTAGAGATATGTTTCCCAAAGAAGGCCAGAAGGGTGTATTTAATTCCATCTGGCTTTTATATTCACTCCTTTTATTGCTTACATTCTGTGTATAAACATAACAGATAATATCTCCTCTTATATAGGTGTTCTAAACATTTTACAATCCATTTTAAGTTGCTAAAACTGTATGTTTTGCTAGGAGACATTGTGCAGATGACTTAAGAAATTAGTTCAAAGTCAAATATAACTTCCTAGCTTCCATGCGAAAAAAACTCTAAGATCAGTTAAGCTATGGCTGCATTTTAAAAAAACAAAACAAAACTTATTTACATCTGCTGGCGTTATGAAAACATGAGTATCAGAAGCAACTTATCTGTTGTCTACACTACAGGCTAATATGATGTACATAATTGCTCAAAAAACTATTTTCTCATGTAGTAGTATTAAATTGTGAATTTTAAAGAGCTTTTACTTACAAGTATATTTACACAGTACTTATAGGACTTTTCACAAATTAAAAACTGCAGTACATTACATCTTGCTATTTTCAAAAACAGCAGAATTGTTAGCAATATTTTTCATATTACATACATTTCATAGATAGTTCTGTTCTCCCTTTCACTTGTTAACCAACTTTTCACAATATTCACTGCTTTTAATCTTCCTCAAAAAAAAAAAAAAAAAAAATCCCTCCGGTCCCTCAATTGTTCTCTTACTCTTTTCTGGACACCTGAACACAAGAAAACCTGTAGGGAGCTTAGAGATGAATGCTTTATTCCAGGAACATTCTTATCAAAGCTGCACAAAGAAATTACCACCTTCATAATGAAAAGATAAAGCTTGTCGTGAAGGAGACAGAGCTTTCTCAAGGGCTTGCCCAACACCACAGAATGAACTCCTATAGGAACAAAGGACCATCACAAATTTCAATAATGTCTGATCTTAGTACAAGGCACATTTGCTTGACTTTGCTTTCCCTAACATATAGCAATCTGTGCGCGCGCGCGCGCGCACACACACACACACACGCACGCACACACACACATTATAAAAAAAATTCAAAATAAAAAAACCAAACACTTCATTGCATCTACTTCTCCTTTGGGAGAGAAAATGTGAGACCACACTCGTGACAGAGTCATGCTGCTTAATTCACTTCTCAAAGATGCTCAGACACTATGGTTATGAGTGTTCTATAACAACCTATACAGAACAGAATTACATATGCAGCGCCCTGCTATGTCCGAGATGCTTTTGCACATCACTCTTCCTTATCTCCTAACCTTTATATTTGATTCCCCATCTTTGGTTTGTTTCAGTTTTGTCTCTGAAAACCTTTAATATAAATGCATCTTTACTGATGGCAACTGACAAGTCTTAAGTATTCATTCATACTGTTTTTTGTATTTTTTTTCCAGTTTGGTAATTTATAACATTTAAGATATAATGCAAGTGTTGCTTTTTCCAAGCATAATAAAGCCTGGTGAACTTTAAATGAAAGGTGAAATAAATCTAGCAGCCACAAATGTACATGCTTTGATTAATAGGCATATTAAAGAATCTGCAGTAATATTAGAAACATTTGCTTGCTGTCCTGTATAATAATACCTCTCTCTTATATAGCATTTTTTATCAGTAGCTGTCAAAGCACTTCACAATCTTTAGTATATTTATCCTCAGAGTGGCGCATGATATGAAACAATTGTACTATTCCACTGATGGCAAATCATTCCAGGCCGATATTTAGTTTGTTACATGTCTTCTTCCGGAGTCATAGAGACTAGATCCTGCTCCAAGTGGCACCTCAGTATACCTTATGGTAGTACTCTCACAACTAAACACAGATCTTTTATTTTTTTAACCTTAGCCCACAGGTATGCTTTTGCAACCTGGTTTTTTAAAGTATCAGGCTTATAATCTTTGTGATAACATACATGTCTTTGTAGCGCTATGCCACATGGCAATAACTAGCTCTTACCATATACTCTATAGACAAGCAGGGTTCTGCAATAGTAATGACATCAACCGCATGGTGAGGGTGATATTTGTATCACAATATAATAAAAAAAATTAATTCAGAGGACATGTCAGAAAGTCTAATAGTTGAAACTTTTACATGCTGAACACGTCACAGTTTGATATTTGGGACATCCAGCATACAATCCTACAACTAAGCTGTTTTATACTTTGAGGTCACCTTTATCATTAGGCTAAGTCTACATTACCACTTATGTTGCTCAGTGGCATGAATATTCCAACCTCTTCCCCCCGCCCAAGTGACATACATTACGCTGGCATAAGCAGTAGTGTACACAGTGCTATGTTGAACGGAGAGCTTCTCCCACCAACACAGCTCATCACTCTGCTCATTGGGGGTGGATTAGTTATGTCAACGGAAGAGCGCTCTCCTTTGAGCGTAGAATGGGTACACAAGAGATCTTACAGCAGTGCAGCTGCACTGGTACAGCTGTACCACTGTAAGCTCTCTAGTGTAGACATAGCCTTAGAGAGGAAATGTGTTGTAATACTTGGTGTCGACAGAAGTAAATTCTTTCATTCTCCATTAAAAAAATTAAATGAGAAAAAAATTAAGTCAGACTTATGGTGAAGTTACCTGCTGGTCTTCCTCTTTTAGGGCTTACTTTAGGAGCCACAACTACTGCAGTTGTTGCTGCTGCCACTGTTGTAGCTGTTGCCACTGCTACTGCTGCCTCCTCAGATTCTGCTTGTTTTTCAGACTGTTTTAAAGGATACAATTCATATAATTAAAAATGATAATCTCCCTTCACCCCTGTTCTTCCAACTACTTCTCAGGGCTTGTTTATACTTATGGCTAAATTGACACAGCTGCAATTGATGCAGGGGTGTCCATTTAGCGGGTCTGGTGAAGACAAGCTAAGTAGATAGCTGAACTCTCTCCGGTCGAGGGCTCTACTCCCCCTCCCCAAGAAGCAGAAGCTAAGTCGACACAGCACAGTGTAAACATCGCTGTAAATCGACTTAAGTTATGTAAATGAAGTCAACATAACTTGCGTAACTGAAGTAGCTAACCTACATCAACTTACAGCTTCAGTGTAGACCAGCCCTCGTTTCTGCGCAGACATAATATACATACACCACTCAAAGAAGATACAAATGCAGAAACTGTTAACGTTAGTTCAACTATGACACACATGCACAAACTGGGTACCAGCTGAAAACAATTCATAATAAGTTTTAACAATTGAGGCTACACTTCAAAAAGTTACCAGACCACCCAACAACCATTTTCAGATTTAAACAAAAGCTACACATGTATGCACACACACAGAACATTAGCCACTGTATTACACATGCTCAGATAATTTCAGAGCAATTGAACTTTTCTGGAAAAAGAAACTAGACTCATTCTATAAAAATTAAGTCTTTGAAAGATTATTTACAATATACATTCTTTTACTGTTAAAGACTACTTTTGGCACTCAGAAGAAAAAATTATGGGTAGGTATCTGAACTTTACATCTTATTCTTCTCTGAAGTGGGTATCCAGTGCTCTGTGATCCATTACAACTCTTTAATTAAATTCTCCCTTATCTTCCCTACACAGACACTTCCTTTAAAAAAAAAAAAAAAAAAAAAAACCACCAACAACTTCTCTCTAGTTGCACAATATAGTAACGATGGGTGGAGCTTCTCAGAGAACTAAATGCCTCCCTAGTTCACCAACAGCCCAAATTGAGAAGATAATTTATAAATTTGGATTAATAAACATCAGTGTATCCTGCCTTGAGATGGTGAATCTACTTATTAATTATATAAAACAAATGAAAATAAAGATTTATGGCAAAGGAAGATCCTAATATAAGGGAAACCCAGGATTTCTCCATCTCTCTCTGCACAAATGGCCCACAAATGCTAAAAGGTAAAAAAAGAAAGAGAGAATACCCCCTCCAGTTGGAACTTAATGCAAGTTGGATGGAGTCTCAGGGAGCACAAGGAGTCCATTTCAGAGGAAGAAAGTTACAGATAGGTAGGTAGATTTTACTTTTCTTTGTGGGCACCTGGTGCTCTATGATCCATTTACAGCTAGGATGTAATCAGCTGTAAAACAAATCTCCACGAACAGGAGGGAAACTTAAAAGAGCAAGAAAACAGAACCAAGAGGAAGAACAACCTCAAAATAAGAGTTGTTTGTTCATTCTGAAGGCCACAAGCCTAAGTGAGCCCTCACAGAAGGAAGGAAATCTCTAATGAACAATTTATAGAGCTGACAAATTCCTCAATGTATCCATCTGGAAATAGTGGATAGGGACGCATTGTATCCCTTCTTAGGTCAACCACCTAATCTTAAAATTGTACCTGATTTTCTTCAAAGATTAGTTTTGTGTAAAAAGACTGTCAGTCATTACTACATCTAAGTTTGCAACCTATCTCCTTGCATGGAAGGGCTTAAAATACAAGGAAGACAAACACCACAACACAACACCAGGTCACCTAATGAAACTAATAGGCAGCAGGTTTAAAACAAACTTGAGGAAGTATTTCTTCACACAATGCACAAACGTGTGAAACTTGTTGCCAGCGGATGTTGTGAAAGCCAGAAGTATAACTGGGTTTTAAAAAGAATTTGATACATTCATGGAGGATAGGTCCATTAACAGCTATTAGCCAAGATGGTCAGGGATGCAACCTTATCCTCTGCGTGTCCATAAACCTCCAACCTCCAGAAGCTAGCACTGGATGATAGAGGATGCGTAACTCAATAATTGCCTTGTTCTGTTCATTCCTCACTATCAGAAGGGCTAGATGGACTATTGGTCTGACTCAGTTTATCCATTCTTATGTTTAAATAAATTGGTTCAAATTTAAACCATAATTTTGGGAGACAGAAAATTTTGGAGAAGGCCTAAGAATCACATCTGGAAAAAGTTGCATGTAAGGATTCCAGATGAATAAGGCCTATTAACGCTCCTCACTGATGTAACTACTAATAGAAAAACATTTTAACAGGAAATATGGGGAAGACTCCACCATATATTAAAAAAAACAAGTTCAGTGATTATTTGAAGCATCAAATAATGCAAATAGACTCCAGATGTTATCTCTGAAGAGATGCAGGTTTAAAGGATTAGGAAGTGTGAAGCTAGAAGAGGAAGGAATATACCACAAAGCTGCTAAACAGTGAGACTTGGACTTTCAGGAAGGTAGGACTCATATCCAATCAAGAGCCCTGTCTAGAAGTAACTCCAGGTTATATAGCTCTGGTTGTCAGAAACAATTGGATTTTTGTTCTTTTAAATGCATCATGAGTACCAAGTTTAGAATGGATTTATGGACAGTTTCAAAATACAAGTAATAAGTCTATTCATGCTTTAGAAAGCAAAATATCCCAGGTTCCAGGCCAAGTGCCTCAAGTGCTGTAGGTCTGGGAATTTGAGAGGTTCCTGGACTAAAAGTTCCCCCGAGACCAAGAGGTTCAAGAATGCTCAAAAGATATCTCTGATTCCTGCAGCTACTCTCCGTGTTTAGACCACTTCATTTCTGTTAGCTACTTTAGGACTCAATGATTTAGTTTTTATTCTTATGAGTCCAATCACCATGTGTTTAATCATTGGATAAAAAGGCTGATTTTCTGCTTAAACATAAGTGGTTTTAATCATTAGATGCTTTATGTTGCAAGCTCCTCACATAAGGGACTGCACTTAATGAGGGCTTGGAAAGCACCCAGTAGACACTACTGAAAACATACAATAAGTAATCTACAAAACTTCCTGCTCCAGTAGCGAGAGAGCTTCCCTTACTTTATTCAGGATTTTTAACTTTACTTTTTTGTTCCAGCCTGAAGTGTCAGTATGCCACAGAGATCCAATTGTTGCTTTTCAAGTAAACAGCAGCTAAATCCAGAGGGAGTCTTAAGAAGAGAAAGTCAGAACCACCTTCTCAAGGGTTTGTAATTCTAGGAAGTTGCTGTGATTAACTTCATGGGACAACCATTTGCCTGACCTAAATGGGGCCTATCTAAGTTTTTTCAGGTGATACAGAAGATAATCCGCTTCCCAATTCTGGAAAGTCCATTACTAAAAACGAAAATTTGGAGAGAAGTGCATCCCCACCATAGAAAAGTTTCTACTTCTGGTCACAGTCATACAAAAAGTGAATGGAACCACTAGAGCAGTCCCCATCAGAAAAAAAATTGTGAAATCTTTCCCTGGGCAACTAGAACCACGAATGTCTAATAGAATACCCAGAGGGAGACCACATCCTGCGGAGGTACTAAGGAGCTCCTCAGAAAATAGATGAGGCAGCTGTGGAACTCGAGCAGTGGAAAGTATCTTTACATATTGACAGGTTATATCTCAGATGGTATCAACAAGTCATCTGTTGTAACTGGGTCTTCAGAGTTACCAGAAGAGTTGTGAGAAAACGAGGCTCATGAGAGAAGCAAACAGTACTGCCAGGAACTGGTAATGCAATTCTGCAAAATGTATGTAGCATTGGTGGTCCAGGCAAACTGGTGCATGGAGATAGGATTCCTGGTAGGATAGTGAAAATTCTGAGGAAAATTGTTTGAGATGTCTCTGTATCAGAAAGGCCTGGACTCCATGAAGAAATGGGCCTTGCACACTGTTAATCAGCCAAGACAGAACCAGCACTGGCACAAACTAGTCTGTTCTCTTTCATACCAAGAAGACTCTTGAATGAAGACCTAAAAAAGCAATTCTCAGGAAAAAAGGAGCAATGTTTTCTGGTGAACTAAGATTGGCAATGCTATCCTTCAGTGCTTTTCTTTTCTTAAACCGGTTCAGAGGAAGCATGGTGACAGGATGGAAGATGATAGGGGAACCTGAAAACTTATGACAAGACCCTCATGCTTTTGTGATCCCATCTGTCTGATGTGAGGTTTTTTAGATTGATTTGGAAGGCTTAAACTTTGGAAGAAAGCTCTCTGTTCTCAGTCCTCCTTTTTTCTGTCTTCCTCTTTTGGAGGGCTCCTCTGGTCACAATACACAAAAGGCATATTACTGAAGACAAACTAACATCCTAAGAAATGACAGAGCATCATTCAATCTACTGGGCTACATAGCCTCACAGATGTAAAGACACTGCTGCTACAGTTTTTTGCTACTGACCCAGTTTGCAATCTGCCCCTTTGAAGAGGAGTGCCTTTTAAAAACAGGGGAGTGCCTTTTAAAAACACTGGTAGAGAAGGAATAATAAGGAGCAGAGGAAAACAGACTAATCATAAGCACTCATGATTGAAGCTCCCTGCTTGTGCAGTAATGCTCTTTCAGGTTTAAGCCCTTATTTAAGTAATTTTACAGCTGTACCACAAAATCGCACACTCGAAGACTATGTCTATATTGCAGATAAAACGTGTTCTCAACTCGGATTAGCTAACATGAGTTAGATAATTTGGATTAAAATAGCAAAGACGACACAAACTACGTTAAAAGCCAAGTTGTTAACAGCTCAAGTTAAAGCCGGAATTAAAGCAGAGTTGCCATGTCTTCACTGCTATTATAACCCGAGTTAAGAATATATATATTTTTTTTGCACGCAGTGGAGAAATACCGTAAGAAGAGACACTTGCACAGACAACCTTAATTATGCGACATAATTTTTGAGGGCCTGACTTAATACAACCTTAAATACATTTTTAAAAAGTTGGGAATGTAATTTCCCAGGTTTGTTTTTTTTCAGGAAAAAAAACCAAATTCCATTTTGTGTAACAGGAACAAAAGTTTTATAATAGACAGTATTATACAACTAGTGTTATACTCTACCCATATAAAGAATAAAAAAATAGAGCATTTGCAGAACTGAGTGAAAATATATTATTTTCATTACTGTAACCCTTCATTGTCTAAAGTTAGATGGTAAAGAAATTGACAGTGTGCTGTGTGAAGGGCCTACCACATTTTTGGCACTGTAAACATTTTTACCTTCCTGTTCTTGGTTACTCCACACATGCAATAGAGCCAAACTTCTAAAAACCAAATTGGACACAGCTTATACCATAGGTGGCCAACCTGTGGCTCCGGAGCCGCATGTGGCTCTTCAGAGGTTAACATGTGGCTCCTTGCACAGGCGCTGACTCCAGAGCTGGAGCTACAGATGCTAACTTTCCAATGTGCCGGGGGATGCTCGCTGCTCAACCCTGTGCCCTGCCCCAGGCCATGCCCCCAACTCTACCTCTTACCCCAGGCCCCTGCCCTTTCCCCCAAGCATATCATGCCCTCAATTCTCAGCCTCCTGCACATGTGAAACAGCTGATTGCAGCATGCAGAAGGCATGGGGAGGGAGGCGCTGAGGGCTGGGGGGCAGGTGGGGATGGGACTGATGGGGGGCTGCTGACGTATTACTGCTGCTCTTTGGCAATGTACATTGGTAAATTCTGGCTCCTTCTCAGGCTTAGGTTGGCCACCCCTGGCTTATACTATGCAGAATTAAAGCACAAAACTGCTCAACAATCTGTTTTGAACAGCGAAGTTAAAAATCCTCAATTTACACTGACTGTAAACGTCAACAAGAACAGGCACTATTTTATGGAATAACAAATCTTTAAAAGCATGACAGATCAGTTGATTTGTGAAAGAGAGAGTAGAGAATAGGCATCTACTTACATGAAGCTATTAAGTAAGTATTAGCATCAGAACAATCTGGTGAAACAGAGATGAAGAAAACACCAAAATAGGGGAGGAGATTTCAGAAAAATTAGCATTCCATCACGTAAGAACAAAAATTGTAAGGCTCAAATTTTCAACCAGATTGTTGAACCCTTCCTTTTATTGGTGACTGCTCACTGCTCATTGACTTTATCTGGACTATCTGTACAAATAAGTGCCCACCAATATGAATTCAAAATGACAAAAACACTACATTAATGCATTAACACAGAGTTAAAGTTGCTTCGTGGTATGTTGTCTCCTTGTAGAACATTGAGTTGAGTAAAACTCAAACTTCTGAAAACCAGGAAATGTAGTTAAGGTTGCCCATAGAAACTGAACTCTGTCCTCTTTCAGTAATGACCAGTTAACACACATACTGATATTCTCCCAACCCTGCAGTTGCTGAAACATACAAGCTCTTCCCCACCTTTTACAATCCATTCACTCTCACTCATAGGATTCCATCTTTCCACTTCACATTATTAAAGGACCAAAAAAAAAAAAAAAAAAAAAAAGGAAGAGGTTGCCCATGCCCTCTTTGAGCAATGCCTCAATATGCACAAACTCATGTAAGATCAGGAGGTTCCAGATCCTAGCATACACTCACACACTTAGCCAACTTCCCAGAAAGAATACCATGTGTACAATGTGAACTCCCTTAACACTTATAGGATACCATCTCAACCTACACTTTCACTTAACCATCTTTAAAACATTAGATTTCTTCCACATTCCATCTAATTGCTGACAATATCCTTTGTAATAAAAGCCTTATGTCCTGCTACTGACATAACCTACACGGTTCTGCACAGAAATAATGACTAATGCACCTCGAAGGTACACATGCACCTCTTCCTTTTCCTCCCACAAGACTGAAAACATCAGTGGCAGTGTGTTCATCAAGGAAAACAGCATCAACACGATCTCTCCAACTACCCATGTAAGCATAAAGTGGCTGCACAGACACCCTCACATTTATTTTCTCTTTGTTGGCAAGGGTGCACTTTAATCCTTCCAGGGCAAGCAAATATGTGAACACGTTCTTCAATACTGTTCACAATTTGGGTTCCCCAAAGACTTAGTTGATCAGTTTTTACCAAAGGTAGTGCATGGCACCCACTGAAAGCATTTAGACATTTTGATTGTTAGCTTTACGCAAAAAAAAAAAAAAAAAAAAAAAAAGGCCCACTAGAAACTTTCTGAAAAATGGCTAGTACCTCTGGACTTGTATCTGCACAATTCCTGGCTCAAATGACCCTAAATTTGGGTTGCTAACCCTAATCCAGAAGTCATGACGCAACCTTCACCACAGTAGCACTGCCATGCTACTATAATAAAGATGCCACAATGTAACAAAAGATTAGTCAGTCTCATCTCTCTTGCTTTCTCTGGATCTATGTCAATCTCATGGAGATAAACATATTGAAGACATTTCCTAGATCTAACACACTTGAATTTGGTACACTGTTTTTGTGTAAGGTTCCAATGAAAGTGGGCTTTTCTGGACTATGGGATTTACTGGCATTTTCATTGTATTCAAAAGGGATTTATTAAGTGAATGAATTGTTGATATACTGCAGCACAGTTTTGAATTTATTCAAAAATCAAATGAAGATTAATTGTGATTGGAATATAATTTGTTACTGAAAAAATGTGAGAATCCAATAGGAAAACCACCATCACAAAATGATTGATAAGGTAAAGAAATTAAGTATATTGTTACCTTTCTTTTTCTCCCTCTTCTAGCAACTTTAGGAACAGGTACATCATTAGCTTTCATCACACCCTGAAAAAGTAATAATTATAATGTTAACAAAACATAAAAGAGTTAGTTTAAGTTATTATGATGCTTGAAGGATAAATTTTATCATAGCCTTTAGTATATATTTTAGCAAACGACTATGCACACATGAAGGTATCTGTTATCAAGCATCAATATTAGGCAATTTAAGTTTCTTTCAAAAAATGTAGTAGAGGATTAAGAATCAGTGACACCTCTTCAAAGAGGCAGATAAAGGTATAATGGCTTGTTCTGGACTTTAGTAAATTGCAAATTAAATACTAATTAGTATTTTGTTTAATATGTATGGACATATTTTATTGAACTCATCAAGTCACATCTAGTACATGCAATTTCTAATATGTTTGTTTCCCAATGTGTATTAAGTGAAATACATACACTAGCTTAATTAACTTTATCCAATTTGTATAGGTGGCTTGATATTTACTCTAATATTTAAGGGCCAAAGTCTGTGCTCAGATGCACGTTCTGAACTCTCAGCGACTTCAAATCCGTTATATAAACATTTAAGCAGAACTTGACCTTACATTTTAAGCCACTCCCAAGACATGGTCAGATGATTATTGTTAGTGACTGCAACAGATTTAGAATATTTGTATTTAGACTTATCAATATATCTTTGTACTACAGTATTAAATTGTTGAGTTTCTTCAGAATTTAGTGACAGGTTTCAGAGTAGCAGCCGTGTTAGTCTGTATTTGCAAATAGAAAAGGAGTACTTGTGGCACCTTAGAGACTAACAAATTGCATCTGATGAAGTGAGTTGTAGCTCATGAAAGCTTATGCTCAAATAAATTTGTTAGTCTCTAAGGTGCCACAAGTACTCCTTTTCTTTTTGCGAATACAGACTAACACGGCTGCTACTCTGAAACCTGTCAAAACATTTTGTATTTTTCTTGATTTAAATTTTGTAAAAAAATTGTAAACAAATAAAAAAGCAAAATGAACTTCAGCTTGTGTTCAATAATAATCTAGATAAGAATGAGCAGGAACTCTGAATTTAAATTTAACAGGTTAAAAAAATCAAGTTACTAAATATATTTCAGCAGTACATCAAAATATATCAAGACCTCATTTATGATATGTTTGTTTCTTGTAATTGGAGTATCACAAAAGACAAATAATAATGGCTGCTTCATTGTGTTTCTTTTTGATGTATTCACTAAAAACTTGAGATGTTTAAAAAGGATGCCATAATTAGAGCTGGTCAGGAACTTTTCAATTAAGTGGGGTTTTTTTGGAAAACAGACTTTTTCCAAACAAATTTTGAAAGCAGCTTATGTTTTGATGAAACTTTTGTTAGGAAGATTTCTCAGACCCCATATGAAATTTCTGGTCAAATCAAGGGAGAGAGAGGCTTCAAAACAGCTGACAGCCTAGTGGAATGCAGGAAAACCAGGTTCAAATTCCAAATCAGAGGGAGCAGGAACTTGAACGTGGGTGTCCCACATCCCAGGTGAGTGCCCTAGCCAGCTGTTAGATGGCTATTCTGAGGGGATATATGTGTGAGTCTCTCTCTCTCTCTTTTTTTCCATGAAGTATTCCAAGAGGTCTTGGTTTCCTTTTGTATTGAAACAAAACTAAACGTTAAAACCTCAATTTTTTGTAAAATGGAATTCCTGTTTTCAAAGCAGCCCTGGTTACAAATGAACATTTTAGTTTCCTTATTCATTTATTTTACTATAGACTCTGGAAATATTTAAGCCTGTATTAGGGCCTAAAATAAATGTGTATGAAGGAAAAATTTGCATGTAGTATTTCAAACATGTGCTTTAGGCAGAAAGAAAAACATCCCACATACTTCACTACTGGGTTTTTCTGAAGGGACATCTTCTTCCTTTGCAGCATCCATCTCTTTTTCTTCTGTTTCAACTTCAGTGGGTAAATTATCCTGTTTAGCAGATAACTAAATAGAAAAACCAAAGTCGCTAAATTTCACAATTTATATTAACTGAGATCTAAAAGAACCCGAAAGGAGATGAACTGCAACAGACTCATTGCTATCAAATTGCTTTCCACCTTTAGTTGAAATAATTTAACAATGTCAGTTTAATCTGTATATAACAGTCTTCCATTTTTGAAGCATACCCCAAAGCTGTTTGTTAAGATCGCTCTCCATCATTCCTTACAGAGACAGTGGGGAAGGAAGGGAGCATGGAACAGGGGAGAGGAATGTGAGAGAGAGGGGAAGTGAAAGGGGGATGAGATAGGGAAGAAAAAGGAACAGGGGAACCATGGGGGGGGGGGGAGTGGAGCCAGGCATGCAGCATCCTCTTGGCAGCAGCTGGAGTTCCCCCGTTAAGCAGGCCCATCAAACCCTCACTCTGACAAGCCCTACCCCCAGACCTCCACCAAACCGACACCCATCTCCCCACACCAAGACACCCCCCCTCCCTAACCACCTTCACCTGGATCCCCTGCAGAGTCCCATTGCCCCTGCCCCCAGAACCCCCCAATGAGCCCCTGTGCATCCAGATCTCCCACTGAGCCACCCGCACCCAGATTGCCCCACACACAGAAACCTCTTACCCCACACCTGGATCCCCCCCACACTAAGATCCTCCACACTTGGATCCTGCTGGACTGTGCCTGCCCACCCACACCTGGTGCAGATCCAGCCCTTGAACTGTGTCAGGGTCAGGTGCAGCCTCACTGCTGAGTCCCTGTACTGGGGAAGATGGGGGCTTCAGGGTGATCTCCCACCTCAATGCAGCCAGTGGCCTGTACTCCCCACTGCCATGCTGGACCCACATTTATTTATTGACAAATAAAGTTTGCAGAAATTTTAAAATATTGTGCACATAATTTTAATCTTTTTGGCACATAAGTCCCTCAGGAGTATGGATCTGACAGTGGCCAGCACCAGATGCCTCAGAGGGAAGTGTAAAAATCCCACAGTATGCAGATGTGGGTTAATCTACCACCGACTCTAAGGCCAGGACTACACTACCACTTATGTCAGCAAAATTTGTGTCATTCAGTGGTATGAAAAAAACAACAAAACCCACCCCAGTGACATACATTTTGCCAGCATAAACGGTAGTGTGCACAGTGCTATGTCGGTGGGAGAGCTTCTCCTGCAGACATAACTATCACCACCCATTGGAGGTCGTTTAATTATGTCGATGGGAGAGCTCTCTCCCGTTGGCACAAAGCAGCTACACGAGAGATCTTACAGTGGAGCAGATGCATTGGTAAAGCTGTGCCACTGTAAGGTCTCTAATGTAGACATAACCTACCTCTCATTTTGAGATAACAGAGACAGGCTTAAGTCCTGAAGCATGAGATTTAGTATCTATATCCTTTCCAAAATTCTTTTTAGCATTAACTATAAGAACTCTGGATATTTGTTATCTACTTTAATGTCCAATATCTTTTTGAATCTAAGTTTTTGACCTCAATGACAGCCTATGGTAATAAGCTCGTTAATCAACATACTTGTGTATGAAAGTATTTCCTTTCATCAGTTGTGATTGTCCCACCTTTTAATATAACTCAATTATCCTTTATTCTTGTGTTATATGACAGGAAGAACAAGCTCCTGATTCACCTTCTCTATTCTGTTGTATGCTTTTATCATGTTCCCTTTTATTCATGTCCCTTTTCTAAAGTATGAAATCCCAATCCCAATCTTTTCAATCCCTCTTCATATTAGAGATTTCCATGTGTCTAATTGTTCCTGCCCTTCTCTGAGCCGCCTCTAATTCTGTCATATTTTTGAGATGTGGTGACTGGTACTGCACACAGTACACTTCGGCTTTACACTGAGCAGAAGTTTTCACTGAACGATAGTAATAATATAACCATAATAATGTTCAGGTTCCTTTCCCGAGTTAATACAGCTAAATTTAGAACCTTGTAAGGTGAAAGAGTAGTTTAAGATTTTTGCCTCCAATATGCAACACTACTATGCATTTACTGATACTGAACTTCATTTACCTCCATGTTGCCCAGTCATCTAACTTAAAATTTAGGTCTTTTCAGAGTTCCTCACAGTCTTCTCTGGTCTTGCTAATCTAAGTAACTCAATTACCTCCAAATATTGCTACCTCACTAGTTAACCCCCATTTCCATATTAACAATAATATATTAACCACCACTGGACTTGGAATGTAACTGTGAAACAAGCAGGTATTAATTTTTTGCCATGATGAAAGCTGACCAGACCTATTGCTTTCTATCTAATTTTTGATCCATAATACTTTGCTTCTGATCCCCATGACCACTTAGTTTCTTTAGTAGTGGCTTGTCAAGGGCCTTTTGAAAGTCTAAAATTATGTCAACCAACTCCTATAGCCATTATTTTACTGATTCATTCAACTAATTCTAAACAGATTAGCAAGATAATTTTCCTTTGTAGAAACCATGCTGTTAGACCCTATAATATCATGATCTTCCACATGTTTTATTATTCTAGTTTTAATTATCATTTCCAGCAATTTGCCAGATACAGATCTATGACTTGCTTCTCTATAATTTCCACTTCTCTGTAATTCCTCAGATCACCACCAAAGCTTTTTTTAAAAATAGAGTTACAGCATTTAATACCCTTAAAATCCCTCAAAAATGCAAGAGAAGATTGCATATTTAAGCTCTTTTAGAACTCCTGAATATATAGTCTGGGCCTCGTGATTTATGATTAATTTATTCCAGCATCTCTGACACTGCAATCTGATAGCATGCCATCATTATTACTAGAAAGAAGCAGGTAATTTCACCACACAGGATGTGGGAAAATGAAATTAAATACTTTAGCTTCTCAGTAATGTCTCCATTTTTCTTAATTGCTCCCTTTAAATCCAGAGATTCAGCAGACCATTGCTTCTTTTGCACGCTTTCTGCTTCCAATATATTTGTGCACAATTACTATTCTTATTATTAATATTAGTATTCTTATTAATGTAAATTGGGTACCTGCATTGATGTATATGGCCCTAACAATGTAGGTCTGCCCCACAGACCACAATTAAAATTTAGAGCCAGATTCTTTTCTAAGTGCATCAAGATCACTCTTACCTGAGGCACATTTGCTAGGTCTTCAACAGAGGATTTCTACAGTTGCAACTAAACAGTGAAATACATAGGGGTCCTTATGTGTATTTTTTTAAAAACAAAAACAAATACTGCTTTTCCCAGACAGCCTGTCTATCCTTTCTTTAATTAGAATTAAGAAGGTGAAATTAAGATTTCAAAATCATTAAAATTACATCTTTAAATTTAGTCATTTCCAGGAATTAAAAATAATTCAGTTGTTACATCAACTATTCCTGCCTAATTTTGTGGTTTTACAATCAATCACTCACCCAACCCCCTCATTTTTTTATTTTATTTTATTTTTTTTTTTTTAAAAGGTAACCTCTCCCTTTCTTCCATATAAAATATTCACACAAACAAAGGAGACCAAACTTGACTATACAGGAGTGTGATGGGGTGCCTACTCCACAAGGCCTGGAGGAGTTAAAGTGGCTAGGCACGCTAATTAACTGCCCAGGCTACCCCTGAGGAAGGAGCAGGCCACTAACTGGAAATGGGCTCAGCTGGGCAGGAACAGGAAGGGCCCAGGAGTTGTGAGCAGCAGGACACTGCAAAGCTGTAATCTACAATCACTCCCTATGAGGAGGGAGCTTGGACTAGCAAACCCAGAAAGAGGGAGAAACCAGATAGGTAGGAAGAAGCTTAGAAAAACAGCAGCAAGGGGTAGGACCATACAGACCATGGCTGCTTGTTATTGGCTGGAACCCAGCGTAGAGGGCATGCCTAGGGTCCCCTGCCAGCCACTGGGAAGTGGTGCAGTGTGTTGGAGAGATCAGCAGACAGCTGGTTTGAACTCCCCAGAAGGAGAGGAATTTAATGACAAGGCAGGAGGGCCAAGGCACAAACAGGCTCTTTGAGTGACAGGGGGTCGTAGTGTTAAAGAAACAATGGGTAGAGACACCGCCAGAGGAGAGTGGTGCCTGGCAAGAGCTAATCCCCAGAGCTGCCAGGAGGAGACGCCACATGCGACGAGTGGACCCCATGACAAGGGGATACAGCAAAACTGTATCAACACAAGTGATGTCAAATCCACAAAGTAAATGAAGTAGAAAACACTAATAGTTTTCCTCCTCAATATTAGACATTATTTATAGCAGCAATTAAAAAGTAGAGATTTCAGAAAGAAATGTTTTCAAAAGTGAAGTGTATCCCTCTAAAAAAAATCTAGTCAATCAACTTACATCATTTATACTCTTATCCTTACATGTCAAAAAGGAAGCCTCATCTATACTAAAAACTATATTATATTACTGAGAGTAACACATTGATACAAAGTAAATTGATATAAGCAAGGGTTTAGTCAGTCTATACTCACCCACATTAGGGGTTTGCACTGGTTAACTAGACAAACTTTTTAAACCAACAGACATAGGTCCTGACAATCATTTTTTCTTCCACTTATCTGATTTGTATTTGATACTCTGACTTGTTCAAGTTAATTTTTTAAAAATAATAATATAAAGTCTTTGTAGTTGTAAGAAATTGTTTCAATTTTATATATAACGGCTTAATAGATAATAGTAATTACATAAGGACAAATGTCAGTGTTCATGCCTGAAAACAGAAGACAGTCACAACACCAGTGCACTGTTCATTTAAACTAAATATGTAAGATTTCCAAGACAGATACCAAACAGTTAATTTACATAGTCACTTACTTTGGGAAGTGTAGACTTTCTCCTTTTGGTTCCTACTTTTTCTTCACTTCCCTCAGGGGGCTCTTCTTGACAGCTTTCTTCAACAGTCTCTTTAATGGTGTTGTTAACAGTTGGATGCGACTTTAAGACAAAAACATTACCACTTTCATGAAGTCAAATAATTTACTGAAGTAATGAATAATAATGACATTAAAGTTGCACGATTGGGTTTAAAATTAAAAATCAAAATTTTCTTTACCTGTATTATGAGTGATTTTTTTTTTAATTTATTTTTTTCCACTATAGCTGATTTTAAAGTTTCTCTCAGCTGAGACAATGAAAATAACATTCAAATTTAACTTTCACAGTTCCCATGCACTAGCAGTAAGTTGTGTTTAGACAACAAGCATTGCAAGGGAAGATTTATTTTAAAAGTTTCCATTAAAATTTTATTAATGACCGGAAAAGTTTTAAGCCACATACAACTGAGTAATATCCTTAGCACACCAGAACTCAATTCCACCATAGTGTGACATTTCCTATCCCCTGCTGAACACAGGCATACTCCAGAAGCATTTCCTTGCACATCCCTATACGTGATTGTGCCATTTAGTAATCCTCAACTGATGCAAGAAACTGACAACCATTATTTAAAACTTCTTGGGCTATATGAAGGGGCATTAGATAAAAGTTTGTAGTTTGGCTACAACCTGATCCACTTCTAAGACTGGCTATCAATAGTAGATGAATTATAAACTAACGGTTATTTTCAGGAAAAGTATATGGATCAAAAATATTCTTTGATGCAATGAAGGATAGCACTAGAACTATGGAAATGAACAGAGAAGGGAAAATTACATACCTTTAATTCTGCTTCTCTATAGATAATATTGTGCATGAGTGTCACTCCTAGGACTTACATCCTCTGTACGAGGGTAGAATGCCCCTCTTAATTTTTTCCCCCTTGAGGGAAGTGGTTTTGGATTAGAGTCCAAAGCCTCCATACTAGCAGCTGGAAGCTATCCCCAGCAAAGTATAAATGCTGCCCTCTGACCATTCAAGCCAGTTCTTTCAGTTGTAGCAGAGTAACAAAACTCTGCTATAGTTAAGGTTAAGACTGGCTTTCTGCTTAAAATTCAGCTCTGTGCTCTAAAATCCTACGGTTGCTTGGATTGCCTTGAAATTTACTGTGCCTCAAAGAAGATGTGGGATTGATCAAACCAGGGCTCAGACCACTGCACCCTGGTCTCAAACGCTCGAAGTTACCCCCTACAGAATTTATGGTCCTTTGAGGGAAACCAAGTTACAATGTTATTTCAAAAAGGAGTTTCCTTCTCCACTTTAGGTGCATGTGAAGACTCGCGGTCCTGTGTGTAGGATTAATAGATTAATCTAAGAACATTCAGACAAAGGCTAACTATCTGGAAAATTACCCTTTTAATCACAGGACCTGGGAGGCTCTGAGGGAATATTATAATCCTTGAATCCAAATACCACCCCATGCACACAGCTCAAATCCAGCCTAATGCAGAAATCTGAAGTAAAAAAGCAGGCATAGTGCTCCAATCTACCTCTAGCAAAGGGGATTTTAAAGATGGAGGGAGGGGGATGTGATTTGAGTACAGCAGAATAGTCAAAAAAAAAAAAAAAAACCCGTAAACCTATTGTTTGAAAATACACCAGACAAGAAAATTCTCACTGGGGAGGGTGATGAGTGGTGAAAAGTAGGTGTGAACAGAAGGAGAGGGTTTGGGGGAGGTCATGGTAATTAGAGGGAAAGTGAGAGACATTGGGAAGAGGGATATGGGAATGAATGACAGGAGGACTGGGGGAGAACAGGGGCAAGAGAGCCTGTCAGCTTCACATTCCCCTTGTGTGCGTGCACCACAACCTGAGGCCCGTACTCATCTATGGTGGTCTGCCCTCCCTCATGTGAGCCAGGTTCTGGAGGTAGCTTTTCTGTGGGTGTCTGAGCCATGCTCCCTAATCCCTTCCTGTGATCCAGGGGTAACTGCCCACATAGGGGTGTGAGAGCCCTGCTCCCTGCCTCCACTGTGTGCCTGCCAGGATCTGGGGGTCCCTGCCCATCTATGGGAGCCTGACATCCCAGTCAGGGCACATCCCTGTCCCCCTCTCATGACAGGGAGATGGCGGAGCTTGCCTTTGATGGTGGCTGAGCCCCTCTCCCTACCCCCTTGGGAGCTGTAGAAGCCCTACCCTATCCCCACTGCTGAAACTGAGGTGAGAATAGGTGTTTGACACACATCAGAAACTTTCCAGTACTGGGGTGAGGGGAAGGGAACATTCACTGATTCTTGATGCAGTTCAAACATCTCAGAGCTATTATTTCATGCAGTATTCACCTCCAATGGGTATTTTCTTTCACCTGAGAACGTATCATTGACATTAATGAGCCAATTAAAACCTCTCTGAGACTTCAAGTTTTAAAGTTTGAAACCTACTCTGGGCAGAAATCTGGGCTCAGGCTTTGGTTTCAGGCCCGGGTGATGCATGCATTATTGTTTGTAAGCAATACATACAAAGATCACTTACCTGTTGATGAGAGAATTTTACTTTGGGGTTGTTGTCAATTTCCCATAATCCTTCATTAAAGCCTTTTCTTTTATTTGGTTTACCGTATTTATCTTTATTTTCAGAATATGGGAATATGTCCTTTGGTCCCAAAAATGCCCTATAAGAAGTGAAAAAGGAAAAACTAACAGGTAAATTTTTCTACTCCAACAATTCATTTTAAATTCTTAATATTGCCACATGTGAGAGAGAGAGAGAGAGAGAGAGAGACACGCAATAGGTTGAAACCAAACTCAGTACTTAAGCATTTGAAGTGATGGAAGAAGCAAGGAAGTAAAAAATAAGAAAGAAAAAAAAAAAAAGGAAATAGAGGGAAGAGTCCTTAAATCTTGAAAATGTCTTGAGATAGTACAGGAGATTATGGCTTCAGGCTAAGGAAACTATCTCGCAAAAATAAGAAGTTTCTGCTGTTAAAAAAATGTAATTAAAGACTCATGACATTTAAGATACACATTCCGCTTTAAGTGTATTCTGTTGTAGTTGTCTCAAATTATATTACACAGTCCATATGTAATTTCCACTGTATGTGTGCATTTTGCACTATATAACCCTCTTTCAGTACATACAGGCAAAGAAAGATTTTAATTTGTGCTAACTTAAAATGCATAAAGAAAATATGTTCTCAACACCTCTGCCTTTAGTGCATAATACATCTGCAGAACAGGAAGCTTATCTAGGAAAATCAAAATGAAAAACCAGGTTGCAAGATCATTATACTTTTAAGAAGGATGAAAAGCTTTTTTACTTTTAAATGATAGTAGCTCAGACAAGTCAGAGTATGGGGCTATAAAAAGATACAAGTTATTTGATGTACTCATATTCTGTCCCGTCAGTAAACTTTTCTATTTTAGATGTCCAGAAATACTTACTCAGATTTTACCCAAACCAATAGTGATTTCTTTAGTCAGCAGCTGAATGTTGAACTGCTTCTTACTTTAATTTTTTTGCTGGAGAGACCAAAACGAATCATTATTTCCTCATTATCTACCTCCCAGTATTTGTTGTTTTAAAATATTTTTTCAGTCTTGTAGCTTTTTGCCATCTCTAAGAACTGGCCCCCTCAGAGTTAACCAGCAAATACAAAGGATATTAGAAGTGGCCTCTTCAGAGGTAGACATCATATATAAAGGGCATTATTAGTGCTTCAGATGCACAACTACATCTTCTTTTCCTTTTAGCACTTTTCCCATTACATCAAAATCACAGTATCTATAACATTCCTTTTTCTACGCAGTACCTGGGAGAACAAGATTTAAAAATAAATACTCAGTACTAGTATTTCACTTGACATTGCAGAACACCAAGACACAGTAAACTTCTTGTTGTATTTCTATGCTTCCATGTTAGAATTTCATAGTGCCAATGCATTTGTTGATAATAGCATAATTTGAGAACTCAGTGGTATTTTCTCATGTTCAAACCTGTGCCTGCAATCAGCTCAGATCAAAGTATAAGCCCAAGACCAAATCACTTTAAAAAAATAAAAAAAAAATAAAAAAATAAAAAGGTATCGCCTTGTTTTATGAAGCAGTGGTTCATGCCAAGGTTCAATACCTAAATTCCAATAAGCTCCACTTTCTCTCTTTTTCACCATCTATAACAAGATCACTTTGACATGGATGTCCTACTCATGTAGGTAACAAAAGGAGAGGAGTAACAGATCATTTAGGAGACTTTTACATTCATAGATTCCAAAGCCAGAAGGGTCAACTGTGATCATCTAGTCTGATTGCTTGTTCAACACAGACCATAGAACTTCAAAGTAATTCCTACAGCATATCTTTTAGAATATCCAATCTTGATTTAAAAATTGTCAGTGATGGAGAATCCAACACAATCCTTGTAAATTGTTCCAATGGTTAATTATTCTGTTAAAAATTTACACCTTATTTCCAACCTGAATTTGTCTAGTTTCAACTTCTAGCCATTGAATCATTATACCTTTTTCTGGTAGACTGAAGAGCCATTATTAAATATTTTCCCCAATGTAGATACTTATAGATTAATCAAGTCACCCCTTAATGATCTCTTTATTAAACCAAGTAGAGAGAGTCAAGGAGCTCAATCACGATAAGGCACATTTTCTAACCCTTTAAAATTATTCTCATAGCTTTTCTCTGAATCCCTCCAATTTATCAACATCCTCTTTGAATTGTAGGCACTAGAACTGGACACAGTATTCCAACCGTGGACACATCAGACTTACAGGTGAGTCGCATCATACGCGCATTTAACTAACGCGAATTCAACTATACGTGCTCGGCAAAAAAAAGAAAAACAACAAGATACCTGTAAATAGTGCAGGCTATTCTGCCCACCATTCCACTCAATGAGCGTATGCCCTAGAGTGAGCGTGAGATGGAGACATGACTCTGCTGTTCCCTCAGTCGGTCTCAGTTCTCGCGTGCCTCTCATAGTGTGAGCATCTCGTTATGCTGAGTGTGATTCTAGTGTTTAAAAATACTGTACGTATTTTTCATACATGGTCCCTAAATGCAAGCCAACTACTTCATCTGGTGCTCAACCAAAGAAACAGCGATCTGTTCCAATGCTGGAGGAAAAACTGGCTGTGTTGGACTTATTGGGTATGTCGGTCTCCAATGCGGCGGGTAAATATGGCTGCAACGAATCTAGCATCCACCCCATCAAGATTCAAGAGAGAAATTCGTCAAGCTGTGGCATCAAGTGCTCCAGTAACTGCTAAGGTGACGAGCCAGGTGCGTGATAAGACTTTAGTGCAGACTGAAAAGGCATTAAACTTATGGCTGGAAGACATGATCTGCAAATGTGTATCTATCTATGGTAACACGTTGGGAGAAAAGGCTCTTAGCCTCTATGCGTTGTTCAAACCTCCTGCCAAAGAGGGACAGCCTTCTGATGAGAAGGAATTCAAAGCCAGCCAAGATGGGCTCAACAGTTTTAGGAACTGCTTTCAACCTCAAAAACGTGCAGACTACTGGTGAAGCTGCATCTGCCAATGAAGAGGCAGCAAAAGCCTACCCCGAACAATTAAAGAAAATCATCGAAGAAAAGGGCGATCTTCCGGAACAAGTTTTTAATGCTGAAGGGACTGGGCTCTTCTGGAAAAAAATGTCCAACCGCACTTACACTTTGAAATCAGAAAGACAAGCCCCTGGCTTCAAAGCAGCTAAAGACTGTGTTGTTTTGTGGCAATGCAGTTGTGCATTTAATAAAGCTGGGCTTGCTCTACAGGACTGCAAATCCACGTACCCCAAAAGGCAAGTACAAACGTCTCCTGCCTGTGTTCTGGCAATCAAATAAAAAGGATTGGGTGACGGCAGCATTATTTCTAGATTGGTTCCACAAGTTTTTCATTCTGGAGGTCAAGCGATACCTCGAAGAGAAAGGACTTGACTTTACAGCGTTGCTGATCGTAGACAATGCTCCTGGCCACCCTGTGGCACTCCAGTTTGCGCATAAAGACGTTGAAGTCATCTTTCTCCCCCCCAATAACACCTCGATCCTCTCAACCCAGGCTGTTTCAAGGCCCCATAAACGAGGCTTACATTCTCACGGATATGTAGTGCTATGGATGGTGATCCCAATCTTAATGTGATGGAGTGTTGGAAGTCCTTCAACATTGCCGATTGCATCACTTATATTAAACAGGCAATGGATGCAATCAAGCCTGAAACAGTCAATGCATGCTGGTGAAACCCATGGAAAGAATGTGTGAATGATTTTAAGGGTTTCCTGACCATTGACAAAGAAGTGAGACGCATTGTTCAGGTGGCCAGCCAAGTGGGTGGTGATGGCTTAGTCGACCTCCCTGAGGAAGAAACTGAAGAATTAATTGAGAGCCATAGAGAAACATTCATTAATGAAGAGTTAGAGGAACTGATACAATTGTCTACAGAAGACGAAGATGATAACGACCAACAGGAAGAGCCAGCAAGTTGGAATCTTCATAAATTTGCTGAAGTGTTCCAAGCAGCGTAACACTTGAATTATTTAATTTCTGAATATGATCCCTCTATGGAACAAAGCCTCAAAATCACACCTAGTATTACGGACTATTTGAGACCATATCAAGAAATGTTTGAGCAGCTCAAGAGACAAGCAAAAGTTGCCGATCGTCATGTTTTTCAAGGGTTGTATACACAACCATGTACAGTATACTGTACTTTATGGGCAATTTAAGGGATTTTCAAGGGTAATTTTGACTATACGCCATTTTTGCTTTACCTGACTTTAGAACCTAACCTCCGCGTAAGATGCGACTCCACCATATACATTTCCTACTCCAACAGTACATATGCTGTCCACAAAGCTTCAAGTGTTAATTTTATGGAATTTCTTAAAGTCAGAAACTTTTATCTATGACTAATCACACACAAAATCTGGTTTTTTTGGACTAAAACAAAAAAATATTAACAAATTTCCACCAGCAGAGATGGACAAAACAAAAACTAAGAATATCAGTATGTTTCTTATTATTTTGCTTCTAAAGGTACTACATTGGATTACTATATGGGAAGGAATCCAAAGAAGGGAAAATTAACAACAATTTCAACAATCACTTCTCATTCACTACAAACCACGAGACACTCAAACCTAGAGTTACATGAAATTTATCATGCAAATTCATACTAATGGTTAGTAAACTGCAAACCACTACTATGTTACATAAAAGTTAGGAAACAATTGTTTGAGGTTTTTTCCTGGCTGTGTGTGGTTCTTCTTCCCCAATCCTGGCCAGAGAGAAATGCACAAGAGCACTTTGGAACCAGGAAACAATCACTCCTTATGCATTCCAGAAAGATTGTTTTGCATGACGAAGCTAACGCTTGATGGCCTAGAAAGCAGGGGACTTGAACTTCAAAGCAATGGACTGCCTTGCCTTCAGTTTTATAAAATGCAGAGCAATATATTACAATAGTGCAGTCCTGTGAAAACTCTGAGGGTGTATTTTGTGGGGTTCTTCATAGGCACAGGGGTCAGCATGCTGCAGAATCAAGGCCAAAGTGTATAAAATTATTCAATTGAAAATGTACAGAAAATTGTTAGCTCCAACTATTATATGGTGAACCACTGATTTTCCATCTACTGCTATATAGATTATATAGCTCAAGTCAAACAAAAATTAGATATGCCCCATAATTAGTATATTCCCATACTGGTGAGTTTACTCTTTCTGATGGTTATTCGATGCCCTCCGCACTTGCCGCTAATGAAATGTCCAGGAGTAGGAATGAAGAACTCAGGGTTAGGAATAAAGGTTAGAAAGAGAGAAATGCTGGAGAGCGGGGAAACATATTGCACACTGCAACACTGTAAGGTATGAGAGCCTAGGAGAAATATGTAATAATGTAACAGTGAATTTACCACACTACCAAATATAGGGTTGACCATATTTTAATTTTGTAGCAGTAATTTTTTTTAAAAAGCGCCTAAGTTAGAAGACTAAATCATATTTGAAAACGGAACTTGAGCTTTTGAAAATTTTGCCCAAGATCTTTGAATGTTATTTATGTGGGCTCATGTAGATTTCTTACTGCTCTACATGCCCCTAAAAATCAATATGCAGGTGCATTCTGGAATACTAATAAAAAGCAGCAAGTGGTGGAATCAAGAATAGCATTTAATCAGTGAGGGAAGGAACAGACGGGTGGTATTCTTATTCATATTACTGTAGTGCCAAAACAAACCAAAAAAGGTTGGGCTCCATGGTATAGAACTTAGCTCTCACACATAGGAAGACCTGGTCCCTTCCCTGAAGAGCTTTTAATCAAATTTAAGACAAGATGCAATAAGTGTAAACAAACTTGATCCTGCAGAGATCTGTGAGGGAGGATAGGATAGTAATAGGAATTGGACAACATGAACCAAATGCACACACAACGTAAGTTATTTTTTTTTTAAATTAGTATAAAGTAGAAACCAAGTCAGTGGGGATTGCTGCCATTTTTGTTTATTTAGGTCCTATAATTTAATAACTACAACTTTCTTTTCTTTTCTTTGAGAACAAAATAAAGGATGATGCTCAAGGCCAAAATTAATACTATAGTTCAGCGGTTCTCAAACTGTGGGTCGGGACCCCAAAGTGGGTCACGACCCCATTTTAATGGGGACATCGGGGCTGGCCTGGCTTAAACTTGCTGGGACCCGGGGCCAAAGCCCAAGGGCTTCAGCCCTGGGCGACAGGACTCATGTTACGGGCCCCCTGCTTGGGGCTGAAGCCCTTGGACTTTGGCCCTCCTGCCTGGGGAGGCGGGGCTTGCTCAAGCTTCAGTTACCCCTCCTGGTGTCCTGTAGTTATTTTTGTTTTCAGAAGGGGGCCACATTGCAATGAAGTTTGAGAATCCCTGCTATAGTTAAAACAAAACAGAATAGGGGGCAGTCAGTCTAGTCATAATAACCTTTTGTTTTTATTGATTAGGAAAAGAGCTCCCTGACATCTCATGGAATGGTCACAGTCGAGAGCTCCCCTCAGTATTTCATGGTAGATGTGAAGACCAAGCAGCCTTCTTTTAAGCTGCCTATCTTTCTGATAAAGTTTAGGTGAGGAAAAGTTTGCCCATTTCTGAATATCATTTGTGAATGCCTCACGTACAGGTAGGCTGTGAAATTACTTTTAAGATATTCTGCAATGAAAATGACATGCTCTTTAGTCTAAAAAACTTACGTCTCATGTGTTCCAAAAAAGAAAATAGGCATTTTATTTGTAGGAGGTTTCACTGCTCCATCAGGAACTTCATCTACCTAAGGGGAAAAAAATTACATTATAATTAAAATATGTGGTGGGACATTTTAAAATGTCATTAAATCTGAAAAATACAATCAGGTGGTCCACAGATAGCTCCCTCTAAAGTCGGTGCCTGGGCGGCGGCACACAACAGAATGAAGAGGCACCCACATAATTAGTGGAACCACACAGGTGTGGCTCCACTAATTAGGTGCCTGGACCCTGGAAAAGATGCACATGTAAGGTGAGGTGGTGGCCTTGGGGGGAATTGGGGGGGTAGGTGGGAGGGGGCAGGGGGGTGAGAAGAGAGGGTGGGGGAAATTTGGGATGTACATGTTGCGACGACCAGAGAAAGAGGCATCTTTCCCCAGCTCCAGAGCTGCGGCAAGAGACGGCCCTCCTTCCCAGTCCTAGCATAGGGGCTGCTGTGGCGGGGGGTTGGGAGAAGAGGGCACATTGATCACATTAGAAAGGTAAGACTACTGATATTAAAATATGAGTTGTGGGCTTTTTATTTATAGAACAAGAACATTAATTATTATTAAGGGGTTTTTTTATATCACGCTTTTATCCAAAGTGCTTTACAATAGTTAGCTAATGCTACAAACAACATTTGGAAAGATCATTAAGTGGTCCGCTGAGACACTCAGGAATTTTCAAGCGGTCCGCAAAAAAAAAAAAAAAGTTTGAGAACCGCTGCCTTATATAACAAAAAAAGTCCAATAAAGGTCAATATACCTAAAAACTAACTTTTTTTTTTTTTTTTTTTTTTTTTTTAAAGCAAACAAGAGTACTGGTTAGAAGCAGTATTGGCTCCCGTAGACACGGGATCTGCTCCTCCAACTGCCACCTCTTTTACAACCGTAGCAATGCTTCTCACCTCGTCGAACGGATGACTTGCACTAGCACAATGCATTATATTTAAGAAAGATAGCACACTAAAAAAAAAAAATTTTTACAATTTTTAATCCAGCACTGCATTAATATAAATTGTACACTAATCTTTCATCTGTAATCTCAAATCCATCAATTGAAGTACATCAGTCTCTGAAACTTCCAACACTTTAAAGGCTCCTATTAGGGCTGGTGGAGAAAGCAGACTGGCTTACTGTTCAAAAGTGAACAGAATACTTAGTGGTACTGCTGCTCTTTCAGGTTTCAGAGCAGAACGCATATCTTCACAGCAGTAATTTTTTGTCAAATAAGACCCCAGGTATTTGGGAAGAGTACTTTGTGTTGTCCACACCTTTGAATACTCCCACAGCTTGTTACACTACCATACTATAGTCTTCATTACTAACCTCTAACTTGAGGGTCACCTACTTAATACAAGTGAGCTGTAGCTCACGAAAGCTTATGCTCTAATAAATTTGTTAGTCTCTAAGGTGCCACAAGTACTCCTTTTCTTTTTGCAAATACAGACTAACACAGCTGCTACTCTGAAACCTACTTAATACAGGTTTCAGAGTAGCAGCCATGTTAGTCTGTATTTGCAAAAAGAAAAGGAGTACTTGTGGCACCTTAGAGACTAACAAATTTATTAGAGCATAAGCTTTTGTAGCTCACGAAAGCTTATGCTCTAATAAATTTGTTAGTCTTGAAGGTGCCACAAGTACTCCTTTTCTTTCTACTTAATACAACAATGCAGTGCCACTTGATCACACTAAAATGGTAAAAAAATGGAATACTTTAGCTGTAAACATCTGCACTCTTTCCACCCCCAACAATGCTATGTAGAAAAAGTTTTAGATGACTGAACCTGACACTGAAGGAAGTTCCCCGAGGGATTTTTGCTGCTTCAACACCCTCTCTCAGTAAACTAAATTCAAAAATTGGCGCATCACCGAAGATCTCCCACTGGACTTTGGCAGAAAGTCACAGAAAGCTAGAGAAACCGATGAGAGCTGATGAAAATACTGCCATTTCGGTTTGTATGTTACAAGCCGGGAGGCTTAAAAAACAAAGAGTAAAACACAGCGTGTGGGTTACTTCCAGGAGCACCACCAGGCCGGCCCCTGCACGAGGGAAACCTGCTCGTGTGCTATGCATCTGCACCCCTTAAGATGGGAAACAAAAACCGCACCGGTTTTTGAGACAGTCTGCTATGAACTAACGTTTATCTGGCATGGAGCGATGGACTGGACCGAGGATGGAGGAGCCCGCAGGGAAACGCAGCAGGAGAAAGCGCAGGTGAGCGGAGGCGGCGGCCGCAATGGGGGGAGAGGAGAGGGGGGGGACTTACCCTGGCTGGCCAATGGGGGTAACCTTTCATCTTGGCAAAGATCAAGTCTCCGGGTTTGAAATCTCGGCTCATGTTTTCGGACAAATGTGGCGGCTGTTGCAGAGGCGAACGGCACAGGCGCTCCCCGCCGCCGGAGATCCCGCTGCAGAGGGGGACACGGCGAGTCAAGGCAGCTCTGCCTCCCGCTGCCCGGCTGGGGGTGGTCAGAGGAACCCCGCCTGCCAAACAACCCCACTCCCCACCACCTCCCGGCCGCCCCCTCCCTTCCAATGCGCGCCCCGCCCCCGCCCGTAGCCCACCTTCCCAAGCGCGCATTCCCCCCCCCCCCCCGGCTCCGCTCCCTTCCCAGGCATGCCCCCCCCCCCCCACCGCCGCCGCCCTCGCGCGCAGGCCCCTTCCCCTGCGCAGCGCCCCCTCCCCTCCCCGACTTCGCCTCCCCCAGGCCAGCGCTGCTCCCGCCCGTCCCAGTCCCCGCGCGCGCGGGGAAGAAAATCCGCCTCCATCTCACCCGCCGCTCGAGAGGGGGGAGGGGAGGGGGGTGCCGCGAAACGGCCCCTCCCGCCCTCTTACCTGGCGCGGCCCCACAGCCCGCTTCCTCCAGCCCACAGCGACCGCCGCGCTGCCTCCTGCTACCCCGGCCCACACCAACCGACACGGGCAGGAGGGGACGCGGAGTCTCCTCAATCTCGGGGCGGGGGGGGGGGGGAGAATTACAGAATTGGTTCAACCCGACCCGTGTGAGAGGGACGGGGGAAGCGCGAGCCCAACCACCCCCCCCTTGGGGACGGACCCCGCCAGGCGAGGGAGCGGGGAGTGGGAGACGCTAACGCACCTACCGCCCCCTCCCCGCGGCCGATAAATGGTGCGCTCCTCCCGCGGCGGCGGCGGCTGCTACTAGGTAGGGAGGCGGAGCTGGACTGGGGGGGGAGGGCTGCTGCTGCTGCTCACACACTGAGTGGAGGAAGGGGCGGGGGGGCCGGCAGGAGGGGGATGTGGGGTCTCTGCTGCTGCTCCCTGGGGAGAGTGGTCTGGTCCCTGATGTACAGGGAGCTGCTGGCACAGGTGGGCAGCAGGCCCCGGGCTCTGCCACGTTCGCCCTGAAAACTCGCCTCGTGCAGATCCTCTACCGTGGCTGAGCACCTCTTATGTAAGAAGACGCAGCCTTAGCGCACGAAGAGAATGACAAAAACGACAGGAGATCAAGGGCCGCTGATAGGAGCCAGGGCCCTCTCTTGGGATATCTCATAGCAGAGCCCCTCTTTCCCAATCAAGTCATTTATGCCAATTAAATCATAACCTATTCAAAGTAGCTCAGGTACTAAGCAATCAATTTGCACACAAGCAGATTTTATTTTAGGAATGACTCGCACACAGTAGGGAACATAAAGATACCTACCACATGCTGCAGATAAACTCAAAACCAGCTTCAGAGTAGCAGCCGTGTTAGTCTGTGTCCGCAAAAAGAAAAGGAGGACTTGTGGCACCTTAGAGACTAACAAATTTATTAGAGCATAAGCTTCCGTGAGCTACAGCTCACGTCATCGAAAGCTTAGGCTCTAATAAAATTTGTTAGTCTCTAAGGTGCCACAAGTCCTCCTTTTCTTTTTGCGGACACAGACTAACACGGCTGCTACTCTGAAGCTGGTTTTGAGTTTATCTGCAGCATGTGGTAGGTATCTTTAAGGTGCCACAAGTCCTCCTTTTCTTTTTTCAAAACCAGCTGTGATTGTAATCTGTTACTATAACAGGCTGTCGATTAATTGCAGTGAACTCAGGCAATTAACTCAAAATTAATCCCGATAAAAAAAATCACAATCACAGTTTTAATTGCACTGTTAAACAATAGAATACCAATTGAACTTTATTAAATATTTTTGGATGTTTTTCTACATTTTTCAAATATATTGATTTCAATTGCAACATAGAATACAAAGCGTACACTGGTCACATTATCTTACTATTTTTATTGCAAATATTTGCACTAAAAAGAAATAGTAATTTTCAGTTCACCTCATACAAGTACAGCAGCGCAATCTCTTTATCATGAAAGTGTAACATACCAATGTCAATTTTTTTTGTTACATAACTTCACTCAAAAACATAACAATGCAAAATGTTAGAGCCTACAACTCCACTTAGTCCTACTTCTTGTTCAGCCAATTGCTAAGATAAACAAGTTTGTCTATATTTATGGGAGATAATGCTGCCCACTTCTTATTTACAGTATCACCAGACAGAGAGAACAGGTGTTCGCATGGGACTTTTGTAGCTGGCATTACAAGGTATTTACATGCCAGATATGCTAAACATTTATATGTCCCTTCATACTTCAGTCACCATTCCAGAGGATACGCTTCCATGCTGAGGACGCTCGTTAAAAAAAGTAATGCGTTAATTAAATTTGTGACTGAACTCCTTGGGGGAGAATTGTGTGTCTCTGGCTCTGTTTTACTCGCATTCTGCCATATATTTAATGTTATAGTAGTCTCAGATCATGACTCAGCACATGTTGTTCAAACACTTTCACTGCAGATTTGACAAAATGCAAAGGTTTCAACCCAAGGGTTAAGAATCTGAAGTGTCTTCCAAAATTTGAGAGGGACGAAGTGTGGAGCATGCTTTCCGAAGTCTTAAAAGAGTAACACTCCAATGCGGAAACTACAGAACGCGAACCACCAAAAAGGAAAATCAACCTTCTGCTGGTGGCATCAGACTTCCAGGATGAAAATGAACATACATCGGTCCACACTGCTTTGGATTGTTATCGAGCAGAACCTGTCATTGGTATGGACACATGTCCTCTGGAATGGTGGTTGAAGCATGAAAGGACATATGAATCTGTAGCGCATCTGGCATGTAAATATCTTGCGACACCGGGTACAACAGTGCCATGTGAATGCCTGTTCTCACTTTCAGGTGACATTGTGAACAAGAAGTGGCAGCATTATCTCCTGCACATGTAAACAAACTTGTTTGAGCGATTTGGAGAACAAAAAATAGGACTGAGTGAACTTGTAGGATCTAGTTTTACATTGTTTTGTTTTTGAATGCAGTTACTTTTTTTGTGTGCATAATTCTACATTTGTAAGTTCAACTTTCATGATAAAGAGATTGAACTACGGTACTGGTATTAGGTGAATTGAAAAATACTATTTCTTTTGGTTTTTACAGTGCAAATATTTGTAATAAAAATAAATATAAAGTGAGCACTGTACACTTTGTATTTTGTGTTGTAATTGAAATGAATATATTTGACAATGTAGAAAACATCCAAAAATATTTAAGTAAATGGTATTCTATTATTGTTTAACAGTGCGATTAATCACATGATTAATTGCAATTAATTTTTTTAATCGCTTGACAGTGCTAAATATAACATTTAGGAGACAGTCGTGAGGGCATTTCATTACGCTTGGACATTTGGCAGTTACAATTCTGGGCCTGATTTTCAAAAGGTCCTTAAATGAGCAAGTATGTAGACTTATAGATGTGCTTGCTAACACTTTAGATTCTCATGCATATAGCTAGGAAGATAATGTGGAAGTTACATCCATTAGGTCCAGACCTTTCAGTGCTTCCTACTCTTTTTACAGCATGTCTCTATACTCCATTATCTAACAATCAAGATCAGTTTGTTCAGGAGCCACATTATATGCATTGTCTGGTAGGAGACATGTGAAATGCTACATCAGAACAAAGTAATGTTCTCCTAGTCCAGTGTTGTGTCTGACAGTGACTGATACCAGGTGCTCCAGCAAAAAGTGCAAAATCTACATAGTTTAAACAAACAAAGGTGGAAGAATTAAGGTGTTATATTCAATCTTGACTTTGGGATTACCTGATACTTGAATGTTTAACTCATCTGCCTTAACATTCACATAATAAAACATTGCACTTTTATAGCACTCAAAGTGCTCACCTGGGGGAATTCTGCACCACTGCATGTGCGCAGAATTCATGTCCCCTGCAGATTTCTTTGCTTCCTTGCAGAAAAATGACTTTCTGAGAGGGAAGCAAAGGGAAGCTGCAAGAGCAGTTATGCACCACTCTGTAGCTGTGCAGGTACATCGTTTCAGGCACCCAAAACAGCTGGCAGAGAGGTAAATCACCATGAGCTTGCGACACCCCAGCCAGTGGCTCCTACCCTGAGCCAGGATCAGCTGCTAGTCCTGGCTGGGCTGGAGGAAGGAGAGGACAGGACTTCCTCTTCCCCAGCAAGGAGTGGCTGGGGCTGTGTCAGACCCACTCCCAGAAACCTCCCCCAGCTGCAGGAAGCTCAGCATCCTCCCCTGCTTCCTGCCCCTATAGCTCATCAGCTGCAGGGGGAGGGGTCACTGTAGGGGGAGGTGCTCCCCTATCCACCCAACCCCCATGCATCTGGAGCTCCTATACTCAGATACCCTGGCCAAGCCTCAGCCCATACACCCAGAACCCACCTAACCAGGGGTGAAAATAACTTAAAGGATTTACCGGTACACCGGAGTCCTGAGCAGGGGTGTGGCCTCAATCGGAAAAGGCAGGGCCTTTAAATCAAGATTTAAAGGCCCCAGGGCTCCTGCTGTGGCTGGGAGCCCCAGGGCTCTCGCAACGGGGCTCAGGAGGTGATTTAAAGGCCCGAGGCTCCGGCTGCTGCAGGGAGCCCTGGGCCCTTTAAATTGCCAGCCTGGGGAAGCCCCGGGCCCTTTAAATCGCCAGCCTGGAGAAGCCAGCACACCAGCTCTTGCTGGTACTCTGTACCGGATCGGCTTACTTTCACCTCTGCACCTAGCCTTCCATACCCGAACCCCACCCCATTGAACTATAACCCCTGCATCTGGAGCCCTCTGCACCCAGACCCCCTGCCTCTAGACCCCCATCCCTGCACACAGACCAGTCCGCACTGAACTCCCTGCACTCAAACCCTCACCCTGATGAGCCCCCACATCCAGACCCACACACCACTGACCCCAAACTAGCTTCACCCAGAACCACACCCCACCAAGCCCCACTCCCCCAGCACCCAGACCCCCCTGCTGAGCGCCAACCATTTTCACCTGGAAGCCCCTGCAGAGTCCAATTGCCCCTGCACCTGGAACCCCCCCCCACGAGCCTCTGTGCATCCAGATCCCCGCCGCACCTAGACCCACCACTGAGCTGCCTGCACCCAGATAGTCCCACACATAATCTTCTCATATCACGCCTGGATCCCTCCACACTTGGATCCAGCGCTGCCTGCCCATCTCATACCTGGTGCGCCTGGAGCAGAGGGGCAGAGTCCCAGGATGTTTCTGGGGCAGGTCCAGGCCTTGTGCTGTGTCAGGTTCAGGTGCAGCCTCACCTCTGAGGCCGTGTCCCAGAGGTGGGGAGGCTGCAGGGTGATCTCCCACCTTCATACAGCCAGTGGTCTGTGTTCTCCACTGCCATGGTGGAGCCTCTGCATTTATTTATTGACAAATAAAACTGGCAGAATTTTGCAGAATTTTAAAATATTGTGCACCAAATTTTTAATTTTTTGGTGCAGAATGCCCTCCGGAGTAACTAAGTGCATTACAGTTCAGGTGAAATGGCTAGCCGAAGGCTATACACCACTTAACTCATTTAATCATTGAAAACAGGTCTTAAGCAGTCTATAGGCTTTATACTGGCACTCTACACAGAGGTGAATATCACTCATTCATGAAACAAAAGTAGGTAATTATCAATATCCCTGTTTTACAGGTGGGAAAACTGGAGCAGAGGGATTAAGTGTCTAACCTAAAGTCACAGAGTAAGTGTGGGCCAGAGCTAGGAACGGAACTCAGATCTCATACATTCAGAAGTAGATATAGAACAATAAGAGTCAAGTGTTCTCCTCTTCACATCTGAAAACAGCAGAGGTGAAAGTAAGCTGGTCTGGTCCGGTACACAAGAGCCGGTATGCCGTGCCGGACTGGAACAGTTTCCCCAAGCCAGCGATTTAAAGGGCCCAGGGCTCCCTGCAGCGGCTGAGCCCCTTTAAATCACCACCCGAGCCCCGCTGCCAGAGCCTTAGGGTAGCGGTGGCAGGGCTCCGGCAGTGATTTAAAGAGCAAGGGACTCCTGGCCGCCACTACCACAGTGGAGCCCTGGGCCTTTAAATCTCCACCTGAACCCTGGGTAGCAGCAGCAGCTGGGAGCCCTTGGGGCTCCGTTGGTGATTTAAAGGGCCCAGGGCTCCGCTGAGGTAGTGGCGGCTGGAGCCCCGAGCCCTTTAAATTGCCCCTGAGTGACGGGGCTCCCAGCCGCCTCTGCAGCTGGTTGCTCTGGGGGTGATTTAAATGGCCCTAGGCTCCCAGCCGCCGCTACCGCAGCCGGAGCCCTGGGGCCTTTAAATCTTGATTTAAAGGGTCTGGGTATTTAAAGGCGCCGCCTCTAATGGTTGAGGCCACGCCCCCTGCTCAGGACTCCAGTGTACCAGTATATCCTTTAAGTTACTTTCACCCCTGGAAAACACCCTCAATAGTCATACACACAAAAGAACATTAAGGTTGCAAAATCAAGCACTGAAAAGCTAGGAAATGTCAGAATTTAAGGTTGCCTATGAAACCTTAATTTGGCCTTTTTGAACATATAATTTAATATAGTCTCCTTGCTGGGCCAGCCAGTCCAATTCCTGCCTCTCCCAGTCCCAACTTTCCTCTCCCCACTACAAGCCTCCCAATTCCAATCACCCATGTCCCAGATTCCTTATCCCAATCTAATCCCCTAGCTCCAACTTTCATCTCCTCTGGAATTTTGAATCAGGCAGTTTCCTCCTCCATGCTGCCTAGGCCCAGCTATGGAGGCATTGACAGCGCAGGAGAGAAAGGATCCCTGTTCTCAGTTCTGGTGCCCAGATCCAGCCGGGTCCACAGCAGCCCAAAACTACAATTGCAGGAAAGTCCTTCTCTCATACAACAGCATTTTCTGGGATTTTTCGCTCTTAGACTCTAGGAAGTCTTTACTGAGCATGTGCAAACTGCAAGATACATAGGCTTATAATATGGCCAAATTTGGATGGATTTTCCCGGAGACAGCAAAAGGCACATCCCTGATGCAAAGGCTATCTCTCTGCCAAATTTCAAGTCCCTTCTCCAAACATGGGGGTAAGTAGTGGCCCCTAAACAACAAAGGTCACCAAAGTTTTTTAACATGGACAAAACAGTGTATTTTTCATACCCCATTCTTTCAAAATGGCTGACCTGTTTGGCTGAAATAATAATAATGATAATAATAATAATAATTAATAATAAAAAATAATAATTCAGCCAGAGGCAAACACCCTGGAAGATTTCAGTCCAAATTGTTAAAATGTGACAAACCTATAAGCAAATGGAAACAGAGTCTTATAATTGGAAGTGTCAGGCCATCACAATTGGTGGAGTTATCAGCCCTACCTATCATATTCAATTCTGTTATATCCATTCTTAGGTTTTATTTTTGTGCTTTGGGTCATTCCCACCAAACATGGATAAAGGTACTTTTTATTCCTCTCTCCCCAACACTAATTCAAACTATCGTCATACATTTTCTTTAAAGGAAGTAACACAAAATCACATATGAAAGATTATGCTGTCCTACACTATGTAAGGGTTCAATATTCATGGGGAATTTCCTTGGCTAAACCTTTTTTCTATTTAATCATAAACTACATTTGTCTTCCGTATCTGATTTAATAAGTTCACTTTTTAGTTTTGATATCATGTTTTTGGGGTCCCTAGAAAAGCGGTTCTCAACTCGTGGCCCACATGCAGCCCAATTAGCACACAGCTGGGGTCCAGCTCAGCTGTGTGGTAAAGGTTCTGGGCTCCCGGCTGCCCTGACACATGGTGGGCTCCGGACTGCTGGCAGCTCCACGCAGCAGGGTCTGGGCTACCGCCCGGCCCCGCCCAACAGGCTCGGGGTTCAGGCTGCTGGCTGGCCTCCACACGGTGAGGTCCAGGGTTGCAGTGGGGTTGGCTGACCCGCAGCCCCGCACGACAGGCCGGCGTCCCTGCCCCCCACCCAGCTCTTCGCTCCTGGCTCCACTCTGTGGACGGGTCTCTGGGTGGAGGGTGTTGGGCACAGGGTTTATGGGGGGGGTGTTAGGTGGGGGGCACTGTGGTTCTCAACCTGCATATGCAGTCCACAATGATGAATAGGCTGAGAACCGCTGTTCCAGAGAACATTACCGCTTTCTCAGTCTTTGGAAGTAGTCTTTTGAAATCTGTCATCTCTTAGAAACTTGAATGATAGGACTTATTCTCTACAACCTTGCACCTTGTGTAGTTGTTCATAGCTGTACAAATTTAGCACAGAGTGAATATTTCTGACAAAATACTGACTAGACATATTTCAGTTGCAGGCAAAGTGTCTTCAAAAGAGGTCAAAAGCCGAGTTATTTTAAAAGTGAAAACATCAAATATTTCTTGGCATCTGAAAGGATTAAAGAATTTGTTTTTGTCTGTGAAGGAGCTCACAATTTAGTTGTTAATTAAAATTGGTAAGCCATTCAAAATGAGTTCAGCTATTATGCCTAGAGTATCATATTTATACTTTCTTAGGTAAATAAAATAAAAAGGGACACAAACACATTACAACATTATTCTAATATAGCCAGAGTTAACAGTTCCATATACTATACTGAGCCAAATAGATGTATATATCCCACAAGGCAATTATCATATTTTAAGCTCCTATGTACACTATAAAAAACTCTTTAAAGAGCACATGCCCTAAAAGAAAATTAATATTGCAATTCAGCATTCATTATAAACTTATTTTCATTTGATTCTGTCTTTCTCAAAGAAATCTCTGTTTGGGCTGAAGCATTCCTTGAACCAGCACAGCAAGCTCCTGCAAAGGGCTTTTCTACAGGGGAATTTCCCCCGCCATAATTATACAGGTGTACTAAATTGAAAGAGCTATTCTCGATATCTTGAGGGGTGGAATGGTATGGGAACTGTCTATCCTTTGAAGTCAGGAGAGCATAAAGTGTCTCCCAACATCCTGTGTTCACAACTGCCTACTGCATGGGGTTAAGCTGGTGTGTTATATGTAAGGCTAAAATTTTGACATGGATAATTTTAGTAAAAGTCAGGGACAGGTCACAGGCAAACAAGGAAATGTCACGGGAAGCCGTGATCTGTCCCTGACTTTTACTAAACATATACCTGACAAAATCGGAATCTGCGGATCTCCACACCACTTGAAGAAGCTTGGAGCCCCTAGGAGCCACCTGCAGCCTCTAGGGGCTGCGGGGTACCCCTGCCATCTGCAGATCCCGGGGTCCCTTGCTGCTCATCGGGGCCGGGAGCCGTGGGGTGCCGCCGCCCCCGCCTCCCATGTCGGCTGGGAGCTGCGGGGTACCCGCGTCTGCAGTGGCTGGGAGCTGTGGGCCATGGCAGAGGGCTCGGGGATTCCCCCGCTGCAGCCAGCAGCCGGGGGCTCTGGAGTTTCCACGCTCAGGGCTTGGGCGTCCTCTGCCAGGCAGGGGCTCAGGGATTACCCTGTCGCTGGTGGCTGGAGGCTCGGGGATTCCCCCGCCATGGTGGCTGGGGGCTTGGAGGTTCCAGGGCTCAGGGTAGGATGACCAGATAGCAAGTGTGAAAAATCCGGACAGAGTGTGGGGGGTAATAGGCACCTATATCAGAAAAAGCCCTGACTATCAAGACTGTCCCTATAAAATTGGGACATCTAGTCACCCTAGCTCAGGGGTGCTCTGCGGGTAGGGGCTCGGGGATTTCCCCACCGCCTCTGGCAGCAGGGGGATCGGGAGTTCCGCCGCGGCCGCCAGCAGCTGGGGGCTCGGGGTTTCCCTTGTCCTTGGCCGGGGCACAGGGGTCCTCTGCCAGCGGGGGCTTGGGGATTCCCCCGTCCGCAGCCAGGGTTGGGGGGTCCTCTTCTGGCAGGGGTTCGGGGATTCCCCTGCCACCACCAGTAGCTAGAGGAGGTCTCGGGGATTCCCCCACCAGCAGCTGGGAGGTTCTGCAGTTTAGGGCTTGGGGGTTCCTCCACCGCCCACAGCATCCTGGAGCTGCGGGGTACATTGCCCCCAAAGCAGCTTGGAGCTCCAGGTGCCGGCAACGGGAGGACCCCGCAGCTCCCTGCCCCCGCTGGCAGTCCCGACCACCGCAGGCTGAAGTCATGGCTTCCATGACTTCTGTGACCTCCCTGACTAAACTGTAGCTTTACTTATATGTGAGCACAGTACAACAGTGTTCTTCAGACATCTGATCCAGGGGTGCAGGAAATTTTTTTATAATGGCCGTGCTGATGATGTATTTGGTGTGTGCTGTTACTACTTCAGTTGCGGGTGCATCGGCACCCCCTAATTCCAGCACCACTGAATTTATCTGCTTCTGCATCATGTCAATATCCTTTCCTGTATTGTCCTTTCTTTGTCCAATGGCTTCACTCTCTCCCTTGACAATAGCTCAGCATTTTCCCTTCCTCCTCTCTCTCATTCTTCTCCTACAACTTGACTCCCTCCTTTGCCACGTGCTGAGACTAAAGCACGAAGCCAGCAAACAGCTACTCCTTCTCCTCTTGCTGCCCTGCCTCGCCAAGCGAGCGGGAGCTACAGAACTCAGCGCGGGATAAGAATTCACCCCCTCCCAGCCGGACCGCCCTCCCTTATATTCTCCCCAACTGCACCCAGTGCGCATGCCCTCATTCCACCTCTTAGTTCCCCAGGCCCTCAATAGGTACCTTACTGCGCATGCGTACTTCTATCCGGTCGGGCCGAGTCCAAGGGCGTCCGTTCTGTTTCCGGCCATTGGGAGCGTAATGTGTCACAATGCTCGGTCCTTCCAATCAGAAGCACCGCTCTGGGGCAGGGAGGTGGGACCCGGTCGCCGCGGTGTTGTTACCGGAAGTGGCCGTTGTAAATTTCTCCGTGAGCGGAGGGAGGGGCGGTGTGGGTTTTTGGGTCACCTCTGGGTCCTAACGCCCAGGGAGTCGCTCGTCCACACTCCGCTCTTACTGCCTGCTGGCCTGGTGCTGCCAGCCGCTGCTTGGGGCCAGGGCGACCCTGCAGAGGTGGGAGGTGGTGGGGAGACTGGGCGAGCAGGGAAGGAGCTAGGTCGGGAGGCAGGTGGGGCAGGAAGAGAAGGGGGCTGATGGGAGAGGTGGGGCTGAGGGGCCGGGAGCTTATGGGAGAAGGGGGGTGCCAGGGACTAATGGGGCCAGATGGAGCAGGGGGCAAGGACGTATGTGGGAGCCGAGGGGCGCATCATTATTATCTATGAACATGCCATTTCTTTTTAATTTATTTGTGGCTGGGGATCCTGCTCCCCCAGAGCCTCTTTTTGTCACCAAAAACATGTAGGATTTGGTAACATTTTAGACGTAGACAGCACCTCTCATCCCGAGTAATTCCAGAGCGCTTTGCTAGTTGTAAACATATTGCCCTGTTTAAATGCAGCCATTTCTGGGGTGGGAGGCAACAAGTTGGTGCATAGTGCAGTGAGGGAGGCAGAAAATAGGAGTGGGCGAATTTGTGTTTTCAGGGAGTTGTGGTTTGGGATTCTAATGGTTCGACTACTGAGCACTAAAGTGGAGATTTCTCTGGAGGGAGGGCAGTTTGTAATTGGATTATAAACAAAATCAGTAAAATGCTGGATGTGTATTACTTCAGAACTTGTTTTCCTAAAATGTTACTGTACACAATAGAAAACAAAATAGCTAGTTCTAATCAGTGTAGAACCAGGGGCTGCTTCTTGTGGTGGGTTTTGTATACACAGCAAATGTTCCAAAAAAAATAAATCATGGTAATTCTTAGAATGTTTGCTGCATATTTGCAGAGCACTGATGTTCTCATTTTGTATGATTTTGTATCCTAGTGCTTGCTGATCAGGCTATCTGAGGCTCAGAAAATGACAAGGCAGAGCTGACCTACAGGTGTGACATTGATATGCTATTGCTCAAGTATACACAGAAGTAGGAAGAGAGCTTCATTCATTTATATGTATGTTTGGTTAAAAAAATTGGGTAGCTCTGATTTTTATTATGTTGTACATAGATATTGATGTGGCATTTTGAACAATTTCTAAAACCCAAAAGATCTTCAGTCATTTTCCTTTATTTAAAGGGATGCTGTTATTAACATCAGATCAAAAAATTCCTTACCTTTGTCACTTACCTTTGGATTATTAACAGATTAATTTAAATAATATTTCAGTAAGATATATAACTGCAGTGAAAGGATAACCAGCCTCCTCTATAGATTTCATTGCAAATTATGATTGGCAATAATAAAAGTCTATCGATAGTTTTGGCACAATCTGCTGATTGGATGCTCAAGTTTGCAATTTAAATATACTATTAACACGTACTCCAATATTATAAGGCTGCAATCCTGCAAAGATTTGAGCACATGCTTAACTTTATGCACTGCAAATAGTCTCACTGATTTCAGAAAAGTTAAGTATATGCATAAGTCTTTGCAGGATCGGGACCTAGTACTGTATACAGATTGTAAATCACAAGAAAAATTAATCATAGATGTATATTAATTTATTAAATTGAACTTTTTTGTTGCTGTTGCTACTTGAACATGTTTTTAACTGGAATCCCATGAGATTCCAACAGTTCATGCTGCCATCAATTAAATACCATATTTGTTTGCTTGTTTTGTTTTATTTTATTTTTGCTGTGTGGTAGTAAACCAGTCAGTTATTTAAATAAATTAAAGAATATTGCATATTCAAAACTAGTAGCTTTCTACTGAAACATACTTTATGCTTCCTCTTTACTTCATTTCAAACTAAGTTCAGGAACATTTTCTCACTGCCTCATCTTTAGTATGGTTCCAACTACTAAAGCGATATCTAAAAATTACCAGTTATCTGGACAATGTGAATGGGACAAAATGTGTTAGAACCAAACTTAAGTCTGCCTGAGGTTCTGGCTTAAACTAGCACATTGCCTAAGCCCTAGTTCAACAGTTGTTTGGTGATGGTGACTCTATGTGACTCTATGCTTGAGAAAAAGCAGTTCTGGTTGGGAGCCATTTAGTACTATTATTATTTGTGTATTACTGTAGGGCCTAGGACCAGGGTTCCCTCTAATTTTTTATGTCCATCTGCAGAATGAATTTTGTTATGTGCACCAATATGGAGGTGATGTGCCGTGGGGGTGGGGCCGAGGAGTTTGGAGTGTGGGAGGGGGCTCAGGGCTGGGGCAGAGGGTTGGAGTGTGGAGGGTGAGGGCTCTGTTTGGGGGTGCGAGTTCTGGGGTGGAGCTAGGGATGAGGGGTTTGGGGTGCAGGCTGCCTTGGGGCTGCAGCAGGGAGAGAGGACACCGCCCAGCCCTCTCTTACAGCAGCAGCTCGGTGTCGGGGGGAGAGGTGCCTCTCCCCAGCCCTCGCGTGGAGGGGCTGGGCTGGGTGAAGGGGCTGGGGCGCCTCTCCCTAGCTGCGGCAGCTCCGGTGGGGCCAGACTGGGAGAGGGGCACCTCTCCCCGCCTGCGCGACCCTTGATAGCTTACTGTGCGTCCATGTAGCTTAGAGGGAACTTAGCTTAGGACCCTTTAGTGGTAGGTGCTGTACAAACCCAGAACAAAAAGATGGTTCCTGCCCCGAAACGGCATTCAAACTAATTCCAAGACAAACAAAGACGAGATAAACATTACAACTAAAGACAAGAGACAACAGATGAATATAGACAGATGGGGGAGTACAAGTAAACGATGAGACAATATTATCAGCATCATATGCAGTCATCTCAGGAAAGCAACAGTCTAACTGTTGTAAAAATTTTGTGTTGGCATCCTTGATCCTTGAGAGTTCTGAGGAGGAATTTGAAAGTGGATTATGAGGTTGATATATGGACGTTTATGGGGAACTCATTTATGGGTGGTATGGGACAATGCACAAAGGTCTTTGTTTGAAAATGTAATAAGTGGGCTATGGAGGCTAGGCTCATTGGCCAATTAGAGGCAGGAGCTGACAGCTTGAGAGCAAATAAGAGAGGATAAGTAGAATGGGAATTGATTATGAGTGGTCTTGTAAGTGAATACAAGCATCTTATGTTTGATTTGACAAAGATCTGGGAGCTAGTGGAGGGAGTGAAAGAGAAGGGTGACATGGTCAAAGTGACAGGCTAGGAGAATAATCTTAGCATTAGCATTCTGAATGGATATGAGTGGAACAAGACTGTATTTGACAAAGCCAAAGTGAAGAATGTTGCATTAATTGAGATGTGAGATGATGAGAGTGTGAACTGTGGAGATGGTTACAAAAGTCAGTATCTTACTGGAGCAGAAATAATTTGCAAGATTTAGACATAGCCTGGATATGAGGACCTAGAGAGAGGTCAAAACCAAAGATGATGCCCAGGTTACAGGCCTGAATGATAGGCAGGATAGTGGTAGAGAGTGATAGATAAAAGATGCAGTGGAAGGTATTGGAGTGGGAATATTAGGAATCATGTTTAGTACTACTATTTCTGAGTTCCCTAAGTAGTTCAGGATGTTAGCTTTGACTTCAGAGTTGGTTGAACATCCTGATTCAGGGTCCAAGAAGCAGTTTGTGCCTCTGATGATGTAAAAGATGCTAAGTAGGCAATTTAAGAGGACTTCTTCCACTGAGCAGTTATGACCACCCACTTGAAGGTGACCAGATGATTAGCCTGATGTCTATCTTGAATGGAGAAGAAACAGTACTTGATAGCAACCTGGGAAGCATTCCTGGGTCGACAAACCCCTGAACTGTTTGCAAGGAGCAGATGGAAGCAGGAAACCCATCCTGAACTACTTGGGGAAAAGCTACCACCCTGAACTACTTAGGGAACTCGGAAATAGTAGTACTAAACATGATTCCTAATATTCCCACTCCAATACCTTCCACTGCATCCAAACCCATCCTCCATGCACTGGCCAGTGTTGTTGGCTGGATGTGGGGTGTTGTCTAAAAAGGTGATTTAGTATATACCCTTTTCCTCCCTGAAGCAATATAAATGGAACGCTGCAGGTAATGTGCCTCTTTATATCAGGGCTGTGTCTTAAGGGTTAGTTGGCACTTTAATAAGGGCCTAGTTTCTCAAACACTTACTCCTGCTTACTATGAGAAGCAATCCTGTTGACTTCACTGGGACTACTTCTGTTATTTAGCATTACACTTGGTAATATATTTTTGAAGGATTGAACACTAACACAACTCTACGAGGTTCAGAGTCAAGTGACTCAATGACCTGGTCTATACTGCAGTTGCTAATGTAACACATTTTATGTTTTAACAACTGTTTAGCAACTGTATCATAGTGTGTTATAGTTTTAAAAACATGTATTACATATTTAGCTATTTTTTTCAGGTGGGATGGAAGGATGGCTTTAATCTGTAGGGGGAGCCTTCTTGTCAGTGAAAACAAGGAGTCCGGTGGCACCTTAAAGACTAACAGATTTATTTGGGCATAAGCTTTCGTGGGTAAAAAACCAACTTCTTCAGGTGCATGGAGTGAAAATTACAGATGCAGGCATTATTATACTGACACATGAAGAGAAGGGAGTTGCCTCACAAGTGGAGAACCGGTGTTGACCAGGCCAATTCAATCAGGGTGAATGTGGTCCACTTCCAATAATTGTTGAGGAGGTGTCCATTCCAGGAGAGGGAAAGTTGCTTTTGTAGTGAGCCAGTCACTCCCAGTTCCTATTCAAGCCCAAATTAATGGTGTTAAATTTGCAAATTAATTTTAGTTCTGCAGTTTCTCTTTGAATTCTGCTTCTGAAGTTTTTTTGTTCAAGTATGGCTAATTTTAAATCTGTTATAGAATGTTCAGGAAGATTGAAGTGTTCTCCTAGTGGCTTTTGTATGTTACCATTCCTGATGTCTGATTTGTGTCCATTTATTCTTTTACGTAGAGACTGTCCAGTTTGGCCAATGTACATGGCAGAGAGGCATTGCTGGCACATGATGGCATATATCACATTAGTAGATGTGCAGGTGAACGAGTCCACATGGTGTGGCTGATGTGGTTAGATCCTCTGACGGTGTCGCTAGAGTAGATATGGGGACAGAGTAGACAATGAGGTTTGTTACAGGGATTGGTTCCTGGGTTAGTTTTTCTGTGGTATGGTGTGTAGTTGTTGTTGAGTATTTGCTTCAGGTTGGGGGGCTGGCTTATTACAAAAGCAATTTTGTAATTGCTTTTGGAATTTACATCTCCTGGAATTTACACCTCCTCATCAGTTATTGGGAGTGGACTACATCCACCCTGATTGAATTGGTCCTGTCAACTCTGGTTCTCCACTTGTGAGGTAACTCCCTTCTCTTCATGTGTCAGTATAATAATGCCTGCATCTGTAATTTTCACTCCATGCATCTGAAGAAGTGGGTTTTTTACGCACAAAACCTTATACCCAAATAAATCTGGTAGTCTTTAAGGTGCCACCGACTCCTTGTGGTTTTTGTGGATACAGACTAACACGGGTACCCCCTGCTTCTTGTCAGTGACAGTTGTACACCAGTTACATATTTGAGTTTTAAATGCAAGTACATGCTTAGAAATTTTTGTGGGCACAACTTATGAATCACAAATAAATAAACTACTATAGCTTGAAATATTTGATAAAGCAACTGGAGCCAAATGAATAAAGTAAAAGCCAATTTCTGTTCTCATTTCCTTTAGATTTACACCCAAGTAATTCCAATGAATTTAACATAGTTACTTTGTATTGGCCTTAAATTATTATTAATCAATATAATAAAGAATGAATAAATAAAGGTAATAGGATTTTTTTTCGGAGGGGGGAGTAGTAGATTCTGTTTTCTGGAGACAAACTGCAGAATGTGATTTGAATTAAAAATAAAGACAAGAAAACATGTACAGTTTTTAAAAAGCTTCAGAAACAGTATAACAAAATTGGACTATTTAGTCACTTTATTAGAGCTGAAGACTTCTGCGTTAGGTCAGATGGAAATAGATTATGGCAGACACGTGGCTGCAACATTTAGATGTAAAGATGGCCTGCAGGCTAGGTCGTAGGAACGGGAGTCCATCTAACATGGCATGTAGAAGCAAATCTTCATGGTTAATTAATCTTTTTGCTGAATCTAGCCTGTGCTGACCATTTTATCTCAGGCTGTCTTATAACGATTTGCCAAGAGAACTATAAATGAATTTATTCTTCAACCTGAAATAAGTGTTGGCTTTTTCAGATTGGGTGATGATATTTTAATACTTGTTTTGTAAATATGCTTAATGTATTAAGTGTTTCTAATGTTGCTATACTGTATATGAGAGAATAAACATGGATTTCTTCTATGCACAATTTTTGCTAAAGGAGTCTTCATATTAATCAAGTTTATGTTTGATGATATAATCCATGATAATTTATAGTGATTAATGACCTCAGCACAATAATCGGTAGAAAATTTCAGGTTTCTATTATCCTCCAGTAATTGCAGGAGGACTTGCTAGTTAAGGGACACTGTCGCATAGTGAAAGCCCAAATATTGACCTACCTTAAAATTGTTCTGTCATGGGGCCTATTATCTGTATTGCGACTTTAAAAACAAAAACACCCAAAACCCACAGATGAATGCGTCATCAGGGAAATGGAGGGATACAACCTACAAAGAGACAATTTTGTGTGTTTCACTCTCCTTCTATTGTAAATTCAGAATCAAATATTTTCCTCAAAAGCATGCATTTTCAGCTCCAGTGTTCAGGATTAAGGGCCTGATCCTACAAATGCTTGTTGGGGGTGTAGTTCTTTCTTCTGTCTCAGATTAGCTTCAGTGGAGCTATGTCTGGTAGTAAGTGTTAACATGACTGAGCCTAAAGCTTACATAGTTGGTTTAATAAATATTTGAGATAAATACAATTGATTCCTTCTGTTACAATGAGAAATAAACTTCCCTTTTTATGTTGTTATAGGTTTTAATGTATCCATATGATGCAAAAAGAAGAGTAATCTTTGAAGTGTCTCAGTTTCTGTAAAAGAATAAAATTGAAGATTATGTTCTTTATCCAGACACTATAGATTAAAAAGTTGGAGATTCGTCATCATGAATTCTACCCCACCAATCAGTTACACTATTCCTGAAATCAAACGGTGAGTTTCAGTTCCTTATTTTAAAATTTAGTAACTTATATTGTCTTTTTGTGAGAATTTTTCATTGTTTTGGAGGTTTGACAGTAGGTCATTCTAAGAAAACAAAACTTATTAAATACATATAGTTTGTGTTAATCTGATACAACTTGTTTGACAACAGCTAGACCAGAGGGCATGAATGATATCTCCAACTAAGTGCAAGAAATCCTTGGAAAGCACAGAAGGTATTTTAAAAGAAAAAAGGCAGTAATACAGTTAGGAGCATTTGGCACTGAGTTACAGAAGTCTTTCCTTTGCCAGACAAGATGGCATTTGGTTACACTTTCTTGCATCAGGAGAGGCATTTCCAGTAGGGATAAGGAGGTTTTAGTACCGTTATACAAGGCACTGGTGAGACCTCACCTAGAATACTGTGTGCAGTTCTGGTCTCCCATGTTTTAAAAAGGATGAATTCAAGCTGGAGCAGGTGCAGAGAAGGGCTACTAGGATGATCCGAAGAATGGAAAATGGAAATGGTCTTATGAAAGGAGACTTAAGGAGCTTGGCTTGTTTAGCCTAACTAAAAGAAGGTTGAGGGGAGATATGATTGCTCTCTATAAATATATCAGAGGGATAAATACAGGAGAGGGAGAGGAATTATTTCAGCTCAGCACCAATGTGGACACAAGAACAAATGGGTATAAACTGGCCACCAGGAAGTTTAGACTTGAAATCAGACGAAGGTTTTTAACCATCAGAGGAGTGAAGTTTTGGAATAGCCTTCCAAGGGAAGCAGTGGGGGCAAAAGATCTATCTGGCTTTAAGATTCTTCTTGATAAATTTATGGAGGAGATGGTATGATGGGATAATGGGATTTTGGTAAGTAATTGATCTTTAAATATTCAGGGTAAATAGGTCAAATCCCCTGAGATGGGATATTAGATGGATGGGATCTGAGTTACCCAGGAAAGAATTTTCTGCAGTATGTGGCTGGTGAATCTTGCCCATATGCTCAGGGTTTAGCTGATCGCCATATTTGGGGTCGGGAAGGAATTTTCCTCCAGGGCAGATTGGAGAGGTCCTGGAGGTTTTTCGCCTTCCTCTGTAGCATGGGGCATGGTTGACTTGAGGGAGGCTTCTCTGCTCCTTGAAGTCTTTAAACCATGATTTAAGGACTTCAATAGCTCAAACATGGGTGAGATTTTCCATAGGAGTGGGTGGGTGAGATTCTGTGGCCTGCACTGTGCAGGAGGTCGGACTAGATGATCAGAATGGTCCCTTCTGACCTTAGTATCTATGAATCTATGAAACTTGTTCAGTTGTAGGACTAGTCCTAGATACTTGGGGACTGGGAAGAATCTGTCGAGGAGATTGTGTATTGAACTGAAACTTTGACTGTCTTTCTTAAAACCTTGAGGCATATCCCATTGGACTGACGGGCTTCAAATTCAGACAAGAAATTTTGTCAGCGTCCTTGCAGTGGACTGTCATGCAGGGGAGAGAATCAAATTGTTGGCATAAAAGCCCTTTGTGTTGAAAAGTTAGGGTATGGTATATGTCATTTTGTCAAAGTTCTGTACCTAGACAGACTTTGGACCTAATTTTCAGAAGTAATGAGCACCACCTCTGAAAATTTCTGCTTTTAGTTTATAGTTAAGTAAATTATGTAGATTGGCCTCTGGAAACCAAATAGTTTACTGGTTTCTCAAGTATTTCCAGTTGGCTTATTAGAACAAGTGGTATGCAAATCACATTTTTTAATGCACACCATGGAAGGGAGAGAGGAAGGATACATTTGCAGACTTGCAAATTTGCCCTTATCATTCATATCAATGTTTTTGTTTTGTTGAGTATACAATGTCTTGAAACAATAGCACCATTAGCGAGAACCTTGATTAATTCTAATAATATTGATCCTAAGTAATACTGTTACCATTTAAATCGTGATGCTACAGGACTCCTAAGTGCATTGGCAGTGGTAGCAGAATTCTGTGATAGACGCTTTTTTCCTTGAAACATGATCTTTTAGTATAGATATTCAGAATCCCCCTTTGGCTATAAGAGTTTAGAAAAATCCCATAGCTAATTAACAAGTGGAAGAAAAATCAGTCTCTTAGTTGCGACACGGATATAATTACACTACTTTTTGTCAGGTGTGAAGAAAAACCCCTAAGACAACTTTTACAATATTGTAACTAATATGATTGCAGTACACAACTGAACTTTAAAGTCAACTTATTGATTTTCTGAGTTGCCCATGTTAAATTTTCATTACCCTGCAACATAGTATTCAATAGCTATTTCATTTGCTCTTGTTTTTCTTAAAGAATTTTAGAGAAAGTGTGAAGGATGGCATTTTGTATATGATTTTGGTAAAAGCATATTTTCTAAATATGATTATCCATGAAGAATATTAAATAATGCAAGAACACTTTGAATAAGGCTGTACAATCATCTCGCAACTACTTTTATGATGATAGAAACAAAGAGCTTCTTTGTTCTTATAAAAATCCATGTGTGCGTTCGTTCAGCCTTACCACTTGCATTCACTTTAGTTATCTCCTCTAGTTATCATTGTCATTGCTTTAGTTAGAATCCTCTGTTCATCATATATATGTACGTATATAGAATAGGTACCACACAGGGTGCATGGAACGTGTAAAATATCAGCAAGTCTTGTGTGTTGGAACTCTGCCATTGTTCTTGTGATTTATTGCATATCTGAGTCATATGCTCTTCTGTATCTGCACAACTTCTCCTGTTACTCTATTTTTAAAAAATCCATTTCAGTGTTAATAGGTTGTTTGACTTCATTACACTTTAAGTATAAGTATGCAATCTAAAATGTCTAATTTTAATTACATTAATTTTAATCCATTTTATAATAAATATTAGAAGTTGCTATCCTAATGCCTTAGTTTTTTGCTGAAACCTTCCACTTTGAAGTGAAGGCAGCTCAGCCTAAAGCCATTCTGAAAGGGAAAAAGCTATTAATATTTTTGCTAATGTTTTGATTTTCATGGCAACCAACCTAAATTTCACTATGGAAAAGCTTATTGTTGGATTGTCATTTCAGAGGCAACATAGCAAATACCGTAAATAAAAATTCAGTATATTTGCTTTATGCTGCTGTTTTGGTTTTTATAGTACTTCCAAACTTTATTCCATAGCTATAACATCCAAAAATGAAATATACAACTTTGCCACACTGGTCTGACTCTGTGGTTTTTTTTTTGTTTTTTGCTGTTTGTGTGTTTAGGCCCCCAATTCATCAAGACACTTAACCATGTAATTAAGTCTTTTGCTGAATCCGAGCCTGGCAGTGTAGCTATATTACCTGGTTATATTAGATGTATATTTTATTATTATTATTATTTATTATTATTATTATATGTAGATATATTACAGGTTCTAGACAGCTTCTTCTTCATCTGCTGCTAGCTAGTGGGAGGTTTGGGGGAAAATGGCTCTCTCAAAAACTGATGGCATAAGTCTTTTTGATGACTTCAAAGTTGTAAAATAATACTGAGTTTTTTTTTTTAATTTATTTTTTTAGCATGCTCTCCCTGTAGGCAGCTCTACAGTACCTCCCCGGTAGAAAACTAAAATTAAAAACTGAAACATTAATGTCATAAAAATGTAGAAGCCTTGACAAGCAGCGTCCCAAATCCCAAACTGGTATAAACTGATTTGCTCCATTTAATCTGGACTATACTATGAAAACATAAACTTAAATATATAATACAGGAAAACTTTTCTATTCTACATAGACATCTTGGGGTTCTGATTATGTGGCTACCATGTTATCAGAATTTCGTGTAACCTCTGGATCTAAAAGGAGGAACTTGGACTACTTAGGCTAAAGCAAGTTTAAGCTCAAAGGCTGTAGCCCGTTCAACATTTACTCATGGACTAGCCATTAGAGCGAGGCAGAGAGCCACACTGTAAATGTGAATTCAGTTAATTTTTCTCTCTCTCCATTCTTGCTAGGAGAGCTTCCGTCCTCTGAAGGCGAGGGAGGAATAGCTTCACTATTTCTCTTCTTTTCCTTACAAATGTATTTGGCTACTCATTCACCTCCACTCTTCATCATCTCAGGGCACTTTACACTCCTCACACCAGTATGTAGTGTGCATACGCTGCATGGCCCCTTAGCATGGGTATAAGTAGCAGGATAGAGAGCCAGGCACTGCTTAGGTGAGTAAAGACACTCCAGAAACTTAGGCTATGTATCCTACACTGCTCTCTGCACACCCAAGCAGGGCCTCCCCTGTCTCCATGGCTATGTTTAGCAGTGTAGTGTCATGCTATCTTAGCATTTCCCTGCTGCAGGGAAAGACTGCAGCACCAGGGAAAGTCTGTGAGACGCATACCGTACATGTTGCTGCTGCCATTAGTGCGCAGTGTAGACATATCTTCAGAAGTGCAGGGTGCTTCATGTCTTGTTCTCCATATCTCCTCTGTATGTGCAATGATTACTTCACTTTGAAACAGTATACATGGCTAATAATGCAGCCTGATGTTCCTGCTACCAACAGCCTTGTCTCAATGCTTCATTTGGATTCTATACCCACCTGTGGCATCTAGCCACTGGATTATAAAGTCTTCGGGGGCAGGAATGAATGATTCCCTGATACATACTGGGGCCTCTAGCCCTGTTGTAATACAATTAATGACTCTTTGTACACACATCAGTGATTCCACTGACCCCTGGTGGTAGCGTGAGCCTCTACAGCACCCTCTTGTTGCACTATTGAGCGTGCCTCACATTCCCCTTTCCCAGGGAAACTCTCCCAACAGTTCTCCCTCTCTTGGCACCTTCCAGAAAGGTGCTAGTTATAAACTTAGAGAATAGTCTCAAATGCAATATAAAAAGACCCTTCTGGTTCAGCTCTCATTTCTTTCCTGCTCTCCTACAGAGCTCTAAGCCATCAGGGGGTGTCTCCCTTCTTCCAGGAGCCAGCATTTCTCCTCCAAGCTCTCTACCTGAGAGTTATCCTTCTCTAGAGCCTATCTTTGCCACCCATGGTCTTGCAGCCCTTTGTAGAAATCCCATGACCCAAACCCAGCTGGGCCTAATAATTAAACAAGACCATCTGGTCCCCTTCACATCAGGATCAGCTAGGGAGGAGATTTGGGAGGTGGAAGGTGATCCATCACAGGTGAGTCTGAACTTGACTTGCCTTAAAGGGCCAGCCAGCCTTTGACACCCCTTCTGTAAGATTTCTGCTGGATTCACATCCATGTCAGTATTTTCTGCAAAATCATTCTCCTCACCTTCAGAGCTCTTAGAGCCATGCTCTTAGCTAACTTGTTGTCCCCTTATGCCATACTTTTCCAGCTTCCTCCATTTTCTGGTCTGCTCTCAGTCCAACACTCCCTCTTTTTCTTAGTTGGAGGCTGATCCCTTGTGCTGCTGCCCCAGAGATGGTCTGCCTCTCTCTACCATCTCTGAGTTTCCCCATCCATTTTAGAAACATCAAAAGCCCAACTTTTCTATGTTGCCTACAACCATCGAGGTTTTGTAGCGTTCCTCCCAGTAGCTCTTACTAATTCTAGCCCTTCGTACCCTCCTTACCGCTATTTGATTTTCCTCCATACTTCTAGCTTCTTATTGTACTGGCTGTGAAATGTGAGATACTTGTATATAATACATTTTATTTTAAGTTAACATAAGAATGGCCATACTGGATCAGACCAAAGGTCCATCCAGCCCAGTATCCTGTCTACCAACAGTGGCCAATGCCAGGTGCCCCAGAGGGAGTGAACCTAACAGGTAATGATCTAGTGATCTCTCTCCTGCCATCCATCTACACCCTCTGACAAACAGAGGCTAGGGACAGCATTCCTTACCCATCCTAGCTAATAGCCATTAATGGACTTAACCTCCATGAATTTATCCAGTTCTCTTTTAAACCCTGTTATGGTCCTAGCCTTCACAACCTCCTCAGGCAAGGAGTTCCTTGACTGTGCGCTGATTGAAGAAGAATTTCCTTTTATTTGGTTTTAACCTGTTACCCATTCATTTCATTTGGTGGCCCCTAGTTCTTATATTATGGGAACAAGTAACTTTTCCTTATTCACGTTCTCCACACCACTCATGATTTTATATACCTCTAGCATATCCCACCTTAGTCTCCTCTTTTCCAAGCTGAAAAGTCCTAGCCTCTTTAATCTCTCCTTATTTGGGACCGGTTCCAAACCCCTAATCATTTTAGTTGTCCTTTTCTGAACCTTTTCTAATGCCAATATATCTTTTTTGAGATGAGAGGACCACATCTGTATGCAGTATTCAAGATGTGGGCGTACCATGGATTTATATAAGGGCAATAAGATATTCTCCTTCTCATAATTAAAAAGAGGATAGAGTAAAAGTTATTTCATTTTTAGCTACATTATGAATTTCTTGTCACTGTGCTTTTGCCTCTTAACTAATTTTTACCTCCTCCTCTCTGTTGATTCCTTTGGGTATAGCTCCCATAGTAACACTATATAGCTGTTGTGGTTCTGTTGCACTGAATCCAGGTGCAGTTTTGAAAATGTTCATTATCTCCCATATTTATTAAGTACATTTCACCCAGAGGAATAATTATCTATGACACAAACAATTGGCCTGCTTTTATATAAAAACAATGGACACTGTGATTTGAAAGTAGCCACAGTATAAATATAGATCTTAAAATATATATGGGATACCGTCAAGACAATGAGTTGCTTAAAATAATAGATTTTTGCCTAAATTACTAGTAATACCTTGAAACAATTAAAGTTGACAACATTTTAAAAAACAAACTTAGTGTTTACCTATTATGCTGGTTATGTTTTTCATGTTCTCAGATTGGACAACAACATTAGATCAGTAAATATCTCTTTCTGGTTCTCATTCGTTGGAAACTGTAGTAGTGTTTGGTAAACAGGATAATGTTTATTTTTATATTTAAAACTACAGCAGTTTTTGGTGATACTTTTAATACTTCGTTTAGGCCAAAATATACAAAACATCAGTGTTGCTAATTGTGTGGAAAATCATACAAACTTTTGTAGGTCACTTAGGGTTGCCAACTTCCTAATCGTACAAATCCGAACACCCCTTCACTGCCGCTTCTCCAAGGCCCCGTCCCTGCTCTCTCCATCCCCCCTCCCTCCATCACTTATCCCCACCCTTACTCAATTTCACTGGGATGGGGTTGGGGGCAGGAGGGGGGTGAGGGCTCCGGCTGGGGGTGCAGGCTCTGGGGTGGGGCCGTGGATGAGGGGTTAGGGGTGTGGGAGAGGGCTCTGGACTGGGGCAGGGTGTTGGTGTGTGGGGGAGGTATGGGCTCTAGGCTGGGAGTGTGGGCTCCGGGGTGGGGCTGAAGAGTTTGGGGTACAGGAGAGGGCTCCGGGCTGGGGCAGGGGGTTGGGATGTGGGGGCGGGTGAGGGTTTCGGGCGGAGGTGTTGGGGGGTGCGGGCTCCAGGAGGGAGTTTGGGTGCGGGACGAGACTCTGGGCTGGGGCAGGGGTGCAGGGTCCCAGCAGCACTTATCGCAGCTCCCAGAAGCAGCCACCAGGTCCTTGCGGCTCCTAGGTACATGGGCGGCCAGGGACGTGCTGCCTGCTGCCCTCACACCTGCAGGTGCTGCCCCCACTGCTCCCATTGGTTGCAGTTTGTGGCCAATGGGAGCTGCGGAGCTGGTACTCAGGGCAGGGTCTGCGCGCGGAGCCTCCCTGGCCTAGGGGTCCATGCACTTAGGGGCTGCAAGGACCTGGTTGCCACTTCCAGGAGCCACATGGAACTAGAGAAGGGTGGGAGGCTGCCTTATCCCCAGGTCTCTGTTGCGCTGCTGACTAGACTTATAATAGTTTGGTCGGCGGTGGCAACTGGAGGCGCCAGGGTCCCTTTTTGATTGGGCATTCTGATAAAAAATTGGACACCTAAAGCCACTTTGGGGGAAAACACATTTTTTTTTTCAGGTGCTATGGCCTTATTTCCATTTAAAGTGTATTTTATTTTTAATTGTCTTGGTTGTTTTATCTTTCTTGTGGGAGCAGTTAACTATAGACAAGACAGTGTCTATATACAAAAGTTGTACTTAGTTAACTGTCAGTTTTAAATTGATTTAAAAGTTAAAATCAGTGTCTAGATTGCCACATGAGGAAATTGTACAGATTTAATGGAACGAGTTTCTAAATCAGTTTAATTAAAATCCATTTCTAAACTTATTTTTGTTAAATTAGTATAGTGTGTAGATAAAGCCTCAGTTACTAAGCTCTTGATCCTGCTCTGTGCTTAATGTTCTTCATTTCCACTGAAGTAACACGGAGTTGAAAGTATTCACCATGTACCAAGATTGCACCTTAAACCTGTATCTTTTTTGGTGGGAATGCAAGTATGCAAAATACCCCCCCCAAAAGGAAGAGCCACAGAAAGGAATGATGGTTGCAAATGTGTGGTGTAGTATGAAGTTACCAACATTTTGTAGTTGGTAATATAGTGTTGTATGGTAAACAAAGTTTTGAATCTCTGAGACAAAATAATGGAGATCTGCTGTACACCTTTTTAAATGGTAGGGTTTATGCCTTTGCAGTGTCCTAACATTTAATCAAATCAGTAACAATGAAGATTAATATAATCAGGGAAGCAATGATAGTTAAAATATACTTCTGTTTTGCAGTCTACACTGTATCCAGAGTGAGTTGAGGCTACTGCAAAATAGTAGTCAGTCAGAGCTGGATGTTACTGAAGATCTGAGAAGGAAACTTCATCAAGCCAAAAAAGAAAAACTGGACATAACCACTAAACATAACCAAGATGTAAGTTTTTAGGACTAGAAAAAAAAATCAATATTTAAAATACTCTTAGCGCTACAGCCTGTACTTTAGAGACTTCATGGACTTGTTTTTTAAAAAAAAAAAAAAGCCAAGGGACATTACATAGCATAGGTGAAGTGGTGTTAGGAATGGTGGGAAATATTTGCAAAATTTCTGCAGTGTTCATGAGTATATCCCCTACCTCCCAAGCTTTTTTTTTTTTTTTTAAACAAAAAATATCAGTGTGAAAGGAATTTCAAGGCAGTTGTATGGGCAGTTACAGTGATAAACTGTTTAAGGTGTAGATCACAATGACTATGAAACTCCCAAAGGCCTCAGACCTTCTTACCTCAGAGACTGCTCCTTTCCCTGTAATGTACTGCAATAGTTGTAGGATTGCCAGGTGTCCTGTTTTCGGCTGAAACACCTGGGGCTTGGTCGGTAGCACAGCCTGCCATGACTCTGTGCGGCTCATGGAAGCAATGGCATGTCCCCCCTCCAACTCCTATGTGCAGGGGCAGCCAGGGGGCTCTGAACGCTGCCCCCACCCCAAGCGCCGGCTCTGAAGCTTTGAGAGCCATGGTCAATGGGAGCTGCGGGGGCAGCGCCTGTTGACGGGGTAGCGCACAGAGCTGTCTGGCCACGCCTCCGCATAGGAGCTGTAGGAGGGACATGCCACTGCTTCCAGGAGCTGCTTGAGGTAAGCGCTGCCTGGAGCCTGCACCCCTGCCCCCCTCCCACACCCCTGCCCCAGACTTGATCCCCCTCCCGTCCTCCAAACACCTCAGTCCCAGCATGGAGCACCCTCCTGCACCCCAAACCCCTCATCCCCTGCCCCAGCCCAGAGCCCCCTCCCGCACACTGAATACCTCAGCCCCAGCCTGGAGCCCCCTCCTATAACCCAAACCCCTCATCCCTGGCCCTGCCCCTACCCTCACCCCCTCCTGCATCCCAACCCCCTGACCTAGTCTGGTAAAAATGAGCAAGTGCATGAGGGTGGGGAGAGCAAGCAACAGAGGAAGGGGGGATGGAGTGAGTGAGGGGTGGGGCCTCAGAAAGGGCAAGGCAAGGGTATTCGGTTCTGTGTGAGTAGAAAATTGGCAACCCTACATAGTTGCTGGAATCTTTTTGTTGTAAAAGAAAGGGAGCTGCTGATGGCATTTTCTGGGAGGGCCCTGGGACTCCAGAATTTGCCCCTGCCCTCCCTCAGTCTGAAATAGATTACTTTCTTGGCACCCCGCAAAACCATTAGTTTGATAGGATTTGGTGGGTGCCCCGGGGGAAGGGAAGGATTAATGTACATTCCTTTGTGAGTTGGAGGCAAAAGGATTTTCTGAAGTGTTTCCCCCTGCCCCCCACCCCTTTTTTAATTTGTCATCTGGCTGAGTTAAATTGTTGTTTCCATTTGATTATTTAATATTGTTGATTAAGTTAATTGTATATTAGTATTTATGCTGCTGGGTGGTGGCGATTAGTCTGATTATTGTCCACATAATCATTTAACAAACCGAAAAAAATGCTGATGCAAAAGCTCTAAGTAAATACACTTGCAAACTGCCACTTGGATGCAATGTCTACCTCATTTGCAGCAATTTATTATAAAGGGAGAAGAGAGCAATATTATAAAATTACAGATTTTTTTCAGATACTCTGCATGATTTTTAGAAAATGAACAAAGGAATGTTAGTATTTATATTTGCTTTACAAAAAAGTTATTGGATGAGTTCATTTTTAAAACATAAATAAAACCCCTTGATTGTGATGTCCGGACTAGTATCCATTGACATATCTTAGGGTATGTTTACACAGCAATTGAAGGTGTGATTGCAGCACATGTTGGCATACCCACACAAGCATTAATCTATCTAGTACAGCTAAATCTAGCAGTGAAGACATTACATCACATGTTTCAGTATGACCTAGCAACACAGGTTCGTACCCAGACCCTTGGGGAGCTTATACAGCCCGTTCCATCAGATCTTCGACATATTTAGCTGTACTAGATAGATTTCAGCATTGGTTTACTCTAATCTCACCTCCAACCTCAGTGTTTACAATACCCTTAGGGCCCAAGGAGTGTTTTTGTCTTTGACTTAAATGGAAATAAAATATAGAAACTTTTAAAATCTTCTGGCCATAAACTCTGACTCTAGAAGGGACCAGCAGATCATCTAGTGACCTGTAGATCACAGGCCACCAACACCATCCACACAATAATCCCAACAATGGAAATTAGACCAAAGTACTACAGCCCACAGGAGACTAGACTGTTATTTGCCACAGGGATAGAATAGGAGGGAGAAAGGTTCACCAATGCCTGAGGACCCAGCAATGGCAAGGAATTGATTAAGTGAAGATTCCCAGATAATTCTGGCAAGTGACCTGCACCCACATGCTGCAAAGAAAGATGAGCCCTCCTTTTACCCCTCCTCCCCATGGTCACTACCAATCTGACCTGGGAGGAAAAAAAAATCCCTCTATTAGTGTTTCTTTGAAAAGTTAATGCATAATTATAATTAATGATGATAGATACAATAATAGTTTGTAAAACTAATTCTTCTTCTAGCTGTCCAACTATGAAAGCCAGATTGCCAGGTTGCGATCTGAAGTTGAGAAAGGAGAGGCCATTCGACAAAGTCTGGAGTATGAACTTGTCATTGCCAGAAAAGATGCTGGTCTTGAAAGATACTCTGCAGAGGAAAAGTTATGTGAAGCTAGCACTCGATTTCAGCAGCTGCAAGGTATGTTTCAAAAACGTCAAACACCCAACAGCAACTAAGTTTGTTAGTTCAGAGCCTCTGTATTATGAGTCAATTAGACAAAGAATGTAGTGACTTAATTTGTTTTCTAGTCATCCCTGGGTTGGGTTGGTTTTAGCTCTACCTCATATTTCCAGCCTCCTCTCCAACTTCCTTTGTGAAACTATCCTGGATAGCCCATTGCCAAATTAAAACATACTAAGCCTCCCATCTCCTCTCCTTCAGCTCTCCATTCCCCACTCATGACCAACTCTTCTCTTGGTCTATCCTTTATCAGAATCAAATGCCACTGTCGTCCTTGTTGTTCAGGTACATATCCTTGGTGGCATCAGATTCTTTTGTTCTTTTCTCCCCACATCTAGATTGTTACTATATCTTGTATATTTTATATAACTTGTAGTTCTTCCTTTCTTCTCCATTTCTATTGTAGAAACCTTTGCCCATGCCTGGTCACTTTTCATCTGGTCATTTCTCTGGTCAACTTTAATAGAAGAGTAAGAAATGAGATGTAACTGCTTCTTTCTTCCCTGCAACTTTAATAATGTGTTACAGTGATGATAAAGTTTCTCCAGGTAAACAACTGATGAGTGTCTAAGTCCCACCATGCTAGGCCTGTGTGTTGTAAGCTTCCTGAGCCTGAATAGGCTCCAGAGTGGTTTTAGAGTGGCCTATAGCATACTTCCTGAGCACAGGTTGTCACCCCTTCATAGTGCACCTGCCCTAATCTCTCAGAACTAGTGCTGACTCCTCCATGGGCCACCCAGTGCCTTAAGCACTCCGAGCTCCAATTTTGTGGGCACCATAGGTTACAGTTTACTCCTCCAATGACATCTAATAGTTGAAGCACACAATACAGAGACATCGTAAGAGATTCCAAAACTAATCATTCTTTATTTTAGATAGCACAGAATATATATCTACACAAAACAATAAAATGCCTTTATATATTTCCCTGCCTCAGTTTCCTCACCACTTTTGAGATGATGTTTGGGATTAGGTCAGAGTCTTTTAAAGAGTCTAGGATTCTCTCTCTCTCCCTTTCCAACCTGCACATAGCATCTCTTCTGGAATACAGAGTCTAGACTAGCCGTCGTTAGCATCATTATCTCCTTCTCCCCCAACTTTGAAATGCCTGATAGGAGATTTTTTTTTAATTACCTTTTGTCCCCTTTGTCTGGAGAGCCATTGAGCAGCTTCATCAGATGACCATAGTCTCCCAGCAAGTGATCCATTCCTTAGTTACCAGCCCACCTGAAGTTCAGACTTGAAAAATTGGTTTGCTCTGGGCTATAACCATTTTAACGGGGTGTAGTCACCACTCTAGCACCTCCTGCTGGCTGTCTTGGGAATTAGCTCTGTGTTAGCACACCCTCTTCGGGTAATGCCTCACCACCATCACTCCTGTTCTAGGACCCACGTCTCTCCAAGGGTCACGGCATCCTCTTCAGCAACACAATCCTCTGGCTGTGCCACACGCTGTGATTCTTTCCCCCCCCTTTCAGGGGACCTGCAGTCCACTGTTCAGCCACTTTCCTTAGTGGCCACTTCCTTGTGGTCCTAGCATCCTCTTTGCCCTTACCTCAGGGTCTCCACTTGCAAACCCCAGCAACTAACTAGGACCTGTCTCTTACTCCCTCAGTCCCTGCTCTGTCCAGGGGGATGGCAGTTCTCTCAGCCCTCCAGAGACACAGTCCTTCCTGCTTGGGCTTCCAGCAGAGAACTGCCTTCCTCTGTCCTGCAGCTCCCTTTTTATATGTGCCTGCTTGGTCCTGATTGGGCACTCCCTTCAGCCCTTCTCTGATTGGCTGCCTCCTGCGCAGCCTCCCTAGGGCTCTGTTAACCCCTTAAAGCCCAGTGTGGGGCAGATGCCCCATCACAGCTATCTTTTTGCCTAAGAGTGCTCTATTTCAGGGGTTCTCAACGTTTTTCTTTCTTAGGCTCCTGCAACATGCTTTAAAAACTTCGTGGCCCATTTGCGCCACAACAACTGTTTTTCTGCATATAAAAGCCAGGGGCAACGTTAGAGGGTAGCAAATAGTTGCCCAAGGCCCCACGCCACAGGGGGCCCCCACAAGACCACATTGCTCAGGCTTCAGCTTCAGCCCTGAGTGATGGGGTTCAGGGCCCTGGGCTTCAGACCCATGCAGTGGGGCTTCAGCTTTCCACCCTGAACCCCAGTGAGTCTAATGCTGGCCCTGCTTGGCGGACTCCCTGAGGCCCACTCACAGCCTTCCAGGGGGCTCCAGGCCCCTGGCTGAGAACCACTGCTCTATTTGCATGGATAATCATCAAGACTTAGCTCCATTTTTAGCCTGGTGTAACCACCCCTTGGAATTTCATCCAAAGATGGAGGTAAAAAACAGCAGTGAAAGCACAGACTAGCCGTACCATCAAAATGGAGTTTGTAATATGATATAGATACACATAGAGTTCATAATATCAAACATCCTCTGTATATAGATTTCCCAAAGCATCACATAACAGTGCCCTCTTTGAATCTTTCTTCTGACTTCTGCAAGAAGTTTAAGCTTCTTTTGCTCAACTGTCTGCCTCTCAGCCATCATTTTCAACTTCTTTTTCTCCCATTCTTTATTCTCCTTCCATGTAATATTCCTTACATTACAGTAACCTGCAAAGTTCAAAAAAAACCTAGGGTTTGTGCTCTTTTTCTTTACTTGTCATGTGTGAAGGAGGACTTGAGAATGGTGTGTGGGTGTTGTTTTTAATGAAGCTTTTTTTCTACTTGTCTTTTATATGGCCTAATATACTCTGAAAGACTGAGTGGAGAATTGGCAGGTTTGTGATTGAAAAGGGAAGTTATTTGTTCTTGTTAAAGAACACCACCTTTTTAGCTTAAATAGTTAGGATAAAATATATCTGCGTTAAGGATTCCACAACCCCACTCATTCAATTAAGGGGCTAGAATGCTCTTAATTCATATTTTTGAGCTTTCCAAGAAAGAACACTAGATTTGACATCGCAATTACCTTAGAAATACCAGCCAAGTAGTTTTTTTTTCTACTTCCTTGAAATTAAAAATCCTTTGGCTTTCAGGGGTGCCGTATACGTTGCAAGGAGAAGTGGGGGAAAAGGCACAAATTCAATATGGTTTCTTTTGCAAGCCATCATTAAACACTGCAGGCTAAAGACTTAGTTGTTAGTTTGCTATTTATAGAAAAGTTCTCTCTGTTCCTTCCTATACCTACTAATCATAGCATTCTTTTAGATATCGGCTTTTCAGCATCTCCTATTTAATCATTGAACATTGTAAGACACAATCTACCTAAAGTGCCACCTGTCAAAATCTTGTTTTGTGACTTATTTCTAGGTTTAATGAACTAATTAGCTGATGAAAAGAGTCAAATCAAGATTATGTGCTTCTCTGTTCTCTATCAGTTTATGGCTTAATATTCATTCTCCCCAGTGGATTGGAGCCTTCTCCCGTCTTTTCTTGATTGCTTGCTGCTTAATGGCCCCCATCTCAGTGGTTTAATGCTTTATTAGATGGGCCCGTCTGTGAGCTTGCAGTCTTTTTAGGGTTGCCAGGTGTTTGACCGGAACACCCTGTTGAAAAGGGACCCGGGCAGCTCCAGCCAGTGCTGCTGACCAGGCTATGTCTGGTTGGCACAAGGCTGGCAGGCTCTATACCTGGCTCATCAAGGCTCCCCAGAAATGGTGACATATGCCTTGGCTCCTAGGCAGAGGTTCAGCCAGGGTGGCTCCGCACGCTGTCCCCTGGCCCTGAGCGCCAGCTCTGCAGCTGTGGGCAGAGGCAGTGCGTAGAGCCACCTGGCCGCACCTCCACCTAGGAGCTGAGGGACATATTGACTCTTCCAGGAGCTGCCTGAAGTAAGCGCTGCCCGCACCCTACACCCCTTTCCATACCCCAGTCCTTTGACCCAGCCCCGAGCCCTGTCCCACACCTAAACTCCCTCCCATACCCCGAATCCCCTCCAACACATTGCTCCAGTTTTGAACCCCCTCCTGCGCTCCAAACCCCTCATCCCCAGAGCCCACACCCTCTCCCACACTCCAACCCCTGCCTCAGTGTGGAGCCCCCTCCCACACTCTGAACTCCTTGGCCCCAGCCTGGAGCCTCATCCTGCACCCCAAACCTCTGATCCCTGGTCCCACCCAGAGCCCTCACCCCCTCCTGTGCCCCAACCCCTTACCCTGGCCTGAGCCCCCTCCTGCACCCTGAATCCCTCATTTCTGGTCCCACCCTGAAGCCTGCATCCTCAGCTGGAGCCCTCACAGCTCCCCCTGCCCCAACCCGGTGAAAGTGAGCGAGGGTGGTGGGGAGCGAGCGACAGAGGGAGGGGGGATGGAGTGAGCAGGGGGAGGGGACTCTGAGAAGGGAAGAGGCCTCAGGGAAGGGGGTGGAGCAAGGGTGTTTCGTTTTGTGCGATTAGAAAGTTGGCAACCCTAAGTCTTCCAGTCTTTCCTGTGGATTCTCCTTTCTCCTCTGGCAACCTTTGGTTTGTGCCATTAATTATCTTTTTCCCCTTAGTTTATCCTGTCTGTAACCCTTTTTAGAAAATCTTTTTTCTTTTGCTCTTTTAAAATTTAGAAGAAAGCAGAAAATGATAGTGGAAGGGAGGAATTTGTGAAGATCTCTGTATTTGAAAGTTGTGCTCAGTTACCTCTCAGTACCACACTGTACATTTAAGTAAAATGAGAAACTGAAATAATGTAAAGTTAGCTTAATATGAAATCCACATCTGAAAAATGAATCACTACTTCATAGCTGATCAACCATATACATAAAATAGTAATAGTAACATGGGTTTCAACAGACCATACTGGCAGCAACTTTAGTTTAGGGCAGGAGTACAAACACAAATACATACAATCTTGACTCTATAATATACTATCCTATCCTGAATGGGATTTCTTATCATGGAGGTTGAGCTTCCTTTAACAACAGAGAGTTTCTTTGGAAGATTTATTCCTTTTCTGTCCAGTCCAACTTATATTCAGGATCTACTATAGCCCCTGTACATGTATACCCCAGTGCAAATCTTCACTGAAGTCAGTGAGGCTCTGGGTCAGTGTAAAGGGACCCAATCACTTGCATGCAGTTGTAGAGTTGGAGTCTAAATGTTTCCTGCAGAATAAGAGGATTTTTGAAGAGGCTAAGTTAGGTCAGGGAAGACTGCATATTGGGCAACAAGGAAGCCCAGAATAATTTAGGATTGGTTGGTCTTTTTTTTTTTTTTTTTTTTTTAAAGGATTAAGAGTTAGAGTTGCGTCCTGTAATGGGATTTGAAGAAAATCAAGTGAAATATAGAGAGCTTGTCCACAATTATGGGAAGGCAGTGAGGGAGAGAGATCCCCCAATGTGGAGGGGGTAGGGAAAGAGACAGAAGGAAGTCTGGTATTCAGAGAGTATATAGAATAGTTAGAAAAGGGAGTTGAGATTAGGTAAGGGAATTGATCCTTCGATTAATTGTATACTGGATTTTGAACTAAATGAAAAACTGATTAAGATTTGGGAATACAGAGACTGTGTTCCCCCTATTGGACATAGTGATCTTTAGAGAGCTGGGAATTACAGTAGTTGGAGACAGGAGAAGGCAGTATGAATCATGGTTGAAAGGAAGAGTACTAGAGTATTGGGCTGGGCAGTGTTACAGTTATACATGTGACAGAAGGCAGATGTGGTGAGTTCCTAGCTTCTAGATGGTATATAATGGATAGCAGGATAACCGATATAGAAGGGAGATGTAATTGGTAGAGCTTTCGTCGAAGGATGCTCTTATCTGTTAGCAGACTATCAATATTGAATTGGGCTGAAGGAGGTTAAGATGAAGACAGGAGTTGAAGCTGAAGAAAGAAAGCCAAGTAAAAAGACACCTAGTGAAGGAGATACAGAAAGTGATATCTGTGTACAAGTGATACCCAAAACAAAACATGGAAATCAGTTGGGCAAGGAACTGGAATATGGAAATATGAAGTTAACCACTTCAAGTTTCAGTCTCTCCATTTTACAAATGGAGGTAATTCTTAACTATTCATAGAGGTGTTGTGAGGTTCAATTTATTAAAGCCTGTAAAGCATTTTGAGATCTCTTATGAAAGATGCTACAGAAATGCAAACTATTGATATTATTGCTGAAGTATATATCAAAAGTAATCTACAGCTCCAGAATCATTACTATTCTAACCCTTTTTCTGTTACATGCTTAAAGGATCTGAATACTTAGTAGAGCTAACACTGGTTTTACCTTCTTTAAAAAAAATTAGCAGATGATGTTTCTCTTTTAAATAACAGCTATGAATGCAGAGCTTCAACAGAAATTGGCTGAGATCGAGAGAGTGTTTCATATTTCTCAGCAGAATTGGAAGGAACAGCAGCAAAGACTTACAAGTGACTTAGAAGAGAAAGATAACATCCTCAAGACCTGTAATAGTGAATATGAGTTACTTCTGAAGGAGAGGACTAAACTGGAAAATGTTATACAGGTATAATGTTTAAATACAAGTAATGAATGGAGTGACATAATAATGTCTGGACTTTTTATTTGTGCCTGAATAATTTTTTTCTGAACAAAAGAAAAAAGTCAGAAAATGTTCCATAGAATGTGAAATATTTCAGCACAGGCTTTCAAAAGTACACTCTTTCTTCCTTTTGAGGGTTATACTGTAGCAATATACAACTCCCGAGTCACTGATTCTTATATAAAAAAGTCTCCAAACTTACTACTTTTAAAAAAACAAATTTTGTATATGGTCTGTGTGAAATGGTGAAAAGCTCCACTGGTGGTTACAGTGGAAACATTAGTGTAGATAGGGCTGCAGTTAGTTGCTGGTGTTCTAAACACTCAGAGCAGGATGACACAGTGATGACTTTCGGTGCCTAGTCTATGCTAGCATTTCTGCAAGTGGTGCTGAACTTTTGGTCCCAAAATTTTGTGCCATTTGGCAAAAATGCCTAGTACATCTAGACAGATTGTCAGGCTTCTTCCTATATTGCAGTTGCATGCTGCTCTTCAGATAAGTCTTTGTGTTAATTTGTATTCCAAAACAACAACGAAATTAAGACACCCAAACAACTTTATTGTGCCCTGTGGTGACATCTTGCACTAACTGTGCAAGAGAGTACCTCTACATTTGAACTGGAGCTGTGAGTCTCAGCTTGTGTAGATATACCGGCACTGGGTCTTCTCAAGCTAGTGTGCTAAAAATAGCAGTGTAGCTGGGGTAACACAGGTAGCAGCTCAGCTAAATCATACTTCCCAGCTCAAATGTAGATATGCCCGATGAGAACTGATTCATCCCCTGAGATGGGATATTAGATGGATGGGATCTGAGTTACCCAGGAAAGAATTTTCTGTAGTATCTGGCTAGTGAATCTTGCCCATATGCTCAGGGTTTAGCTGATTGCCATATTTGGGGTCGGGAAGGAATTTTCCTCCAGGGCAGATTGGAGAGGCCCTGGAGGTTTTTCGCCTTCCTCTGTAGCATGGGGCATGGTTGACTTGAGGGAGGCTTCTCTGCTCCTTGAAGTCTTTGAACCATGATTTAAGGACTTCAATAGCTCAGACATGGGGAAGGTTTTTTGTAGGAGTGGATGGGTGAGATTCTGTGGCCTGCGCTGTGCAGGAGGTCAGACTAGATGATCAGAATGGTCCCTTCTGACCTTAGTATCTATGAATCTATGAACTGAAGAAGTGACTGTCCACAAACATGACAGAGAGAAAAAGAGCAGATCGCTCCTTTAAAGCCCATCTTCATTGGAGATTCTTGGATATTCCCATTTTCCTCTTTTATTTCTCCTTTTAAGACTTCACATTGAGCTGAGAACAGTTGGACATGGTTTCTTCCAATCCAATCAACTCCATTCCTGTGCTAGCCATAAGGAGTTCTGAGAAGTAACATGAAGCATTCTAGGTCTTGGGTAGCCTAGAAGCTAAATCCCAATCCGTGCAAGCCTACTAGTAGGACACTAGTCATGGAAGTGATTTTTCTAAATACATTTTCAGACCAGGTCTACATGTCTGTAAGACTAGACCGCAAGGATTAAATGGTTCTTTGAGGCACAGTAGATTTGATATTATTATATTCAACACTATTTTACATAGGATTTTGTAACTTCTTATGAGTTTTAATAATAAAACGACTATCTGGATCAAGGAGACTCTGGAGCATCACAAGGAGCAGAGGAATATGATGGAATCGCAAATCAGAGAGACAGCATTAAAGGAGTTTAGGTTTCAGTTAGAGCAGTGTGAAGCAGAAAGAAGAGAGTTCCAGTTTATGTTGCAGGTATTTTATTTATAATAAATCACTAACTAAAAAAATGCCTATTATGTACATAGTATAAGCCAAGCATCATACCATCGCTTGATTTATTTTATTAATAGATCATTTAATAGCTTTCAAGGCTTTAATTTTAAAAATCTTTGTGAATATAGTAATTGTGAAAGGTGTTGACCTACTTGATCCCTGGAGATTGAACTCCACTATTTATCCACAGAGCAGGTAAGAATGGGCAACAGTAGCTTTTTAAAAATCAATGTGTCTTTCTTCTGTGCAGGGGAAAGTCCACAGATCCAGTACAGTTGGTCTTCCCCTTTAAAGAGAAGGCAATTAATTTTTCATCTCCATTTGAACCCAGGCCATTCTTCTGAGACTGTCAACAAGCATGCCGGTTGTGTAATTGACTTTGAAGTGGACATTGTCTGTGATCACTAAAATTATTTTGCACAGGTCACTGAAGATAAATCTTGGTCGCTACTAACCTGAGCTGAATATAAATTGGTTAAGCTAGTGGTGAAAAGTTCAGTCATGTCACTAAATCACTGGTCCCTCAAACATTCAGACCCCTATTTTTGAGTTTTAGTTACACATTATATTATACATTTAACAAATGTGTGCAGTGTCCTGATGGAATAATTACTATGTTTCTATTTGTATCAGAAGATGTATTAAGAATTGTTCTGGTTCAACAAGGAGGAGGACTACAGAGCCAGTCTGAGTAGTTACATTAGACAAATGCTGGATGAAACACCCCATAATGAAACTTTTTCTCTGTCTCTCTACATTTGTTAAAAATGCTGAATCTTCTTCTGTGTAACTTTAGAACATGGTTATTGACCCATACTGCTCTTTGTAAATAAGTCCACAAATGTATGTGAGGTGATTTTTTTTTTTTTTTAATTTACCTCAAACCCCCCATACTCTTTTAACTAAATGGTTTAAATTTAGATCCTGGGTCAGATTTTTGCTGTGACTTTAGGAGCAATGTATAGGGGATGGAGCAGAGAGAATCACTCCCTGTATTTTCAGAGTAGCAGAGGTGTTAGTCTGTATTCGCAAAAAGAAAAGCAGTACTTGTGGCACCTTAGAGACTAACAAATTTATTAGAGCATAAGCTTTCATGAGCTACAGCTCACTTCATCGGATGCATTTGGTGGGAAAACAAAAATCCACCAAATTTATGAATTTATGGATAGCCCCTTAGGAGGAGGAGGAGGAGGAGGAGGGGCATGGACACTAGTGATGGACCAGGACCTGTGATGGGATGTTCGTTTACCCCATACAAGAGTGGATGGGGTTAACGGAAGCCTCATGGGCCTTCCACACTCTGTCCCATAAAAGAGCGTGGAAGTGAGTCCTCCAAGCAGCCTAGAGAGGCTGTGCAGGAAGCAGCCAATAGGAAAGAGGCTGTATGGAGCAGCCAATCAGGGCCCAGCGGGCTAGTACAAAAGGAGCTACAGGGTAAAGCAAGGGTCAGTTGCAACTGGGAGTCCAAGGAATGAGGATTGTGTTCTTAGCAAGCTGCAGCAAGGATAGCACTTTGGACAGAGCAGTTGCTGGCAGGGACCCCGGGGACCTGACTGACTGCTGGAACTTGCTAGCTGAAAGCCCTGAGGAAAGGGTGAAGGAGGTGCTGCTGCCGGGAAAGTGGCCTAGGGAATTGAAGCAGCATTGAAGGAAGATAAGGAGACTCAGCAGGAGGCTGCTATCTACAGGGTCCCTGTGTTGGGACCTGGAGTAGTGGGTGGACCTGGGTCCCCCATTAGCTATGGGGGAAATGGCTGGAATAATTGACTGAACCCTGGAAGGGGAAAATACAGATGATGATTGGCCTGAGGGCTGAGTCATATAGATGATGATGATGGGAGAGGCACTACCAGGAGGGTGCACTGGCAGACCTAATCACTGTGACCGCCACCAGGAAGCGCCACCATGATGAGTGGACCCTGTGATGGGACCCTGTTGGGCTAGGTGCTGTACAGTCAATGCCCCAAAGAGCTTACAAGCTAAATATAAGAGACAACATTTGAAGTCAGACAGATGGTTGAGTACAAGGAGACAATGAAATCATATTTGTCAGTAGAGGCAGTGGTATTGGTGCACCAATGACCCAACTGTTATGTTTTTTTGTTGTTGTTGTTGTTGTAGACATCATGGCAAAGGAGAGTTTTAAGGAGGAGTTTTAAAAAAAGATGATGCCCGGGTTATGGGCCTGAATGACTGGCAGGATTGTGGTGTTGTCCACAGTGATTGAGAAAGGAAGGAGATTAGGAGCTTTGTTTTAGTGAAGTTGAGCTTGAGCTTATGGCTAGATATCCATGACTTGATGTCAGAGAGAGAGAGAGAGAGAGAGAGAGAGAGACAGGTGGGGACAGAAAGAAACAGGTCTGGAGTAGAGAGGTAGATTTGTAAGTCATGGGCATGGAGATGGTGGTTAAATTTGTGGTTGAGATTACCCTACATTGCAGAGGGAGAAGATAAAGAGACCAAGGATAGAGCCCTGTGGACTCCCCTCCGCCTTCCACAGAAAGATTGAGGCAGATGAGGAGGAACCTCGACAGGATATGCAGAAGAAATAATTAGAGAAGTGAAAGAGAACCAGGACAGGTCAGAATTATGGAAGCGAAGGCAGGACGAGATTTCAAGAGGAGCATGGTTGACTGTGCCAGAGGGGCTGACGGGCCAAGAAGGATGAGAATGGAGTACTGGTTCTGAGCTTTGAATAGGAAAAGAGGTCATCGGAGACTCTATAGTAAGAGCAGTTACAGTCAAGCGCAAGGGGTAGAAATCTGATTGGAGAAGGTCTAAGATGGAATTGGAGGAGAGGAACTCTGAACACGCCATCTATAATTGCTGTCCGATTAGTTTAAAGTTGAAAGGGATTTGGTGGAATAAAGATATGGGGCTGGTTGGGGAAGGGATCCCACATATTCAATTTACAGAAGTCAAGGAGGTCGGGTTGCTGACCAGCTGGTGTAAAGATGTTAGCTCCTTATTCCTAGAATAGCCCTGAGATGGGATCACTGCTCTGAGCTTCAGTGTCTTTACCCAGTAGCAGCAGCAGGTTCCTTTCCTCATAGGGTGGCTGCATTCTCCCCTTATTACTCCTCTACTTTGATTTGAATCTGCATTTTCTCTCATGGGCTTTCTATTCTTCCTAATGTACCATGTAAATATGGATTTTATTAAATATATACTGACTGTCTCAGTCACTAGTTGATAGTAATTATCTGTGGTTTAGTTTTAAATTCTGTTTTGTTTGATAGCCAGATTTGACGAGTGAGTAAAAAATCAGCAAGCAGCCACAATCATGGAAGTTGACTGCAAAAGTGTGCCAGTCTTTCTGACATTGAGCACTTGCAGCTACATTTAAAATACTGACCTCTAGTTTTGTACTCAGTTATATTTGGGTGTGAAATTGAAGGACAAATTGAGGTTCCTTTTAAAAATGTGGGCCTTAATCTGTATATTGAAAGCTAGAGGAACAATGGAGTGCATAAACTCTTGAAGACAGGCTTGGAGTTAATGTCCATAACAGGATACAGAAATGAATCCAGCTTAAACTATTGAAGTGTGTCTTTAGGAGACAGAAGGAGAATAATCTGCTTTCTAACACAGGGCAGTGTGGCTCTCCCTAGTGTGCTTGGAATGCCAGCTGGTTTACAACTAAGAAGCATAAATTCAGTAATAAGTGCAATAGCATCACCTTGTGGTTAACCTAGAAAATACTTTCCCAGTGAGTACTATGGGTTTTTTTTGTGTAAGCATGCCTGCACCTCTTACACAGTGAAAGGCAAAAAGAAAAGGAGTACTTGTGGCACCTTAGAGACTAACAAATTTATTAGAGCATAAGCTTTCGTGAGCTACAGCTCACTTCATCGGATGCATTTGGTTTCCATTTGGTGGAAACCAAATGCATCCGATGAAGTGAGCTGTAGCTCACGAAAGCTTATGCTCTAATAAATTTGTTAGTCTCTAAGGTGCCACAAGTACTCCTTTTCTTTTTGCGAATACAGACTAACACGGCTGCTACTCTGAAACCTGTCATAGTGAAAGGCAATTATCCTTGTACCTTTTATATATACATGAGTATACATGATACCATTGCTCATTTAGGAGTTGATTCTGCAAGGTGTGGAGCCCTCCTGTGAGCTATTGAGAGTCCTGAACTCTCACTAACTTCAATGGGAAGCTGCAGGAGAGCTCAGTACCCTTCAGGATCAAGTCCATAATGTATGAATAAAAAAGTCACTATACTTCTGGCTCTTACAATGTTATTTTAAGAATATTCTAGTGCAATTGAACTTTCCATCAAACTTCCCTCCTCCTTAGTGTTCTCTGTACCATATTGTGAATATAAGGGATGTTTTTTCAAAGGGAGCAATATCATATCTTCCCCATAGTGGAGATAATACTATCTATTTTATGCACAGCTAATGTAGACCCAGCACAAGTTGAGATATCAGCTTTCCTCCATTTCTCATTATTATCACCTGCTCCAAAACACATCTCCCAACATACTAATAAACACATAGTTGCTAACTTTAGTGTCACAAGAGAAGAAAATAGGATTTTAGCTCAGACTTTCTCTAGTGTAGTGTTTGGATTATTTTTAGCAGTGCTATAATACCTTTTCCAATTGCCCATATTTTTTCACATACACTTTACACTAGAGGTCATCTTTCCAGTAGACACCAATGAAATCATGGCATGCTGCCTACGAATAACCTAACTGAAAGAGATCTAAACCTATTTTTGGTTGTTAGTAGCTCACTGTATTTGGTGGATCTCAATCTTTTGCATAGCATCTGATAGGTATTTCTGTTACGTTCTTGTGGTTCAATTTTTTTTACTTTTTTTAATGGAGGTTTCTAAAACACTCAGTTGGAGCTGGTTTCAGGAAATCCATTTTAAGCTTTAGCAAAAGTCTTGTGTTTCCTCAACTGTTGCACGTGGGTAAGGTCTTGTCAGACTTCACTTTCTGCTAAATGCTTTTGTGAGTAATTCTCTCTCTCTCTCCCCTTCCCTACTTGGAAGATTACCAATGATTAGTAATTTCTAGGAATAAGTGTACATGACATAGCAGTAGTAGCAGAATTTGAAGACCAAATGCATATCTCTCTGGTAATACTTTTTTTTTTTTTTTTATTACCAGAAGGAGGGTTTATTGCAGTCATGCTATTTTCTGCACAGAAAACCATTTTGAAAAATTGTGTCTCCAAAGATTCTCTGTCTAAATCACTTTTATGTCTTGCTTCTGATACTAGTTATGGAAAAGCTTAGAGCTGTCCACCAAACCACAACTATTCTTTCTGGAACTTTTGGGAGCTCCTGCTTAACTATGTGCTCAGGATATTGGGGGCTCATTACTTGGATAGTCTTTTTTTATCATCTATGGTTTTTGTGGGTTCTATAGATGTAATTACACAAAACTGCTGGGTGTCTGCAGCTAGATTAATAATGATCCCATTGGTGGTTTAGCATGGTAGTGCATCCATCATACATGGACATTTTACACAAGGACAGCTTATAGTACCATAAACAATGTATAGCACTATAAACTTTAATTATTTATAGTTCATCTAGATTGTTTTGTAAAATAGTTCAATCAGTTTCTAAACAGAAAACTATTCCTACTCAAAATCTCCAGAAACCTGAATTATTTACAGCCTGTGGAGACAATGTTTATAAAAACAGTTGAACCAGTTTCCAGTATAAATATTTTTTTCCTTTCCAGTCTCACCAGTTGGGATTTAGAGAAACACCACTTACTGTTCACATAGGAAATGATTTCAAATTTCAGATAAACTCTTCTTATTCTTTATTAAATACATAAATGAATATCCCAGAGTAGACAGACCTTTTACAATTTTTCTGGCTGTACCCCGGCAGTATATTTGCTCAGTATGATCCACTTGTTGCTGCCCTAAAAGGCCATTTAGGGGGAAAAAAAATGTCTGCCTCCAGACTATAGTGAAATTCTGTCTCTTGCTCCAAGCTTATCTTGGCACAGGAGGAAAGGAAATGAAGAGGTACCATTAGGAAGCTGGTTATAGCTCCCTGAATCTCAGGTTGCCCCAACTCAGATGTACAAAAGCATAGAACAACTAGCTAGGGGCCCTAAAGGGGGAAGAATTCTCCACCTGTGTCATTACCCCCTTCTCACTTCCCCTAACAATACCCCCTTAAGATGGTGGGGAGAGGAGGCTGGCTTAGGAGCAGCTCTGCAAGCTTTACACATTTTGAGAATTCCCCTCTAACTGGGAGATTGGATTTGTCTTAGAATGTGTGTAAAAGATTGTGTTTTGCATGATATTGTGTTAGAAATGTGTGTATGTCTTCATTTGATTTAAACTTGCTAATCTTACCTAGTTTTGTATAATCTTTGTTCAGTCTCTGTCTAGATAATAAGAAAAGGAGTACTTGTGGCACTTTAGAGACTAACAAATTTATTTGAGCATAAGCTTTCGTGAGCTACAGCTCACTTCATCGGATGCATTCGGTGGAAAAACGGGGGAGATTTATTTATATATATATATATATATACACACACACACACACACACACACACACAGAGAGAACATGAAGCAATGGGTTTTATCATACACACTGTAAGGAGAGTGATCACTTAAGATGAGCTATTACCAGCGGGAAGGGAGGGGAGGAGGAAAACTTTTTATGGTGATAATCAAGGTGGGCCATTTCCAGCAGTTAATAAGAACGTCTAAGGAACAGTGGAGGGTGAGGTGGGGGGGGGGGAGAAATAACATGGGGAAATAGTTTTACTTTGTGTAATGACCCATCCACTCCCAGTCTCTATTCAAGCCTAAGTTAATTGTATCCAGTTTGCAAATTAATTCCAATTCAGCAGTCTCTCATTGGAGTCTCTTTCTGAAGATTTTTGTTGTTGAAGGATAGCCACTCTCAGGTCTGTAATCGAGTGACCGGAGAGATTGAAGTGTTCTCCGACTGGTTTTTGAATGTTATAATTCTTGATGTCTGATTTGTGTCCATTTATTCTTTTACGTAGAGACTGTCCAGTTTGACCAATGTACATGGCAGAGGGGCATTGCTGGCACATATCACATTGGTAGATGCACAGGTGAACGAGCCTCTGATATTGTGGCTGATGTGATTAGGCCCTATGATGGTGTCCCCTGAATAGATATGTGGACAGAGTTGGCAACAGGCTTCATTGCAAGGATAGGTTCCTGGGTTAGTGTTTTTGTTGTGTGGTTTCTGGTGAGTATTTGTTTCAGGTTGTGGGGCTGTCTGTAAGCAAGGACTGGCCTGTCTCCCAAGATCTGTGAGAGTGATGGGTCGTCCTTCAGGATAGGTTGTAGACCCTTGATGATGTGTTGAAGAGGATTTAGTTGGAGGCTCTAGCTTTCATCCAGACCACACCACACAATCCTTTGTCTACAGCCAAGCTTTATGATATAATCGCATTTGCTCCAACCCCTCAGACAGAGATGAACACCTACAAGATCTCTATCATGCATTCTTACAACTACAATACCCACCTGCTGAAGTGAAGAAACAGATTGACAGAGCCAGAAGCGTATCCAGAAGTCACCTACTACAGGACAGGCCCAACAAAGAAAACAACAGAACGCCACTAGCCATCACTTTCAGCCCCCAACTAAAACGTCTTCAACGCATCATCAAGGATCTACAACCTATCCTGAAGGACGACCCATCACTCTCACAGATCTTGGGAGACAGGCCAGTCCTTGCTTACAGACAGCCCCCCAACCTGAAGCAAATACTCACCAGCAACCACACAGTACACAACAAAAACACTAACCCAGGAACCTGTCCTTGCAATGAAGCCCTTTGCCAACTCTGTCCACATATCTATTCAGGGGACACAATCATAGGGCCTAATCACATCAGCCACAATATCAGAGGCTCGTTCACCTGTGCATCTACCAATGTGATATATGCCATCATGTTCTAGCAATGCCCCTCTGCCATGTACATTGGTCAAACTGGACAGTCTCTACGTAAAAAAATAAATGGACACAAATCAGACATCAAGAATTATAACATTCAAAAACCAGTCGGAGAACACTTCAATCTCTCCGGTCACTCAGTTACAGACCTGAGTGGCTATCCTTTCAACAACAAAAATCTTCAGAAACAGACTCCAACGAGAGATTGCTGAATTGGAATTAATTTGCAAACTGGATACAATTAACTTAGGCTTGAATAGAGACTGGGAGTGGATGGGTCATTACACAAAGTAAAACTATTTCCCCATGTTATTTCTCCCCCCCCCCCACCACAGTTCCTCAGACGTTCTTGTCAACTGCTGGAAATGGCCCACCTTGATTATCACCTTAAAAGGTTTTCCTCCCCCCCCTCCCTTCCCGCTGGTAATACCTCATCTTAAGTGATCACTCTCCTTACAGTGTGTATAATAAAACCCATTGCTTCATGTTCTCTGTGTGTGTGTGTGTGTGTGTATATAAATTTCCCCACTGTATTTTCCACTGAATGCATCCGATGAAGTGAGCTTTAGCTTACGAAAGCTTATGCTCAGATAAATTTGTTAGTCTCTGAGATGCCACAAGTACTCCTTTTTCTTTTTGCGAATACAGACTAACACGGCTGCTACTCTGAAACCTGTCTAGATAATAAAGTGGTTATCAGAATAACAAATATATAACAGATTTTGGGGACACGGAAAAATACTTAGGAAGAGTCATCTTGTTTCTTGACCAATTTGGAAACAGTTGGAAATAAAGAAATTGAGCAAGAGAATAAATTCTGCAATTTAGACTCTTCTTTAAAAGGACAAACTGTTTGTTAAACCTTGAAGTAAATTTGATTGCACATATACTTCTTGCAATACTTGAAGTCTGTTTTGAGACAGAAGGATAGGTATAGAGAATAAATATGGCAAATTAGGCAGCTATTTTAGCACAATTATTCTCACCTTTTACTAGCTCATGACCCCATTTCCCCAGTATCCATCTTAAATTTTGCTTGAGGAGGGGGGAAGGAGAAGGAGGGTAGCAGAAAAGACAAATACTGCTTCCCTACTCATATTGGTTTGTCTTGGTTTTTGTGTTACAGTATCACAAGTATTCAACATAGTATTATTTTGTACATTTGTCTCGTGCTGTATTTTGATACATATATTGTGATTTTTTTATTATTATTATTATTTTCATAAAACATGCTCACTTCAAACTTTTCTGGCTCCCTTTTTCCCCTCCTCCCACTTTACAGCATCTCTTTCCACCCAGCCAGCCAAGTTTTTCTCACTCCTATCTAGGGAGCTACCTCAGCGTAAGGAAAAGGTGGCCTAAAAAGGAGCTGTAATGTGGGATACTGGGCAGGGGGAGGAGCCGGAAGGAGGCACCTCTCTAGGTGCTGAGTGAGCCCCGTTGGCTGAAGAGAAGTTCTGTGTGATGAAGTGGAGGTCAAATTCCCTGCATCAATGGAGAAGCTGGTGGCAGGGGTGGGAGAGTAAAGGCTTGGGGAGTTAGTGTAGCAGCTCAGCACTGACAGGAAGAGAGCCAATTTTATCTTCTTTTTAAAGATTCATTCTGATCATGACCCCACAACAACCCCTTCTTGACCCATCTTGAGCTTATGACATATCCGTTGAGAAACAGGGTTGTAGCAAAAATGATACCAATTAATAGATACTAAGCACAGTTTTAAATATCCTGAACTTGCAGCTGAATGTTGTCAAGCAAACTAGCTAATCAGTCCTCTTCTGACAGAGGAGCTGTATGCGTTTCTTTAGAAATGAATGAAGGAAAAAAGCCTTGTATAGGACAGTTGAATTACAGCAATAATCACACACAGAGCTCAAGTAAGCTGAAGTAACAAAGCAGCGTGCTGTGCACACTTTCAAATCTAATGTGCAATCAGTTTTCTAAATTGATTGTAATATGCAATAGTCATTTACCTTTATAATAACTTGCCGATCTGAAACTGTTCTCCAGAAAATCTAAAATCGCACAAGGGTTTTAGGTTTTTTTTTTTAGTTCAAACTTGGGTCTTGGGGGAATTGCACTCCCCACCCACATTGTGGGGCAGGAGAAAATGGTAGAAGGCAAAGTCGTATTTACACTGTGCACTCCCTGACAGAGGCAGGGTTTAAAGTGTGAGGTCTACTTTGAAGAGTCACTTTGTAAAAAAGGATAACTTGTTACCCCACACATCTGAATTGCTTGACTTTAGTGACAAAATAAACTTTTGCTGCTCTTCACTCTGTTAGCCCTACAGAGGCAAGACAACTACAGGAGACTAAGGTGGAGTCTGTTCCTTTTTATTTATCATAAACCAAATTGTTTACTAGATTTCAATCAGTTCTACTTCCACTAACCAATTAAGAGGTGCACAGGAATAAATGAGGAAATAATTTTGCCATCAGAACCTTTTGTCATTGGTGGTATGTGAGAAGTCCAGTCTGACTTTCAGATCTTAGAGTGAGTTTTCAGGGCCTGAAGTTAGAAAAAAATACCTTTTTGTCACAGTTCAGGGCAACTACATTTATATTCCACCCTCTGGTCCAGCAAGGGCACCCACACTAGGCTTCTGGGTCTCAAGAGACTCTGCCTAAGCAGGCCTGCTTGGTTTCTCTTCAGAGACTAATAACTGAGTAAGGTACCACGCAGCACCTCCTGTGTAAGCCTATTTTATTCAGAAGGTAAGAAGCACTACAGAGAAAATACAACAAACAGTAAGAGACTCTATATGCATGCTAATAAGCATACCAGAGATCATCCCAACCCTAACATGGGCTCTGGCAGAAGCAATCCTTCAGAACCCCCACCCCAAAGGGTTTTTTTGTGGCCCTATGTTCATCAGAGCTTCAGCTCAGAACAAGCACAAAGTTTAATCCATCCTTTATACAGTCCAGGGGTCTTTGATCTAATTACCTACTACTGGAAATTCCAGCAGACAATGGGCTTCTCCCCAGGGTTTACCTTCTTCCGACTATCTCCTAGGAAACGCGTTTCACATATATTGTGAAACAGTTATTTGAAATTCCTAACATTTACATTAGTCACATCCCTAGAAAAATTATAAACAATCTATAATAATACATTGCTTTTTTTTAATGCATTGCAAACCAAAGGTATTAAATTTTACTGAATTAGGTTGATCTTACTTCCATAAGGTTTGTCCAGGATATTGTCAGTCCCGCCTTTTACTTGTAAACTGAGCAAATTTGAGCTTCTGCCAGTGAAAGACAAACCTGGAACCTTTTGCAGTAACTTTTCAGGATAGAATCACACTTTAACTTATAGCTGGGATTCTATAGGAGCTCCACCATTGGAGTCTACCTTGGTGATGTACTGAATTAGCCCATATTCCAGGTGCCCTGTCCATAACTTTCTCTAACTAGCACCACTTTTTGGACAGTGGTGACCACTTCCAGATCCTCAGGTTGATCAGGATGTTGTGGCAGCTTGCATCACTGGTATCCTTCTCCTCTGCTTCAGGTGGACTTCTTGCCATTGGGGGCCTATACAGAGTCTCCCGCTGGCAGAACCTGGAAGCAAATGTATCCATCGGTCTCTACCTCCTATGGTACTTCTCTTTGTTGACTATGCTTACTGAAATAAAATATTGTAGTAAAATGCACATTGCTTTCAGGAGCGAAACAATGCACTGCAGAATATGCATAAGAAAATACAAGATCTGGAATTGGAACATAATGACTGCACTGACATTCTCCGACGACAGGCCAGTGAACTTGAATACAGTACTGAACGAGAGGAGAGACTTAAAAAAGATCTTGAGGTAAGCACTTTTATCTGTTCAGATTCAGTGGTGTTTTGTGTGTGTGTTCTCCATTTAATGAGATTACATTAATCCTGAAATTCTATACAGGGGCAATTTCTCGAGTTAATGTTATGTCATTTTGAATAACTTGTGAACTGTTCATGCTTGACTTTCTTTTAAGATGGAACATGACGTACCTGTTTTGTAACTTACTGAAAAGCTGAGTAAACCAACGCAACTAACTTGTTGTGTAGTCAGAGTCTTGTCTGCTGTGGAGCTGGAATCCTGGATGGAAAAGGGCTCAAAGAGGTAGTGTAAGGAATGAGCTTGGTGCACCAAATAATAAATCTTTTTTGGTGGTATTTAGTTATTTTAAGAAAAGCATGCAAATGTTGTTCACCCACTGTTGGCTCTAACTCAGACAGTATCTTGCTGACCCTTATCGCCATTATAATTACAGAAATAGTGGGCTGTTGAACTATTTCTATAACATATTGAATGGGAGGGGTGGTAAGAGTTTCCAGGGGCTGTGACACACCACGGTTAAGGAACTCAGTAAGGGGAAGCAAAGTGCCAACTGTGCCAGATGGCTCCATGGAGGTGAAGGCTTCAGGCTTGGAGCCTTTTGCTGGCTTGGATGGTAGAGGAGCAGCATCAGTGGTTCTGTAGGACTCTAACTTGGACAAAGGCAATATAATGAGGAGTACTTGTGGCACCTTAGAGACTAACAAATTTATTTGAGCATAAGCTTCATGGGCTAAAACCCACTTCATCGGATGCATGCAGTGGAAAATACAGTAGGAAGATATATATAGACACAGAGAATATGAAAAAAATTGGTGTTGCCATATACATTATAATGAGAGGCAATAGTGTTTTTTCCTTCACTTCCTCTTTCCCCATTCAAGCTAGCAAGTGCCCAATCCTGTATCTTTTTCATCAAGCAATTAACTAAAGGGTCTACAAGCCCATCCGCCTCTTCCTATGTACAAACTAATAAAAATAGCACCCCTACTCCAGCCTTATCAAACACTTGCTTTATCATGCCTGCCCAAATTCCTGCCCTCTTATATGGAGTGGAGTCGTCTTATCTACCATTAGCAACAAGAAAGGGATCCTGCTTTGTAGCCAGAAGTGAAGCGGGGACCTGTGAAGAAAGAAATCAGAGGTAAATTTACGTAGGCTATCTGACAAAGATCTGTCCTTGCTTCCGTGGGTCCCGCGTTTCCTGGTGGATTTCACTAGCCTCAGAGTCTCACTGTGATCCTGCAAGTAACTCTTCTCTATCTAGAGACAAGGGTCACAGTCTACTGAGCGGTATCAGAGTAGTAGCCGTGTTAGTCTGTATTCGCAAAAAGAAAAGGAGTACTTGTGGCACCTTTAGAGACTAACAAATTTATTTGAGCATAAGCTTTCGTGAGCTACAACTCACTTCATCATACTGAATGCATCCAATGAAGTGAGCTGTAGCTCACGAAAGCGTATGCTCAAATAAATTTGTTAGTCTCTAAGGTGTCACAAGTACTCCTTTTCTTTTTGCAGTCTACTGAACCATTTTCATCATAAGCCAGCAAGGGAAGTGAGGAGAAGTTATTCTTCCTTGCACAGTCTCTGTTGTCTCCCAGTCTCAGTGATTAATCAGGGGGCAAAGGTGGGGGGGGAGCCCGAGCTCACCCTCAACTCCGGGCTCCAGCCTAGGGACCCTAATAGTATCAGCTATGGTTGCTGACCTTTTAGAAACATGACATGTACAATTCCCTGGGCTGCTTCCCCCACAGCAGCCCTCACTTCCTCAAGCTCCACTTCACCCTTACCTCAGGGCCTCCTTCCTTGTGCCTGATATGGTGTGTACTACTCAGCCTCTCCAACAGCACAACTTACACACACACACACCCCCTGACTAACTGAGAGGGTTTTAACTAGTTTCAGCCAGCCCCTGATTGGCTTCAAGTGTCCCAATCAACCTAGCCTTCTCCCTGCCTTCTGGAAGGTTCTTAATTGGCCCCAGGTGTCTTAATTGACCTGGAGCAGCTGCCATTTCACTTATCCTGGTACCAGGGATTTGTTTAGTCTGGAGCTAATATATCTATCTCCCATTACTTTTCTATCGCCATCTGGCCTTGCCCCATCACAGCTATTATATGTAATACAATAAAAGTATAGGAGGAGCTGGGTAGTGATACTGATATTTTGGTTGTTTCCATTATAAAAGTTTCTTGTGACCTTTTCTAGGGACTCTGTAACGCCGTCATTGTTTGCAGCAATCATTTGAAATTCATAAAGAAGTGCCTTTCTTTGTCCCATGAAATTCTATTCCAGTTTGGCTGAGATAAAAGCTTTTGAAAATGGCTACCTCCCTTCTGTCACCAGTGTTAGCAAAATTTTGGCAGCATACCAAAAATGTTCATATTCTGTTGCTATTCTAATTAGGGCTGTCAAACAATTAAAAAAATTAATAGCAATTAATAATGAGATAGTGTTGTTAATTGCACTGTTAAACAATAATAAAATACTAATTTAAATTTATTATAAATATTTTGGATGTTTTCTACATTTTCAAATTGATTTCAATTACAACACGGAATACAAAGTGCTCCTTTATATTATTTTGTATTACAAATAGCTGCACTGTAAAAAAAAAAAAAAAAAAAAAAAAAAAAAAAAAAAGTAAACAAAAGAAATACTATTTTTCAATTCACCTCAGACGAGTACTGTAGTGCAATCTCTTTATCGTGAAAGTGCAATTTACAACTGTAGAAATTTTTTGTTACATAACTGCACTCAAAAACAAAACAATGTAAAACTTTAGAGCCTACAAGTCTACTCAGTCCTACTTCTTGTTCAGCCAATCGCTAAGATGAACAAGATTGTTTACTTTTTTGGGAGAAACTGCTGCCTGCTTCTTATTTACAATGTCACCTGAAAGTGAAAACAGTAGTTCACATGGCACTTTTGTAGCCAGTATTGCAAGGTATTTACATGCCAGATATGCTAAACATTTGTACATCCTTTCATGCTTCAGCCACTATTCCAAAGGACATGCTTTCATGCTGATGACACTTGTTAAAATAATGCATTAATTAAATTTGTAACTGAACTCCTTGGAGGAGAATTGTATATCTCCTGCTCCGTGGTTTTATGTGCATTCTGCCGCATATGGTGTGCTATGGCAGTCTTGGATGATGACCCAATATATGTTCTTTGATTTAAGAACACTTTCATTGCAGAGCTGACAAAATGCAAAGAAAGTACCAGTATGAGATTTCTAAAGATAGCTACAGCACTCAATCCAAGGTTTAAGAATCTGAAGTGCCTTCCAAAATCTGAGATGGACGTGGTGTGGAACATGCTGTCAAAAGTCTTAAGAGCAACATTCCAATTCGGAAAGTATAGGATCCGAACCACCAAAAAAAAAATCGGCTTTCTGTTGGTGGCATCTGAATGATATGATGAAAATAAATGTGTGTGAATCCACACTGCTTTGGATTGTTGTCGAGCAGAACATGTCATCAGCATGGAAGCTGTTCTCACTTTCCAGTGACACTGTATATAAGAAGCAGGCAGCATTAACAGATTTGTTTCTCTTAGGAATTGGCTGAACAAGAAGTAGGACTGAGTGGACTTGTAGGCTCTAAAGTTTTACATTGTTTGATTTTGAGTGCATTTATGTAACAAAAAAAATCTATATTTGTAAATTGCACTTTCACAATAAAGAGATTGCACTACAGTACTTGTATGAGGTGAATTGAAAAATACTATTTTTTTTTTACAGTGCAAATATTTGTAATAGAAAATAATATAAAGGAGCATTATACACTTTGTATTCTATGTTATAATTGTAATCAATATAATTGAAAATGTAGAAAAACTTCCAAAATATTATAATAAATTTAAATTAGTATTTTATTATGGTTTAACAGTGAGATTAAAATTGCAGTTTTTTAATCAAGTTAACTCAAGCAATTAAAAACAAAATTAACTGTGATTTAATTGACAGCCCTAATTCTAATCTAAGGCTGGGCCAAGGCCACTGTTGGAGCAGCATCAGCATCCCTCACTGCAGTGAGAATGTCCTCCCACTTTTTGCCAGCCATCAGGGCGAATTAGGGGGTGGGGGAGAGTGGGTGGAGAAGAGCAAGTGGGCGGGTCAGGGTGTTCAGGGGAAGGGACAGTGTGAGGGTGAGGCCTCAGAAAAGGGATGACGCAGGTGGATGGGACCACGGTTCTGGTGCCAGTGGCCCCTCCCCGCCCCACTTGTAGGAAGCTTCCGCCGCTCCTGCATCAAAACCCATGCCTAACCCTGTAGACACCTAAATTCCCGCCTCTCGGTTTGTACACTACCATTTAAGTTCTAGATGCCCAGCTCTCACCTAAGCCCTAGAGGGATCCCAAAATTAGCTGTTAGTCTGCCTATCTTGCCTGTTAATTTAGGCATCTCCCTGGCTCGCCTTGCTGGCTTCTGTGAATCCCATTCTTAGTATCCTAACTCTCCCCATGCATTGTATAGAGAACCTAGGTGCCAAACTCAGGGCTGTGGATTCCTCTAGGCAGCAGGGTGCCTGGACATTTGGTGTCGGAATGCTGAGTTGAGGTTCTCATTTTGGATCTAGCCCTAAGGAGCTTGTCTACAGACAATTTCTGTACTGCTTTAACTATGACAGTTTGGAAACCTTAAATGTATGGGAATAAGCTATAACAGATATACCTTTATACTGGTAAAACTGCATTCACACTGGGAGCTGTACTAGTTTAAGTATTTTGGTTTAAAATAAATCACTCATCTAACCAAAATAATTACATTGGTACACAAACTATGGATCTTAGGTCTGCTCTCTACCCACATAAGCATATCACTGTACCCTTGTGGAGCCCCCAGTGACTTCAGTGCTCCAAGCAGAGATATCTGCTGGTGCATATCTCATGGCTGGATTGAAACTTAAGTTACAAATGGAAGCAATAGAGCTCAGAAAGAGGGGAAATCAGTCTTGGTTTCCACATATTACTTTAAATAGTCTATTGCTTCTTCATCTGTATTCAGTGATTCTTCATTTCATAAAAGGTACTGTGATATTTTTTTTTTCTTTCAGTGAAAGTGAATTATGGTATCTCTGAATGAATTAAATAAGAGGGACTAGGTTGTTCATAAGAGCAAGAGCAATTATTTACTTACAGATCTTTGTAATTTGCAATGATGTTGAAGGAAATGAAAGAAATAAAGAAAAGGTTTCAGAGTAGCAGCCTGTATTTGCAAAAAGAAAAGGAGTACTTGTGGCACCCTAGAGACTCAAATAAATGTTCAAATAAATTTGTTAGTCTCTAAGGTGCCACAAGTACTCCTTTTCTTTTTGCAAATAAGGAAAAATATCTCATTTTAATGAGCATTTGGCAAGTTATATATTTGAGGGGAAAAGGCCTGATTATGGCAGTAGCTTTTTAAATTGCTTTTATATGGTGGCTTAAAATGTAAATAAGAGAGAATTTAAACCTATTGCTATAAATTTATGTTTGGAATGCCGTGAGGAACTTTTTTTTTTTTTTTTTTTCGATTGCATGAGTGTTCCTTTAGTGCCCTCTGCTGGGTATGTGGCAAACAGTCATTAGTTTGAAAATAGCAAGAATAATCTAACAGACAACTTTGCAATTATTTTTGAAGTTTCAGCTTAAAAACAAAACTTTTTTTTCCTGTTTGTGGTATACGTTTTTGCTTTAATGATTCATTTTTCATTTAAATGATTGATAGATTACATGGAATTTACTGTTTATTTTACCAATTTGTTATATTCCTATAGACTTTAAGGTCAGAAGGGGCCATTGTGATCATCTCATCTGATTTCCTGCACATTGCGGGCCAGAGACTCTCTCACCCATCCTTTCCTGAAATAGATCCCTAACCTCTGGCTGAGTTACTGAGTAACAGAGAATTCACCACTTACATTAGTTTAAACCTGCAAGTGACCCATGCTCCATGCTTCACAGGAAGGAGAAACCCCGACAGGGTCTCTGCCAATCTGACCTAGAGGAAAATTTTTTTTGACCCCAGATATGGCAATCAGTTAGACCCTGAGCACGTGGGCAAGACCCACCAGGCAGATACCTAGGAAAGAATTCTCTGTAGTAACTTAGAGCCCTCTCCATCTAGCGTCCCGTCTCTGGCCGTTGGGGATTTTTGCTACTGGCAGTCACAGATGGGCCATATGCCTTTGTAGGCAGTCCCATCATACCATCCCCTCCATAAACTTACCAAGCTCAGTCTTGAAGCCAGTTAGGTTTTTTTTCCCCCACTGCTCCAGAACTTTACTCCTCTGATGGTTAAAAAACCTTTGCCTAATTTTGAGGCTAAACCAGTTTATATCCATTTGTTCTTGTGTTCACATTGGCACTTAACTTAAACACCTCCTTTCCCTCCCTGGTATTTATCCCTCTGATGAATTTATAGAGAGTAGTCGTATCTCTCCTTAATCTTCTTTTGGTTAGGCTAAACAAACCAAGCTCTTTGAGTCTCCTCTCATAAGGTAGGTTTTCTATTCCTTGGATCATCCTAGTAGCCCTTCTCCACACTGATTCCAGTTTAAATCCATCTTTCTGAAATATTGGAGATCAGAACTGCACACAGTATTCAGAGGTCTCACCAGTGCCTTGTATAATGGTTCTAACACTTCCCTTTCTCTACTGGAAATACCCCTTCTGATGCATTCTAGGACTGCATTAGCCTTTTTCATGGCTTTATTGCAATGACGGTTCATTGCCATCCTGTGATCAACCAATACACCCAGGTCTTTCTCCTCTTCTATTGTTTCCCACGGATAAATCCCCAGTTTATAGCAAAAATTCTTGTTAGTCCCTAAATATATGACTTTGCACTATTAAATTTCATCCCATTCCTATTACTCCAGTTTACAAGGTCATCCAGATCTTCTTGTATGATATTCCGGTCCTCCTCTATATTAACAATAGCTCCCAACTTTGTGTTGTCTGCTAATTTTATTAGTGCATTCTCATTTTGTGTACCAAGATTCGTAATAAAAACATTAAATAAGATTGGTCCCAGGACTGATGCCTGAAGAACTGCACTAGTAATCTCCCTCCAGCCAGACAGTTTACCTTTCAGTATGATCTGTGGTAGTTTCCACTTTAACCAGTTCATCCTCCACCTTCCAATTCTTATATTAATCCCCATCTTCTCGAATTTACTAATAATTTCCCATGTGGAATTATATCAAATGCCTTAATGAAATCCAGGTAGATTAGATCTACTCCATTTCTTTTGTCTAAAATATCAGTTATCTTCTCAACGGACATCAGGTTGGTCAGGCAGAATCTACCTTTTAAAACCATGTTGTATTTTATCCCAATTACTGTTCACCTCTATGTCCTTAACTACTTTTTCTTTCAAAATTTGTTCCAAGACCTTGCATACAATTGAAGTCAAACTAACAGTCCTGTAGTTTCCTGGATCATTTTTTTCTCTTTCTTAAAAATAGGAAGTATATTAGCAATTCTCCAGTCATAGGATACGACCACTGAATTTACAGGTTCATTAAAAATCCTTGCTATTGGGCTTGCAATTTCATGTGCCACTTTCTTTAATATTCTCAGATGGAGATTATCTGGGGCCCTTGATTTAGTCCCATTAAGCTGTTTGAGTTTGACTTCCCCCTTGGATGTGATAATTTCTAAATGGGATTTCAACTAATAGCCATATTTTAAACATGATTCTAAAACAGAGGTGCCTCATTCTGTGGAGATGGCCTAATTATATATATTTTTAATTGTAGTTCATGGGCAGGGATGACAAAATGAGATCTTCTACTAAAAACAAAGGAAAGATTGTAGAGGATCAATGATAAAAAATAGCCCTTTATATAGAACTGCATTTTTAGGCCCCTACCCTGAAATGTGTTTCGTGTGGAGGATCTTTGCACCTACCTGGAGTCCTCCTGAAGTCAAGTGCGTGAAGTGGCCACCAAAAATTGAAATAGAAAACTTGGCTGATCCTCATTTCTATTCTAAAATTTCTGTATATTTTGAAAAAAGAAAAGGAGTATTTGTTAATTAATTTGTTAATCTCTAAGGTGCCACAAGTACTCCTTTTCTTTTTGCGAATACAGACTAACACGGCTGCTACTCTGAAACCTGTATATTTTGAGACACATTGTGATCTCATGCCTGGGATAGGCCACACTGAAAATGCCACACTCAGGGAAGACTGCAAGAAATAGGGAAGACAATCCCCCAAACTGGTGATTTTATTCTGTAATTAGATTCACCAATCCAGTAACAGTATAGCTTCTGCAGTACCACACTGAACCAGAAGCCAAAATCAGTCCCCCTTAGGCATTCCAGCCCTTGGTTCCCATCTAGGCAACCCAATCTAATATAGTGATAGGTTATTAAAAATCTATTTCACTATATGTGAGGTTCTTTCTAATCCCAAGGGATCAGACATATTTCCCCAGGTCAATATATATATTTCAGATCTTATCCAAATATCACAGTCAGCCAATCCCCCATAAACTAACTAAAGATTTATTAATAAAAGAAGAGAGTTATAAATGGTTAAGGAATCATATACGTACAAGTGATTTGCAAAGTCCTTATATCAGGTTTGTACGGGTGATGGAATAAACTGTTAGTTTGGAAAAGTCTCTGTGGAATCACCCAAACAGATTGGGGGTCATCACTCCTTGTTTAAAGCTTCCTTGTTAGAAATTCGGTCCAGAGCAATGAAGGAGAAAATGAAGACAAAATGGAGATGTTTCAGGTGCCTTTTTATATCCTCTGCCATGTGCATGGAAATTTACTGTCCCAAACGAAGTCCACAGCACATCCATTGATAGATACTGTCCCAAGATGGAATCCAGGGTCACATGAGTATGGAAAATTACTGGGAGAAGATGGGACCTGAGACTCCATGTCCTCATCATATGTCCTTACACGCTTTGCTGACTCATAGGGCGGCCACTGGTACCTGGCTGTCTGAGGCATCCTCTGGAAGGGCTATTTGGACCAATGGGCCATTATGCAAGCTGAGTGTCTTTGATGGGCCATCAGCACATAGCTGTCTAGCCTTGATGTAAATCTTGTCTTCGGGGTGCTGCCCAGGAATATATCATATGTGTAAGGTACAAGTACATAGTCAATATTCATAACTTCAGTACAAAGATGATGCATGCATATAAACCAGATAAACATACTTAGCAAATCATAAATTTTCCATTGACACCTTATATGACATACTTTGTACAAGATTTGTTGTAATTGTGGTATCAATAATGATACAAATAGTGATTCTTATATATAGCATCACACACACATTAGGCAAATTAATTAGACCAGGGATCTGTTTGGCCCAGAAAGATTTTCTGGAATTGTTGTGCCTTTTGTTTGTTTCGCCTTAGCAGTGTTTGGTCTGGAAAAGAGATTTCTCGGGAAATAAACAGCAGTCTATGTATAAAGTCTTGTGATGTGTACAGGTGCTAAAAACTGGGTGGGAATGCTGTTTGACAAACAGTCGTGGTGGGAAATGTGTATTTACTCTTCTTGTATGAGAAACAGAATTGTCAGTTCATAAATTTCGGGATATTTGTTTTTTACAATAATGTATGGTGAATCCCCAATATTTCATGTGTTGGAGCTGCCAAATCATAGTTAGCTGAAGCCCAGGGTCTCTTATAAGGTTAAAAAAGTGTCCGATGACGTGGCCATTAGATGCTTAGACTCCTCAAGGAGTATGGGCCGTTAATGGAAATACCCCTCCAGGTTTCATGATTTTTTTTTAAAATCTGATCTAATTACATTGACTTTTACATATCCTATCAAATGGATTATCATGCATTGGCTTGGCAGGCTTGATACCCTGTGAGGGGTCCTGAAGGAAACTCTCACAGTGGTGCCTTGCAACCCTTATCTTGTCTTTCTAGAAGCCCTATATCATCAAGTGAGCTAAGTTACTGAAGTTCCCATGTTGTCCTTTACTAGTGATTCATTGTGAATCAAAGTGCAGTATAACACTCAGCAACTGTCACTACATACTGAAGCCTTAATGAACTTGTTTAAACAAGAAGTTTACCAATCCACTGGTAGAAGAGTTGTTTTTTTGCAGGGTGGGTTTGATTTAAATCAATTTGATTTAAACCATGATTTAAATCAATAGTCAGGAAGTTAATCATGGTTTTCTACATAAAAGTGCATTCTTGTTGGTTGTTATAACCTCAATATGTATTCTTCACAACTCAGAGGTGATGTAAGTTTCATTATTAGAAGGTACACACTATACATTTTTAAAGAGTGATTTATTTTGAAAACTTTTCAGATTAGTTTTACAGCTATATCAGAAAATGAATGAATGGTTATTTCATTTACCAAAGGTAATTGAAGCAGATATTTATAAGTCATTGGGGGGGGGTGAACTATCTCCAATTAAACAGGTTAATCAGTAATATTTGGGGGATTTTCTTGCCATCCTCTATTAGGAGGAGAACATCACCAGACAGACATTTAAATTGTTTTATTTAACTAAAACAACAACGTTAAGTATTCTGGATTTTTTTTCTTCAACAGCAAACATATAATATTTAAAAAAAAACAAGTATATGTCCCTTGCTTCTCACATTTATCTCCAGACTTCTTCTCCTTGTCCAGCTCTATTCCAGCCACAACAATCTTCTATTCATTGAACATTTTGAAACTTTGCACTTTTAGAGAGAGATAAGGGATTGACTCTGTGTACACATATTTGCAGAAGGACAACAGATTTGAGGTCTGTTATTTCTCACCTCTATATATTAAAAAAAATTTTTTTTTGCTGTTAACAAGCATGTTACCTCTGGAGAAACAAATCCACAGTTTGAGAACTGCCAAACTAAGCATCTCTCATAGAATATCAGGGTTGGAAGGGACCTCAGGAGGTCATCTAGTCCAACCCCCTACTCAAAGCAGGACCAATCCCCAGTTTTTGCCCCAGATCCCTAAATAGTCCCCTCAAGGATTGAGCTCACAACCCTGGTTTTAGCAGGCCAATGCCCAAACCACTGAGCTATCCCTCCCCCCATAGTATCTTCTAGACTGAGCACGGAGTTGCATTGGGTAGATAGAAAGATTAACCTAAATAATCTATACAGAAGCCTGTGGAACCCATAAGATTGGATCCCTAATCCATGAACTATTGGAACTCGTTTACAAAACTTTTCTTAAACATTACATGAATATATTGTCTCATACTATAGAATTAGAATTTATAATCCCTATTCCATGATGAGATATCTTTGTGCTATAATGTATATTAATTAAAACTACCTTAAACTAGATTTTTTTCCTTCAAAAGCATTTTATCAAAAAAATTTGATTTAAATAAAAATAATCTTTTTTTTTTTAATCTTTGATTTTTATCCACCCTGCTAGGCACCAACTTCAGAACTTTCTCTCCTAAATATTCTGAATCCAGAAAAAGCCAAAAATATTTGCTATTTTGTCTTACCTTTCCAAAATCACTAACAGTGAATACTTCCTGTGTGACTTCCTGTGTGGTTAGATTAAAACCTAGTCCTCCAGCATTCTTTCTTCTCTTGATTGTACTAGGTGTGAAGAAGGAAATTTGAGACCAGCTAGTGGTAGAAGGAGTTTTTGACAGTTGTGCTGAACTTGAGGCCACAAAATAGTTATAGGATTTGTTCCTTCACTGGACTCAATCTTCCAACCAAGTGAAAGATCCCAGTAGTGGTAGAAAACAATATACTTAAGGTTGCAAATCAGTTTCCATTATACCAAGTTTTCAGTCATTTATTTTCTAAAATATTCATCTATTCCGCTGAATTTCTCCAAGCTTGGTCTCTGCCTGAAAGTCAATGATTATTTTGTTTTGTTTTTATTTAATGATGATGATTTTGAGAGAGAATTCTTCAGGTTTTTTTTCTTCTTTATTTTTATGTCTGTCTGTTTTTTTGGTTCTTTTTTTTTTTTTTTTTGGTCACACAAGGGTTAAAAATATATGTAAAATACACACTGCCTCTTCCTCTCTGGTATGTATGTATGTTCCTTTTCAAGGTCAATTTCCCCGCCCACCTCGGACAAGCTACATAAATTTGCAAATAGAAATTTGGTATGGACATAGTTCATAATGAGTTGTAAGTGCCTTGATAAATATAGGGGGGAAATTGATTAGAAATAAAGTTGTGAACGTTTGCAAATGTACTCGGGCACAAGTGCCATAGAAAATCCCATTAACATTTGAACTATAATATTCACCACAGGTGTACTGCACATGTGTGCACAGGTTCAATTGCAAAGTGAGATAGCTAATTACACTGGCTTTAAACCAGCCAGGATATTTGTTAAAGAAGTTATCTACTTCCTGTTCTCCCCACTAAAGCCTAGGAGGATGATCATAGGACAAGGACCCAAGCCTTAATAATACTTCACAATTAGATAGGACTTCAGAAATATTATATAGGTTTCATAACATCCTGAGGCAAAGAAGTTATGTGACTCGGTAATCACATAGCAGTTTATTTATAGCATCTAGATTAGAACCGAAGTCTGTCTGTGGACCCAGACGTTAACCATAGTCCCTCCCAAACAAATCATAGTGCCTTAACTATCTCATTACTGAAATGAAGATTGTGCATTCTATACTGCAATTATCTGTCAGGATGTATGATTCTGGACTGTATTCTATTGTGTTCAATTGGCAATTTCTTAGTAATACAGAAGGTGAGCTTTCAGTCATATCTGCTCATTATTTGACTTCTGAGTGCTCATTTCTAATATTAATATTGGATTAATAGATTTTGTGTCTGGAACACGTAATTAATAGAAAAATAATAATTTTATCGGTACTGGGTGGGGTTTTTTTAGTTGTTTTTGGTGAATTTAGCTACATTCCGTTCTTTTGATATTTATGTATATATTTTTTAAAATAACCATGTAGCAGGGATAAAAACCAAAATAGCCTAGCAACAGCCAGGGAGTGTGGATTCCTAGTCATCTGAACCAGTATAATAAAATAGTGTTATCCTACATCTTGAAAAACCTTTTAAAAATCATAGTCCTATTTAAGTTAATATCTGTCTTTTGGGAATGTAAATATTTTTCATATTTTTAGGCAGCTACTGTGAGAGTGAAGAAATTGGAAGAAAATATTGAGGCAGAGAGAGCAGCACATCTGGAATCCAAATTTAATTCTGAAATTATCCAGGTAAACCAGTGTCAAATATTTGTGGAATTTCCACAGTTTATGATGGAGCAGCTAGTAGAGCTGTAAGACCCCAATCCTGAAAAGATTTATGCCTGTGTTTAAATTATATATGTGAGTAGTCCCAATTCAGAGGACTATGCACACTGGCAACCAATGGAGAAGTTTTTGCAGAAACAGGGCCTAAACGTGTACTAGTTATTGCATGACTGTAGGGGAAAATTTTTAAATTTTAAAAATTGTGGCAAAACCGTCAAAAGGAAATGTCCTACTATTAAAACATTCCTTTACTGTTAAAATACCCAATAATTATATTTTTGCCAGGATTGCTGATGGAACTGAATGGAGATTTAAAGCACATATGTACTTGTTTCATGGGAGCAACAAACTATGTAACTTAGATGGTAGTTCACTCTGAAACTACTGTTTTAAATATGATTTTCAGTGAACAGATTTTAACTTAAAACAAGATGATAGTACAGTATTGGCAGATAACAAACATGACTGTGTCAGCTTGCTCTAGATGGTCTTTCAAATAAAGTGTTAATCACAGTTTACTTTAAAGAACAAACAACGAAACTGAAGGTGCTGAAATCATTTTCAAAATTTATTCTTTTCATTATTTGTGCTCTTTTTGCATTCGGACTAACTAGTGTCATTTTGTAGCCCATTATATTTTCTGGCTCTTGTGCTCTCTAGTTCTCACTGCAAACACTTTTCTAAATGACCATTACACTAATATAAAAAAGAATAAAGAAAAATGTATTTAATTTTCCTCCTTTATACATGATATAATTGAATTGGGAGGGCAAATTTCTTTGGTGTTAGAGGATCTGTTTTACAAACAAAAGACTGGTAAGGTTTTCTGTTAGTAGTTGATGTACATGGAGTTGTCACATTTCTGCTCTCCATTATATGCAACTCTAACCTTCACCATTAATCCTATGCTTTATGCTTTAATGGGACAAAAAATAGAAAACCTCTGAGAAACCTTACCAGTGTACTTAACTTAATTAATAAACTCTAAATTCCTCCAAAGTATAGTAGTCTGAGTAAAAGCATCTTATATCTTTTTTTTATTTTTCTCTGCTTTTTGTAGTGTGTATTCATATCCCTTTGTGTGCTCAGCGCTTCCTCACTCTCACACATACACAGCAAAAGAGAACACTACTGAAGATTAACGATAAGCTTTCCCTAACTTGCTTTAATTGCTTTCTTATCATTTGATAGTTAAGGATTCGAGACCTTGAAGGAGCTTTGCAGGTAGAAAAAGCCAGCCAAGCAGAAGCTCTTTCTGATTTGGAAATGATCAAGAAAGAGTTCAAAGAGGTGGAAAACGCATATGAGAGAGAGAAACATAATGCCCAAGAGAGCTTGGAAAAGCTCAATATGTAAGTTTATTTATCTACTAAATGTATTGTAAGGCAGCAGTAACAGCGTTTGTAGTATTATAATTTACATCCTTCTTAGGTTGCAGTTACTAGAAGATGACATGATCACACACACTTGAACAAGCCTGACATTCCATCAGTGCTGGTACATATACACACTGTGGGAAGATAGAGAAATGTAACCTATTTTATATGGATCGTATGCAAAACATTCATATTGGGATGCTTGCTAGCAGCATTGCATGTGACAACCTTTTTTTTTTTCTTCTTAGCAAGTTAATATGGATTTATTTTTGTTAAGGGAAACTCTTAATTTACAGATTTTCAGAGAAGCTGCAGATTATTCAGGATGAGGAATGCCTCTTAGCTTTTGTATGCAGTGTTATAGCCGTGTTGATACCAGGATATTAGAGAGACTAGGTGGGTGAGGTAATATCTTTTATTGGAACAACTTCTGTTGGAGTGAGAGAGAAGCTTTTGAGCTTACATGGAAACCTGAAACTTGAAGCAGGTTTTCTCAGGGTATTTGGGTGGCTCGTTTCATGATGCAGTCTGCTTCTCTCATGGAGTGTTCTTGTTTGGTAAAAGTGGTTTTGAGTGAGTTAAGGTGTATATCCCAGAGCATATTCTGTGGTATCTGAGTGCCTGGCTGTAGATAAAAGATTTTTTTGGTGTGTTTGGGGTGATTATTGGATCCACAAAAATAGGCGCCTATCCCTCAGGCCCAAACCCAACCCAGCCCAGCCCAGCCCCGGATCTGCTGCGGCGGGGAGAGGTGCCTCTTCCCCCCCCCCCCACCCCAGTTGTTGCTACGGGGGAGAGAGCCTCTCTCCCCGCTGTAGGCCTGGGCAGCCTACACCCCTCATCCCTGGCCCCACCCAGAGCCTGCACCCCCAACTGGAATCCTCATCTCACTTTCCTCCCCACACCCTAACCCTCTGCCCCAACACTCTCCCACCCCTGCCACATTAATTTTGTTTTGTGCACTAATATGGAGGTGATGTGTCACACATCACCTCCATATCAGTGTACATAACAAAACTCATTCCGCACATGGGTGGGAAAAATTAGAGGGAACACTGCCCCAGACTCTTTTGAATCATGATGATCATGGTTGCGGCCCTCCGGAGAGGGTGAATTCATATTTTCCATTACCTGGATGACTTTCTCAAGGCAACATCATTCCAGCTTGGCCAGAGCCGCCACCTCCCCCTGGCCATTCTGTCTGTAACATCAAATAGAACGTTTCCAGGATTTTTTTGGATCTTACACAGTGGGGCAGAGTTAGATTACATGAGCCCATGGTCCAGATGTTATTGTATGACTGTTATATTTCTCACCCAAACTTTACAAGGACAACTTGTCTTCTCACCTCTAATTTTGGACAAAATAAAGCCCCTAAAATCAGCTTACCTAAACCATGGTCACCTAAGAATACTGGTGAAGTTTCATTTTTCCAAATTTATCCAGCTATCTTGCCGTTTTCAGAAAAATTTTTGATTCTACAGACTCTTCTTCCTCACTCTGCTCTTCTCAAAGAACTCTTTCCCCTTTCAGCCTATAATTTTGTTACAGCTTCTCTAATGGTCCATTATTGTTCTATGTGGCTCAGAATCTCAAAATTAGTAAAATCTCAATTTCTGAGTGGTTAGAAAACTTTGATCCCAAGGTATGATTTCTTTCCTTTTTGGAAAAAGAGTGAGTCTGTATAGACATGGGGTTGGGATTAGTAAAGTATCTTTTATTTACAGTATGTACAGTTCCTACAGAAAATAGCTTTGAACAGTTGCTCAGGGAAGAGCCAGCTTCTTAGGGAAGCATACTGAATGTCTGTAATCAGCACAAACAGACTTTCAGTGTTTATAAACTTTATTTTGTTTGTATCCTGTGTTTAGTTTCTAATTAGTTGTATGCTTGAACTCCTCACAATACACCTTTTGTTTGAAATGATTGCATGTTCCAGGTGTCACTTAAAACTGGGGAATGACCCTCCCTGGTTGGTGCCTGGCCACTTTAGAATGTCTTAGGGTTTTTTTCAGTTCAAAAGGGGCTCTCTTTCTTAAACACAAATGGCCAAATATATGGTGTATTTTTGGTGGAGTTAACCAAGGAACTCAACTATCCCAAGACTCTGCTTTCTGCTGTTAACTTGGATGCAAACATGAAGATTTTGCAAAAATTCATTGTTCTAAAAATGACGACTCCTCCTAAATACACTGTAGTATTGATTTGTCTCAGTGACTTCCTACATGAGCTAATTTGTTTTCATTTGAGACATTTCCGCAATATTTTAACTTGTTTTGATGATTTTCTTTTCACCTTGTGTAAAACTTCATTAAGTGTATGAATTTGATAGTTTTACAATTTGTGGCATAATACATTTGGGATGAGAAGTAGAATGCATACTCTTGAGCTTACAGTCTTTGGTCTAAATACTGATGAACTTTGTGTTTTGCTTTAAACTTCCTTTATGAGAGAACCCATTTATAAACATACGTCACTGCTTTAGTCAAAGCTTATGTTAATTAGTTTATCTGTCAATGTTACTTTGCTCTTACTCTCCTCATTAACTTATCCTTGTACGTGGTATCAAGACTCTGAATCCAACTCTTAGATTATTTCATTCAAGATCTTGGAATCAACCAAGAAAGTAATTTTAAGGCTGGAGATTGGTGGGGCTACGTGGCAGAGACTTTAGGCTCCTAAAGTTTTAATTTGAATAATTCATCTTCCAGTCTCCAGTCCTCCTCCCTTTTGGTACCTAGAACACTGTAGAATCTACTGAAGTCCATTACACTTAGTAAAGCAATTATCTCTTATTTTTTTAGCTGTCCTAATATGACTGTTAAAGGAAAATATTTTACTGCTTTAGTAAAAATTTCCAGAGGCTTTCTCTTTCCACTATCTTTTCCTTAAGAATGTTTTACTTCCTCCAGGAAATATTTACTCTTTCAATACTCTTTCCTAGCAGTTTTGTCCTGTTCTCTTTTCTTTAAAATGTCTCTTCTCGTACACACCTTTCCCCCCCCCCCCCCGGCTGTTTTCAAACTGCACAAATACTGTGTTTGATCAGAGGTTCTTAAGCTGTGATCTGTGGAACGCTTGCAGGTATTCATATACATTTTGTTCCTTTTCCATGCTTTCATTTGCTAAATCTTATGAAAAGATATCTAAAAATACATTAAATATTTTTTTCATTTAAGAAACTGCTGTAATTGCAACAGGGAGCTCATGTCATTATAGATGTATAGGGAGGTGGTTCATGCAACTGTCTCATGAACCTCCTTTCTCCCGTTCACAGCATTTTTATATAAACATGGTCCCCACTATGAAAGTTTGTGGTTTTTTGTGGTAATCAGTAGGTCCGGATTTATCAAAAGGGAATGTTTTAGAAAGCAAAGTAGTACCCTTGCATTAGAATGCTCTTTAATTATCCATAACAGCCTAATTTGTTTCTATCAGGTTTGTCCACTGACTGTGGTCATCTGTTTTGTTTTGTTTTTTTTCCCCTCTCCATGCTACAATTCTTCTCTGTTTTTTGGTTTGTCTTCTCCACCACTGCATTTTACATCAGAAGTCTATTGAGACCAAGCAAACATCCAAAAGTAAAACAAAATGCTTACCTCTGGAATGTTTCCTAATCTTGGACTCTGGGAAGGGGATGGGATGGTGTAGAAAAAGGACTCTGTATCCCTGGCTTCCTCAGCATGCTTCATTGCAAAGAGAAGGAAAAAAAGAAGGCCAGTATCTGATCTAGGTCATTTGAAAGAGGTCCCATCCAGTATTTGATATACCTCCGTTTTTTTCTTCACATTTAGTGTTCCAAACTGTCAGATCCCTTGCGTTAAAACAGGATGCAAAACAAATGCTAAAGCAAGTTCCATAACTAATCTGGAAGCAAAAGTTGGATGATGGAAAAATTTCACAGGAGCTTTTATTTTTTAAACGAAAAAGAGGTTAAGATCGCCTAAATTATTCCGCACATAAAATTGGGTGGTGAGAATAAAACAAGAAGTGGTTTGGATTCAGTACTATTTGACTTTCCATTACTTTTGCTTTATTAAAATAACTCTTAAGTTCTGCCTTGGCTGTTGTTGTTACTAGGGACAGGCCAACTGCAAAGTGCTGTGCACACTTCAGCTGTTGTCTTTGTACCTAATGACAGGCCAACTGCAAAGTGCTGTGCACACTCAGCTCCTGTTGTCTTTAGTGGGACCTGAGGCATCTCAGAGCCTTGCAAGATCAGACCATATATGTGTGTGTTAATAGATTTTTGTGGACATAGTACGTTAGCATTATTTGATCATATATGAATATGGAATATGTCTAGTGATTACAGCATGGGGCTTGACATTCAAAGACTTGGTTTTATTGACTTTCTCCATGGCCTTGGGCAGTCACTTAACTTGTCTGTGCCTCTATTTACACCTTTATGAAATGGAAATAATACATACCAATATAACAGTGATGTTGAGTCTTAATGTTTTAGTTGATTTGATATTTGAATGTGCTCTGGCAACAAAAATTATAATAATTAGAACAATAATAAGAATAAAAATTAAACCGTATAGAATTAGACCATGTTTTCACAATTGTTTGAACATCTTTTCGAAATTTTGCAAATTGTTCAAACTGTACAATGCACAATTTAGAATAGCACACAACCAGATTTAATATACACTATATGGATAGTTTTGGTGCTACTGTTTAATAATGGTTAAAACCGGCAAGACTTCATTCAGTCTTGAAGCAACTTCGGAGCTAATGGAAATGGTGAATTTTTCGTTTGTTAAATGCAATCTACTCCATGCCAAGGCCAAACTTATTTTTAAATTTATAATTTACACTAAATCATAATTCAAAATGTTGACAAAAATTAAAAATAATTCATAACTATGTTTTAGCTGATAAGTCTTTCAAAATATCTCTAAAAACAGACTTACAAAATCTCAGTGTCTGTTATATTGTAATTGTTCATATTAGCATAAGCATAAATAAATAAATATTAAATTGCATTCAACTGTCTCAGATCTAATAATCTGTTGGATCAATAATCAGAATTACTATCTGGATTAAGAGACCTGCTTTTCTTTAAATTGAAAAATAAAGGTTTTTACATAACCATAACACAAGTATAATATTTTTTGGTCTTAAACCTAAGCTTGGAAAGAGAAGAGAAAAACAGGAAAAAATGAATAGCCAATTTTGCCTTAGAGAGCAGCAGTTTTTTATGTCTAGAATTACTTTTAGAAATATTTGGAAATATATTTTGAGTATGGCAATTTACTTTGATAAACTAACACTGGATTGTGAGAGGACATAACTGTTACAGATATGGTACCACTAGAATTAGAGATATTGATCTATAAATTTAAGTACTAAACCTTTATTAATTATATATTTAAATTGTTAAAAACAAAACAAAACCAAACAAACCTACTGGGAGGATTGAAAAATTAGAAAACCAAAATAAAATAGCCGGATACAAATGGCACGCCCATTTTAGAGCTTAATTAACACGCTTGGTTAGTACATTAGACATGGAGAAAGAATTATCAGTTCTGGCATCAGAACTTAACAGTAGTGTTCTACTGTTTCCCCTCAATTGTTGATCTGAGCAATTTTATTAGCTGCTGTATCCACACGACTTTTGCCAACTGAGTATTTTACAACCAAAAACAGCCCTCCCTAGGGTTGGGAAGGTGGTTCTTCCTCCAGAGAACCCAAACTCTCTCCAGAGAAGTGCCAGTTTACAGTCAAACAGACAAACTGAAAGTCTTATAATAAAGTTTTAAAAGAAACAGAAACAGACTCTCACCAGAGATCCTTCCTCCCAACTATTCCTGAGTTTTCAGACTCTCCCCAAATATGTGGTGATTAAAGTCAAAAGCAAACAAGTAGAGTTCTCCCTGACTCAGAGGGGCTGTCAGCATCTTCAACCTCCCTCTTACAAGGGAGAAGATGACTGCTACTATCTTGCCACCCCCTTTCCCATTATGGTTTGCTGTGGAGGCCTACAAATCTTGTCATTCTCTGGCACTTGGAACTGCATTTCCCAGGATTCCCTCTGACCAAAAGTGCAGAGAGCCCTAACTCTCTCACACTTCAAGGCTGTGCTCCTCTGCCTTAGACAGAGTCAACAGTCTGTGTTCTCTCCCAAGCCACAAACTGCCACCATGGAACAACTTCCCTTCTCTCAGTGATGATTTTCCTTGTCCCACAAGTCTGTCTTGGATGGCTCATAAAGCATAAACATTCTTTACAGCAAATAGACAAACAATAAATTCAGGGGAAGATCCCACTGTTAAAATTCTAAAAGCAAGGAATAGGATGGGATTTTGACTCTGAGCTCTTGGACATCGCTTCCAGAGACAGTGAGTAATGAGGGTAATAATGTCCCTAGCATTTAGAGTTAAACCATTGTTACATTGTTTGAACATCTTTTTGGCATTAAAATCCTATGCCACACAATTTAGAATAGAACATAACCAGATTTCATATAGACACGGTGGGTGCTACTAAAAGGAAAAGGAGTACTTGTGGCACCTTAGAGACTAAAAAATTTATTTGAGCATCAGCTTTCGTGAGCTACAGCTCACTTCATCGGATGCATGCAGTGGAAAATACAGTGGGGAGATTTTATATACACAGAGAACATGAAACAATGGGTGTTACCATACACTGTAACAAGAGTGATCAGGTGAGGTGAGCTATTACCAGCAGGAGAGCAGTGGTGGTGGTGGGGAAATGGGACCTTTTGTAGTGATAATCAAGGTGGGCCATTTCCAGCAGTTGACAAGAACGTCTGGGGGACGAGGGAGGGAAATAAATATGGGGAAATAGTTTTACTTTGTGTAATGACACATCCATTCCCAGTCTTTATTCAAGCCTAAGTAAATTGTATCCAGTTTGCAAATTAATTACAATTCAGCAGTCTCTTGTTGGAGTGTGTTTTTGAAGTTTTTTTGTTGAAGAATTGCCACTTTTAGGTCTGTAATCGAGTGACCAAAGAGATTAAAGTGTGGGTGCTACTGTTATGCTTTAATTCAAAGCTTGTTAGGCAAGACTTGCCTGGAGAGTGAATAAGAGTCAATTTCTGAGGTAATTGAACTGTGGTGAATTTTGTTCATTAAATATAATCTAGAGGCCACGTCAAGACCACTAAACCTATTTCACTTATGACTGCAGGGATAGTACAAACACCTGGTTATCTTAAGGAGAGGTACTATTTCTTTAAAGCCTTTCATTTAAGGAGTGGATTTTTTTTATGAAAAAATGTAAAGGCAAGTTTTAAAGCCTTATGGCATGAAAACATGATATATAGTGCATCTGTCAATTGTATTTAAAAGTTATATAATGTTGGTTGACAAAAGTATATTTGAAAAACTTGTTCTAACACTGAAATTTTTCAGATTCGAAAGAGAGTATTTTTCCACAAACAAGCAACTAAATGAAGAGATCGAGGAAAAGAAGAAAGTAATTACAGACCTCTCTGAGAGACTCCAGGTTAATGAAAAAAGTTGCAGAGAATTACAGGAGGAACTTGCAAAAGTAAGAGAGAAGCCCTGTGGCACTTGCTTTATTGGGCCAGTAGATGACATTATATATTTTACATATAAAAAGCTGAAGAATGTTATGAAAATGATTTGATTTCACTGTAGGTCTAATCTAAGGGTAGTCTACATTTAAACTGCTACAGAGGCACAGCTGCAATGGTGCAGCTGCCTGGCTATAGCACTTCACCATGGATGCTACCTACACCTACAGGAGGGGTTCCCCCATCAGCATAGTTAATCCACCTTCCCCAGAGGTAGGTCAACAGAAGAACTCTTCCATCGTCCTAGTGCTGTCGAGAGCAGAAGTTAGGTTGACATAGCTATGCGTCTCAGGAGAGTGGATTTTCACACCCTAAGAGATGTAGGTATGCCAATTATAAGTTCCCCAGTATAGACCGGCTCTAAAGCTCTGCCACGGTCTTGCTAGTGTGGCTTTGGGCAAGTTACTTCACCTCTGTGCCTTAGGCTATGTCTACACTACACATAGTCATGAAGGCAAGTGTACATATAGGCTGACAGAAGGAGTTTTTCTGCTGGTATAGATTCATAGATACTAAGGTCAGAAGGGACCATTCTGATCATCTAGTCCGACCTCCTGCACAACGCAGGCCACAGAATCTCACCCCCACCCACTCCTACGAAAAAACTTACCTATGTCTGAGCTATTGAAGTCCTCAAATCATGCTTTAAAGACTTCAAGGAGCAGAGAATCCTCCCTCAAGTGACCCGTGCCCCATGCTACAGAAGAAGGCGAAAAACCTCCAGGGCCTCTTCCAATCTGCCCTGGAGGAAAATTCCTTCCCGACCCCAATATGGCGTCAGCTAAACCTGAGCATATGGCAAGATTCACCAGCCAGATACTACAGAAAATTCTTTCCTGGGTAACTCAGATCCCACCCATCTAATATCCTATCTCAGGGGATTAGGGCTATTTACCCTGAATATTTAAAGATCAATTAATTACCAAAATCACATTGTCCCATCATACCATCTCCTCCATAAACTTATCGAGTAGAATCTTAAAGCCAGATAGATCTTTTGCCCCCACTGCTTCCCTTGGAAGGCTATTCCAAAACTTCACTCCTCTGATGGTTAGAAACCTTCGTCTGATTTCAAGTCTAAACTTCCTGGTGGCCAGTTTATACCCATTTGTTCTTGTGTCCACATTGGTGCTGAGCTTAAATAATTCCTCTCCCTCTTCGGTATTTATCCCTCTGATATATTTATAGAGGGCAATCATATCTCCTCTCAACCTTCTTTTAGTTAGGCTAAACAAGCCAAGCTCCTTGAGTCTCCTTTCATAAGACAAGTTTTCCATTCCTCGGATCATCCTAGTAGCCCTTCTCTGTACCTGTTCCAGTTTGAATTCATCCTTCTTGGGAGACCAGAACTGCACACAGTATTCCAGGTGAGGTCTCACCAGTGCCTTGTATAATGGTACTAAAACCTCCTTATCCCTACTGGAAATGCCTCTCCTGATGCATCCCAAAACCGCATTAGCTTTTTTCACAGCCATATCACATTGGCAGCTCATAGTCATCCTAGGATCAACCAATACTCCAAAGTCCTCCTCCTCTTCCGTTACTTCTAATTGATGCGTCTCCAGCTTATAACTAAAATTCTTGTTATTAATCCCTAAATGCATAACCTTACACTTCTCACTATTAAATTTCATCCTATTACTATTACTCCAGTTTACAAGATCATCCAGATCCTCCTGTATAATATCGCGATCCTTCTCTGAATTGGCAATACCTCCCAGCTTTGTATCATCTGCAAACTTTATTAGCACACTCCCACTTTTTGTGCCAAGGTCAGTAATAAAAAGATTAAATAAGATTGTTCCCAAAACTGATCCCTGATGAACTCCACTAGTAACCTCCCTCCAGCCTGACAGTTCGCATTTCAGTAGGACCTGTTGTAGTCTCCCCTTTAACCAATTCCTTATCCACCTTTCGATGTTCATATTGATCCCCATCTTTTCCAATTTAACTAATAATTCCCCATGGGGCATGGTATCAAACGTCTTACTGAAATCTAGGCAAATTAGATCCACTGCGTTTCCTTTGTCTAAAAAATCTGCTACTTTCTCAAAAAAGGAGATCAGGTTTGTTTGGCACGATCTACCTTTTGTAAAACCATGTTGTATTTTGTCCCATTTATCATTGACTTCACTGTCCTTAACTATTTTCTCCTTCAAAATTTTTTCTAGGACCTTGCATACTACAGATATCAAACTAACAGGCCTGTAGTTATCCGGATCACTTTTTTTTCCTTTCTTAAAAATAGAAACTATATTAGCAATTCTCCAATCATATGATACAACTCCTGAGTTTACAGATTCATTAAAAATTCTTGCTAATGGGCTTGCAATTTCAGGTGCCAATTCCTTTAATATTCTTGGACCTTCCCAAATGAGGTTAGCTATGCTCTTTACTCCTGGGGAAATTCTGACCCCTGCAGGGGGGCGCAGAATACATACCTTCTGCAGATTTCTTGGCTCAGATTTCTTTCTGCAGAAAAATGGGAGAGCAAAAAAATCTGTGGGGAACACACACCTCTTCTGTAGCAGCCCAGGCAAGTCTGCTGGGAGCAGCTGGCAGCAGAGAGCAGATCACTGTGGGGAGGGGAAGGGAGGAGAGAGGATGGAGGTGTGTGCATGAATCTGTGGAGGCCTTCAAGGGCCAGGGCTGGGTGCCTGCCTGCATGAGAATGAATGAGAGAGACTCACTCAGTCCCTCTCCTTGCTGTTGCTGCATCCTGGGCTTGGAGGCATAGGGCTGTGTGAAGCAGGCTCTGTACCTGAGGCACAGCAGAAATGTAACAACTAAGCAGGCAGGCTGCTCATGTACCCATTGTTTGTTAATTGTTCCCATTCTTAGTCAATTAAAGCTCCTTTACCTTGCCAAAAAAGAAGAGGAGTACTTGTGGCATCTTAGAGACTAACAAATTTATTTGAGCATAAGCTTTCGTGAGCTACAGCTCACTTCATCGGATGCATTCGAATGAAGTGAGCTGTAGCTCACGAAAGCTTATGCTCAAATAAATTTGTTAGTCTCTAAGGTGCCACAAGTACTCCTCTCCTTTCTTTTCTGCGAATACAAACTAACACGGCTGCTACTCTGAAACTGTTTACCTTGCCAGTGTGTTGAAAAGAGCCTTATTGTAAATGACAATAACGGAATCCTCTGGTAAGAAGGTCTATATGCTTTCTCCCTTTTTTCGCTGTGCCAGGGAGGCACAATGGGCTTAGATTACAGCTGAGGAACTGTTTTACTTATCCATTTAAAAAAAAATGCAGGACAATGATTAGCAAAACTGTATGACTTTCATGTGTGAAAGTCTGAGCAATTTAAAGTGACAGTCTACTTTACAAAAAGAAAAGGAGTACTTGTGGCACCCTAGAGCCTAACAAATTTATTTGAGCATAAGATTTCATGAGCTACAGCTCACTTCATCAGATGCATGTGGTGGAAAATCAGTGGGAAGGTTTTATATACACAGAGAACATGAAACAATGGGTATTGCCATACACACAATAACAAGAGTGATCAGGTAAGGTGAGCTACTACCAGCAGGAGAGCTGGGGAGCGGGGGGAGAGCACCTTTTATAGTGATAATCAAGGTGGGCCATTTCCAGCAGTTGACAAGAACATCTGAGTAACAGGGAGGGGTGGGGGAATAAACATGAGGATATAGTTTTACTTTGTGTAATGACACATCCACTCCCAGTCTTTATTCAAGCCTAAGTTAATTATATCCAGTTTGCAAATTAATTCCAATTCAGCAGTCTCTCATTGGAGTGTGTGTTCGAAGTTTTTTTGTTGAAGAATTGCCACTTGTAATCGAGTGACCGGAGAGATTGAAGTGTTCTCCGACTGGTTTTTGAATGTTATAATTCTTGATGTCTGATTTGTGTCCATTCTTTTACGTAGAGACTGTCCAGTTTGACCAATGTACATGGCAGAGGGGCATTGCTGGCACATGGTGGCATATATTACATTAGTAGATGTGCAGGTGAATGAGCCTCTGATAGTGTGGCTGATGTGATTAGGCCCTATGATGGTGTCTCCTGAATAGATATGTGGACACAGTTGGCAACGGGCTTTGTTGCAAGGATAAGTTCCTGGGTTAGTGGTTCTGTTGTGTGGTGTGTGCTGGTGAGTATTTGCTTCAGGTTGGGGGGCTGTCTGTAAGCAAGGACTGGCCTGTCTCCCAAGATCTGTGAGAGTGATGGGTCATCCTTCAGGATAGGTTGTAGATCCTTGACGATGCGTTGGAGAGGTTTTAGTTGGGGGCTGAAGGTGATGGCTAGTGGCGTTCTGTTATTTTCTTCGTTGGGCCTGTCCTGAAGTAGGTGACTTCTGGGTACTCTTGTGGCTCTGTCAATCTGTTTCTTCACTTCATCAGATGGGTATTGTAGTTGTAAGAATGCTTAATAGAGATCTTGTAGGTGTTTGTTGCTGTCTGAGGAGTTGAAGCAAATGTGGTTGTATCGCAGAGCTTGGCTGTAGACAATGGATTGTGTGGTGTGGTCTGGATAAAAGCTGGAGGCATGTAGGTAAACGTAGTGGTCAGTAGGTTTCCGGTATAGGCTGGTGTTTATGTGACCATCGCTTATTAGCACGGTAGTGTCCAGGAAGTGGATCTCTTGTGTGGACTGGTCCAGGCTGAGTTTGATGGTGGGATGAAAATTGTTGAAATCCTGGTGGAATTCCTCAAGGGCTTCTTTTCCATGGGTCCAGATGATGAAGATGTCATCAGTGTAGCTCATGAAAGCTTATGCTCAAATAAATTTGTTAGTCTCTAAGGTGCCACAAGTACTCCTTTTCTTTTTGCGGATACAGATTAACACAGTTGCTACTCTGAAACCAGTCTACTTTACAGAATACCAAACACCAAAATAAAAGAAATGTAATTTAAATGAAAATCCAGGATTATAACCGGAATGCAGGGCCTTAATTACCAAGTATTTGTAACTTAACTTTCATGTGTTTAGGAAATGCTGAACAGTTATTGTGATTTATTTTTTCCTGTATGGTAGTTTAATAAATTACCAAAATAAGTGAAACTGATATGATTATATTGCATTATATTGACAAATAAAATATGCAGAATTTTTGATTTTTAGACATGGAATTGCCCCAGGAGTAACTCGTCAGTCAGTATGGTTGTCTCTACACTGAGGGTTTTGTGAGCAGAGCTGTGTCATCAGGGGTGTGGTTTTTTTAGCTATGCTGGTATATATTTTAAGTGTAGATCAGGCCATAGTTCTCTCCTCTGTAAAATGGGGATAAACAGCTCTAACTCGCAGGGTGTGATGGAGAAATCCATTTTGAAAATCTATCTTAGTTTCATTATAAATGTTCAATTTTTAAATAATTCTTCTGTTAGTAAGTGTTAGCTGTTACAATAACCTCCCCTTCCTCTTCTCCTTCTTTTTTTAAACAGATCTTGTTAGTTATGAGTTGTAAGTGGCATGTCATAAAGATTGTAGGGAGAAAGGAGGAGAATATGTATGCTGTTATCTGTTAAGATTTCTGCTTATGGTGTATTTTCAGTGTCCGATTCAATTACCTTACTCATAGGCGCCAACTTGCTGGGTGCTCCGGGGTTGGAGCACCCATGGGGAAAAATTGGTGGGTGCTCTGCACCCACTGGCAACCAAGCACCCCACCTCTGCTCTGCCTCCTCCCCTGAGCGCGCTGCATCCCAGCTTCTCCTCCTAGCTCCCAGCACTTGCCACCACAAAACAGCTGTTTCGCGGCGGCAAGCGCTGGGAGGGACGGGAGGAGCGGGAACGCGGCACACTCGGGGAAGAGGCGGGGCCGGGATTTGGGGAAGGAGTCTAATAGGGGCAGGGAGGGGGTGGAGTTGGGATGGGGACTTTGGGGAAGGGATTGGAATGGGATAGAGCCGGGGGTCGAGCCCCCACCGGCGCTGGGAAAAGTTGGGGTCTATGTCCTCACTTAGCTTTCATTAGGTGTTTGACTGTAGAAATGTCTTTGTTCGTTGTCTGATCTAACCACGTCCTTGTTTGATGTTTTCATTGTGATGGTGTAGTTTTTATTGTTTTATTGGATCTCTATTGGGTTAGACACTACTTTTGCCATCTGACCAGTCATGGTCCTTGGCATAGCCTGAAAAGGTGTCTACCCGGAGTACCAAATCAGGAGGGACCAAAACTTGAGTCTTCCAAACCCCTCTCATTCTGCTGCTGCTGCCGCCTTGATGTGTATAACCCAACATGGACACTTTTTTGCCAGGTGGCAGACAAAGTCCACTTCTGTTTCTGACGTGCTGGTCAGCTGGCCATCTCATAGCAGGGAGGGTGCCATCTGCTTCTTAGTGCTGAGAGGAATCATGCTAGTCAGCGAGCTACAGCAAGGGTCTGCATCAGAAGGATCAGCACGCCTGTTGCAGTCAAGAAAAGAAAATTTGATTACTTTCCTCACCCCAGCTTTTATACTCATGCCTTTTCAAGCATAAAGTCATAGAACAGGACTTCCACCGCTCATGCAAATCTGTGGATTTCTTGCACTTCTTTTTTGGCTGCTCATTCCAATTTTTAATACTTTACTTCTGTTGTTACTTCTCCTTTGTCTTTCTCCCACTTGTCTCAAAACTGTATTCGTTAGCCACTGCAGGTACAACTGCAAGAGCTCATAAGGGGACAGGAATGGTAAATTACTCATCATTTCACTGTTGCTGAACCCCAGCAAACAAACTGGTCACAAGTGTGTGTTTGTTTGTTTGTTTTTCTTTTTTAAATAAACCAAATGGTTGATGATCCCTGGGTTTGTATTTATTTAGACTTTTTAATGACTCAAATAAAACATAGTACTGCTGAGTCATATTTCTTATTCAGACTGCTAACAATTCCCCTTCAAAAGCTGGTAAGCTAATAAACCTGTTTCAGCAAAAACTTTAGCCTGTACCCTCTTGGACTGGCTGTTTCCAATGGAGTGTTTCTTCCCAGCTCCTCTCTTTTCTGAGAAGAGACCAACTTCTTCCATCTAAGGACAAGGTACTAAGGGACACTTGCTCTAAATTAAGCCATCCTCTCTAAACCCCACAGAACCAGTAAGACAGGAATACAACAGTGCCTCCTTGACCACTGCCAATAGCTGGCTGATGTTTATCAGTGTAAAATTAGAGGTGGTGAGCTGCCGGCTGTGATGATTCTCTCTGGAACCTGGACAAGTACATACGCTCGCCATGTCATATCTCTCTCTTGCTCTTTTTTCCTCCTCCTATCTCCCTTTTTTTTTTGCTTTGCTTAGGAGGGTTAAATTACACATATATGCTTTTTGCCACTTGAGAGGTTAAGGCTTAGGAAGAAAATCCTGAATATAGTTTATGGTAAAGCAGAATGGAGCCCTCAAAACCAGCATTTCAGTATGACTAAAAGGGACATATTGGGTAGGTGGAAAAAGCTCCTGAATGACTTAAAACCTCAAGACTGCCTTGCAGTGGCAGGAAAAAAACAAGTCACCTTTTAAAAAGCTTATTTAGGAAAGATATTCAAAGCCACTTTCTGGATTAGATTCCTGCCCCCCCCCCCAATTTATTTAGTATTTTTTCTGAAGACTTTTGTTTTTTATTTGAGAAACTGGAATAAGTAGGGTGTGGTTTTGTTTTTTCATGCTGGAGAGTTTTTATAATTTTTGTTAAAGCAGAAAGCTGTGGCTAAAAACTGAAATATATATGATATATTTTATTACCAAGCTTCCCTTTTTCTGAACTAAAATTGTCAGTGGGAGAAATGTTAATATTTTTATTCTCTTGTATGATAATTACTTTCTCTTATTCTTTTGTTTTAATGTTAGACCTTCTCAATGTCTATTTTTTTCAGACTCAGATAATCTCATTCTATGGTTTCCCCCTGATCTGCTCTAACACAATGATTTTGTTTTAGAACATTTCAGGAAATATTACCAAACATTTAGAATATTTTAAGGACAAACTCTTGTTTTTTGAAATAACTTATGTTGGGACCAAGCTCATTCTTTGGGAAATTGTTATATTAAATATAACCTTTGTCTTTATGGCTCCACTGCATATAAAGTAAAGCAGTTATGCTGCTTTTAATTTAAAAGTTCAGCATGTTGCAAAAGTCTGCCACAAATCTGCCTGAATCAAATGTGATAGGATGCATCAGCACCAGGCAGGATTTCCTGGGCAATATTCAGTATGGGCAAGATCTCAAGATTTCCTTGTGTAATTGTTAGGGAAACTGTTTTCAGACTTGTTTTTCTTTCCAACTAGTGTGTTAAGAATTTAGAGTTTGAAGAATAAGAATTTGGAAGAATGGGTATATACATTGTGGTTCAGAACTGGCTTTAAATCGAAATGGTTCCATCTCTATTCTTGGCCTCTAAAAAAAAAAAGTTGTGGTTAGAATTGTTTTTTTAAAAGATGCTTTTGAATTTCGATTCCTGCCATCTAGCAACAGATAAACCCTAACTTTTAGTTGTTGAAGAGAAAGAAAAGTTGAAGCTTTTTATTTTTTGTGGACGGAGTTGTGACTGTATATAGTGAAGGGAATTTATCATTTTATTAATAAAGTATATTCGGAAACAGAATGCACTTTATTTTCAAGTGCAAAATTATTTTAATGAGAACATTTAAACATATATGTTTCTAGATTTTTCAAGTCCTCACTAAAATGTGGATATTATTTCAATAAACATTTTTCCCCCGTTGGTATATCAGCCATATATAATATTTGGAGATTCTGAAAGAATGCTTAGCTGCTTCTAGACTATTAAGAGTTGAAGGTCCTACCATAAGTCACTGAAAATGTACTTCCTGTAGATTGGCAATAATATCTCATATTCTGTAACAATGAAGTCAGATATGTTGATGAGCAGAGTATAAAACATGATTAGTTAATGTTTGTACCATGTTTTGAAGATGTAAACTGCTATATAAAGGCAAAGGAACAAATTCTGCTCTCAGTAATGCTGATGTTAATCCAGAAAAAAAATTACTTACTCAATCTATTCTCTGCTGGACATGTCCAAGATTTTGAGTTGGGCTTTTAAAACTTGGGAAGGGGGCATTCTTCTTCAATTGAAGAGTTCTGCTGACTACAAAAACCAATCTAGCCTAATTCTTGTTTCTTTTATCCTAACGCAAGCGATCCTCTGCAGTTATAGAGTACCTACCATACACAGAAACTTGTTGCTCTATTATTTAGGCCCTGATTCAGAAAAGCATTCATATTCAGGATGACATTTTCAACATGTGTTTGTCCCATTGAGGTTAAGTTTTCACTGAGGTTTTCACTAACAAGGTCAGCTCCCAGACTGCTGTGCTGGGCATCACAAAATGGGGAAGAGATGGCCAGCCCTCTGTAGAGATAGAGGTGGTTAGGGACTATTTAGAAAAGCTGGACGTGCACAAGTCCATGGGGCCGGACGAATTGCATCCGAGAGTGCTGAGGGAATTGGCGGCTGTGATTGCAGAGCCCTTGGCCATTATCTTTGAAAACTCGTGGCGAACGGGGGAAGTCCCGGATGACTGGAAAAAGGCTAATGTAGTGCCCATCTTTAAAAAAGGGAAGAAGGAGGATCCTGGGAACTACAGGCCGGTCAGCCTCACCTCAGTCCCTGGAAAAATCATGGAGCAGGTCCTCAAAGAATCAATCCTGAAGCACTTAGAGGAGAGGAAAGTGATCAGGAACAGTCAGCATGGATTCACCAAGGGAAGGTCATGCCTGACTAATCTAATCGCCTTTTATGATGAGATTACTGGTTCTGTGGATGAAGGGAAAGCAGTGGATGTATTGTTTCTTGACTTTAGCAAAGCTTTTGACACGGTCTCCCACAGCATTCTTGTCAGCAAGTTAAGGAAGTATGGGCTGGATGAATGCACTATAAGGTGGGTAGAAAGCTGGCTAGATTGTCGGGCTCAACGGGTAGTGATCAATGGCTCCATGTCTAGTTGGCAGCCGGTGTCAAGTGGAGTGCCCCAGGGGTCGGTCCTGGGGCCCGTTTTGTTCAATATCTTCATAAATGATCTGGAGGATGGTGGGATTGCACTCTCAGCAAATTTGCGGATGATACTAAACTGGGAGGAGTGGTAGATACGCTGGAGGGGAGGGATAGGATACAGAAGGACCTAGACAAATTGGAAGATTGGGCCAAAAGAAATCTAATGAGGTTCAATAAGGATAAGTGCAGGGTCCTGCACTTAGGATGGAAGAATCCAATGCACCGCTACAGACTAGGGACCGAATGGCTCGGCAGCAGTTCTGCGGAAAAGGACCTAGGGTGACAGTGGATGAGAAGCTGGATATGAGTCAGCAGTGTGCCCTTGTTGCCAAGAAGGCCAATGGCATTTTGGGATGTATAAGTAGGGGCATAGCGAGCAGATCGAGGGACGTGATCGTTCCCCTCTATTCGACACTGGTGAGGCCTCATCTGGAGTACTGTGTCCAGTTTTGGGCCCCACACTACAAGAAGGATGTGGATAAATTGGAAAGAGTACAGCGAAGGGCAACAAAAATGATTAGGGGTCTAGAGCACATGACTTACGAGGAGAGGCTGAGGGAGCTGGGATTGTTTAGTCTGCAGAAGAGAAGAATGAGGGGGGATTTGATAGCTGCTTTCAACTACCTGAAAGGGGGTTTCAAAGAGTGGCTCTAGACTGTTCTCAATGGTAGCAGATGACAGAACGAGGAGTAATGGTCTCAAGTTGCAATGGGGGAGGTTTAGATTGGATATTAGGAAAAACTTTTTCACTAAGAGGGTGGTGAAACACTGGAATGCGTTACCTAGGGAGGTGGTAGAATCTCCTTCCTTAGAGGTTTTTAAGGTCAGGCTTGACAAAGCCCTGGCTAGGATGATTTAACTGGGACTTGGTCCTGCTTTGAGCAGGGGGTTGGACTAGATGACCTTCTGGGGTCCCTTCCAACCCTGATATTCTATGATTCTATGATTCTAAGTACATGCCTAAGTGCTGTCCTGCATAGGATAGACTTCACTGCTTACTTAAGTGCTTTTCTGAACTGAAGCCTTAGTGAAAAACAGAGGTCTCTCAAACACAAATTTTCGAAGTTGTGCATCCAAATTGCACCTGAAAAATATATGTAATTGCATGTACAAATGGTTATTTATTCAGGTAAAAAATTGCATGTACAGATGTTGAACTTGTACCTGTAATTTGTACACATGAAATGTTAACTGGTAAAACTTAAGGAGCTACCTTTGGAAAACTTTGCTATATAAAACTGATTTTAGTGTAACGATTTCTTCTATTGTACTGTTCTTACCTACAGGTGTATCTTGGGTTTGTAGTGCACTGGCATAAATCTTCAACCAAAGTTGCAGACATCATGTGGAATTTTATTTTAGGTGGTTAATCCTTGAAAAGTTTGATGTATAAATATATTGTTGTTGTATTACTCTCTTACTCAGTACTGGGATTTTCCAAGGAGATTGAAGGAGTCAGGAGCTGAGAGCCCCGGCGGCAGCCAGGCTCCCAGTAGGGAATGGGGAGCTGAGAGACTGGGCTCTCAGCCCCCCTCACAATCCCTCTTAAGTCTGCCCTGGTGAGGATGCGCACCACTGACAGAAGGAGGAAGTGTGGACATGAAAAACTGCAGTAATTACTGTGGTGGCTGTAAGTCGACCTAACATAGGTTGACTTTAGTTTGTAGTGTAGACATGCCCTAAATCCCTCCTTCACGGGGAGTCCCCCTGAGTTTCTTGTCCTCTCACATGAGGAACCTAGTATAGCTCTGTTGGGTTTAGGAAATTCCTCACTTGAGGAAGGAGTACAGAGCAGCACTGGTCTTAGAACTATTGTTTCTTCTTGCAGATAGAGATGCAAACTTTCTAATTACACAAACCAAACACCCCTTCCCCAAGGCCCAGCCCCTGCTCATTCCAGCCCTGCTCCCTCCGTCTCTTGCTCTTCCCCACTATCCTTCACTTTCACCGGACTGGGGCAGAGGGTTGGGGTGTGGGAAGGGAGTGAGGGCTCTGGCTGGAGGTGCGGGGTCAGGCCAGGGATGAGGGGTTTGGGGTGCGGGAGAGGGCTCCAGGCTGGAGCAGGAGGTTGGGGGCGGGGGATCAGGGCTCCAGCTGGGGTTGTGGGCTCTGGGCTGGGGCCAGGGACGAGGAGTTTGGAGTGCAAAAGGGAGCCCAGGGCTTGGGTGGGGGATTGGGATGTGTGTGTGTGTGTGGGGGGGGGGGGGGTTCTGGAGGGAGTTTGGGTGCGCAAGAGGACTCTGGGCTGGAGTAGGGGATTGGGGTGTGGAAGTGAGTCCGGGATTACTGCGACTCCCAGGAAGCGGTCATCAGGTCCCTGCATCCCCTAAGCACATGGGCAGCCAGGGAGGCTCCGCATGCTACCTTCATGCCCGCAGGTAATAAAATATTGTGGATTCCGGCCAATGGAAGCTTCAGGCCAGCTCTGGGAGCGGGGGCAATGGGCAGAGCCTCCCTGGCCACTCCCCATGTGCCAGTGGTTTCTTCCGGGACCCACACGGAACCAGGGCAGGTAGGGAGCTTGCCTTAGCCCCGGGTCCCTCTATACCACTGCCCGGACTTTTAATGGCCCAGTCGGTGGTACCAACTGGAGCCACAGCAGTCCCTTTTTGACCGGGCATTCTGGTCGTAAACTGGATGCCTGGCAACCCTACTTGCAGACTCAGCACTCAGAAAAATATCTTTACGAGCATAAGAACAAGAAACATTTAAAAAAATGTAAATGAAGGCTTAGATCCTGCAAAAACTGGTTGGGGGCACCAGGAACACACCGGGCCTGACCTCTACTATAGAACCTTACTCATTCTTATTAAGTACATGCATTAGGAAACTGAGAAACCTTTTGGTATATTTGCTGCAGTGCACATTCACACCTATTCTTAGGTTTTCCACTTTGCAAATTTAAGGAAAAAAATCATAGGCTGCAATGATGGGGGAGAGGGAACTGGAACAGGAGTTAGAAAAGAAGGAAACTAAACTGTTTGTGGGTAAAATATAGAAGATCTGGCCAGCTTTAAGGAATTTCCTTCTGATCTTTACTGCAATTGAAAAATAGATACTGAAATTGGCATGGAGATTTATGGACATAGTCAGCAAATGTGAGTACAGAGAAATGATGAAGGCCAAATAAACTAGAATGTACTGACTAAAATGTGGTGAATTAAAAAAAAAAAAAAAAGAAGGAAGGCTGTGGGGGAAAAAAGTATATTTGCTTAGGCGTGCTTATATAAGATGTTTCTGTGGGATAGATTCAGTATGACCTTGTCTGTACTGGTGTGGCTTACATTAAAAAAGCCTTTCTTTTACTGTGATATTGACCATACTGTTATATTTTCCTATTTGATAGTATGCACTGTAAGGTCAACCCTTCTAATGTATTTGCATCCTGTGGAAAAGATAATCCTTTAAAATATATTTGTATTGGCATTTTGCAAATACAAGCACTTGTGTATATATGGATTTCAGTAGTGTTGGAAATTCTTTGTGAAGTGTAGTACAAACTATCACATAGGGAAAGCCATGTAAATGCTACAGGGGACCCTAACACTGAAACACATGAATAATATATTAGTAGATATACAGCACATATAATTAAAATTGCAACAGTAAAACACATTTTATAAAATATTTAAACTGAATAGGGGAGAACACAGCAGAAAATTGCATATATTTGTCCTTGTTTGCCAATGATATGCTATCAGCTCATAAGAGCTTTTTGGGGGACAACGTTTCCCACGTTGGAAAAACTGGTTGGATCCTTGGATAAGCAGTGGTATGTTCGTCTGTATGTAATAGACAATTATAGTAGAATTTTCTTGGGGCTATGGAGAGTAAACTTCCTGTGCTATGATCAAATAGGAAGGAAAATTTATTCAAATAGTGAATCATAATTTTAGAACAGAAGATAAATAATGAGTAACTGGTCAGGATCAGAAATAGGAGATATGAACCTTCTTTCTCCACCATGCCTCCATTACAAGGATGTTGTGAAAAGTGTGCTTTTAATTATTGCTTACTTCTTACTTAATCTTTTCCCACTTGTTGTCCAGACAGATGTCATTTTTTGACTATGGACTTCTTTAATTGTAAGCTCTTTGGCAGAGACCATGTCTGTATATTAATTTGGACAGGGACTAGCACAATGGCCCCATTCCTGCTGGGGCCTCTGGGTGCTACCATAATATAAATATTTGATTATAGTAATCTGGAAGCTTCAGTAGCTTCCTTTCAGTAGCTTTCAGTAGTATTCTTGTGCACCTGAAACTCCCATTGGATGCATCTACGCTGCAATAAAAGATCCGCAGCATAGCCACAGCTAGCCTGGGTCAGCTGCCTGCGGCTTGGGTGCTGGGGCTGTAAAATTACAGTGTAGAGGCTCGGGCTGGAGCCTGCGGTCTGAGACCCTCCTACCTTGTGGAGTCTCAGAGCCTGGGCTTGGGCTGAAGTCCAGGTGCTGACCCAGGCTCTGAGACTTGGTGCCACAGGTTTTTTTTTTTATCGCAGTGTAGATGTATCCATTGTTTCTCACATAGGACTGAGCTCTTAAATGCTACTATATGCATATATAGCATATGTTTTAAAAATTAAATAGCTAAAGTTAGAGGGTTCCTTTGGCAGATTAATATTAAACAGAATACTAATATAATAGGGAATGTCTACATTAGAGACTTGACTTGTATAACAATGCTGAGAGAGCCCCCTAGTGTGGAAAACAGCATAAGCCAACAGGAGTTCTTCTGCCCGCAAAACTAAACCACTTCTCCAAAGAACACTAGCTATGTCAACAGAAGCACTCTTACGTTGGCATAGTTGCATCTATGAAACCGGGGTTTTTGTCAGCATAGCTGTGTCAGCTAGCGGAGTGATTTTTCCCCCCTGCCCCCTCAGCACTCCTAGCTTACATAGCTATGCCAGCAAAGCTATGCCAGCCTTCTATTCTATTGAATCTGGATGTACCAGAGTGAAGTAAGTGAGATGTGCTTAAAGTTAAGTGCATCCTCAAATGCTTTGTTGGATTGAGGCCTTAGTATTCTGGCATATAATATATACAATATAGCCTAATGACAATGAATGGCAATGGCTGTTGCTTAACTTGTTTTAACAAAATTTAAGCTTAATTGTCAGAGATCAGGACGTGGGCGGTCATGCCTAGTGGTTGGAGCAGGAGTCAGTAGCCAGAAATAGGAGTCTAGGATCAGAGCCAGAGTCAGAGTCCAAATGCCAGAGCCGAGGGTCAGAGCCAAAGTCAGAATTCAGGAATTGGAGTTGAGGGTTAGGGCTGGGTTACCTTGAGTGAGAAAAAGCAGGGGCAGGATAAGGTCTAAGGCAAGGATAGGTCTGGGTCAGAATTAGAAGTAGGAGAGCAGTGGGACTGGAACAAGGTGGGAGCAAGGCTGGGACAAGCAGGAGCTATCACAGCCATGTGCAAATGCTTTGCACAGCTGCTAACCTGTTGTTGCTGGGCTTAAGAGCTAGTTTGCTGACTCTTCCCACCAATGAGGTGGTGCAGCCAAGCAAGCAGCCTACGACAGGGCACATGGCAGGTTGCAACTACAGTAGGCATGGGCTTTTCCAGAGCAGCATTTCCTTGATTTCCATCCCATCTGGTCAGAAGCATTGTACCTTTCCAGATGTCCTTGCAGGGTGCAAAAATTAACGTTGTTTGTGTACATAGGCACAGATGACTATTTTTATGGCGGGAAGAGAAAATTACTATACTCTTTGGAACTTTACTAATTCTGACTGCTTGAAGGGTCCATGTGCTGCCCCCGCCCCTTTCCCTCCCCCACCAGTTTTTATCCCAAATGCATGTTAAGTCCACACTGAAACACTGTTTTAGCTGTTTGTACTGTCACATTGTACCCGCTTGGTTTCAGGGAAAAGTAATGATGTGCAATGTGCCTTTTTACATAATTTGTTCTACAGTAAAAATGTTAATTGTAACATGAGTCTTTTTTTGTTTACCACTTTAATATTTTTTGCCCTTCACCCATCCCCCCTGTCAAATAAAGGCCAAGAAACGCCAGGCCTTCCTAACAGAGACGTGTGAAAACAACGTGAGAGAACTGGAGTTACTCTTGGACAGCTTTAGTATGTCAAGCCAGCGGACAGCAGGTTAGTTGAAGGTATAAAATGACAGATACATCTGTCAATGTTCCAAAGTCACTACATTATGGGAATTCGGCAGATGCCTCTTGCATTCCCTCTTCTCAACATGCTTTGATTTGATGACATGATAAGAGCAGCTCTCACAGCAGTCAAGTGGCCTCGCTAGCTGAGAAAGGGTGACGGAATGTGGACCTACTGTTGTCAGCCCAGAACTTGATTTACAAGAGCTGGGATCTATCTGATCGGTCAGAAAAGGGCTCACTTGCTGTGCTCTAAATCCAACTGAGAAAAAAGTCCTTACAGTCTACCTGCAAGGGGAACAGATGTTTTGACTGAACTGAGCCAAATTCTGAGGCAACTTTCAGCAACTTAAAGGTCACATATTCAAAAAGGTTATGTAGGACACAGGATGTAGCACAGTTCTCTTTATAGCATTACTTTGTACTCTAACTATGTTACATTCATTTAATTTCAAACAACATACATATTTTTCCGATTAGTATTCAAATATGAAATTGAAGATTTAGTGTCACTCTACCATATACATTATATGGTATTATCTGTAAGTGTTGTATCAAATGGAACATACTACTCTACAATTGAGATGGGGATTGAGATAAACAGGAATTATTGAGAGACATTTGAATTTGAAATCTAGTAAATTTATTTTTAAAAAGGTGGTAAAAGTAGTTTTACAGCAGCAGACCATTATTTCCCCTGTCAGGGAATGTTCTTATTTTTAAAAAAATGTTTTTCTTTCTGGTTGGTGCATGGAACATGCACATACCTGTACAAGGGAACCAGTCAAACAAAATACTCATAAAGTGCTGAGACACACACACACACACACACACACACAGTAAATGAACTGAATAAATAAAGAAATATTTTCCTCTAATCTTTGTTATAATAATCTTAGGAATTACTTTTTACAAAAGTAGGTAAAATATGTTCAGAAAAGGGGTTGGTTTGTTTTTAAGTTCATGTTAAACCTAATGTGTTATGTGGTGCTATATTAATTATATCTGCATTTCTGCAATATCAAGCAACAAGAAACATTGAGGAATGATGTGGCAGCCTTTTATCGATTTTTTTTCTTTACTTTCTCTGCATTTTTGGCCAAATAGCATTGTGACAGACTGATGATATCCTACAGTATCCTGAATGAACTTTACTGAATTAACTTAAACCTTAATGAATTTCGTTTTAATATCTTTGGAGTTCACTTGTATTAAAAAGGCAATTGTGTATGCATTATTGTGGAATTAATTGTATGTATTTCCATGTGAAGGGTAAATGTGAGAACAACAGGGTGATGAGGCAAATTGACTCAAGTTGTAACATCTTCAAAGAAGCCACCCCCATAGAAAGGTGTGCATATACTATTTCGAAGTGGATTCTCCATGAACCACTGATTTAAGAAAGGGATTTTTAGATAAATAGCCTGGCTTTAAACTAGCATATGGCCTTCTTCCTGATCCAGCAAATCCCTGGTCCACAGAGGGCCCCAATCCATAGGGTAAGGCTGAAAGGACCAGGCCAGCCAGAATCCATGTTATGGTTATGATTAATTCTAGTAATCTTATTAGCACGTGTGTAGGTTCTTTTATTGTTTTTAGTGTTTTCTCTGCAATGCTTTTTACCTTAAGAATGAAGTAGGCTTGCATAGAAATCTGTATGGTAATTTATATCTATAGTAGTTACACTTGTAGCTATCTCTAAAGAGAAAGCAAACAGGTGTCCTTGGGCAGTCTGTCTGTTCTGGAAAATGCACAGTGTGCAGCCTAGACATACACCATACACCAGGAGAGAGCCATGCATTTCCACCCAGAAAGACAATGGCTGGGGAGCTGGAATCCCTGAGAGTGAGCGCCCTTGCTGAACCACTATTGGGAAATACAGGTGCAGTTGTCCTGAACTGTGACAAACGTCATTCCAGATAAAAAGCTTTGGACAGGCAAAGTTGAGTGGAACAGCACTAGACTCCTCTCTGATATTTCTGGGGATGCCCTGTTTTCCCATAGAAATAATGGCTTCATCTGGAGCTGTGATGCTATGACCTCCTCACCTGCACTTGGGCTAAATAAATCCTCACAGTCAGTTTTCAGGTGCATAGTGGGAACTGGTGAGAATTAATGCCGAAAGCGTCAACGTTAATGGGTATTTCCCCAGAGGTTCACTGGGATTTTGTGCCATTTAGAGCAGCTTTTCCCAGTCGTCTCTCAAGCCTATGGTGCTTCTCTTGCACAAAGGAGCTTTTGCAGGGTTAAAGGGAGGGGGTCTGCTGCTACTGCTGCGAAGGGGCAGTTCCTAAGCACTTTATAGTACTTTGAACAGGTTTTCCATTCTTCTCATCTCCTTGATGGTAAGTATCATAAGGAGTGAACTGATCCCATGTTTCCCTCTTAGTGGGAATTCAAGTGTTTTTAATGAGCTTTATTTACTCCCACCTTTAAAAATAAGACATCTAAAAATAAAATTCTTTAACGCTTCCAAAGCGGCTGTAGAGAGTTGCTCCTCTGCAGAATAAGTCTGATTTGCTGCTGCAAGTGGGTCCTCATAGCAAACACTGAAACCTCAAAAGCGTTGTTCTAGTTTGAGGGGAGACAAACTGTAAAATTCTACAGTTTGTCTTGCAGGTTCACCGCACTTTTCAGTTGAGCCTATTGTAGTATTTTCAAAGATATTTTCCTTTCTTCTTACCTGCTTTTTCTTCTTCTTTTTGTCTAATGCTGTTTCTATTATTTCTTTCATGCCCACAAAGAGAGACTATTGCTCTGTGAATTGGACTTGCAGAAACTCTAGGACCAATAAAAATAAAAAGTTGGAGCTTTTAATACTTCCTTATGATCTAACTTGGAAACAAACCAGAAATTAGGAGAACTAGCACCATGTTATCTGCCTACTCTGCACAAATCCACAGCAAGTACTGCATGGGCCACCAGTGATCCGTGGATCCCATTTTGGGAACTGCAGCATAACATCAACAAGTATTGAAGAACAAAGTCGTCAAGGCCATATGTGCTAGAACTAGGGGTGTTCAGGATCTGTCACACCCCCTGGCTTGAAGTGGTTTCCATTATATACCGAGCTTTCAGTTTGGTTCAAGGCCCTCATGATCACCATTATAAAAATTGCTCCAGCACCTCTGCTCAAGGATTGAGAGTTGACATAGTCCTATTAGATGTTCCTAGTGGCCAGTACATAGCAGGGAAGGAGAATTAACTGCAGGACTGCTCAGCTGATGATAAACTCCCAGTGGTGACTCCTGGAAGTGGTGCATCAGAACTTTCTCACGTTGGCCATACCTGAGAGAGACTGATCTATCACATTTCTGCACCAGCTATTACTGCTCTGTGTGAGAAGATGAGAAAAAACTGTTGCTGGAATGGATGCTTGCTCTTTTAAAGATGACCTGTGAAGGGGAAAAGAATGTGTACTTTCTGTTTCTTTATGATATAAAAGAAAGGCCTCAAGGAATTTTGGTTTTTAAAGGGTATTTTAAAGACCACTTTTTAACAATATAAAAATGTCAAACACTGAGTTCTCTCTTTGTGTTGGAGAACTTAAGAAACAGTGGGGTTCTGACCTATTGAAACGTGAACAGAAGGGAAGAGAGTCTTAGGCTTTGTCTACCTGGTGAAGTTTTACCAGTTCTACAGGTATAGTTATCCCAGTATAACCACCCATGTGGACACTTACTCCACTATAAGAGTAATTTTTTTGTTTAACTTACTCCCCTTCCAAGTGGCATAACTGTAATATAAATAATAATAACTAATATCAGTTAATTCAGACCTTATCTTATACTAATATAATTACCTGTGAAGACAAACTGTTTTCAAATGTCTTTTTTGTTTTGTTTTTAAACCATCTGTTTAATTCAAACATCTGTCAAATAGTTGAAAGAAATGCTGTTTGTTAAAGGTTCACAGTCTGCCCTTTCACTTAAGGGCTGAGACGAGAGATCTTCTAGTCTCTTTGGGTTCTTCATGGGGACTTCTCTAGCAAACAAGAGGTTGATTTTGACACTCCTGCTATTTCTTAGGGCATGGCTACATTGGAAACTTAAAAGCGCTGTCGTAGGAGTGCTCCCGTGGCAGCACTTTGAAGTGCGAATGTGGTCGAACGTGAGCACTGGGAGAGAGCTCTCCTAGCGCTCCTGGTAATCCACCTCCAGGATGGGATTAGCTCCGAGTGCTGGGAGCCTGTTTACACTAGCGCTTTAAAGCACTCTGACTTGCTGCGCTCAGGGGGGTGATTTTTCACACCCTGAGCCAGCAAGTTAGAGCGCTATAAAAGGTAAGTGTAGCCAAGCCCTAAAATAAAAACAAGTAGGAAAAATGTAAACAATTTTTCATAAAGCAAAAAGTTACAAATCCAATTCCCCTTCCCCCCCCTTAGATCATTTTTAAAGCCAGGAAATTTAGCTGATACCTTTTCATCAATTCATCTTGTTATACTTGTACCATGTGTGGGATACTTAGAGATATTCTGTGATTTCAGTCACAGAAATGTACTCCAGAATATCAGCTTTCATTTAAAAATAATTTCTAGCCCATAAGGTTTTGGAGATGAACTTGTGTAGCCTGATCTATAGATTATGTATTAATTATATTGATTAATTAAAAATTCCCAGTTATCACTTTGAGGGTTGGCATGAACCAAGTGTAAACTCATGGAGTATTGCCCACCTGAGTCAGCAGAGAGCCTGAAACAATAGGTGAACTGAGCCATTCATCTCAATAAGAGCACTGTGGAATTTGGCATTTTTCTAAGATGTCATAGTATTCCACATTTTGCAGCAGTCAGGCACCTGATTTTGTCTTCTGTCTCATGGCCCAACTGGGACCTGCCTGCAGCTTTCCCCACAAAGAGGTGATTATTGGTTTATGTTGCGTGCTCTCTGCACTGTTCCATGGAACCAGACAGCAGAGGTCTATAAGATCTATAAGAGCTAGATCTTATAGTTTAACTCGGGGATCAACAACCTTTGGCACGTGGCCAATCAGGGAAATCCGCTGACTGGCAGAGACGGTTTGTTTACCTGCAGCGTCCGCAGGTTTGGCCGATTACAGCTCCTATTGGCCGCTGTTTGCTGTTCCAGGCCAATGGGGGTTGCGGGAAGCGGCGTGGGCCAAGGGGTGTGCTGGCCGCTGCTTCCCACAGCCCCCTTTGGCCTGAAACGGTGAATGGCTGAACCTGCGGATGCTGCAGGTAAACAAACCGTCCCTGCCTGCCAGCGGATTTCTCTGACGGGCCACGTGCCAAAGGTTGCCAATCCCTGGTTTAGCTTGTAGTTAGTCAAAGGGAATCGGGTTTGTAGGCTGATGGGCTGGGCTGCCTGGAGAAAAGTGCAGCAGCCAAGGCTGCAGAAGCCAGGGTGATGAGTTTCTGAAGCTGTCTACAAACTGCTGTTTCCAAGGCTTATGTGGTGGAGAAGGCAGTTCTGAGAGACTGGCCTCTTAGACAGTACTGCAGGGTCTGAAGCTTGGAGATTGGAGTTGGATCACCTGGAAAACTCAGCAAAAAACCCATCACCCAAAATAATTAACAGATGAAAATATTGTGAGCCATAGTTTTGTATGAGTTCTTGTAGTGGTGGGAGGAATGAGCATGAACAATATTTAATGGCTATGCAAGTATTAATGTTGCTGTAGAATGTAGTGATATTGTGGAATTTAGGAGTGCTTGCCAAGTGATCCGGGCTGTGCAATACAAAGGGGCCTGAATACTTCGTAATTTCCTCCAATACTGGGATTTTACATTACTTAAGCAATGCAGGATATTTAAGGATGGGATGTCTTTCTTAAATCCAAATAAAATCTAACCTTATCATGTATAGTCAGATTCTTCTACCCTTACTTATGTTGATTAATACCCTATGTCAAAAGAACTCAGTGGGCTAGCTTGTGCAGTATTTGTGTACTCCAGAAGACACAGTTTAGTTCAGGGCTAGGGCCCTGGGCTGGGACTCAGGAGATTTGATTTCTGTTCCCAGTTCTGCTACTGACCTGCTATGTGACTCTGAGCAGTCACTTCTCCTCTCTGTCCCTCTGCTTCACCATCACCCTCTGTCTGTCTTGACTATTTAATTTATAAATGCTGCGGGGCAGAGATTATATCCTAGAACACTGGGGCCCTGATTTTAGTTGAGGTAGCCTCTCGTGTTACAGTAATTCAAATAATAGAGCAAGGATGGCATATCTAGTCCATAATTTATTTTTAGTGTAATTTTTTTCTTAATGTTGAAAAAGTGACCAAAATAGACTGTGATAACAATAACCTTAGAACAGAATTATGCCCTGGAAAATACATGCACAGTTCCCATCTCATTGAATTAACTGGAAATTTTTGTGTTGATCATTATGCAGTATTTGGCCCTAGGATAGCATTCTCACCAACTTCCAGAAACAGAGGATAAAGCAATTTGCGCTCTAAGTCCTAATGCAAATCAGCATTTGTTTTAACAAAAAGTGTGACTATGGTAATAAAGATGGACTAAGAAATAAAAGCGAAAAGTTAAGGTATGTCTTCACTACCCGCCGGATCGGTGGGCAGCGATCGATCCAGCAAGGATTGATTTATCGTGTCTAGTCTAGATGTAATAAATTGACCCCCGAGTGCTCTCCCGTCGACTCCTGTACTCCACCGCCACGAGAGGCGCAGGCGGAGTCGACGGGGTAGCAGCAGCAGTCGACTCACCGCGATGAAGACACCACGGTAAGTCAATCTAAATACGTCGACTCAGCTACATTATTCATGTAGCTGAAGTTGCATAACTTAGATCGATTCTCCCTCCCACCCAGTGTAGACCAGGGCTTAGTGTGTCCAAGAGTGAAATACCTCTTAAAGCTCTATTTTGTACTTCCTGAAGTGATTAAAAGAGGGAAATTACTCTGCAAATTTCAATTTTAAAGTGGTTATGGGCAATATTCTGATTTTGCATGCATATGTGATGTTTCCATTGACTGCAATTGGTGCCCCATGTGAGTATCCAAAGCCAAACTTTTTTTAATGCTTCACAGTTGGTTAAGTGATACTTACCCTTCCATTTTTATTAGAAAAAATAAACTAAGATTTAAAATAGTAAAAAGTTAGATAGGGTGCTCCTGCAACTATAGTTTTACAGAAAGTTGTGGCTGGTCTAATGGATAGATTTAGCATACAAGACACAGTCTGTGTCCTGACTTGCTGTGTTATCCTGGAAAAGTTGCTCGGGGTCTGATTTTTTTTTTCAGACATGCTGTCAACTGTAGTTTCTGTTGACTGCAGTGGGTGTTATGAGTGCTTAGCATCTCTGAAAATCATGTTCTTTAACATCTTTGCTTCTCAGTTTCTCCTTCTGTAAAAGAAGGGCACTACTAGGGATTGAGGGCTAGTTCGTGTTCGTGAACTCAAAGGGAGTTTAGATCGCTAGAAAGAGGTGATATGCAAATGATGATATAATTATTATTATTGTTGCTGTTATTCATTATAAAATGTGCTTATAAATATTACACTATTTTGTAGGCAGTGCTGAGGAAAACATATTTGTCAGTCTGCTATTTTGTATAACATTAGAAAGAAATTTAGTATCAGTTGGCAACTTATAAATACGTGATCAATATAAAATTGTTCTTGTTTTCAGAAATTATTTTGAAGGCAATAATGCAAACCACTTTTGTGCATATGATCCTAGTTAAGTCAATTAGAGCAGAAGTTCTAGCTTAAGGGTTTAATAAATGCGTATAATGTACATATAATGGATATATCAGCTTTAAGATTTGTAATTGAAACATTATGTAGGAATGCACAGACAGATAATAAAAAATCTGTGTTGTTTCCTTTTGGACTGGAATTCAAGAACATTTAAAGAGTTTTAAGCATATGCTTTATGCTTTCCAAGCATAACAATGCCATGTGATCTTTGGCTCAGCAAAGGTTTGTTGAATAAGTGATGTATTACTACATTACAAAATGTATGCTTGATCAGAAATGCCAAAATAATGCAGGAAAAGTGCAATCTACTTAATACAACATGTTTTTACAAAGTGTGTCCCTGTGCAGTGTAAATGGTGATCTGACTGATTGACATATAGACCTAATAATCACTAAACTACATACCTAAAACTGGATATAGAGTTCATTAGTTGGATGATAACTGTGAGTATTAATTGGAGATTGCAACTTTGTTGTACAACAGCTCTCATACAAGCAGTTATTTAGCTATATTTGACATGAAACTGTATGCCATTGGGAGAACAAGGCTGCTGTTCAGTGTTCTGTATTGTCACTGTAGCAGCCCTAACTAATTTTAATATCTTTGTTCCAGTTTGAGCAGTTCTCTGTCTCTCTGTGACTTTAAAGGCTTTATTTTCATTCTGTAATTTTTCTTCAGGCAGTCGCAAGGACAAAGATAAACCTCCAAGCCTCTCTGTTGTCCTTGAGACTTTGAGGAATACCTTGACAGATTACCAAAACAAGCTGGAAGATACATCTAATGAGGTAACATTTGCACTGTTTGGCTCCATACATATAGCCTTCAGCCTGCAATAGTACGTATTCCTCACTTGTTACAAAGGTCAAAAGATTGGGAATGTTGAGTTGACAGCTACTGATACTAAAAAGAAATAATCTCTGTCACTGCTCTTCCTCTAAACTTGTCCTATAGTAACGTTCCACTAAAATATAAAAAATATATAAACTATTTTTATTTTGAGCTGTTGAACTTGTAATTGTTTTCAGTAAACTTACACAGAAATATGACACTTTCCATTGTCCATCTAGGGCTTTAAGTAAAAGGTGACGCAAGTATTTTAAAAATGCAATGTACTACTTGAATTTTAACATTCGTTGGTATCAGGTGTGTAAATGTGAGTGCCCCCACAAGAAAAGTGAGATTATTTTCAGAGATTAGTTGTGTTCTTGATTGGTAAATTACATGGTTTGGGGGTTTTTTTTGTGTCATACAGAGGAAGACATATCTGCATTATACTTTTCTAAAGGTAAAAAAGAACAGTAACAAACATTTCTATTTTTAAAAAAAAAATTATTTTCATGCACTCCTCCTAGAGACTTTTAGTCACTGGCTGAAAAGTCTATCTTGTATTTATTTTCTTATTTATATTACTAATGTGATTTGTTTAATCCTCTTGGGTTTAAAATGTTTTATGAATTTGTAGGTTTAAACACTGTAGAGAGCAGTTAACTACAACTTTTCAAAGTCCTTTAATTGTACATAAAATTGGCAAAGCACTGAAATGTGTCAGTATTTTTTTTTCTATTCCTAAGCTTTGTCTTTTGTTTGATAAACTTACTGTTTATCCAATCACTCATTTCATTTGAAATAAATTGTATTAACTTGGCTGTTTTTATTGGGGAAAAATAGTCTCCTTCAAGTCCTCTGAGATTTGTCCAAGGGGCGCAAGAATAAGTAACCACAGAAACAATTATACTTCTCTAAACAGCAAGCACTGTTAAGTCTCTGCAGTGAGATAAGATAACCAATGTGTTTAGTAGTTTATGAATCTCTTCTGAGGCCCAGGTCTGGAAGCTGAAGAATAACTAGGAGCACATTACCCACAGCGAATTGTTACTTGGGAGGATGAATGTCACATGATTCTCAGCACAGTTGAAAAGTCTACTCAGCAGGCTTTGGCTTAGTAATGTGCTTTGTTGGGAAACAGTGCCAGAGACAGCAGTGGGGAGGCCAAGGGGGTGGCTGCTAAGAAAGCAAAGAGAGTACTCTGACAGAAAGAAGAATGAACTGTCAAGGAAAATAAATCGCAAGCTGATGACCTGCCACAAGACTTCCCAGTAGGACTGCGTGTGACAGACCCTGAAGTTGTCATGCGGAGCCAGAGACCACTGAATGCCTTCGTGATACACAGAAAGGGCAGTGTTCTCTCCTCCTTGATTTTCCCCATAGATGCCGCTACTTCTGGCTTTTTGTACATTTTGTCCTTAGACATGTTTCGTAATAAAACTCTTTTAATATTACAATAAAACTCTCAGGGATTATCAAGGGCACCATCCAATTAAAAAAAACTTGCTTTTATATGTTGCGCAAAGGTTTTAGGCTTGTTTAATTCTGTTAAGTTTTTTAGGATATAGACTTATGACAGGACCCCACACATAGACGGATGTAACTAATTATTTGGCTTTACAATATATGTCTGGACCTGTTTGGTGAACTTGTGACATTATATTAGCTCTAATTTACTAAATAAACATAAGAGCTAATAACTCTTAATTTCTGTAGAGCTAGTGAATATTAAAATTAGAGCATTCACTTTCACATGTCTCTATGAGTTCGGAGGATGAGTAGATGAGGTCTGGCTGGCTGAAACACAATGTGGAAAATATAGAAATAATTTTGGTAGATTGGGGAAAGCAACTAATAGAGTTGGCAAGGATTGTATCAGCAACACTGATTGAGGGAGATGTGTGGCGGCCATTTGTGAAGTGTTTACAATTTAGATGTACTATAGAGTTCTGAGCAACTCCTGGCTGGTCAGGTAGCAGCAATGACCAAGATTGCTATATTCTGCCTATGCCTGATTAGAGGAGCATGGCATTTGCTTTCACATACAGACTTGGCTACCATTATTTGTGCCTTTTGACACTCAAGATTAGATTACTGTTAGACTGCTATGTCGGTCTCTACACTGAAACTGGAAAATGAAGTTAGCACATATTGTGGCCACTTGTTTATCAGAAAAGTGCATCTGGAAGAGGGCCCATAACTCCAGTACTCCAAGATAATCAGTAGCTGCTTGTAATGCCCTGACTAGTTTGGGATTAAGTGATTTGAGAGACTATGCCTCTCCTTGAGTTATGCTCTGCTGTTGCAATGAGAAAAATCCGTGAGCTGGAGTCCCCTCAGTTTAAGAGGGAGGATGCTGCTTATAGGACATTTTCTGCGAGGGGCTATTGACTATGAAACTTGCTTCCTGAAAGTCACTGGGAGCTTGATTTCTTAAATTTCTGGCACATTCCCCCAGACGTTTGAGAGTTCATGGGCAAAAGCAATAGTGAATTTGGTTTGGGGTTATTACTGTTATTATTTATTTGTTATATCATTAATATTTAATATATCAAACTTGTTTAGTGGTAATCTGTTAAATTGTTTACAGTTGATGTCTGAGGAGTTTTCTAATACATTCTGGTTTTACATTTCTATAGGAAATATTAATTTATGTTTAAGTACCTACATAGTCTCCCCAACTCCCAATTGTGTTTTCTTTTCTTTTTTTCCCCAAGCTAAAGAAAATGAAAGCTTCATGTGAGAAGATGACAAAAGAAATTGACTCATCCAAACAAAAAATACAGTCTCAAAGTCAAGACCTTAAGGTATGTTTTTATGAACTGTAACTTTTTATCATACTACATATATTTCTGGTATGTCTCACTTAACATATTATCATGCAGATACAATCTATCTCTGTTATCTCAAAATAAGTGTGTGTATCACTTCTCTTTATTGAGTGGAATGTCAAACCTCACCTTTGTGCAAGGTCATATTTCCTTATAGTGGTTGCAGCCTACAGACAACATAAGCCTACCTATGTAAACATTTCAAAGGTTACATTACTGAAGTATTTCAGCGTAGCAGCCGTGTTAGTCTGTATTTGCAAAAAGAAAAGGAGTACTTGTGGCAACATAGACACTAACAAATTTATTTGAGCATAAGCTTTCGTAAGCTACAGCTCACTTCATTGGATGCATTTGGTGAAAAATACAGTGGGGAGATTTATATACACACACAGAGAACATGAAACAATGGGTTTTATCATATATACTGTAAGGAGAGTGATCACTTAAGATGATCCATCACCAGCAGCGGGGGAGGGGGGGAAGGAGAAGGAGGAAAACCTTTCATGGTGACAAGCAAGGTAGGCCATTTCCAGCAGTTAACAAGAACATCTGAGGAACAGTGGGGGGTGGGGTGGGGGGGAGAAATAACATGGGGAAATAGTTTTACTTTGTGTAATGACTCATCCATTCCCAGTCTCTATTCAAGCCTAAGTTATTTGTATCCAGTTTGCAAATTAATTCCAATTCAGCAGTCTCTCTTTGGAGTCTGTTTTTGAAGTTTTTTTGTTGAAGGATAGCCACTCTCAGGTCTGTAATCGAGTGACCGGAGAGATTGAAGTGTTCTCCGACTGGTTTTTGAATGTTATAATTCTTGACGTCTGATTTGTGTCCATTTATTCTTTTACATAGAGACTGTCCAGTTTGACCAATGTACATGGCAGAGGGGCATTGCTGGCACATGATGGCATATATCACATTGGTAGATGCGCGGGTGGAAGAGCCTCTGATAGTGTGGCTGATGTGATTAGGCCCTATGATGGTGTCCCCTGAATAGATATGTGGACACAGTTGGCAACGGGCTTTGTTGCAAGGATAAGTTCCTGGGTTAGTGGTTCTGTTGTGTGGTGTGTGCTGGTGAGTATTTGCTTCAGGTTGGGGGGCTATCTGTAAGCAAGGACTGGCCTGTCTCCCAAGATCTGTGAGAGTGATGGGTCATCCTTCAGGATAGGTTGTAGATCCTTGATGATGCATTGGAGAGCTTTTAGTTGGGGGCTAAAGGTGATGGCTAGTGGCGTTCTGTTATTTTCTTTGTTGGGCCTGTCCTGTAGTAGGTGACTTCTGGGTACTCTTGTGGCTCTGTCAGTCTGTTTCTTCACTTCATCAGATGGGTATTGTAGTTGTAAGAATGCTTAATAGAGATCTTGTAGGTGTTTGTCGCTGTCTGAGGAGTTGGAGCAAATGTGGTTGTATCGCAGAGCTTGGCTGTAGACAATGGATTGGGTGGTGTGGTCTGGATAAAAGCTGGAGGCATGTAGGTAAGCATAGTGGTCAGTAGGTTTCCGGTATAGGCTGGTGTTTATGTGACCATCGCTTATTAGCACGGTAGTGTCCAGGAAGTGGATCTCTTGTGTGGACTGGTCCAGGCTGAGTTTGATGGTGGGATGGAAATTGTTGAAATCCTGGTGGAATTCCTCAAGGGCTTCTTTTCCATGGGTCCAGATGATGAAGATGTCATCAATGTAGCGCAAGTAGAGTAGGGGCATTAGGGGACGAGAGCTGAGGAAGCGTTGTTCTAAGTCAGCCATAAAACTGTTGGCATACTGTGGGGCCATGCGGGTACCCATCGCAGTGCTGCTGATTTGAAGGTATACATTGTCCCCAAATGTGAAATAGTTATGGGTGAGGACAATGTCACAAAGTTCAGCCACCAGGTTAGCCGTGACATTATTGGGGATACTGTTCCTGACGGCTTGTAGTCCATCTTTGTGTGGAATGTTGGTGTAGATGGCTTCTACATCCATAGTGGCTAGGATGGTGTTTTTAGGAAGATCACCAATGGATTGTAGTTTCCTCAGGAAGTCAGTGGTGTCTCAAAGATAGCTGGGAGTGCTGGTAACGTAGGGCCTGAGGAAGGAGTCTACATAGCCAGACAATCCTGCTGTCAGGGTGCCAATGCCTGAGATGATGGGGCGTCCAGGATTTCCAGGTTTATGGATCTTGGGTAGCAGATAGAATACCCCAGGTTGCGGTTCCAGGGGTGTGTCTGTGCGGATTTGTTTTTGTGCTTTTTCAGGGAGTTTCTTGAGCAAATGCTGTAGTTTCTTTTGGTAACTGTCAGTGGGATCAGAGGGTAATGGCTTGTAGAAAGTGGTGTTGGAGAGCTGCCTAGTTGCCTCTTGTTCATATTCCGACCTAATCATGATGACGACAGCACCTCCTTTGTCAGCCTTTTTGATTATGATGTCAGAGTTGTTTCTGAGGCTGTGGATGGCATTGTGTTCTGCAAGGCTGAGGTTGTGGCATGTAGTAGTTTAGATAGTTTAGTGTCCTTTTGCTTTTGTAGAGAAGCAAAGTGTGTGTTGTAAAAGGCTTGTCTAGTTTTTGTAAAGTCCAGCCACGAGGAAGCCACACACTCTCTCAAAGAAACTGTGGAAGCACCTGATCAACATCCTCTCCAGCAAACAGGGAAAGATTAAGAATGAGCTCTCAAAACTGGATACTCTCATAAAGAACCAACCTTCCACACAAACTTCCTCGTTTGAGCTTTTGCTCAAATAAATTTGTTAGTCTCCAAGCTGCCACAAGTACTCCTTTTCTTATTACTGAAGTAATATCTGTTTAAACAGATGATCTGTTCCTTGAGTAGTCCTCTTGCTTCATCATTTTGTGCTTGTTTGTTCCTCTTCTGTGTTGATGTCATCCTCAACATCTTTTTCTGCTAGGTTCTTGTTCTGTATGCATAAAATGTGCATATGAAATTTATCCTCAGACATGTTTTTCAGCTTAACTGTCAGTTTTTCATATTTGTCACTTAATTACTCATTCACTTATTTATGAAAATAAATTCAGTTTTAAAATATTCACTTTTCTTTTTCGTGTATTGGTCAGATTATTTGCTGCAGAATAAAGTTTTCTAGTATTACTGGGGAAAATACAGTGTTTCAGTCGTATGTTAAAAAACTAGCAGACAAACAGGAGTGAGAATGTATTAATTCCACAACCTCATTGAGGGGGATAGAAACAGATCAATAGAAAGCTGAGGATGGACCTCTGTTCATCTCAGTGGCTGTATCTGTGGGAAATTTGATCACGTACATTTAGATTATATATATGGATCTCAGCTGAAAGCATTTGGAAGATTTCAGTTACAGAACTGTAAAGTTTAATGTCATGGTATGAAATGTGCAAAACTTACAGTAAAGAAAGATATCAGTGAAATTATTATGGATATTATGGCCAAACTTTGTGTATAATCCTGCCAAACATTAGGTAATCACTGACATTTGGAGAGATCTATAGGCCTTAAATTACTGCTAATAAGAAATTGCTGATTGGTAAGCCAAGCACTTCTCATGGATAGCCGAAGTTCTGATTTTATAGTCTTTTTCAAATTAGAATTTGTTTTTCTCTCTCTTTTTGGGGGCTGACATCACTTTTGTAATATGTCATGTCTGGGTACAACAGTGACCAAGGCACCGAGGGAAGTCCTGAGGTCACTGTTCAACTCTGTCTTCCAGCTGGCAGTATTTTGTATTACTGCCAAATTTGAATGTGGCCACTCCCAAGGTTTCTCAAATTCTTTTAGTGGAGATACACTGTTTCAATTTATTATTGAACAACTGTGTTAGCATTCATTGGTAGTAACACAGTGGCCTTCTATTTTATGAACTGAACTTGTCCAACATTAATTAATTTAGATTCAGAACATCCCTGTGAAGTAAAGTACTACTTTCCTGATTTGAGTAGAGGAGGATACTAACGAACAATAAGATTCTGTGAGGTGTTGAGTACCAACTTCTCCCCTTGAAGTCATTAGAAGTTGAGAATGCTCTACACCTGAGAGGATCAGGGGCCAAATGACTTGCCGTAGGATAGACAGGAAATTGGTGACAGACCTGACAATAGAGCCCTGATTTCTGCTTCCTAGACTTTTCTTCAGCCACAATACTTTTTTTTTACAGCATCCTAAAAATTCTGCAGATTTTTTTTATAATGAAAATGTCTACTGTACATGAGACAGTTATTCTACCAACTTATTTTTTTTTCCTATAGGCACTCTTTTGATATAGTGAACCAGGTTCTGTGCCGAGTTACATGGTGTAAATCTGTAGAAACTCAATTTAATGTGTAACTCAGCGCAGAACCTGGCCTAGTATTTCTTCATGATAGAGCGTGCTTAAAGAAAGATGCCCAATTTTGCATTCGAATATTTGTGTTAAGAAATTATATGAAAATACAATTGTGATGAGCACCTTAGTAAACAACTGATTCTGTACTTCACAATTAGACAAACATGATTTTATGATCTAAAAATCTATAGGCAAACATTTCAATATTCAGTATTAAGTTGATTTGGTCATATGAATTTGGTGGTTTCAAAAGGTGTCAGATTTCCAGCCCTGGAAGTAGAAGTTCTCTGCTCACAGAAGAGGTAGAGCATGTGTCTCTGTTCTCACATAGCAGGCTATCTCTTAGTGTAAAAGTCTGCTGAGATTTTGTGCTGGTTGGTACATTCGTACCAACTGGTACCGTTTCTGACTGTGATTTCTGAGATATGGGCACCTGTCCAATGGGAATTGAACTGAAAACACCAAAATCATTTCACATTGACCACTAAACATGAAACAAGATGATAACAGCCCTTGGTTGCTACCAGTCTGGTCTGTATTGGAACCAGTGATCTAAGGAAGAAAAGTACGATATCCTTTTACCAGAGCCACCCAGTTTCTTATGTCTACAGGAGGCTGTATCTTTACATTGTCAGATTTTCAACTGAAGGAACGGTGTGTACTCTCTGTAAAGAGACAAACCCAACCCCTAAAGGAAGGCAGTTGTAACATGGAGATTTTGACCTTGGAGATGGATTAAAAAGGGAGAAAATGGAATAATCCTGTAGGACTTGTCCTTTTGCTCTACACTATTCCTCTACTCCCAGAGGAAAACAGTGTCAACTTTTAATTTCCGTCTATCATTAGAAGTAAGCAGATGGTGGTTTTGAAAATATATCTCCATATAGACTTTTGCTTCCCAAGGATACTGAACGTTAGCTGAGGTAATGCTATGTGGGGTAAAACTGTTACCAACCTTTCAGTTTGTGTATCTATTCTGTAGGAAGTTCAGGATAACCTGGCTGATGCCAATGCAGAGTTAAATCATCTACACACTAAGTGTGCAGACAGAGAGGCTTTAACAGGCACTTTAAAAATGGAACTACAGAATGTACTGCACTGCTGGGAGAAAGAGAAAGTCCGTGCCACAGAATCAGAAAATGAAATCCAGAAGCTTACCAGGGCTTACCAGAAGGATACTGAGGTATTACCAAAGACAAGATGACTGTCAAAAAGAGCCTTTATTTAATCTTAGCTTTGTACATTTACATACATCAGATGGTTGCTTTATGTCTTAACAGATTTATTAGCAAAATATGATTTTTAAGATACATATTTTGAAATGTGTATTTAGTATCTACAAAATTTTCAAGTGTCTTAATTCTCTTTCATTCCATTTTATAAAATGAGTTAACAGTTTAATCCTTCTGGTCATTTACATTTTAAAATATCTGTCTCTTAGCAAGCATTGTTTAGGGCAAATGAATTTATTTAAAGACTCATGCCTGGGGTGTACTGGGTTTTTTTTGTTACTTAGTTGAAAGTAAATATGTACATTTTGTATTTGGAATCTCTTGGTTTTAATTACTGATTCAAATAGCAACCCCTCCATCCTCCAAAAATAGCAAACATGGAATTGAGGTCATTTTGCTCCCCACTACCAAACTAGTGTTTCCTGTGCTTCTTTGGAGTGATTGTGCCTGTACATTTCATTTCAGGTGTGTGTGTGCCCAGTGCATGAGGGCCAGAGACTTTCTCTTAGCAATACGGATTAGGGAGGCGCATTCATCCTTAGCACTCTTGCACCACTGCACAAGGGTATAAAGGGGAGCTGCTTAGTCCTCCCCCTTAATTTCGTCTTAACACCCATGATCGGTAGTTGGAGTGCGGCAGACTGCAGTCAGAGTTCTTCCACTTCATGGATTTTTATCTTCCTCCTGTAAATAGTAGTACTTGTTAGTGTATGTTTTCTTTATTTTCTATTACAATTTTGAGCATCTGATTCCTAGTATACAAAGGGAACTGGTACCAGGATATTTTTTGGTCTCTGGACTAAAAGTCTTGTGCCAGCTTCAAAAAATCTGTGTTGGTGAATTACCCTCATTCCAGGTAACTAAGGTGCCTTGAAGAGGGTCACATTTGAGTTCATTGCAAGATCTGCAGAGACTTCAGATCCCAGACCAAAAAAAAAAAAAAAGACAGAGATGAGACTGCATTACCTCCGTATGGAGGCCACCTGCATCTACCTTCTGAATCTTTCGTCTTGGGGCAGGCCCTGAGTACTTCTACCTCGGTTAGGAGTGCCCCTCTGGACCCTGCATCAGATAATAGGCACTATTACCCTTCTCTGGTGCTGAAGAAGAAGCACAGAGCATCAAAACAGCATTCCCTGAAGCAGCCAAGCTCCTCTAGAAGTTTGAGATTCCCAGTACTGTCCACTAATAAACCACTGGCAGATAGAATATCATCTGGAAAGAGGTACTCCCTGATACTGATTTTCTTCTCAGGAATTGTCAACTCCAGCTCATCGAGGATTGTCAACCTCCACTGCAGTTCTGACCCCTTTGATGCAATAACAGCATCATCATGGAAATATCTTGATATGGAAGGCACTGGAATTATATATAGCACCATGGGACCTGCTCTTCCTCTTGATGCTGGATTCTCCAGTAGTACAGGAGACAAAACAGCCAGTAACAGCTGGTCCTCGGGCCCTGTCTATGAACTTACCTCTGAGACAAGTTTAGTCTTCAGTGCCATGGCTACATCTTCATACTATCCAGTGATTCCTCATCCAGTATAGTCCAGAGGTAAATCAATCATGTTGTTCCCTGTACTGACATCTCTGGAGAGACATCTTAGCACCTTGGCACCATCTGATACAATATCTCCATGGTTGGACAGCTCAGGGTCCTCCTTGGAGTCTAAGATCCTAGTTCCTATGGCCCTAGCTCCTGGGAGAGAAGGTGACACCTTTCTCGTGAGGATTCCACTTCTGATACCTCCTGGATTTTCAGAGATGGTCCAGAGACTCATATCCTTGGGGTGGTCATGACTGGGGTTCTATGGTTGACTGAAACCCATTGGGCTTGCCTCCTGACACCAGATCCTCCCTGCTACCTTCTTCATATAGATCCCCAAGCAGATACAAGGTTAGCTCCCATGAAGAGGCCCATGATGTTATCCCCAGTATACCAAGCCAGAACCTCAAGACCAGCCTCAGATTTCAGAACCTCAATCTTCTTTGCACTTTTCTTCTTCACCTGACAAGGGTGAGGAGTCTGAGGTTTCTTCACCTGTTCAGGATCACTACAGGGCCTACCAGGGGTTACTAAAGAGAGTATATGCCTCGATATTCAGGAGAGTTCCCATAAGCTGGTGGGCATACAGGGTTGGCTCTACCTATAAACAGAGCCATTCTAGAATCTACAAAATATTTGTGGCAACTGCCATCCTCTCTGTCTCTGACAGCTAAGAAGACAGAGGGAAGGTATTATGTCCCCTCTCAAGCTATGAACATTTTTACACCCACCCTTCTCCAGGCTCCTTAGTTGTCTTGGCAGTGAATGAAAGAGTGCATTGGGAATTGCCTTCTATCACAAAGAGACTAGACTTTTTTGATTAGAAAGATTTATTACACAGCTGGCCTACAGTTTTTTAATGCTAACTAGCAAGACTTACTGGCCAAATACAACTTCTCTTTCTGGGACAATGAAATGAAGTTCTGAGACAAATTGCCAGATGATGCCAGGCAGGAATTCTGGGTTATTTTAGAAGAGGGAAAACTAGTGGCTAGGACCTCTCTGCAAGCTGCCTTTCTTGGGGTAGATTCAGCAGCCAGAGCATGGCATCTACAGTAACTATGCACAGATGTTCATGGTTTCAATTGTTTGTGCTTCCGCAGGAGGTCCAGCAGACTATCCAGCATCTCCCCTTTGAAGGTCCTGCCCTGTTCTCATAGAAGACAGATGATAAGCTCCACAGACTCTAGGATTTGAGGGGCGATGCTGAAATCATTGGAAATTTACCCTCCTTTCCTTAAAAGAAAGAAAATTCTATCCTCCGTCTCTCCAGAGGTACCCGCTTGTCCTGCCTAAACAGCCTGACCATTCTGGGAAAAGGGAGGAAAAACCCGAGGAGGAGATGCCCACCACATCAGTTTTCTTCTACTGCAGGTTCTTTGAGACGGTCGGGAAATTCCCTAAGCAGTCTGTTTGAGTTTCTTGTCAGGGACAGAGTGCCAGATCATTATGTGCCAGTTTCTCCCTCCTCAAAGATTATCGCACTTCCATACGTGCTCAGACCCATATTATTATGGATAGATGGGTTCTAAGTACTTGGGATCAGGGATACACTCTGCAGTTTATTTCCAACCCTACCTCCCATCCCCCTTCCCTATCCATCTCAGGGACCACTCTCATGAGGCTGTCCTCCTCCAGGAGGTCCAGTCTCTCCTTCATTTGGTAGCTATGAAAGAGGTTCCCCCTTTCCATGGAGGGAAAGGCTTCTGTTCACATTACTTCGTGATTCAAAAGGCGGTCTCAGAACTATCCTAGACTTGCAAAATTTTAAACAAATATATACAGAAAATAATTTTTTCATGGTCAACCTAACCTCCATCATCACCCTGGATCCTGACAACTGGGTACACTGCTCTCAATTTGAACTATGCATGTTTCCATGTGGCTATCCATTTAAACCACAGGAGACTCCTAAGACCTCTCGTCAACAACACCTATTACCAGTTCATGGTCCTGCTCTTTGGCCTGGCTGCTGCCCCATGAGTATTTACAAAATGCATGGCAGTCGTGGCTCCTTTCTTAAGGAAAGCAGACAAGCAAGTATTTCCTTACTTGGACAACTTGATGGTAAGAGGTTGATCCAAGCTCCTAATAGAACTCAGTCTATACAAGATTCAGTCCCTCTTCAAGGCCTGTCTCTCCAGCTGGTGGGCTTGCTGAAAACTTTGCATTGCCTTCTGCATCTCCTCCTGCTGCTTGACCAGCCATTGCAGGATTTTCTCCATCTCCAGGCGGCCAAACACTTGCTCTGGCATGAGATCCAGGCCAAGCCCCCACGTGTAGCAGAGTGCGGCAGGGCCCCCGTGGCTCCTGCCTCTGCTCAGTCCACAGAGTCACTCAGACTCTGGGGTTAGTAACCACTGGTGCAGTTTATTCACAGACTTGTTACCACCACTGTTTCACCATGTACAATTGGTCCTTCACCATCTGCAGGCAGGAGGGAGGGAAGCGCTACCTCCCTGCTTCCACTCCCTGCCTTTTCACTTTCTTTCTGCTCTCCATTCTTCCGGCTTCCTTCCTCTGAAGCATTTATTCAGCCCCAGGCTAATCAGGCGGCAGCTGTCTCTGCTTCCCCAATTAGGGCCAGGTTACCTCTATCCAGCTCTAATTTATTGCCCTAAATGGGAGCTGGAGTGACAGAGGGCTGACTCGGCAAGCCTTTGCCCAGCACCTTGTTGCACTGGAATAGTAGTTCTTCAATCCTTGTTCTGAAACTCACCTCCAATTTGAACTGCTTGTGAGTCACATGGCATGGAATGGACATGTGCAATCAGTTGAAAAAAATGGTTATTAATCTCTTCTGTAACTGTTGTTTTTCGAGATGTGTTGCACACATCCATTCTATGACCCACCCTCCTTTCCCTTCATATTGGACAGGGCCAGCTCTACTGTTTTTGCTGCCCCAAGCAGCGCGCTGAATTGCCACCACGGGCAGCTGAAGATGGAGGCTGCCACAGAATTTCCGCTGCTGCGGAAATGCCCTAACGGCATACGGACTGTTGTCCCTTTCAGATTGCCGCCCCAAGCACCTGCTTGGAACATTGATGCTTGGAGCCGGCCCTGATATTGGAGTTTCTATGTGGTCAGATGGAATTGAGGAGGGTTGAGGGAGGCCTCACCCCTTTCTTACCATCATGCAGCAGCGTGAAAGTCCTTAGGGCTCATGTGCTGCCCCAAGAGGTATCACTAAGGAAAAAATCTCTGATTCTGGTTCACTGGGCACGCACACATCTGAAGTAGAATGGACATGTGCAATGTATCTTGAAGAACAACAGTTACAGAACAGGTTAGTAACTGTTTTTTCTTTGTGTATTAGCTGATTGTGGTATGCTATATGTGGTAATTGCTTCATGAAGCTTTACTTCAAAACTAGATTTCCTCATATGGTTGTATACCGATCTTAATAAGTGCTTCCTTTTAATTTTCTCTACATAAAATAGTTCTGCATTAGCTGCATCAATCATATTCTTTATCTCAATTGTTCTGCATATTGAGCTCATTAATCCAGCAAATATGGTCACAATTGCCAAATTGAGTAAAAAGGAAACATTCTTTCCACCCTTCTTACAGTCTGGGATTTAAATTGTGTCCACATGAAGCACTTGGAACTGTTCTACGCATCAGATAGTGATTAAAGGAAAGGAAACTAGAAGCCTGACTGTATTGTAAAGTCAGCATGTCTACTTGTGGTTGAGATCAACATGTGTGAGTTGATTCTGAGTCTTGGGATTTCTTTTTCTCACCAAAGGGATGATTATCATCTTGGTTTATCACAGCCCAAACAAAAAGGAAACAATGGTGACATGGTTAAACTATTCCCAGGGAAGTAGAAGATTAGGTTGTAACATTTTATAAAATGTTTTGTTGCTTAAAAATCTTATGAATTACAAACAACAAAATTTACCCAAATGTAGCTGGAGAAGACAAGTAATACTTGCTGTTGCTCTGGGGGTGGGGTTGGGGGAAGATGCGGAGAGTCTTGAATACCTTTATGAGGTCTCATGATTTCTTGACATAGTACCTGATCCAATACCCATTGCTTTCAGTGGGCATTGTTCTATTGGCTAAATGGGCTTTGGATCAGAGCCCTAGTTGTGGTGTTGGAACCATCTTTGATTTGTCTTAATTTTAAGCTGCTAGACTTCATAGATGGACTAAATAGATGCACAAACAGATTCTGATCGCACCCTGGTGTGAATAAGTACTAACGCTACTGAAGTCAATTCAGTATGCTATAGTTTAAAATCCAATGTAAATGAAATCAGGATCAGGCTTGTAGAGTTTAACTGCTGCTCATAAAAACCTGTTTTGTACAGTTATGTGTTCACATAGAATTCATGTATAGAACAAACATCAAATCAAATTATTTTTAAAACAGAAGCACATTTTTAAAATAACCTAATTTGATGTTTGTATAATCAAATTTTGTGCTGCCATACTAATTAACTTTTTTGTTAGAGTATATACTGTACATGTTATGTTATGCTATATACTGGAAGCAGGTATAATCTGTACGGAACTTCAATCCAGTGGAATAAGTGTGTATGGTGTGGGGAGAGATTTTAAACATTAGTAAAATGACCAGTAATTTCATATACTTAGTTAAAGAAATGAAAGAATCAATTCTGCAAATATTTATTACAGGTCATGGTATTTACTATTATGAGGATTGTAGGGCAATATGTATTTATACATTATATCTGGTTAAACTCAGTTTACAAAATCTTCTTTTTCTCTTCTGATTTTTGTTAATGCATTTGGGCACATATTAAGAATAGTTCTATTGAAATTGAAATTGAATTTCAGAATATGAGTAATTATGTCTTTTCAGATCTGTACAGAACACACAAGATTTGTGTGCATGATGTATCTCTATAGAGTCTAATATTAGAGCCTAGAGCTAGTCGAATATTTATATACAACAGTTATTTTTTCTTTTTTTGTCTCACAGGAGAAGCTAACCTTCCTCCATACTTTATATCAGCATTTGGTAGCAGGCTATGTGCTTATAAAACAACCAGAAGGCATCCTGGATAAATTCTCCTGGCCTGAGCTTTGTGCAATCTTGCAGGAGAATGTTGATGCCCTGATCTTAGACCTCAGCAGGGCTAATGAGAAGGTAACTGTCCTTAGGCGCCAGATACCTCTATTAAATTCAGTGACATTTGTCCACATTACAGTATCATTAAAAGGGACTGACATTCATCTTATTTCAAAAAGAATTTGGACTTTAATAATTCAATACCATTAATTATGGCTTGTCTACAACTCAGTTTGATGCCACTGCTGTGGGCATGTAAATGTGACTGAAGTCTCTAAGCTCCACTTTCTGTGCGGGACATGCTAATACTACTAGCCAGTATTAACCACAGGGACCTAATTAAAAGAAAATAATCTTACTGATGAAGCAATTCAAAGAACTTAGTCATTTATACTAATAAACCAACTCTTTATCTTAGCATAAAAGAGAAACAAAATACAGGGGCATCATCTTAAAACCAATTGCTTCTGAATCAAAATCCTGTTTTTAAAAAAATGTAATTATTTGGTTATGGCATTTATAGTCTGAAGTATAATTCTTTTAGAACCACCATTATGAATTTAAAAACTATAAATATTTGTTTTGGGGGACACAGGATACTTTTATGGGTGATTTCATTAAGCTAAGTCTGTTCAAAAGAAACATATTTTTCAGAAATCTGTTTTGTTACAATAAATTAAACTGGCTCAGCAGACTAACATTTGCTGCTCCTAAGGATTTCCATTCATGTTCTGGTTCCATTGATCAGGTCAGCACTATGTTTCTGTGGTCTAGAAGAAAGATTCCAGATCCTGGCTATGCTGACATTTGCTCTTGAGGGAAAAGAAGGGGAAAACTTTCATGAGTTTCTCATCTGTTGGAGTTATGAACACTCTCTTGGCTCAAGTTCAAGAACAGGGTTGCTTACAGTTAATCATTTTGACTCTGCTGCTATTAGTAAATATCCCAGCAGTCAATTGAAAACGTTAACAGAGTTTGGTTAGACAATGATGTGGATCATGCAGATTAGACATGGAGGAAACCCCTCCCTTCTCCTTTCAGAGGAAAGAGGAAAAACAAAATTACTGGTAGTTTTTAAGTACAGTAGTTGAGATGGTCCAGCAAGTGTTCTCAGTGATATTTCAGGGACATCGGTTTCTTAGAATTTAACAGACAGTGTTATCTGCTGCATTAGAACTGCTCATCTCTTAATAGAGATTTTTCACCTGCAATTCTGTACAATGTATAGAAAAGAATATTGACCATATGTTTAGATTCAGTATTGAAAAATGCAGGAATGCCTATTTGAGATACATTCTTAATTGAAAACACAGTTCCATTTAGCTTTAATAGAAGTTGCACGGCTAAAGCCTTGATCGCTAAATTATACCCCTTAATCTGCTCATTGAAATGCATCATAAAATTAACAAGCTTGCCTGTGAAAAGAGGCATCATGTGTACTGTAAAGCTCTCTTAAATTGTTTTAATGCTCAGAAAATACAAGTAATGCTTTGGTTTTCAAATAAAACATTACATAAAAATGCAACCTCTGATTTTCATTATCACTTAACTAGCTGTATGATTATTGTGCTAGGATTATTAATTATATAGCACCATAATTGTTCTCTGCACATTTCAAAACAAATATGATAAGGTTCCCATCTAGAAGAATTCTGACACAGACCAAATGAAACCTGGGCATCTGTTTAGCTACAGGAGTGTATAGAGAGGACAACATTGATGAGATTGATTGATGAGATCCAACATAGGTTGGATTTTTTGGAAGAAGTGGGTTTTAAAGTCAGATTTGAAGCAGGAGATCAGTGACATGCTTATCTTTTTAATTCTGTGCTGTCTAAAGAAAATGCAATCAAGGTCTTCTTCCAAAAGAATCTCTCTTTAAAGTAGGATTTAAAACAAATGCAAAGGGGCATTTTTGTTTAATAAATCTTTTTTAAAATACCTTTGATGCAGATATCTCATCTAGAATATATTTGCAAGAACAAGTCTGATACCATGAGGGAACTTCAACAGACCCAGGAAGACACTTTTAACAAAGTGGCTGAGCAGATGAAAGCACAGCAAAGCTGTTGGCAGAAACAGAAAAAGGAGTTGGAGCAGCAGTACTCTGGACTCCTTGGGGAAGTTCATGCAAGGGCACAGGTACTGTTCTTGTTCCAGAAAGCCCTAGACATCTATTTTTTTCCTTTAAATATTTAGTATATTATTTCAGTATTTTGAGTTTCAAGCCAGTTTAAAGTTGCTTAGGAATTTGAGTATATATTTTTTTATTTTAAGTATTTTTTTATGAACAACTTTCACTTACTTTAGGAAATGAATTACTTTCTGTTAAAACATTCCTGAAATGCATTGCTTAATTAGATCCTGCAGTTGGATTCCCTCCCCCCCATTTTTTTTTTTGAAGAGGTTAAAGCTATACAGTGAAAAGATACATTTCTTTGTAGAATTACATAGAGCCCCAGTTGCTTTTTCCAATATGCCCCCCCCCACCCCTTCTGAGAGTTTGTAGAATAAGAGTGATTTGAATTCACTGTGGAATTGAATTAGGTATATAAATTCTGAACCCAGGAGCAAATTAGTAGTTGCGGTAACAATATTAAATAGTGTAATAGTCACTTTTGTTTCAGGCACTACAGTGAAACAAATAACTGTGACTTGAGTTATGTGCACTGAGCTTGAAGTTTAATGTTTTTATGAAAGGTTGAAGACTGTCAGCTCTGGAAACTGAAGTTCTCTCTGGGCAGATAAAAGCTACACACGCTGACATGCCTGTGTGCCTCAACCGTCACCAGGATGGTCCACTTCATGTTGAGAAGATAGTTCTTTGCTCTTTTAGCATTTTTACTTCTCTATTGAGACTGAAATGTTAGGTTTTTTTCTCCTCTTTCTTTACCAACTTGAATGGGACTCAGGTCAATTACTTTAAGGTATATCTCAGTGCCAATGCAGTCTGTCTCCCTCCTCTCAACTGTTCTGCTGATGTGGTATGACTGAAACTTTCCTGAGAGGGAGTTCAACTTCCAAAAGTTTGGGAAATGCTGTGTTATGCCAAATTCAGGATGACCTCTTCCTGTTTATGAATAGGACCCTACCAAATTCACAGCAATGAAAAACGCATCACAGACTGTGAAATCTGGGCTTTTGTGTGCTTTTACCCTGCACTATACAGATTTCACAGGGGAGACCAGGGTTTCTCAAATTGGGACCCAAAGGGAGTTGCAGGAGGGTCACAAGTTATTTTAGTGGGGTTGCGGTATTGCCACCCTTACTTCTATGCTGCCTGCAGGGCTGGGTGGCTGGAGAGCAGCAGCTGTTGGCCGGTGCTCAGCTCTGAAGGTAGTACCCCACCAGCAGCAGCACAGAAGTAAGGGTGGCAATACCACACCACGTCGCCCTTACTTCTACACTGCTGCCTTCAGAGCTGGGTGGCCGGAGAGTGGCAGCTGCTGCCTGAAGGCCCACCTCTGCAGGCAGCAGCACAGAAGTAAGGATGGCAATACCATACCGTGCTATCCTTACTTCTACGCGGCTGCTGGAGGTGGCCTGCCTTCAGAGCTGGTCTCCTGGCCAGCAGCCACCGCTCTCCAGCTGCCCCCTCTACAATAACCTTGACGCACCCCTCCCCCCAGCACTCCTTTTTGGGTCAGGACCCCTACAATTACAACATCGTGAAATTTCAGATTTAAATAGCTGAAATAATGAAATTTACTATTTTTAAAATCCTATTACCGTGAAATTGACCAGAATGGATTGTGAATTTGATAGGGCTCTATCTATAAATGAGCAGGACAAGAGGTAAATGCAGGGTGTGAATTCTTGTTCCTGAGCCCAAGGTGCCTGTATTTCCTTCTACTCTATCCTGTGTAGTCACACCTATCTGGAGTGGGTTTAAATCTCCGTCATAGCAATATGGTTGCTTATTTTACACACATCTTTGAACAGATATAAATGACTACAAGGTGCAAGGCAATAGAGAATCAGGCCATGTTCTACACTCCTCAGGGTTCTCCATGACTGTATCCTTGTACATTGACGATGGGCCCTGTTTTTGCACCATTGCTTTTGCTGTCATTTTTAGGGAAATTGGTGCTGGACCTAAATTTGACCCAACATGTTTGGGAATCAGGCCTTTTAAAATACGATTTTATATATATTCTACTGTGTATCTCAGTGAAGAATGCTAGACACTTAACATTTTCTTTTGCATGGAGAAAGATGACTGTTTTGATTTATTTTTTCAAGTAAAGAAATAAACACTGTTAAGTAGTAATGGCACAAAATAAGAATACTGCTGACACCAGCAGAAGAATATAATATTTTGCACTTGTATAGTGTCTTCCACCCCAGGATCTCAAAGTGCATTACAAAAATTAATGAATTAAGCCTTGCAAGACCACTTTGAAATACGAAATTATTATTAAGCTCATTTGATATTCACCCTGCTTCCTTCCAGACATTCACTACTGAAGATTGTTTAAAAGCTTAAATAAGGGACTTACAAGCTGTGTTTAATTTTGCAGGCATTCGTCAGTATTAGTATATAACATTGAGAACTGTCTCTGCACAGAGGTACACCGTGGAAATCTTTTGATGAGGTCATCAGATTAATTGACAGCTGTGGCTGTATAGCAACATGAATAATGCTACTTTGAGACTTTTGGATGGTTAATATTGCATTGGTGCAGTAAGCCTTCCAAAGTGCAATGTAAGATTTCAATACCTGGCTTTTTACTATTAAAATGTAACAGTTCAATTTGGAAGCTTTGTGCCAGTATTGTAAGACACCTGGCAGTGCTGCTGTCTTCACCCTGTAGCATTCAGGGCCCCTGATCACAAATAGGGTCTTTGGGTGCTGCTAGATAATACTCTACAACAGGGGTTCTCAAACTGGGGGCCAGGATCCCTCAGAGGGTCACGAGGTTATTACATGGGGGGTCGCGATCTTTCAGCCTCCACCCCAAACCCCGCTTTGCATCCAGCATTTTTAATGGCGTTAAATATATAAAAAAGTATTTTTAATGTATAAGGAGGGTTACAGTCAGATGCTTGCTATGTGAAAGGGGTCACCAGTAAAAAAGTTTGAGAGCTACTGGTCTACAACTGTTGCTCTCAGTTAATTAGATGACCTAATTAGAAAGCAGGTTAGGGTTGCCAACTTTCTACTCGTACAAAACCGAACACCCTGGCCCCACCCCCCGCTCACTCCATCCCCCCTCCCTCTATTGCTTGCTCTCCCCACTCTCACTTACTTGCTCATTTTCACCGGACTGGGGAAGGGGGAGGGGGTGAGGGCTCTGGCTGGGGGTGCGGGCTCTGGGGTGGGGCCAGGGATTAGGGGTTTGGGGTATTGGAGGGTGCTCTGGGCTGGGGGGGGGGTGGAGCCAAGGGGTTCAGAACATGGGAGGAGGCTCTGGGCTGAGGTTGAAGGTTGGGGTGTGGGAGGGGTCTGGGCTGGAGTTGCAGGTTCCGGGGTGGGGCCAGAAATGAAGAGTTCAGGCTGGGGAAGGGGGTTGGGGTGCAGGAGGGGCTGAGGGCTCCGGCTCGGGGTGTGGGCTCTGATGCAGGGCCAGGGATGAGGGGCTTGGGGTGTAGCAGGGTGCTCCGGGCTGGGACCGAGGGGTTCGGAGGGCTGGAGGGGGATCAGGGGTTGGGGCACTGGAGGGCGTCAGCAGTGTAGACGCTGGGTGGCGCTTACCTCAAACAGCTCCCAGAAGCAGCAGCATGTCCCCTCTTTGGCTCCTATGCAGAGGCACAGACAGGTGGCTCTGCATGCTGCCCCATTGCAGGCACCACCCCCACAGCTCCGATTGGCTGCCATTCCCAGCCAGTGGGAGCTGCAGGGGCGGCACCTGTGGACGAGACAGCGCGCAGAGCCTCCTGGCTGCCCCTAGGCATAGGAGCTGGAGCAGGGACATGCCACTGCTTCCGGGAGCTGCGCAGAGCCACAACAGGCAGGGAGTCTGCCTTAGCCCTGCTGTGCCGTGGACTGGACTTTTAATGGCGTGGTGAGCAGTTCTGACCCGAGCCACCAGGGTCCCTTTTTGACCAGGTGTTTCGATCTGGACACCAGGCAACCCTAAAGAAGTGTCAGTGTTCTTCTGTGGTGCAGAACCTCACAAAGTGGCCCTGTCACAGAGTACTAGCAAACAGGGATGGCTGTAGATGTGCTAGAGGATGCCTGGGGATTCTCATTGGCATCTGGGCTTAAAATGAATGTAACTTCCCGTGCTTTTGTGGGAAGAGTAACATCCTCCATTTTGATGTTCATAGAGTCACCTCTGACCTGGAGCAGGGTCTGCCAATAAATTCCTTTAATCTGAAATAAAAATATACATTTGGAAATGTCTCTTTTGAGAAACCTAACAAATATATGGAATGTACTCCCTTGTCTCAGACATGTCATTTCTTCAGACTCTGTGCAGACTTATAGGAAATATCCTATGATTTCCAAATATCCATTACTGTGAGTAATTAAAAAAAAAACAAAAGCAAAAATAGTTTTCACCATTTTAGTGGGCTACGTTAAAACTAATATATGTTATGGCTTTAGCTGCATTGATATCTGCAACGATACTGGGATAGAAAAAAAACCTAAACTTATTAACAAAAAGAGGGATGTTAATTTCAGCTCTATTAGAAATATAACAAGGTTTGCAAAATAGGAAAGGAAAAAAATCCTCTAGGGAGAGAAAATATTTCCTTGTTGATTTGGCATTTATTAAGAAGCAGTGCTTTTTACAGAAGAAGCAGCTGAACCAGCTGAGGACTTTGGTATGTTGCAATTGTATCAAAAGTCACTTATGTAAGATGTAAAAATAAAATCGTGGAAATACAGTGAAACCTTTTGAAGTCCAAGTGTCATTAAGTCTCTAGTTTGCAATCTGTCGTCTTGCCAACATAAAGGATAAGGACCCAGCAAGAAATAGGATAAAATAGAGTTCTACTCTCCAGGGGAGTGTCTAATTTTTGTTAATGAACTTGAAGTTCACAGAGTTCTTTAACCCAGTAGGGCATCCCTCAAAGCTCATATGTATAGGAAGTCAGCCAACTACTCTTAAAGGAGCTATCCCTGCTATCTAAAAATGTACTTTTAAGTTTATAAGAAGATATTAGAAACAATGCAGAGTAAGATAAAAACAATTTAAAATGATTATAAAAGTGAAAACAGATGCAGCTTCATTTTTTTAAACCTGTGTTTATGGTTAAATAATTTATATACTTCTACAATATATTTGAAAGATTTTAGGTTTTGTTCATTTTCTCATCTTGCAAATTTTTAAAAATAAGCATTAAACGGAGTATAGGATTCCAGTGCTGGTATTTCATAGACCTATAGGGATTGCTCTTTAAATGTGCTTACTTAAATGCTGGCCTGTCAGCTCTGAGGGTTAGGAACCATAAATTGGTTTCGAAATCCAAATGACCTTTTTAGTGCCTTCCCGACACACTATCAGATAGTATTTGGTTCTTGCAGAATAAGGCCTGTAAATTATGCAGTAGTCCCAAAAGACTTTGTAGATGAACAAATTTCCTTTTAAAGTAGAATACTGATGCAATAAATCCTGTAAATTAAATTATGAAATTAATCCAGTTAATGCATTTCTACATAGTAGAAATACTAAAATAGAAGTGTTTCTTCAAATTTAACTTGTCTTCTACTTTGAAGAGCAACATAGTTGTTCTTTCTAAAAATTGTACCTGGTGTTGCTTGCAGATAAGCTGATTGAAGATACTATGCTATCTTCTATCACAATAATAAGAATTAAAAATTGGAGTCCATATTCTTGTTGGAGTAGTATGGTAAGTCATTGCTATAACACTGTTGTGCTTCCATAGTTACGGAATGATTGTCATCCAAAGATAAAAAAAACTAATTCTGTTGACATACCTGAATGTGATAATTTCTATTGTGATTCTTTTATTTAAATTACTGCCATATTTGATCTGACCAGAAGAGGAAAAAATGGAATAAATAAGCCTTTTAGCTTTAGTTAGTGGAGAGTTCAGTAGATATTTCTTTATTTTGAAAATTATGCTCTAGTTTAAATCCACGTTTGTCTTTACAGAAATATCAAGAAATTGCAGAAAAAGCCAGGGAAAGATGTTCTGTCATTGAAAAAGCACGAGAGCAGTTGGTCCATGAAATTTCACAATTGAAAAGTATATTAATACAGACACAAAAGGAACATGCGTCTCTGCTGGCAGCCTGTGCACTAATGGGTGGTGCCTTATATCCTCTATACAGCCGATTATGTTCCTTGTCTACACAAAGAGACTTTCTCCAGGATCAGGTCCACACCTATGAAGTACTCAAACAGGAAATTAGGACTCTAGTCAGTGCTTTGTCTGATGTAGAGGGAAAGAGGCAAGATGAAGTGAAGATAAAGAAAAAGCATTTCAAAGGCATGATACATGTGTTCCGGAAAGGTGTTATTGCAGTTCTGGCAGCACACAGACTTCAAATTTTGGGACAGTCAAGTAGCTCTCTTTTCTCCTGGGTAGATGGTTTCAAAGAAGGCATAGGAATCCTAGTTTGCATAGGAGAGGCCAAGGGGAAACACAATCTATCAAGTAAGATAATTGATTTGTTCTTTTATAATGTTATATCAGATTACATTGTTTGTTTGTTTGTTTGTTAATAATGTGTAAAGACAAATATAATGGTGACTTGACTTGAGAAGATATTTGTATGCACATATTGGATCTGAGGCTCCCCCAAATACAAATATTTTCTAACTGTTTACTGAATAGCTGAAAAAGAAGGTGGTGCTGTGTGTGTATATAATATCATCAGATATCTGTGATAGATTTATATTACCTTTCCAGAACAAGAGTTTCAAACATTTCAGTATTGTGCTACCTGCTTCACTGCCCTATGAAGTCTCCAAACAAATGGAGATCCAGAGAAAAGGTCCTAATTAAAAAGCCAAAGTGCTAATCTATGTTGTATGTATTTCATACTAAAAATAAAATAGTATGGGATTATTAAACCTTCATTTGCAGAGTACAGTAACTGTAAAGACATTGTACATTTACTGAAGCATGAAAGTAAACAAAAACCCCTTTACTCATTTTATGGTTTCTCCGAGTAAGAGGAAGTGATAAAAGAACAAGTAATTATTTTCCCATTTAATAGCTGAAGGTGGCATAGTGCATGTCAACACCATCTAAAATTTCTTGAAAGAAAAGTAGAATCCTGCCATAAATTTTGTGTAAACTTTATTTGGATCAGTTTCTTAAATTGAAGATTATAGTGTACCATATATCTCATCCAATGTTACTTTTTATTACATTTTGTTTCACAGAACACCAAAAGGAACAAATCCATTGTCTTCAAGCACTCAGCTGGTTTACTAGTTCTGACCTTCTTGCTGCAATAATCAGTTCGGTGGCTGAATTACAGGAAGTTGTTAGCAAAACAGGTAATTTTTAAATATATTGTTGTAGTAGAGAATATAAAAACTGGTATGTTATGTGATTTCCTATTTCAGGATTTTGTATCTTCAAATGTCTTTTCTTCTAGCTCAAATTTCTGGAGGTGGAAAGTTGTTTGGGGAGTCTAATTTTCTTAATCTTTATTGGTAGTTGTACTTGGGTTTTTCCTTTTGGATGCTTTTGCATATATATATCCATACCACACACACATGCTCACATGTGCTAGTATGTAAATAATAACCCTATGCCACATGTGGTCAGTACTTCTGAATACTTAATGGCAAAAGCAGTAGTTACTTAAGATTGTTTCACAAAATGAAGAGGTGAATATGATAGGGTTAACTTTAATATATAATGCATGTTTAATGTTTACTGTCATTTTAGCATTATTTTATATCTGGCTTCTGTATTTTTTGTTTGTTAGCCTAACAATTCAGTAATCGCTTACTTACCTGATTTCCAACATGGGTTGCAAAATATACCTTTTTCTTCTTTCCCTCCATGCTCTTACAATTTTCCCACATCTCTCTCTATTTAGTGGGTTTCTTATTTAGTGATGTATAGATCGTCATCTTTATTGTTATTTCTTGTAACTCTCCTAAGGTCCCAATCAGGATTAGGGCCCCATTATGCTGTATAAACAGCATCTGTAACTACCTGCATGACAGATTGCATTGATTTCTAGAGAGTGGTAAACAAATTTTTCATTCCCTAAATCCCAATACATCTGACCATAAAGGGAAATTAAAGCTTAGCCATTTTAATGAACCATATCTGGATAGTGATTGCCTCCATCTTCCAGTTCAAGATTCATAAAACTTTCTTTTAACTTCTCTGTAAATCTAGCCCAGCGTGGTCAGCCCTATTCAGATTAGGGATATCAGTAGTTTTGAAATTCTTTCTGTAATATCAGAGATAAAGTGACCACTTTCCCTAATATTTGTGAGGTACCAGTGCATGAGACTCACAAGCAATAGCTTGCTGCTTTGGTAAATGCTCTCAATTGCACTAAACATTTGTTAATTAAAAATTATCGTAAGACAATTCCTTAAATCTCATTAATTGTAGAATGGCCAAAAGCAGGCAAAGTTTACTACTGGCCTATTCAGAGAAACTAATCTTGTGTATTGAAAGCCAATAATTCGTGAGTTTAATCCCACTTCTTCCACTTACTCAGAGTATGGCTTTGGGCAAGTTACTTCACCTTCCTTCCTGTGCCTCATCTATCTGTGTACATGGAAATAACAATGTTTCACAGTCTCATAAGAGGGTTCTGAAAATTAATTTGATTGTATGTAAACTACTTTTAAGAAGTTGTAGATCTAGCCTGATAGTCTAGGAGCAAATCTCATTCTGTGGACAGCTAGTTATAGAAAGGTCATTTGATTTGCAAAAATCTACAGAATCATAATTTCAATAGTGTTCATCCTCTGTGGCATGATAAGAGGGGACTTGCTGTGACCCCAGCCCCAGGTCTGCTGGTTGGTGGACATTTTGATGATACATCATTAGAAATGGGTCACGTTAGGTATTATCCAAAAACCCTGTCTCCCTGTCTCCTTTGGTACAATGGTACCATACATGACAAACCTGAAACAATTATGAAGATGTATGTTTGAGAGCATGTTTAAAAATCAGGGTTTTTTTTTAATTATACTTGAACACAGATGCATTGTTACATAAAAAAAAACGTTGATCTTTGGTAATCCTAGGTAAATTACCGTTGACATATAGGACTGAAAACAGAAACCACTGCTAGACATATTGTCACACTGATCCTCATCTGTGCCCCAGTAGCACATCTTCATACAAGGCAGGTTGCTGGCCAAATATTTTCAGGGTGATGAGTGTCTGGTCTTTGCACAGAAACATTTGATTGGCTAAAGGATTGATTTGGGAGCTCATGGTATTTCATACATAACTGGTGCGACTGGTCCATTCTCCAAGACCCATCCATGCTCAACAGGGGAAGGTATGTTTGGATGTTCTCAATCACCCTGAGCCATTCCATTACTTGATAGTTTTCTCTCTTGAGAGCAGGTATAAATGCCCCCCTTGTCAGTGGTAATTTTTCTGTCTGCTTCTTGGAAAACATCCACCAACATAGCTCTGCAAGTTTCTTAATGTTGTCTTCTAATGATGGACTCTCCATATAAACATCTCCAGTGCATTTATAACCTCATCAGTGACTATCTCAGCCATTCCAAGCACCTTTGGAGTGAGGAAATAGTCTTTAGAGGCTAAATCAAATGCCTTCCAGTAAGATAATTTGGCCTTTTCAGCCAACATTCCAGCAGTGTCACATTCTGAACAGGGGTGCTAAACAGTTTGTATAGTGGGAGTGCTGAGAACCACTGAACCAAACTGTAAACCTTGTGTATAATGGAAACTACTCCAAGCCAGGGAGTGCTGCCGCACCCCCAACATCTCTAGTTCCAGCACCTATGATCCTGAAAGGACACGGATTCCTAATAGGTTTTAATGCTCCGAGTGATAGGAATACATCTCTGAGGGATATACAAGTGATTCTGTTCCCCAGCAGCAGGCACAAACCAGAATCTTGCAGAAGTCTTGGATAGCACCACACAGAGAACACTAAGAACCTTTGTGTTTTGTCCAAAAATCTGGAGTTTAATAAACCCTCTCTCTGTAGCATTGATGGCATGCAAAATAATTTTAGTGTCAGTCTCCTCATGGAAACTACTAGGAAACTCCACTGAACAGTGTGAGGCAGCAGCTTTATGAAGCCATACAACAACAAAATTCTTTTGAGTTGTTCATATGCTGGAGCATTTTTCCTGCAAGGTATGTGGTTAACTCATCCTTCGTGTGAGTATGAGACATTGTGACTTTGGAGATGTTTGTGGAATCAGTGATTTTTGTATTGGACAGGTGCAATACTGTGGAGTCTCTTCTTCTAGTAATATTTTAATTGATTTCTGTGCATACATGTCAAACACAAGGTGGACTTTATATAGGTTCAATATTTATTTTCTCTGTAGCCTCATAATGAAGCATTCAGCCAAGTCTCTGCAGGTGTTAATAGTTTTTGGTTTGTTGAGAGCTTGTACCTCAGCCATACTATCTGTGATTGCTACATTGAAAGGCCTCTGCTGGCATAAGTACCAGTCACATTGTCAGTGGTGCTGGCTTAGAAGACCAAGCAAGATGTGCATAAGTTAGCTTTTTGCTTGGCACATAATTGTTCCGTTGCATTCGAACATCAGTCATGATACTATGGAGAAGGCGTACCTGTTCAAAGTCTCACTTAGATTAATATCACGCTGGGAGCTGGACACAACTAAGAGACAAGCAAACAATGACCTGTCTCTGCTTAGCTCTGTAATACACCCTGCCACCTTTTCTTTGACTTTCTTCTTTACATTCAAGCATAGCTTTAGTCTGTTTTTCTTGATTGAAGCCCATAGATTGATGGAGCCTTGGATAATTCTTTGGGTTCTGAAGGCTTCATACAGGTCATGACCCAAAGTATCCATTCGACTGACATCTTTAGCTATCTCATCACTGAAGATTGCTTTCATCATGATATTAATGAGCTCCAGTCTGTTATGTGCACATTGGTTACCAGTGCAAGTAAGCTTATTCTGCAGATGGGGCATGTTACTTCTTGGGAAATCATCCTAGCACTGCTTAATGTTTTGTTTGAAATTCGATGGTGTTCTGGGGTTGTCAGGAAAACTAAGAGCATTTGGATGCTGTGTTATGCCCATCAAACCCCCCCAATGAATTTCATTGCTCTGTTTTTGCGTTCAACGGCTCTGTCTCAACCAAGTGCAGAGAATTTCCATTTCAAAATTCCTCCCATGTGTCAAAGTCAGACTTTTCCAAACCTCCTATTTCAGCGAGGTATTAGGCAATCATTGCAGAATAGCTGGTTAAATCTAAAGCAAAAGTGCTGCAAGGTGCAAATTCCAGTTAGCAGTCCGTCCTGGCAGATTGAATAAAGTGCAGCAAAGACTTTTCCACAGAGCTGGCACTTGCCCTGGCATTTTTAACTTTTTCCTGGTGCCCGATGTACTACTTTTCCAACCTTGCCAAATTTAGCTTATGAGTGCACTGCTTATAGCAGTTACAGGCCCCTGGACGACTGAGATACAAAAGGAGCACTTAAAGACGATAAAGTCATTGCAGAGAAACTAAATGAATTCTTTGCTTCAGTCTTCACAGCTAAGGTTGTTAGGGAGATTCCCAAACTTGAGCCGTCCTTTGTAGGTGACAAATCTGAGGAATTTGAATGTCATTAGAGGAGGTTTTGGAATTAATTGATAAACTTAACAATAACAAGTCACCAGGACCAGATGGCATTCACCCAAGAATTCTGAAAGAACTCAAATGTGAAATTGCAGAACTATTAATTATGGTTTATAACCTGTCCTTTAAATCTGCTTCTGTGCCCAATGCCTGGAAGATAGCTAATATAGTGCCAATATTTAAGAAGAGCTCTAGAGGTGATCCCAGCAGTTACAGACTGGTAAGACTAACGTCAGTACCGGGCAAATTAGTTGAAACAATATTAAGAATAAAATTGTCAGACTCGTAGAAGACCATAAATTGTTGGGCAAAAGTCAACATGGCTTCTGTAAAGGGAAATCATGTTTTACTAATCTGTTAGAGTTCTTTGAAGGGGTCAACAAACTTGTGGACAAGGGGGATCCAGTGGACATAGTGTACTTAGATTTCCAGAAAGCCTTTGACAAGGTCTCTCACCAAAGGCTCTATGTAAATTAGGTTGTCATGGGATAAGAGGGAAGATCCTTTCATGGACTGAGAACTGGTCAGAGATAGGGAACAAAGGTTAGGAATAAATGGTAAATTTTCAGAATGGAGAGGGATAACTAGTGGTAGTCCCCAGGGGTCAGTCCTAGGACCAATCCTATTCAACTTATTCATAAATAATCTGGAGAAAGGGGTAAACAGTGAGGTGGTAAAGTTTGCAGATGATACTAAACTGCTCAAGATAGTTAAGACCAAAGCAGGCCGTGAAGAACTGGAAAAAGATCTCACAAAACTAAGTGATTGGGCAACAAAATGACAAATGAAATTTAATGTGGATAAATGTAAAGTAATGCACACTGGAAAAAATAACCCCAACTATACATACAATATGATGGGGGCTAATTTGGCTACAACTAATCAGGAGAAAGATCTTGGAGTCATCATGGATAGTTCTCTGAAGACGTCCACGCAGTGTACAGTGAAAGTGAAAAAAGCTAACAGGATGTGAGGGATCATTTAAAAAGGGATAAAGAATAAGATGGAAATATCTTATTGTCCTTATATAAATCCATGGTACGCCCACATCTTGAATACTGCATACAGATGTGGTCTCCTCATCTAAAAAAAGATATATTGGCGTTAGAAAAGGTTCAGAAAAGGCAACTAAAATGATTAGGACGGGTCCTATATGAGGAGAGATGAAAGAGGCTAGGACTTTTCAGCTTGGAAAAGAGGAGATTAAGGGGGGATATGATAGAGGTATATAAAATTATGAGTTGTGTGGAGAAAATGAATAAGGAAAAGTTATTTATTTGTTCCCATAATATAAGAAATAGGGGCCACCAAATTAAATTAATGGGTAGCAGGTTTATAAATAAATAAAAGGAAGTTCTTCACACAGCGCACAGTCAACCTGTGGAACTCCTTGCCTGAGGAGGTTGTGAAAGCTAGGACTATAACAGGGTTTAAAAGAGAAATAGATAAATTCATGGAGATTAAGTCCATTAATGGCTATTAGCCAGGATGGGTAAGGAATGCAGTCCCTAGCCTCTGTTTGTCAGAGGGTGGAGATGGATGGCAGGAGAGAGATCACTTGATCATTACCTGTTAGATTCATTCCCTCTGGGGCACCTGGCATTGGCTACTGTCAGCAGACAGTATGGGCTGGATGGACCTTTGGTCTGACCCAATATGGCCATTCGTATGTTCTTATGTAAAAATTATCAGACACATAAATGAACACGATATGTTGGGGAAGTTTTAACACAGCTTTTGTAAAGGAAATCATGCCTCCCCAGTCTATTAGAAATCTTTGATGGTATCAACAAGCATGTGGACAAGAGTGATCCAGATGATATAGTGTACATGGACTTTCAGAAAGCCTTTGACTAGGTCTTACACCAAAGGCTCTTAAAGAAAGTAAGTATCCCAGACCTGGGATAAGAGGGAAGGTGGTCTCATGGATCAGTAACTGATTAAGACAGGAAACAAATAGGAAAAGCTGTCCATTTTCACAATGGAAAATGGTAAATGGTGTCCCGCAAGGATCTGTACTGGGACCAGTGCTGTTCCACTATTCAGAAATGATCTGAAAAAGGGGTAAACGGTGAGGTGGCAAAGTTTGCAGATGACGCAAAATTATTCAAGATAGTTAAGTCAAAGCTGACTGCAAAGAGATCTCACAAAACTGGGTGACTGGACAACAAAATGGCAGATGAAATTCAATGTTGATAAATGCAAAGTAATGCACTTTGGAAAACATAACCCCAACTATACATACAAAATGATTGGGTCTAAATTAGCTGATGCAACTTATGAAAGAGATCTTGGAGTCATCGTGGATAGTTCTCTGAAAGCATCTACTCAATAAGAAAAGGAGTACTTGTGGCACCTGAGAGACTAACAAATTTATTAGAGCATAAGCTTTCGTGAGCTACAGCTCACTTCATCGGATGAGCTGTAGCTCACGAAAGCTTATGCTCTAATAAATTTGTTAGTCTCTAAGGTGCCACAAGTACTCCTTTTCTTTTTGCGAATACAGACTAACACGGCTGCTACTCTGAAACATCTACTCAATGTGCAGCAGCAGTCAAAAAAGCTAACAGAATGTTAGGAACCACTAGGAAAGGGATTAAAAAGTTAGAAAATATCATAATGCTACTGTATAAATCCATCGGTAGCCTATACCTTGAATACTGCGTGCATCTCAAAAAAAAAAAGATGCATTAGAATTGGAAAAAGTACAGAGAAGAGCAACATAAATGATTAGGGGTTTGGAACAGCTTCTATTTGAGGAGAGATTAAAAAAACTGGGACTGTTCACTTTAGAAAGAAGACAACTAATGAGTAATATGATAGAGTACAATAAAATAATGAATGGTGTGGAGAAAGTGAATAAGGAAGGAATTTATGCCTCTCATAACACAAAAACCAGAGATCACTCTCTGAAATTAATAGGCAGCAGGTTTAAAACTAACGTAAGGAAGTACTTTTGCATTGCAAGGGGATGTTGTGAAGACCAAAAATATAACTGGGTTCAAAAGGGAATTAGGTAAATTTCATGGAGGATAGGTCCATCAATGGCTGTTAGCCAACTAGTCAGAGATGCAACCCCATGCTCTGGGTGTCCCTAAACTCTGACTGCCAGAAGCTGGGACTTGATAATGGGATGGATCATTGGATAGTTGCCCTGTTCTGTTCATTCCCTCTGAAGCATTTGGCACTGGCCACTGTCAGAAGACAAGATACTGGGCTAGGTGGTCATTGATCTGACCCAGTATGGCCATTGTTATGCTAGCATGTAACATGCCACTGAGCATTGTTTTTAACAATTCCTTTGTGGTGATATTCTCAAAAGATTCAGCTACTAGTTGGTACTTTTCATCTTGGAATTTTTGCCTAAACATTATCAAGACTAAAGTAAAAACAAAGATTTTTTTTAAATAAATTACTTTTGATTATGTATAATTACGTTATGTAATGCATGTTGTGTAACTATGTGCATACTGTTTGCAGATGGAGTCCATTAATTTCTGGCTGGATGTTGACATCTTAACCAGTGCCTCATTGCAACTCTTTTGTCATAATAAAGCCGATAATCAATACCACTGAACCACTTATGTTTTACTAATGATGGCAAAATCAACTTGAAGCACTCTGTAGATACTATCAGATTAGGCCTGAATAAAGACTGGTTGGGTCATTACAAAACCTAAACTTAATTTCCCCAATACTAATTTCTCCCTTCTCTTACTCACACCTTCTTGTCAACTGTAATGAGCCACTCTCTTACCACTTCAAAAGCTATTTCTCCTCCCTTGGTATCCTGCTGTTAATTGATTTATCTTGTTAGACTGACCTAGCACTTGGTTAAGCAACCCACATCCTTTCATGTCTTTATACCTGCTCCTGTATCTTGTACTTCATACATCTGATGAAGTGGGTTCTAGCCCACGAAAGCTTATGCCCAAATAAATTTGTTAGTCTCTAAGGTGCCACAAGGACTCCTCGTTTTCTTTCTATAGTATTCTGTAACATTAAAAAATCGGGTATTATGTACTGTTAACTGGTAACACAGTACTATCACAATTGAACTTTGTGAGAGCTTGGTGTTAGACCTGTCTGTGTTAAAGTATAATGTAAAAATTATATTTTTAAGCATTTTCTTGAATATATATCTACATAATTGTTCTAGGTTTGTCATGTTTGATACCATTGTGTTTGTGGGAGAAAGGGCTTTCGAATGACACCTACTGACATTTTGTTATCAAAATTTCCACCACTTGCAAGATTTGGAGCTGGGAGAGCAGCAAGTCCCCCCTGCCGTGCCACAGCAGGTGATACCATTGAAATTACAATTCTGTAGAGTTTTACAAATCAAGTAACACCTCCCTTCCCTTACTATCATTAACTTGCCCAAGGAATTACATGGTCCCAGATTATGATTTGATTCATTAATAGCCAGAAAGACAGTGAAAGCTTTTACTTGCGAGTTTGGAATATCCAAAACATCCAGATTCAGAGTGCCGGTTTGTGTACTCATATGTTGGTCAAAAACATCAAATAAGGTTTCCAGTCAACATTTCAAGGCTTCAGGTAGTTGTTCCTAAATGAACATGGGAAATCTTTTGTTTCATTATCCATTTCCCCTCTAGTGGAAAACTTGATTATTCTCAACATACTGAAAACTCTTTTACTGCTTTTATGTCTGAAATGTTCAGAGCACACCCTGAATGAACACCTAATTCTTCCTGAATGCTCTAACTCGGGGTCGGCAACCTTTCAGAAGTGGTGTGCTGAGTCTTCATTTATTCGCTTTAATTTAAGGTTTCACATGCCAGTAATACATTTTAACATTTTTTAGAAGGTCTCTCTCTACAAGTCTATATATTATATAACTAAACTATTGTCGTATGTAAAGTAAACAAGGTTTTCAAAATGTTTAAGAAGCTTCATTTAAAATTAAATTAAAATGCTTATCTTATGCCACCGGCCCGCTTAGCCTGCTTCCGGTCTGGGGTTCCGTCCGCCAGCTCCTGCCAGCCAGGGTCCCAGCTGCCGGTCCCGCTCAGCCCGCTGCTGATCTGGGATCCCGGCCCTGCCCACATAGATTGGGTACCTACTTTATCCCTAGTTCTAGCCCATTCTCTTCCTCTCTCTCTCTATCTCTCTCTGCACTGAGCTGAGGGTGGGAGTGCACTGAGCACAGAGCTGGGGGTGAAGGAGCAGGCTGGGGGTTGGGGTGCAGGGTCTGGCCAGGAGCTAGAATGAGGGAGGGGGCTCAGGGTTGGGGCAGGAGGTTTGGGTGTGGAGTGCTTACCTGGGCAGCTCCCACTTGGTGCGAGTGGTGCAGGTAGGAATGGGGGAGGGTGCAGGAGCTCCCGTTTGGTGCTCATTGTGGGGGTGAGAATGTTGGGGTGCAAGAGTCAGGGCATGGGGTGTGGGGGGGCTGGGTATGTGTGGGGGTGCAGGAGTCAGGGCAGGGGGCTGGGGGTGTGTGAGGAGGGTATAGGAGTCAGAGCATGGGGAGGCTGGGTATGTGTGGGAGGTTCTGGAGTTAAGGCTGGGGTCATGGGGGGTGCAGGGATCAGGGCAGTGGGCTGGGAGTGTGTGAAGAGGATGCAGGAGTCAGGGCATGGGGTGTGGGGGGCTGGGTATGTGTGGGGGGTGCTGGAGTCAGGGCTGGGGTTGTGGGGGGGGTACAGGGGTCAGGGCAGGAGGCTGGGGTGTGTGAGGGGTGCAGAGGTCAGGGCAGAGGGCTGAGTGTATGTGAGGGGGGTGCAAGGATCATGACAGAGGGCTGGGGTGTGTGTGAGGCGGGTGCAGGGGTCAGGGCAGAGGGCTGGGGCTGGGGTTGTGGGGGTGCTCCCAGCCCCCTGTCCAGAGCAGCTCACGGCAGGGGGCTGGAGGGAATATGTCCTGATTCCACACCCCGTCCCCATGGCCCCGTCCCCACCTCCTCCCCGGAGCAGTGAGCGCACTGCGGCTCTACTTCTCCCCCTCCCTTGCAAGGGCCATCCGCTGATCAGCGGCAGGGAGGGAGAGGAGGATGGGGGAGCTTGCCTGCCTTGCAGCAGCAGCCGGCAGGACCAAGCTTCTTCACCCTGCCCCCACGCGGAGGGGCAGAGAAGAGCGGGCCAGGGCGGGCAGGATTTTTAATGGCACACTGCTGCCTGCCAGGGTCCTGGCCTGGGTTCAGCAGCGGGTGCTGAGCAGGGCCAGCGGCTGGTACCCTGCAGGCAGCAGCGTGCCATTAAAAATTGGCTGGCATGCCGTCTTTGGCACGCGTCTTTTGGCACGTCTTTTGCTCTAACCAAACTGATTTCCAAACAAGCTATGCTCCTAAGCCATGCTCTGGCCACTACATGGTTCCACCAGTGCAAAGTCCTAATCCAGTCACATCCAACCTTGGAGGGTCTCTTGAATGGGGGAATCTCAGGAAGAATATAGATATCATGGTGGCTCCTACCTACCTCCCTGCCATCAGAGAAAAGAGGTCGTGGTCAGAGTGTCCGTACATCCTGTAGAGCACTGACTGTTATAATAGCAGCCTTAAGGCCGCTTCAAATTTGTGTCAGGCACTGGATTGCTGCAGAGCACATCCGGAATTAGAGGAAGACAAAGGCCACTCCTACTTCTGAGTTGTGCCCAATGCCTTCCAACCACAGCTGAGGACCTTGGGTCCCATGGCGCTTTGCCCAGCTGTGCTTTGCAAACAATGAGCTGAAACTTCTTCATCACCAGTGGCTTTAGTATTTGATGTGTTTGGCCTGGGAACGTAGGAATTGCCATAGCAAGTCTGGCCCAGGGTCTGTGTAATCCAGTGTCATGTCTTTGACAGTGGACAGCACCAGTTGCTTCTGGAGGAAGGTACAGAAATCCCTGTAATGAACAATTTTGTTCAATCCCTGTAATGAACAAGGAATAACCTGTCATCAAGGGAAGTTTCTTACTTACTCTGGAAAGTTAGTATTTGGCTAATGACCTAAAGCATGATGGTTTCTGTATCCCTTATATTTTAACATTTTTAGTATACTTTGAATGTTCTCATTAATCAGATAAATGTTTAATCTTTTTTTAATCCTGGTGAACTCTTGGCTTCACTGATGTTGTTTTGTGGCATGGAGTTACACAAATTAATTATGTTTTGTATATGCAAGGAAGCATCTTACTCTTTGCAATGTTCTTATGATCCTTCATTGCTCTTTGCTCCCTGGTACTCCTATAGCCACAAATATTTTGACAGAAATAAAATGTATCAGAAGTGAGGAAGCAGGACTGCAAGAAAGTAAAGAAAATTGAGGAGTAGAGACATTGTGATATACCCAAGATCAAACAGCAGAGAGCCAGGAACAGAACCAAGTCTCCTCACTTCCATTTCCATGCCCTGTCCACCAGATCATCCTGATATCCAGTAATTCAAATTCTCATCCCAACACTGCCAATTCAAGCCTTTTGGAACAATGTTTGTCAACAACAACTGTATGTCAAAATGCATAGGAGCCGGTTACACAGGAGAGCATGCATTCCTGTATCTGGACAAGTGGCTGATCAATGACAGCACTTTAAAAAGGATTTCAAAGATAAGTCATATCAGCATTGAGTTGCTGAAATCACTAACTTTCTTATACTACTCAAATCCCCAAGTTGTTTTGCTGATACTAGAATATATAGGAGTCCTGCTAGCCATTGTTTAGATGAAATCCTTGTTGTTTAAGAGTCAGACACTGTAGAATTCATGGGCAGAATAAAAGAGGCATGAGAAGGCCTCAGGAAGAACCATGTGAAAATATTTGGTCTCGTGGTCACAACAGCTTTTCTGATTACTATCGCATGTATCTACTTAAATCTCCCTCAGAGTATCCTGAGATCTAGCTGCTCATCTGTAACTCAGACTTTTGATCTTATCTAAGTGACAGAAACCCTTCAAGAAACTTTGGTTTGGTGTAAAAATAGTAAATAATTTAAAATCAGAGGTAACATTTCAAAAGCACCTAAATGATGCAGTTTAAGAGCCTAACTCTCATTTTGAAAAGAGAACATAGGCACCTATGAGCCTAATTCTCATTGACAGTCAAAGGAATGTATGCTCCTAAATGCTTAAGACTCTTAAGTCACTTAGGAACTTTTGAAACTTTGAATCTAGGTGGTCAACCTATTTATAGCAGAGGCTCATATGATATCTTTATGCACTTCTGGGTTTCCTCTTCCAAATACACGTCAGGGTACACTGCAAAGGGGAAAATCACAGAAGTATGCAAAACTTCATTGAAGCAGCCAGACGTATACAGGAAAATGGAGAAATGTGTTGGGTCTCTTTAAGAAACTTGTAAGTATGGGCAAGTCAAAAAGACTGCAATATTGGGATTTGCAGTCATTTGGGAGGGGTTGAGGTAAGGGAAAGGGACTAAATCCAGAGCTTTCAAGCAACAGGGATTTTTTTGGTGGTGTGCTTTTTAATTCATTTTTGTTTTGTTTTTGTGTGTGTAGGAAAGGAAGGCAAATTGATGTGTGCCTTTATTTTATTTTTAAATTTGAATTTCAGAGTTTTTCCTTTATAAACATTTCCCTATAAAACCTGTTTTCCTAGTAGATTTGTCCTTACTTAGTCATGTAGTTTTATATAGGGTTGGAATGGTTTATCTTTAGATTTACTTTAAAGGACCTTTAAAGTGCATTTTTTCTTTTGTTTTTTTAAAATACAAATTGTACTTCATTAGCACTCAGAGGAACCAATCAATGAATACAAATATTGTCTGCTGTAACGTAAACTGAATTTCTGAAGCTTTGTACGAATATTTTAGTTCCTCTATAGTATTAATCAGTTTATTCTTTCCCTTCATTCTGTTTCACTCAAAACAAAACAGAATTCTCCCTCCACCTGTCACGAGAGGAAGGTTTGTCATTTTTCATTGCCTTTTGCTTCATTTGTTTAATAAAGAATTGATTGCTCTTTGTACTGTAACTTTATTTGTGTAAGCCATTTCTTACATGCTCATCACAACATACAATAAAAGCAATACATTATTTAATTCCCTGATAATCTGTGGCCAGGTACTTAAAGTGTATATGTTCTTTTTCCACTTGGTATAGATATAGAAGGGTACAGTACCTTATGGAATTACACTGTATTCTCATTTCACCTTGCAAAGCAGTCAGTAAATCACACCAACACATTTCTGTGTTTTAGTCAAAACCATTATTCATTAAAAATTAACTAGAGGTGATTGTGATGGGTTGGACCCCTTGGGAAGCCACCTGATGTGCTGAGGTACCACTGAGTCTACCTGTTCTGCTAACATGAGCCCTCCTTTAACCTGTCTTGCTGAGCCAGGCTCTTAAAACCTCCTCTAACACACACACACACACACACACACACACACACACACACACACACACACACACACACACACACGGCCACTCCCAGCTGCAGATGAGCTCTGGGAAGACTCAGCTTCAGGGACTTGCTCCAGCACCCAGATGTCCACCTCCCTTGGAGTGCAGATCCAAAGATATATTATGAAATTTGCCCCTTCCCTCAATATGGAGAGAGGTGTGCACACTTCTTACCTCCCCCCCACACCCACATACCCATTAATAATTACAGAAACTGGGTTTAATAATAAAACCATTTTTTTAAACTATAAAAGCCAGATTTTAAGTGGTAAAAGGGGTAACAAACAGAACAAAGAAGACTACTAAGCAAATGATATCCAACATGCAAACTAAGCTAGTTTCATTGAAGAAATTGGTTACAGATAGTATTTCTCACCATAGATATTGTTGCAGGCAGTTTGCAAAGTTTCTGTGGTTCAGAGTTCCAGTTATATTCCTTTTCAGACTAGACCCCTATTTCAGTCTGGACTCCCCCCTTGCCGTCCCTTTTGCAGTATTTCTTCTTGGGCAGATAGGCCACGGAGAGGAGAAGTACTGTTATCCTTCCTTCCCACCCTTAAATAGGATTTACATAAGGCAGGAATCCTTTGAATCCAAAATTTGACCTCCCTTCCCTTACCTTGGGAAGTTACAAGAAGTCCCAGGTAATGTTTTAGTATCAGGTGACAAGACCACCTGACTCTGTAGGATCATAGCGTCCATGAGTCAGTGGTAGTATGAAGCGTCCTCAGGAAGGCCAAGCTTTTCACAATCTATCGTCCTCGCTGATGGGCCATCTCCCTATCTGGCTTTTCCATTGTTGTACCTGTAGTGTTAGCAGTGGGCGTCACCCAAAGTAGCATTGTTGAAATACAGATATATAGTTAATTTTGTTAACTTCAGATACAGAAATGATACAGGCATACAAATTGAATAATCACATTCAGTAAATCATAACCTTTCCAATGATATATCTCATGAGCCATCTTGCATAAAGTATATTTCAGTTATGTCATACTCATATCATAAGCATATTTTTATAAAGGATATGGAATGGCACATCAGTGATACTTTGATTTTATGCTCCCCAACCTATCAAAGTTTATCTCTGTGCTAATCTTCAAAATCAAAAGTCTACATATTCTGTCTGCTGGCATACAAAATCTCTCTCTTTATTTTTTTTTTTTTTTTTTTTTTTTAGTGAAACCATCATTTCAAATTGCTACAATACAAGTGACAAAATATGGTGCAATGTAGATGCATTGTCATGCAAAGATTATTTTGATTTGATAATGTGCTATAATCTTCTTTGTTCACTTACGGGTGATTCTACCTGTATAATTTTGATAATGCTCTGGTACCCATTGTAAAGAATGCTCTATAAGTCTTCATGTTTCATTTGTTTGAACCTTTTGATTTTATCTTTATAGTGTAAAGAAGAATTCTTTGTTTTAAAGAAACTGTCTTGTTTTTTCTGCTTGCGCTTTAAAGAAAATATTTTAATTCACTATAGCAATAGGAGATCTGGTGTACTACTGAATGTAAATAAGTTCCTGCATGCTTGTCGTCTTACATTGATAGTATCATAAGACAAGTAATGACAGATTAAGACCTGCCTAGCAGAGGGAAAACTAAATTACAAGACTTTTATTAAGGCATAAATAAACCTATTAACTGTTATCTGGAATACCAATTAGTAGAAGGAGCACTGACAATTTTATTTATCAACATTAAACACAATTATTAATTACAGACCTGACGAATCTAGCAGTAAGCAGGACATGTTGGGTGTGCTGGGGCCTTAAGTCCATTATATGAGAAGGATGATTACCAAAATCCTGTGGGAAAATAAGTAATTGTAGCTGTAAAATTTTAATTGCCTTGGAATAAGGTAAATTATATTCTCTTGTCTCAGAATATAAATAGTATGGCATTAAGGTACCAAGCCTCACTAGTTTTAAACAGCAAATTATTTAGACAACTATGCTAGAAAAAAAGAAGGAAAACAGTTATAAATTTGCATTTTAAATATTGCAATAAAGTGATTTACCTTCTGCTGTCAAATGTGTGAACACATGCAAAGATATTTGTCATACAGTATATAGTTTGCGTACATGAGAAACGTTTGCATTTTATTAATCCAAAGGTTGGACTATACAAGAAAAATTACTTAAAATACAGTGTTGGAGGAGAACATAGAATTATTTGGAAAATTATATATTATAATAAATATAAAATGTAATAATTATAATGTATTAAACAGTTATTTTTATTGGGTCAAATTCTGCCCTCATGTTTGTACATATAGCTCCAGTGGTAGTCAGTAGAAGCAGCATGTTCTATCTGAAGGTAGAATTTGGCCCAAATTCTCTACTTGGGGAAGACTCCTTTTGATTGGAATAGGAGCATTGTCTTAGTAAGGACTTCAGGATCAAGCCCAGTGACTTCAGTCTTCCTCTCTTAGTTCAATGGCAACATTCCCAACAGTCTTATTCAGACATATATGTTTTTGTAAAATGAGAATAAGAAAGAACCTACTTTTTTAATATGTATTTCTTTTTTTTCTTTAAGATCCAAATTCCTGGCTTTGTGGACACTTACTCATAAGTGCAGCCAGGAATTCTTTTTCAAAACTCATGGACAAACTTAATGTATTAATGGAGACTATAGCAGTGGATAGCAGCAGGACCATCACATATGTAGAGAAGGACTCCTTGGTTCGCAGACTGGCTCGTGGACTTCATAAAATAAATGCACAGGCACTAAAATCTGGACTAGGTGATAGAGTACCCATTACAGTATGTATATTTCTTGCTGATTTATTTATCTCTCTCTCTCTCTCTATATATATATATATATAATTTCACAGAATAATTATAGTAGAGCTTTCAAAATAGTTATGATGCTAATTTCATTTTCAGGTTGTGCTGACTTAATTTAATCACCATTTAATTTTGTATACAAGTTAGTTTACACCTGAAAAGATTGGGCCCTGAATCAGTTACATCTTTTAATATGAAATTAAAGAATTGCAAGACAAGAGATTTGGTTGTATTAAGCTTGAAATAATTTTTCTCTTCTAAATTCTGTCAAAATTTAATTTTCTTTGTAAGAACATCCTTAACCCCTTTTGAAGTTAAGATTAATGATTTTGTTCAGTTTTTTTTCACCTTCTCTTCTTCCAGTGTACTTTGGTAATGCAAAATACATGTTATGTTTTTGCAAAAACTCAGTTAAACTTCTTCTCTCCAAATATCTACTTTATGCATGTATTTAGGAATTTTCAGTGACCCACAACAGCAGGTGAAACAGTGCTCTTTGTGTGTGTTGGTGGATGTGTGCAGAATGAAAGCTTCATTTAATTTGCTTGGGTATTAAATGCTATTGATTTATTGCTAAAATAGCACATTTTATAGCACATAAAATTGTTTCCGCTTACTAACAGAAAAGCATAGCATCCTTGCAGAAGCAAATATTTGAATTTACACAAAGGCTGCATACAGCAGAAGTGGAACGCCGTTCACTACGCTTAGAACTCTCAGAATTCAAACGGAATTTGAATGAGATGAAAAAAGAGGCTGACAAAGCCCAGAGCCTGCAAGAGCAATTAAATGCATTTAAGCAATCTGTAAGTATATTTAATTTAGAAAAGACTGGCTTAAAGGAAAGCCGCCTCCTACATATTTTTTATTTGTGTTCTTTAGAAAAATAAGTATAAATCCAATTATTAACAGAATTTTCCAGAAAACTTGCCCCGTGAATGTCACCAAGCTGCAAGCCAGATGTATTAAAGTGACTCTTTTCCATAGGAGTTTCTTTTTATGTTGCAGAATGAAATGTTGTGGGTGAATTACACTTTTGCTCTTTGACAGACCCAGTTTGATTTATACACCGTAAAGGACTTATATATGTTCCCTCAAATAGGGCAGTCAGGCATGTTTAATAAGTACATTCATGACAACATTGTACAGCATAAACACAATATTTTAAGCTCTGTTTTACCCTTGCTCCATATTCTGACACCTCTTTACTGTATCTTTTGTTATGGGTCAAGTCCTGAAGCTAGTTTGTGTCAACAAGTGCAATCTTGAAAATAGTTTCTCTTGTGGGAGAGAATTTATGCAGATGATTTTAAACACATCCCCAGCAGCCTGTATTTGCCAAACCCTCTCTCTGTGTTTCTTCCTGGAGCCACTGGATTTACTACAGCCATAAGGCTGTGTTGATCACTGTACAGCTACAGTTGATAGGGATGAAAGGGAGGGACTAAAAACAGATCCCTTTATCATTGTAAAAAAGCCCAAACTCTCTTGCACCGGATCAATGGAATTACTTCAAGGGCTGTATCCTCCATTGTCTCTTGACTGTGCAGGGAGTGGAGGTTTATTTCAGACTGATGCGTCCTCATTGCAGATCAGAAGCTGTTCTCCATTGTAACCATGTGACAGACCCTCCAGAGCTGTCAGGGAGTAATTCATTCTCCTCTAGGAGGTTGGAGATGCACTGGGCATCTTCACTGCCTCCCCTAACAAAATGCTGAGCTCATTTCTGTAGAGGGCTTTCAGATCAAGTTAATCTTCACCCAGAAAAAGGGTCTGAACAGTCCTATGAGTGCTCTGCAGCTTCCCAGGTGTGTGTAGAAACATCCTCTTTTTGGAATGTGTAGTAGCTTCCACAAATTGTGATGGATTTATTCTCTGAGGACTCATCAACACCTAACAACCATGTGCACTAGAGGGGTATGTTTTCTTAAGCACACCAACATGTCATGCACTAACTGGGCTGTGTGGACCCTGCTGTCCTGAACTAAAAGTTCCCTATTGTGTATTAATGTAGTGCTGCATCAAACAGTAGAGATAGCAGATCAAAGTGTTCTGTAACTTAATTTTCCCACATCAAGGGTCTGTCCATTGTGCTTACTGTCTCCAGCAGGTAGAACAGCTGAACAAGGGTATCTCATGTCTTCAGTTTTGTTTTTAACAAGCTTTTTTCCCTTACACTTTCTTAAATTGTCAGATTAAATTGTCACTTTTTAGATTGTCAGTTAAGTGCTATCCCTCAGGAGATGCTTCCTTTCTTTGTCTTCTGGAGCGCTCTGTGAGAAGCAGGTCCACACAGGAATTTGTAAGGGTTTAACAGGCTGTGTACTGAAATGCAGAAATATTCATCTGCAAATTCCCTCCTTTAGTAAACCCCCTTTTTTTTTTTTTTTTTACAAAAACAGTTGAGATATGTCCTCTTGGATCTGTTTTGGAATCAAGAAAAAATTTTCAGTATACTTTGTAAATACACTACAGATTTCCTTGAGTAAATACAACGAATAAAGTAATTTAACATTAATGTTTTGCAATGATCTTCACTTTAGGAAAAAAGGTCTCTTGGGCAGATATTAAGTATTTAAAAACTTTTTGCATTAGAGTGTTGTGTCTTAGCAAGTGGAATTCTAAAAGTGAAGTGTATAAACAATGGAGTTATTCCATGATAGAATTTATTTCCTTTATCAGAAATTGATCACCCATGAGAGGTTTGAAAGTGCATGTGAAGAACTGAATAATGCATTACATCGAGAGCAGGAAGCACAAATGCTTTTGAATGAGCAGGCACAACAGTTACAGGAGTTAAATTATAAACTGGAATTGCACTCAAGTGAAGAAGCGGACAAAAACCAAACCCTAAGTGAAGCTGTAAAGGTAGGACAATATTGCTTCTAAATAGAGAATAGAAGTTGTTTCCCTCTTCAGTACATGGGCCCACATTGGCAGCCCTCACAAGTACTCTCAGAATAATCCCATGAAAGTAAATTGGACTGTTTGCAGGAATAAGGATTACTCAGTCCAATGAGAGTTGAGGGCGATCAGGAGATACTTATTACCTTTTACGATGATGTCTTGTAAGGTGTAGCGTCCATTTTTAATATTGGGAGTGGCATACATGCACTGGAAAATATTATCACTATTTATATGTTAGGATTAGGATTTAGAAGCTGTCCCTTTCATAAGGGATAACAAGAAGGAAAGGAAATGAAGTGAACGTCAAGACTACAATTTTGTCAAAATGAAGGAGTGGAGAGGAATATAATCAGAAATCAGAATAATAGATTAAAGCCAGAAGAGACCATTGTGATAATCTACTCTGATCACCTGCATATCAGAAACCATAACCTTTCTCCAAATAATTCTCACATCAAGCCCAATAGCTCGTGGTCAAACTAGATCATATTTTTTAGAACGGGATCCAATCTTGATTTAAATGTGAAGGAGAATTTACCACTTCCATATATTGTATGTAAGCTAGAATGGAGCTGAACAGGTATTTTAAGATAAGGGTGTGATGTTTAAACTTGATGTGAACTAGTAAGAGCTAGTAGAGGTATTTAGAGAAGTGTCATAATCTATAATTTTTGCAATTACATTTTGGATAAGCCAAAAGGTAGCAGATCATGGACAACTATTATACCTTAAGGTCAGAAAGAAAGGGATGGTTCTTCAATACATTGTGGAGAACGACGTGGCACAATGTCACAAATGTGAATGGTAGGGAAAATAGGGGTGTCACTTGTGACTGAGTGATGAAATGGGAAAGGAAAACAGCTCAGTGTTGGATGTGTTAATCTTGAGCTGACAGCAAACAAGCCAGGATATTTTGCAGAGATGGTTAGGTTTTTGAAACTGGATAAAAGAAGATGGGTAAGGTATTCAGATATAGATTTCAAAAAGAAAAGGAGTACTTGTGGCACCTTAGAGACTAACAAATTTATTTGAGCATAAGCTTTCGTGAGCTACAGCTCACTTCATCGGATGCATTCAGTGGAAAATACAGTGGGGAGATTTATATACACACAGAGAGAACATGAAACAGTGGGTTTTATCTCATGTTCTCTCTGTGTGTATATAAATCTCCCCACTGTATTTTCCACTGAATGCATCCGATGAAGTGAGCTGTAGCTCACGAAAGCTTATGCTCAAATAAATTTGTTAGTCTCTAAGGTGCCACAAGTACTCCTTTTCTTTTTGCGAATACAGACTAACACGGCTGCTACTCTGAAACCAGATATAGATTTGAGAGTCATTGGCATAATGAGTATGTGATTAACCATGAAATTGATCAGTGATAAGGTGAAAAGGAGGGGGCCAACAACAAAGAATTATGAGAATCCAGCAGAGAGGGGAGGAAGATGAACTGTGAAAAAAGAGAAGTCAAGAGGTTGGAAGAAAACCAAGAATATAGGCTACAAAAACCAATAGAATGCAGGGCATCGACGAGAGAGTAATCAACAGTATCAGAGTATTAAAGGGGTCAAGGAGGATGAAGATGGAACAGAGGGCATAAGCTTTTGATCAGAAAGAAGTCAGTGGAGTGGAGTGGAAAGTGCAGAGGATTTATTGGATTATATCCTGGAGTGAGTTAGAAGAAAGTAAGTTAAATATCTGTCACTTTAAATATCATATTGTAAGCAAATTTCTTTACTTCTATGTTACTAAAAACACATTAGATTATTAAAGGAGAAATTGAAAATTTCAGTTGAAAAGTGGACATTGAAAATTCCAATTTGTTTGATACTATTTACTTGGTCTTCACTTGGTCTGGACAATGAAAATTAGTGAAGTGTATTCTCTCTTCTGTTTAGTCACCTTCACTTTCAGATTTTTTAGTGCTGCAGTATTTTTGTTTCAAACACATCAGGGGTATGTTTTAAACTGTTTTCATTGGATTTTTAATATATTTATATACACTATGAAAACCCTTCTATTGCTCTAGGGCTTTATAAAGGCTTTTTTTTAAAAAATTAGACCAAATATAAATAGATAATGTCATTTAAAGCAGCAATTATAAATGGCCTAGTCAAGAGCTTAGAAGTGAAAGAGGGGAATGGAGATGGTAGTTAGGGAGAGGTGTCAGTTCAAGAATGTTGGGTTTTCTTTAGAGTGGTGGATGCTAGGGAAGGGGCCAAAAGAGAAGAAGTAGTTCACAGTAGGAGATAGTAACTATTATAATTTGAAGTCTTCATCAGAATTAGTTGCAAGTTGCCTTTATATACTCCTGCATGTAACCAAACTTAATAGATAACTCCCTAGCTTTTTATGGTAAGAAAGCAATTAAAATGTCTCTTTCTAAGATCTGTTTGTTCACTACAATGGAGGATTTCATTTTCTAGTCTTTAGAAATGAAGATGAACCTTTCCTTTAGAATAATGTATTATATTAGTTGGAGGATACCACTTTTTATTTTCAAGCTTGTTTTTTTATTGAACAAAAAGTCATATAGTCCTTTCCACTGTAATATACCTTATTGTCATAATTTTGCGGTTTACACCTCCAACAGTTGTTAGCTATTGGGATATTATGGTTTATTCTGGCTAGATTGCATAAATATAATCCACTGGAACAGGCTGAGATTTTACCCTCTCATATCGGGTGAAATCCAAGAATGTGAAGGAAATAGATCTTTGAAAGATTGCATGTCACATTTGTATTAATAGTTCATTTGTCTTTTGAGAAACTAATGCAGGAAATATAATGGACAACATCCTCAGATCTGACAATGTTGGTATTTTCTTTGGCTTGTTTGGCCCAAGGACAACTACAGCGCTCAAAACTCATCCATTGATAACTTTTTTGAAGGGAATACGGCCAACTAGGTGCCCAGCCTTGACTATTTAGTCCTTTTTAGTATTGGCTACTGAGATTATTTTAGAACCACTGAGGGAAGAGAATTTTTTAAAAATCAACAAAGTAGGGGTTAGCATACATGTTAATGTTCACCAGTCTTTTCTTAACCTCTGGCTTTGTTTGAATCTATAAAATATTATATTTTATTTACAAATCATCCTCTACTCTACCTCTTGCTCTTTTCTTTCCTATTGCTTTCACTCCTCTTCAGATTATTGTTGTTCTGAAAGTCAATAAAACAATTCAAAGAATAATTGCAAATTTTAAATATTTCTTGGATTTGGGGAGTAAGAATTTTTCATGCAGGATGATACAGAACTATTGCGGTAACAAGTGATAGAAAGAAATATTTTATATTAAGAACTCATGTTACTTTTCAAATTTTTAAAAATTAAATAACTATTTTGTTTATCAAAAGTTTTTTTTTGCCAGTTGCCTGAATCCTACATCTATTCAGGATTAATGTTAAAGGCAGAAAAATAATTTGTACTTGTGTCCCACATATTTTAACTGGCAGGTAGTCTCTTCTTCAGCTGCTTAGATTCAGACAATCCCTTTTTTGTGACCTGCAAGATCATTCTTTTCATTAAAGATATATAACTGAAAAATCATGTCCTGTCACACTCTCTAAATCATTTATAAATGAACACAACACAAAAGCATGTACAAAATTAGAGAGTAGTACATTGTATAAAAAGTAAGCTGTAGCTCACGAAAGCTTATGCTCAAATAAATTTGTTGTCTCTAAGGTGCCACAAATCCTCCTTTTCTTTTTATATTTTCAGATGAATTTTTAACTGAATTTGACAAAGGAATAATCTTGATGAAATTTTAACAGCTGAAGCTAAAATAGTATACATTGAAATCTTTTTAAAAAACATGATTACCTTAAAATATCAATTTGTCATAATTTTCTAACAAAAAGAATAAAATGAAGAAATTGTTCAGCATTTTGAAATTTGATTCCCTGGTTTGAATTTATACACACTTCAGTAGTAATCAGTAAGGAGATATCTCAGCTTTCACCTACTTTCATAAAGTGGGTTTATTAAAGAGGTGTTGCTTAATTTCTTAGCCTTATCAGTTTAGATTTTAATCCCATATATCTTTATCTTCCTAATGGCATTTACCACTGAGACGCACATGGAAGCCAATTACATTTCAAGGTCAGATAGGACTAAGCAACAATTCTAATAAAACAAGTGGTGTAAGATTAGCTAAATTACTAGCTCTGGTCCCAACTGTCTGTGTAGGAAAAGAAAGAGTTTTTGTGCTTGCTAACCAGGTATCCAAAGCACAAAGTAAAGAATCTTACTTATGCTAAAACCATGTGTTCATTCCATACAGTAAAACCCTCATTTTACCTACCTACAGGCACTATAATCTCCAATTCATTTTAGAGATGCATGTTAGTACTATAAAATATAATTAAAAGAATAAAGAATTTTACTACACGTTAATTTATGAAAGGATTCCTTGTAAATTGATAATGAACAGGGCAATATCTTGCATACATCTTTGGTTCTGAGTGTGCCATGTTGTGTCCTGTAATTTATTACTGACCTAGTCCAAAAGCATTAAACATTATTTAAAGGGGAAAAACTTCTGGGGCTAGATTCTGATCTCATTTACACTGTCATTAACACTGAGTGGCTCTGTTTGAGTTCAGTGAAGTTACTCCTTGATTTTTAGCTGTGCGAGAGCAGAGTTCAGTCCTGGAGTTTTGAAACTGTATTTACTGTAGCATTCCCTTCTAGATCGGAGTTGAGATGAGCCATTTGGTTTTTTAGATATTTCTAAATAATTATGTATAGATAGCCATAACTATACCCTCCTTTTAAAAAGCGTAGTCTTCTCTAACTAAATTGAATCCTATAGAGCTAAATTTACATCTGCTGGAGAGGAAATTGCAGGTACCTTGTGCCATTGGAATTGTACCATTTCCCTGGCAGGCTCTCTGCTGCTGGAGCCCTTTAGTGGTGCACACCTTACAATGAACCTTTGTTGCTTAGGTTGGATGGTTTTGTTGTTTTTGTACTAATAGTGTTTTCATTAGAAAATTATTTTAATTATTTGTTTTCTTTTATTTGCATTGTTGCACAGACTTTGAGAATGCCAAGTTGTTTTGATACATGGCAAAGGCAGTTTCTGTAGATGATACAGTATTTTAACTTTTATAGAGAAAAAGTCACCCATCATATTCAATGGAGGCTTTGTATATGACAGCCTCCTCAAAGAGAATCACTAAGGATACACTCTCTATAAAAACAGAAAATTAATTTTTTGAGTTTTTGTTTTTTAATCACTTCCCATGAGCTTTGTTACTGGAGTGACAGTCAAGCTTTAGGATGTTCTCTGGAATGCAGTTGATTCCCAGTAACTTGTATGTCACATCGGCAAGAAGGGACAGTTCTACACATTGTCTCTATTAAATTAAAAGCTGTTCATTAAAGAATGTAATGTAGCTGATTATTCATTAGTGTACAACTTAATAGGAAACTGTATTAATCAAATTTAGCATGTTAGAGAGTGTGTTCCCTTCTGAATTGGTTGGAGACTAAAATTCATAATTCATTAATTAGTTAAATGTTTTAGTTGTTTAAAAGTTTCTGTATATTGTATGTTTTCAGCACCTAAATAATTTAAAAAGTAGCTAAGAATAGATTTTAAATTAGGATTAACCTGTCCTATTCTCAGTAGGGAAAGTCATGGATTTTTTTTCCCCCATGCCATAACGAACCACATTTTAGACACTCTGTCCTGTATTTAAATTCTTGATTATTATCACTACCTTTGTTCACCTGTAAAATAAAGCAGGTAAATTATAGAAAAAGCACATGGTATCTCCACTGATCCTCCTCTTTCCCCCTCATCCATTCTCGACAACAGACTATTTTCGAGATGGTCTTGCTTCGAAAGCTTATGTGAGCTAATGACCCACCCCCTTGTCTTGCCCTTCTGCCCTCAGCCCATCCACGTCTCTGCATCATAGAACGCCCTCTGTGGGATCCACAGGAAGAGAGGGCTGCTCCCACAGAGGCAGATGACCCTCCCTTCCATGTGACAGGGGATATCCGTACATTTTACACGGTTCTGTGGGGCCGCACACCTTCCTCCTTGAATATTTATGATGAGAAGTAGATTGCACTCCACCTCTTCATCTTTGTTTGCCATTGTAGCGGTATCAACACAGTGTCTCTCAAAACATGAATGTGAGTCAATTAAAAAATGTAATTTAAATGTAAGTTTCAACTTTCATCTTTGAACTGTTGTAGGCTGTCCATAAAATATGCATTGTTACTAATGTTTTAGAAAATTACAAATGCATACAAACAATAACATTTCTCTTTTCAAGAATTGTAGTTATACAGTATATAGTAACTCTATTCAGCATCTGTAAAAACAACTGTTAATTATATTATACTGTTCTGTAATCATTGCAGTAGTTCGCTGGTTATTGAGGATCTAAGAGTGGCACTGCTTTTCTCCTTTCCAGTGATCACATCATTTGAAAAAGAAAACTGATGCTTACCTTCCTCACTTGAAATACTTTATAGTCAAATTTTTGTGGCCATATATTTCCTTCACTCTGTGCATGGAATTCTTATTGATATCAATGGGAGTTGGTTGCCGGGATAGAGGGCAGTACATGGCCTTTAGAAAATAATGGAGTCACACCATAGCTATCGACAAAGGCAAAGTAGCAAATAAGTTGCTAAAGATCTTTCTTGATACCCTTTCATATGAGCCCTTCTGGACATACATTAGCAATGAGCAGAATAAAAGAGAAAAGGCAGAAAAATTATATTCTTGGGCTATGGAATAAATATTTATTATTCTTTATTTTAAATAACACACTATATTTACATTCAATAGTTTTTGAGTCCCAGATTTTGTTCTAAACCTGCAACAAGTAAAATCATAACAATTTTCATTACAGAATTGAGTTTGGTATTATCTAAAGAATTGTAGCATCACTTGCAAGTTTAGTGGGTTTTTTTTTCATTCTTCTATAATTCTTTTTATGTTCAGTTTTGTAAATTAATCCCATAATAGCAATTTGCTAAAAGTGCAATCTGAAGTGCTAGCAAAGTTCAAAGTATTGTTAAAGCTTTTACTTTTTTCACATTAAGTAAAATAGTACCCAAATTCCAAGGTAAATGTCCTGTTTGTATTTTTTTCTTCTACGTGCTACAAGTAATTTTTATTGGCCAAGAATAGGAATGTTACTCAGGCCATTTTTAGAAAAGTCAATACCATGTTCATTTCTTAAAAATAATAGATCCCATAAAAGGGAAACAGTTTAACTGAAATTACATCCAACTTTATAAAAAAAGAAAAAGAATGGTCAAGGTACCACTTCATTGTCTTGGGTAGCTGAGGTTTCCATTTGATCAGCTGTACTTTAAATGTAATAAAAAAGGCATGATTACCCCAGAGTAATTGAGAGTAAACTATGTCTAGTGTCTTTGAATAGCTGCGACTAATGGGATAAGATCCTGATGCCTCAACTAAGAATAAGGATTTCTGTCATAAAAGAAAAAAAAAAGCAGAAGTAATGGATTAAGAGCTCGATCGTGCAAAGTGCTGAGCATTCTGGCCCCATCCAGCAAAGTACTTCAAGTACACACTTAACTTTAAGCATATGCATAATCTTACTACTCACATCCATAAATGTGCTTAAATCCTTTGGTGGATTGGGGTTGAACTCTCAGCACCTTGAAAGATTGAACCCTAAAGAAGACTGGCTACAGTCATGAAAGTGCCTAGGAAGGCTGGGGCATGTTTGCAAAGAACAGCTGCATGAGAGTCAATAGTTTAGGCTGCAATTTTAGCTCTGAGTAGCTGATTAAAAGGTCAGAACTCTGTTGCACTTCTTATTACATCAGTTAATGACTGGCACATGCATATAAAGCATTCTGATTTTATCATTGTTAAAATAGGGTGATATTACTTATCTACTTCACAGAATGCTTGGGCGTTTTTGTTCACTGCACTGTACTGTTAAATAAATAAATAAATATGTTGACTTTATATTCAAAGATTAAATAAAAACAAAATTTGAAAGAATAACACTTTAACAAATAGATGACATGAAAACAATTAGTGTTTTATGGTCTTTTTAAAAAAGTACAAAAATCACATTGGATGCTTGCTTAACCTTCTGCTTCTAGGATCTTAAAAAAATAAAAAACTGGAACTGAAGGCTCAGTGGTATTATTGCTACATTATAATTATACTAATAAACACCTCTATCCATGACCTTGAAATTTATAGTGCAGTGGGAAAGATTTATTGACATGTACTTTGGAAGAAAAATGGGATTATTGCATAAGTATAATGCCTAGTTGTTTAGCACATGTACTTGCATACCATTTATCCCAGTTAGTTTAAAGCTTTACACGATCTTTAAGTTTTCATTCAAAAATACAGGAAGGCTTTTTGTTAAATCCAGAGTCCTGAGAGATCTTTGTTATATTATTGAATTAACTACAAAGTAACCATGTTTCTACCTTGAGATGTGCAGAGGGAATCAATAGACCTATAAAACTGCACGTGATTTTTTTTTTAATGTTCTAAACCCCATTTTTTTCTAGTACCTTGAATATCAATGCATAGGACTTTTCTGGTGCTTGTGATATACAAGTCCCTTATACTTAGTCCTTTTTATTTTTTTAACTAAGGAATGCTACTTCTAGGACGTATCCTGAGGGTGTCTTTATTTTTCACCTTAATCAACTTTTCCCATGATCTCCCTTTCCTTTTGTGTGCAGTTTAAGGATATAAAGATTTTTTTTTTATCCTATGGTTGTGAAACCCATAGATAAAGCGACACTGAAATGGCTGTTCCAATGGAATTCGTAATTCATGTCTCATTGGCATGAAGTAAGAGAGAAATTCCATCCTACCTCCATTTGACCTTGCTCAGCTAAGCAAATGTTTGCATCTATGACCAGCTTTGTTTGTGGTTTTCCAATAACTTTTCTTTCTTGCAGATAATTTCTTGACTGTTTTTCTACTTGATGTTAATTGTTTTCAAGGGTATCATATTTCAAACTTGTACCATTCCCAGCCTACAGAAACTATGTCAGGATTTTCACCTTTTTACCATTAAATAATATGGTCATATGCAGGATAACCAATGGAAAAGAGAAATTTCAATTTCCCAAGGACAGGTTGTATGAGGAACACTGACAAGTTTTATGATAAAATGGCTTAAGTCTGTCTGTCTAATTTTGACAGCAAGATTGCCCTGTGTTTGGAGGTATTAGAGGTACACAGATAAGAACTCATTTTTTAAAAATTGCCTACCAAAATATATCCGTTTTAACTTGCATTCACGCATAAAGTAGTACGTATAATCCGTGTATCAGAAAAATGTTATGTTTGGGATTCTGAAGCTCTAAGATCTCTAGATGTTATATTTGTAAATCATATATTTTCACTGAGAATCGTGAGCACTCTTACACTTGCCAAAATAAATTACATAACTATGTAGCTAGCTGTGCTGAAAGTTTTTAACTTAATGTTGGATCATTCGTGGAATCACTGGTTTTATGGCCTCACCAAAGTCTGTTGAATGTAGTATATCACTTATTGTTGCTATAGTTGAGTTAGCATCATTGGGGTAAAAAAGCCGATAAAATCCCAATATACTTAATGCCAATTTATCTTGCCCTACTAGAGAAACGTATTTAATCACTAATCTCATTTTACACCTTGGGTCTAACAGTTGCAGTGATTCATTGCTTTCAGTGATTTTAACATGTCTGCTTCAGGACCAAGAGGTGCCATGATCAGAACATGTGCTCGCTTCTACGAATTGTACTCTGTGTTGGCATTTGGTATGCCACAAAGCACATCCAGACAGCAGGGAGATGCTTAGTCAATATGCCTTTATAGCCTTTTGATCTCCCTGTAGAATGCTGCCATATAATGCAGCTCTGAAAATTCTTCTGCAGGATGAGTTAGACATTGCTTCTTAGACTAGTTAAATTTTGTTTCACTGTGTTTGCACCTAGTGCCGAAAAGATTACACTGTCCAGTCTTAATTTAATATAAGGAATAATATTAACCTGCATAGAAGCAGAGTGGCTGAAACTTTACAGTACAAAACATATTTATCAAATTATTCTTTTATTTGGTTTAAAGAGAGTAAAAGAGGGAATAAAAATATGTATGCATATTCCTCCTCCCCCCCCCCCGCAGATATTTAATGCAGCAAGATGTGGTTGGCAAGGTACTAAAATAAAATATGCATACACTAAACAGAATTTTGGGCAGCCTTTGGAAGCAAATGTACCTGAATACAAATTTCAGATTTGGTCAGCACTATTCTCTGTAAGTAGGAGAACTCAGTGTTAGAATGTAGAGTGTAAACTGGTAAAACAACCTAAGCCCAGGGTCGGTGCAACTACTAGGCGAACTAGGCGGTCACCTAGGGCGCCAAGTGGTTGGGGGCAGCGGTGGAGCGGAGATGAGCTGGGGCAGGGGGTGCGGGGAGGACCACCTGCAGCAAGTAACTGGGGGGGTGGCGCACAGGAGAACTACTCCCCGCCCCAGCTCACCTCTGCTCTGCCTCCTCCCCTGAGCATTGCCCCGCTCTGCTTCAAACAGCTGATTGGCGCCGCAAGCCTGGGAAGCGGGAGAAGCGGCGGCGTGCTCGGGGAGGAGGCGGAGCGGCGGGGAGCTGCCGCACGCAGCTTCCCGGGCTGAGGAGAGGGAGGGGGCAGTGGGGAGCTGCCGCGGGGCGGGGGCCCTGGGCTAAGGGGAGGGCGGCAGAGGGGAGCTGCCGCAGGGGGGTGCCTCAGGGTGGAGGGGGATGATGGGGAGCTGCCGCAGGGTTCCTGGGAGGGCGGGAGGTGAACGCAAGGTGGAAGTTTCACCTAGGGCGCGAAACGTCATTGCACTGACCCTGTCTAAGCCTACTTTAATACAGAGTAATATTCAGAAGATTTCTCATGTTCTCTATTCAATAAAATTGATAAACTGATAAAGCTAATATTGAAGCAGGGTGGAAACTCTGGGACAGATCCTCCGCTCATGTGAACTGACATAGCTGGATCTGTCCTTGACTTTAACTGGCTTCTCATATTATAGTGTGTCACTGTTCAGCAAGATGGCTGCCAGGAAGAGGCGCAGAAATGGCAACTCAAACATGACAGAGCTGTATATTTTTACACTAAAAATCAATGGAATTCAATAGTAGCATTATTCAAAGTTCCATTTTAAACATACTGTTCAGTAGTAAATTGACATACAGTAAAAGCTTTATCTGGCATGTTGGGGGAAATGGGGGGTGCAGTTAATCAAATATTCTGGTTAAGGAAGAGTTATACTTACCAATGGAATACCAATGTTCAGAGAATTAGATTATGATAAAATGAATAAAGTATAAAATAGTATACAGGTACTCACTAATCCCGTAGTAGTACTGCACTGCAGAGTGATTGGTTTCATGAAGCACTTAGATGTATACAGGTAAAGTTTTCTATACAGTGGGTTATCTTATGACACTACATACAGCTTTTACTGTATTATTTAGGAGACAGATTCAATCTATTTAACACAAGAATGCTAATGCATACAAAGTTGGAATTAAATCTTCATTATTTCATTACTTCATTATTAGTGAGGATTTTATCAACCTTGACAGTTCTGAACCAATGACTTAAAGGTGAAAAGACTCTGCCAGAGGTGGGCAAACTATGGACCGCGAGCCACATCTGGCCCGCGAGACCGTCCTGCCCAGCCCCTGAGCTCCCGTCCGGGGGGGCTAGCTCCCGGTCCCTCCCCTTCTGTCCCGCTCCCCCGCAGTCTTAGTGCTATGCGCCGCCAGTACTCCGGCTCGCCGTTCCTGCCGGGCAGCATGGGTGGTATGGCTGGCTCCGGCATGGTAAGGGAGTGGTGGGTCTCGGGGGGCAGACAGGGAGCAGGGGGAGGATGAATGGGGCGAAGGTTTGGAGGGAGTGCTGAATAGGGCATGGGAGACCCGGGGGGCCTGTCAGGGGGCTGGGATGTGGATAGGGGTTGGGGCAATCAGGGGACAAGGAGCAAAGGGGAGTTGGATGGGGCATTCTTGGGGGGGCAGTCGGGGAGTTGGATGGGGCAGAGGTTTTGTGTGGGGCAGTCAGGGGATGGGGAACAGGCAGGGTTGGATAGGTGTGGGAGTCCCAGGGGGTGTGGATGGGGGTTGGGGCAGTCAGGGGACGGGAGAAGGGGGCGTTGGATGGGTTGGAGTTTCTGAGGAGGGCAGTCAGGGAGCGGGAAGTGCGAGGGGGCAGATAGGGGACAGGGGACAGGCTGCTTGGGGAGGCACAGCCTTCCCAACCCGCCCTTGGGCCAAAAAGTTTGCCCACTCCTGCTCTATGCAATAGCCTACTTGCTCTAATACTGATTCCCTAAACATCCAATATTCTATTTTAGAGCCCATTCCTATTCCCATTGAAATATATGGCAAACTCCCACTGACTTCAAATGAAGGAAGGATCAGACCCTTATTTAGTATTCCTTTTAAAGTAGTGATAGGATTAAAATTGTTGCTTTTACCATTTCATGTTTCAAAATAATTGGTAGAATTTATTTGGTATTTTTCTTTTGTGCTGGATTATCCCCATTCCCCTGCCCGAAACTCAGAATTATTGGAATGAGCCATCATATCTCAGAAGTATCCCAACCAAATCAATAAGTCACTCAAGTGCATCAGAAGAACATCTATGAAGAGTCACAATTGGTCTGTCCTGTGACTTGGAGATGTCACTGAGAATGCTAGACAGTCCAATGAAATCCTTTTGATTAATTTATCTTCCAGGGAAGGAGAATATCATCAAATAGCTTGCACCCCACTTAAATCAAATTTATCAATTGTTAGAATAAACCATGAGAGATGGATTAGTCGGAAGAGGGTAGGTGAAGTGGTCAAAGGTGAATGAGAACTAAACCGATAATATAGCTATGTCATTTTTCAAATTATTCCGGTAGTTTGTGTTGTATTTACACATGTACGTTCACAGTGATTGCTTCTAAAAACTTCCTAATTTTGCTTTGACTAGTTTATATTACTGTGATATTATCTCTAATTAGTACTTAATATTCCTCAGGTTTTCCCTATGTTATGAATACTATCCTAATGTTATCTACTTACTAAAGACAAATAGCTTTTAGGGTACTGGTTTCAGAGTAGCAGCCGTGTTAGTCTGTATTCGCAAAAAGAAAAGGAGTACTTGTGGCACCTTAGAGACTAACAAATTTATTTGAGCATAAGATTTTGTGAGCTACAGCTCACTTCATCGGATGCATTCAGTGGAAATACCGTGGGGAGATTTATATACATAGAGAACATGAAACAATGGATGTTACCATACACACTGTAACCAGAGTGATCACTTAAGGTGAGCTATTACCAGGAGGAGAGCGGGGGGGGCGGGGGAGACTTTTTGTAGTGATAATCAAGGTGGGCCATTTCCAGCAGTTGACAAGAACGTCTGAGAAACGGGGGGGGGAGGGAAGATAAACATGTTTTACTTTGAGTAATGACTCCCAGTCTCTATTGAAGCCTAAGATAATTGTATCCAGTTTGCAAATTAATTCCAATTCAGCAGTCTTCTCGTTTTGAAGTTTTTTTGTTGAAGTATTGCCACTTTTAGGTCTGTAATCGAGTGACCAGAGAGATTGAAGTGTTCTCCAACTGGTTTTTGAATGTTATAATTCTTGACGTCTGATTAGTGTCCATTTATTCTTTTATGTAGAGACTGTCTGGTTTCACCAATGTACATGGCAGAGGGGCATTGCTGGTACATGATGGCATATATCACATTGGTAGATGTGCAGGTGAATGAGCCTCTGATAAGTGCGGCTGATGTGATTAGGCTCTATGATGGTGTCCCCTGAATAGATATGTGGACAGAGTTGACAACGGGCTTTGTTGCAAGGATAGGTTCCTGGGTTAGTGGTTCTGTTGTGTGGTGTGTGGTTGCTGGTGAGTATTTGCTTCAGGTTGGGGGGCTGTCTGTAAGCAAGGACTGGCCTGTCTCCCAAGATCTGTGAGAGTGACGGGTCGTCCTTCAGGATAGGTTGTAGATCCTTGATGTTGCTTTGGAGAGGTTTTAGTTGCAGGCTGAAGGTGATGGCTAGTGGCGTTCTGTTATTTTCTTTGTTGGGCCTGTCCTGTAGTAGGTGACTTCTGGGGTACTGTGGATGTGTGTATTTTACACACTATGTCTGTAATAATAAAATGATTTCTCAGAACAACTTCTAGACATACTGCTCACTCATTTATAACTGTGTGGGGCTGGAGTCTCACTCAGTAAGGCTATTCTTGACCGTCAAAAAGGGCATGTTCAATTGAGTTAGCTCAACATGATTGAAAAACCCTTTTTCGTGCTACAATACTGCTAGTTAACTTGCTCTTAAACATGTTAGCCTCTGTCTTAAGGAACATTTAGAATGTTTTTCAGGCATGTAAAGCTAACTCATTTGAGCTTAAACCAATTTTTGCTCATTAAAACAGGGCCATAGTGCAGACATTTTGCTGTTACTTTAATCAGATTAGATTTCCTGCTGGGAAATAAGTTAAGACATGGGAAATGAAGTTCACTTTTGAAATGTAGAAGAGGAAGCACCAAGTAGACTAGACCATCCCTGACAGATGTTTGTCTAATCGATTCATAAAAACCTCCAATGATGGGGATTCCACAACCTCTCTTTGTAATCTGTTCCAGTCCTTACCTATCCTTATAGTTAGAAAGTGTTTCCTCATATCTAACCTAAATCTCCCTTGCTTCAGATTAAGATGGGTTACTTCTTGTACTTGGCCCGACATGGAGAACAAACTGATCACCGTCCTCTTTCTAAAATCCCTTAACATATTTGAAGACTGTTATTAGGTCTTCTCTGAGTATTCTTTTCTCAAAACTATACATGCCCAGTTTTTTTAACCTTTCATCATAGGTTACATTTGCTAAACCGTCTATCATTTTTGTTGCTCTCCTTTGGACTCTCCAATTTGTCCACATCTTTCTTAAAGAGTGGCATCCAAAACTGGATGTAATACTCTAGCTAAGGCCTCACCAGTTCTGAATAGTGTAGAACAACTACCTTCTGTGTTTCACATATAACGCAGCGACTAATACACCCCAGAATGATGCAATTCTCTTTTCTTTTTGGAGTGCATGCTCATGTCCGTTCCATGCTAGGTGTGTGCACGCCACGTGCATAGTTGCCAGAGATTTTCCCCTCAGTGATATCTGTAGGACTGACTCTAGTGCCCTCTGGAGCCACATGTGTATGCACTGGTACAAGGAGTGTTGCCAGCCCCGCTCCCTCTTAGTTTCTTCTTACAGCCCATGACGGTTGCCTGGAACAATCGTCCTTGCTCTTGCAAGGCTTCTTTCCCAGTTTGGACATTTCTGTCATATATTGTATAGTTATTGTAGTTAATGTGTGTAGTTCTTAATGTTAGTGTGTATAGTAGTGTAAATAGGTGTCCCTGTCATGGAGTGACTTGCACCCCAGGGGCTGGGCATACCCCAGTCTCTGGGGTTCAAGCCATGTACCTCCTGCAGAAAGCCAATGACAGTGAGTGACCTTCACTCTAGCTGTATCAGTGCCTCAGGGAAACTCACGTTAAAGAGACATGCCAGATATGCAGCGCTTCAGACCGCATACTCAAAAGGAGAGGGACATTCATCTGGAGGCCTTACTCATGGAGGCAGCCCTCAGATCAGTCTGAATGCCAAGCGCTTTGGCTTCCATGCAAAGTGTTCCACCGGTACCATGCTCTGCTCAACGCTGTTCTCCATCCCTGGTGTCAAGGAGGAAGCATATGGCAGACTCCTCCTTCTGTGCCCCCACCTCAAGAGAGCAGAGAAGAAGTACTATGTCCCAGCCAATGGATTTGAGTACTTTTACTCATATCCTCCCACGGGGGTCCCTGATAGTGTTGACACCAAATGAACAGGACCGACAGGGGCAGTTGAAAGTTACTCCCAAAAATAGAGAGGCCAGGAGACTGGACCTATTCAGACACAAGGTTTATTCAACAGGCAGCCTCCAGTTTTGCATCTCCAATCAGCATGCTCTGCTGGGAAGGTATGATTTTAACCTGTGGGATTCATTGTCTAAATTTAAGGATTCCCTGCTGCAGGAGTCGAGGCAGAAATTCATGGCCATCCTAGAGGAGGGCAAGGCAGTGGCCAGGACCTCCCTTCAGGCAGCCCTGGATATGGCTGACTCAGCAGCCAGTACTATGGCACCAGCAGTCACCATGAGGCGCTGTGCGTGGGTCCAATAATCAGGCCTCCCTTACAAAGTGCAGCAATCCATCCATCCAGGACCTCTCCTTTGAGGATACCTTGCTTTTCTCCAAGCTTCATGGCCTCAAGGGCCACCCTTCACTCCACTTAACATTTTAGGCCCCAGCAGCCTCCCAGGTTCACTGCATCTCCCAGGCAGGATCCCTACAAGAGAAAGGGGAAGGGTTATAAGCGATGCCAACCCCTACCTTCTACCTCAGCCTCCCAGCTGGGCTCACCTAGATATCCTGGCAGGGCCAGGCAGGCCTTTTGAGGGTATGCCTGAGGACAGTATATCAGTCTTGATGCCAGATCTGCATCTGTTGCCCTTCAGCCCAGCATGGCCATATATAACATCGTCCTGATGGGTACTCAACACCATAACAGTCAGTTACACCCTCCAATTTTCATCCACCCTTCGCTCTCACCTCTGACCACATTCATCTTCAGGGACCCTTCTCATAAGCAGCTTCTTGTCCAGGAGATGCAAGCCTTCCTCTGGGTGGAGGCAAAAGAGGAATTTCCTCGAGACTTGAGAGGGAATGGATTTTACTCTCAATATTTCCTAATCCTGAAGGCCAAGGAGGGGTCCAAGGCCCATCCTGGACCTGCATCCCCTAAACAAATATCTATAGAAACTGAGGTTCTGCATGGTCTCCCTGGCCTCCATTATTTCCTTCCCAGATCCAGGAGACTGGTATGCTGCCCTCAATTTAAAGGACACTTATTTCCACATCTCCATCTTCCATGATCACACAAGATTTCTCAGGTTTGTGGTGGGTCAATGCCACTACCAATTCACTGCATTTCCCTTCAGCCTGTCAGCAGCCCCACAGACTGATCAAATGTTGCTTGCAGGCTCAGGTCCAGCAAAGCATTGGTATAGTAAGGGCCACCTTTCAGGCACTGAGTCTGTTGATAAATTTGCAGAAGTCAACTCTGGTCCAGGTTCAGAGGATAGAGTTCATTGGGGCAATGCTCGACTCAGCTCAGGCCAACGCCTACCTACTGGAGACCAGATTGTAAGCTATGTTGGATCTGATCTCCAGGATCACGATCCATCCACTAACAACTGCTCGAGTCTGCTTCAAACTGTTGGGTCATATGGAGCATGTAGCTACATAGGGCTGTATGCAAGGTTATGTCTCAGACCTCTACAGGTGTGCCTGGCATCAGTCTACTCCCCAAGCAGACACCATTTGGAATAGACACTCACGATTCCACCTCAGGTCCTCATTTCACTGACCTGGTGGAGAGACCCAGGATCTGTAATGAAAGGGGTACCCTTTGCTGCCCCTCATCCATTGGTAACTGTAGTCTTGGATGCATCAGATCTGGGGTGGGGAGCCCCCTTCAATAGAGTCAGGGCCTCTGGTCCCAGGAAGAACAACTCAGGGAACTCAGGACAGTATGCTTGGCTTGCCAGGTCTTCCTTCCCCAGATCTCAGGCAAAGTGATGGACAAATTGCATCAATGTTTTACATCAACAAGCAGGGAGGGCTCAATCTTCAGTCCTATGCCAGCAGGCCCTGGGTATTAGCTATTCTGGGCCTCTCTCACACTCTCTTGTTGGAGCTCCTGTTGTTTGTATGAATAATTAAATATTGATTGGGCCAGAGACCAAAAGAGCGAGTGACTCTATAGCCTAATGGTTAAAGCACTTACTTTGAGGTTGAATAAAGTTCTTTCCCACATGTAGGATAGCAGAGTTAAACTTTGATTTCTGTTCACAACTTCTTATAAAAAGTTTCCTAACTACAAAGAACCTAAGCTGTGTAGGAACAAAATTATGCACGAATCTTCTAACTCAGCCTACGTGCTGCCCAAGAGATTTTTCTCCTATGCTATTACTTACTTTGCTGTTTCCACCAGCAAATTGCTGTTCATGCTCAGCTTAGGGGGAAAGCAGCTAAATTCAAGTACCTTCCTCTGAGGACTCTGATGGAAACTCAGTTTATGTATGAGATTTTTGGTGGTCTATAGATGAATGAACATGATTGTGTAGTGAATGAGCATAAGAATACCTAAACATCTAAACTAATTAGATCAAATGACTGCTTATTAAATGTAAACAAAATGGAGTTCAGTTTTTAAAAGTTGGTTTGTTCCTTTGTTCTTGAAACTGAAAACTCAGCATCTTTGTAAAACTATGTGTAGGCATAGTGGTGTTTTTTTGTTTTTTTTTTAAATCTTGCTTTCTTTTGATCATATTTAGCTTTAACTTTCTAAAAATTGAAATGATCCACAGCAACATTTCAAGATAAATGCACTATCAGTCTTGGAAATTTTCTTATTTTTGTAAACATTAAGACCCAGGGAACAAAATAAGGGCTATAGCGTGGATTAAGTGAAATATATCAAGGCTGTGCTTTTCTGATAACTGAACCTGAAGTGACCTTTCTCAGACACAATTACAGAGCTGTATGTTTTTCCTTTAATTTCATCAGGGGTTTAATTAGTATACAAATAAAACTCCCCTTATCTTCCTTTCTACCTAATTGGCTTGTCTTAGCTTATATATGAAATATGTGAAAGTGGGCTGTAATTAGGGTGACCGTGTTAACCTTTTTTTCTCAAATGTACTGTTGCCTAAAGGCCTTAAGGCCTAGAAACAGTGCTTGGATTATTGCTTTGCAATCACTATGGCTGTCCCATAGGTTTTCTCATGAGCAGAAGGGCTTTGGGTGCTGCAGGTTCCCACTGCTTAACAGGATCTTCATTCTTCTCCCCACTAAATGTTTATTGATTATCTCACTGTTCCACACTCAGCCTCCAACAACTTAATATCAGGTGACAGTCAGGAGAGTTCTCCAAGTAATTAGAGTTGAGCATTGGGGGAACAATTAGGAGCAGAGTTATTAAACTTGATTTATCCTATTCTCTCCTGAACAGTTTCTTGGATATCTGAACATCACACTTTCACAATGTACCCTGGCTGAGAAATTAGTGGCTAACCTGCTGCTTATCATTGTTGCCTTGCTGCCTTGAGGCACACTTTCTTGGTTTCAGTCACTCAGCTGAAAATATTAGAGTCCATAAAGTTTATCAAGGGTTTTAATTAGATCAATCTGAAGAAAGGGGAAAAAAGGCTTAGCAGCTCTTCCTTTAAAGCAGTATAAACGGTGTTCAAACAATTTAAAAGGTTTGACTTTAACCCACAATGGCAAGGAATTTCAAACATAAGGCTGAAACTTTTGTCTTTAAATCACCCATTGTGCCTAAGTGTGGGAGCTTTTGTAGCAAATACAACTGGTGAATGTTCGAAGGCCTCTGCAAATTGTTCCCCAACTGTTTAAAATAATAAAGCAACCGAGCGTTAAGAGCTTTCACTTTGCCATGTTTATTTTCACATTGTCACCTGCTAGTAAAGGTTGTACATGATGGTACCACCTGTCACGATCAGGATTAGCTGCCCCTTTGCCCCTCTTATGGTCTCTTCTGAGCGCACCCCTTGAGCCTTCACCTCTCCCAGGAAGAATCCTGCCGTTCTCCCACTCTTAGACTGGACCCAAGGCTACAGTACCCTTTGTACCAGCTGTGATTACTCAGCAGGTTTAACTGGGTTTGGCTACTACCCTTTGGGAGTTGTGATACTTTTACCCAAAACAGCCTTTTTAAAACAAAATATCATCTATCTTACCTAAAGACTGAAGCCTATCTTACCTAAAACACCCTAACCTCTGAACTCTGGGGGGGTCAGACTGCTCCCCAACAGTGTCATTCTTTGCTTCCCCCTTAGCCCTCTAACATTGTCATAAGAGAGTCTGTGTTGTTAAACCCCTTTGAGGCTTTTGATCCTGTTCTCCACCCCCACACAGAGGCTGAGCCCTCCTGTGGAAAACATGCCTAACAAGCCCTGTAGGGGGCTGAGAGGATGGCATCACTAAAAAGAAAAACCTGCAGCACCAAGTCTCAGAGCCCAGGTCAGTTGACTCAAACTCAAGCTACTGGGCTAAAAATAGCAGTGCAGACATTCCCACTCAGGTTGGAGCCTGGGCTATGAGACCCAGTGAGGGTCTCCCTACTCTTATAAAGAATTCCGTGGGATTTTTTAATAACCACAAGTGATCTGAGCTTGGAATCTATATCTTACATAAAAGATGGCAATGCAATGCATTTTGGCTCAATGCTGAAACATTGGGTTGGTAGTGCTAACTTTGAGAGAAGGTTTCATAAAACAGTGTATCAAGATTCTACAGTACCTAAGCACTGACAAAATTAAACAGATTTGGTGTGACATTTTAGTTTTAAATGCCGAATTTCATTTCTTTTGCAGGTGGACATTATTTCAATATAGTTTTATATTCTTTAATTTCTTTTCTTTGGGACAATTGTGTCTGGCTATATTTAGAAAGATGTAAGTGCTATTGACTTTTAGCAAGCCTGAGGTATCTTCAGATTGGTTATATTCTCAGTGCCCTGTCAATGTTTACCAGACTTTTGTGTATACTTTTCTTAACATACAGTCATAGTATGCTATGAATGCATGTTCGTGGCACTCCACATTCAATATTATGGATACAGAATATAAACTATATAGAACATTCTTAATATTAAGTTACAAAATACACTCAGAAGCCCTTTTGAAAAGTTTGCAAGGTATGGATCATTATTATCAAATGTTTAGTTAAAATTATATTTGAAAGATGAATATTCTACACATGTAGTAGTAATTTTTAAAACCCCTCTATCTTGGTCAATATACATGATTTTTTTAATTTCAAAAGGGATTAGTCCACAATGGAGACAAAAGACATAAAACATTTCTTTTTTAAATGAATGATTAGAAATTCCAGAAATTCAAAAATAGAACTCTAGAGCAATACATTTGTCCTTTTATTTATTTATTGATCAGGAAGATATTCTTCTAACTTGAAGATCAAACAATTCGACTAAGCAGATTTTCTTTTTTAGGAGAAGCAAAATCTTACTATTTACAGGCATCAGAAGATCTAGGTTCTGCTCCCAGCTCTGCTACAGATTTGCTATGTCACCTTTGGCAAAAACCTTAACCTCTCTGATCTTCAGCTTCCGTTTGTAAGATGGAAGTTGCCTACTTTCCCATATATCTGAGGCCTGATTGTCAGAGGTGCTGAGTGTCCCCAGTTCCCACTGACTTTAGCTGGAATTGTGGGTGCTCAGTGATTCTGAAAAGCAGACCCTTAACTCATTAAAGTTTCTAGAATGTTGAAATCCTCAGATAGAAGTAACTATGGAAATGTAATTTACTATACAAATATAAAAACTCCTGGCTCCAGAGCTGAGAATGTATCCCCTAAATTTGCAAAGCCAGCATGCAAGGACTTAACCCTGCAACTGCACAGCTAAATCCTACTATATTGTTTTGAAAAAATTATGGCAAACTTTCTATTTAACATAAAAGTAAGCTTATAGCCAACTCCTTTTTAAATTTTTTTTACATACTGAAGAGACAAAATAGATGGTCATAAACAAAAATACAGAAACAACATATTACCAAAATGTAAACATATTGCTAACACGCCTGTTTGTAACCTTAAAGATCCTCATAACAAAAGGAAGAAGGAGAATTGGCGCAATGAATTAAAAGGTGTTATGATCCCTATATTACATTATAGGAGAAACAGTGAAAAAACCTTGACTGCAGTTTTGCTAGTCAGGTTTCTTATTGTTCAATTTACAGTGTTAGTTGACATCTATTGACTTAATCTGAATTAATTTTGAACATTAGGCTTTAATGCTAAGTAAGAGAGTGTTGGGTACACATTAGGGAACAGAAACATGCAAAATATGTTGGAGATCAGAAAAGTCATAAAATAGTTGATGTACTATAATGTGATGTGTTAGACATAACCTGCAGTTTAGTGAACACCGATTTTGTACATTAGAAAAACTGTAGGATGGTTCTTTATTTTTATGTTGGACTCTTTCCTTTCTGTTGATTTCCGTGAGGTGGGTAATACTGATCAATATTTAAATGAACGATACTTTGCATTTTTCTTTTTCTTTTATCTGTAAATTGCTTTACTATGAAGTATTTTTAGTTAATATTTATTTGGGTTTTTTAAAAAGGTGATATTCCTGATATTTTCATGTGCCCAGAATATGGTGTTTAAGTATTGTACCTGTAGCATCTGTCTTCAATTCAGCAGATCATTTTGTCTGTTTATAAAACATTTATAAATGTATGATGCACTAAAAAAATTAGATTTCTGTAGTGTTGGTAAATAAATAATACTTTTGGTAGAAAAATTGTAAAACCTTGGTTTGTAATGGCCCAAATCTACTTCACAGTCAGTCTGTATTCCTCTTTGTTTAATAGCCTATGGCATAAATTGAAGTTAATTATCAGGGCTGACAAGTAACTCTGCTTTCTGTCTGCTGGCAGAGTCTCTCCGAGGCAAAGATGGAGCTGAGAAGAAAAGATCAATCTCTGCGTCAGCTCAATAAACATCTTACCCAGCTGGAGCAGGACAAGCGTCGACTGGAAGAGAGCATCCACGATGCAGAGAGTGCCCTCCGCATGGCAGCCAAGTGAGCACTGGGACCTTAGGGAGATCACTTAAAACAGACAAAAGATCAATTCTTACTTTCATGCGCAGGGTTTTAGCTCTAGATAAAGCAGTGGTAGAAAACAAAAATACAGTGCTCTCTCTCTTTGAAATTCAGTGATATATCCTCTAAAAAGAAAACTCTTAGTTCAGCCTACTAAGTATATATTTTATATAATAATCCCAGACAAGTGCTCTACTATTTGTGTCCTGTAATAACATGAGCATTTTTGTTTTCCTGTTACAAGTCGGAGAATGTATCTTCTTCTTCAAGTAGTGTCCCTATGGGTGCTCCACTTCAGTGCATGTGCACCCCTGCACCTTTGATTGGAGATTTTAAGTAGCAGTGCCTGTTTGGCCTGTAAATGCGACCTGTACATCCTCATGCCCCATACTGAGGATATACAGAACTGCGTGGGCGACCTACCCTCAGTTCCTTCTCTACTGTGTTTGCCCTGAGATAAAGTGTTGAGCATGCTTGCTTACTCAAGCCTAGCTTCTAGCGTAGTTAGTGTTAGTTTAGCTTATTAGTAGTTTGTTGGGGTCATTATTTTTCCTTCTTTTTCATTTTTCCCCAATTGAGGGGTTATTCTAGACTTCTGTTCTGGGGTATGCCAGGATCCTGAGGCTTTAAGAGGTGTCTTTCCTATTGGGAAGATATGCGCATCAGTGATGGACGTTCTCAGTATCTCCACTCTTTAGGAGACACTCATGTCCGCAGTATGTGTAAGAGCTGCACTTCCTTCAAAAGCAGATCTCGAAAAAACAGGATATCAAATTTGCATTACTGTTGATGGAGCAAGCCCTAAGACTTTGAAAAAAGATTTGGTATTGAGGACCTCTTTGGACAGCTGTACCGAGCTAGTAAAGGTTCTGCCTCAAAGAGGTCTGTGCCACTGGACCCTGCCATATCCCTGGTACCTATACTATCATCTCTTATCTCTGCATTGATACCGACAGTGTCAGACCCTGGACATTCTCATATCGAGTGATCGGTATCTGTGGCATCAGTGCTGAAGCTGGACTTCACAGGATCTCATCTAATTCCAGTCTATGTACTTCCGGTACTGCATGAGTTTAGACACTCAAAAGACCTCCTTGTCTCCAATGAGCCAGAATCCCCGTTTCTTTATTTTGGGGGTTAAAAGGTCGGGAGGAATCTAAGAATAATACTTTCTGGGTTGTTTAAAAAAATTATAAAATAAAATTGTTGATAAGATATTGAGATTGGCAGAAAATTAGCCTGTCTTTACTAAAGCATCTGTTTTACTAAGGCTTAATTTTTCCTTCTTTTAATAGAGATAAAGAATTCATTGCCAGTCATATGAAATCTGTGGAAGCCACCCTACAGAAGGTGATGTATTTAGCACTTTCATCTCAGTTGTATTTGTATTTCAAGTCATGCCAAGCTTTTGGAATTGTTTATTTTCAGGAAGGCTGATGGTGGGAGTGGTTAAAATGGTACAAAGACTTATTCATAATTTTAATTAAAGTATCAAAAGATCTCCCCCTTCAACTTCTTTCGCCTCCAGAAAGCATTCAGAACAGGAGTACTTGTGACACCTTAGAGACTATAAGGTGCCACAAGTACTCCTGTTCTTTTTGCAGATACAGACTAACACGGCTGTTACTCTGAAACCTGTCAGAAAGCATTCAGTTCAGCAAGCCAAATGTTATAATAATGTTGTTGACAGGTATGTTCCTTGTATTTTTTTTAATGTAAAAGTTGTTACAAACCCTTCCCCCTGAGTACTCTTTATGCTTGTTAAAGTAAATTAGGATGCTACTGATCATCCCAAACTATGTGTAATTGCTCTTGAATGATCTGTGTATTCACTGAGTGAGGCAGAGGTCATTCAACAAGGGCCCATATCAAGTGGTCATAAAGTGTTTGACTTCTCGTGCTTTACTTTTATCCTTGGTAATAATTAAATAGAATTAGAAAAAAATGGTAAACACTGATGCACAATCTAAAACATCACGGTGATTTTAAACCATTTTTTAAATTGAATAGCAATCTAAAGTGGACCCTTTGGCTTGTATTATTTTGCTGCATTGCAGTGTCAATTTGAATACCAGCAAGACTGAATGTATTGAGTATATCTCGTTTTTTAAAATTATAAATGCTATTGACATTTTGTGAGTGTTTTTCCTTATGACACAGTGGAAATTAGATATATTTCTACTATCTTATGATGTTAGTTTTCCTCGTCACAAAATGTAAACCCCAAGGAGCAACATACACATTTTTTAAATTTTATTTTTTGAAACAACCAGAATATTCAAAAGCTGCTGTTTACTTATTTTTCACTTAAAATAAATTACTCTCTCCAGAGAGAATTGCCTCTGAATATCTCCAGTCTTGGGAGTTTGTTTCTATACCACAAGTCCCAACAACTAGGAAGCGTGCAATGTGCCCATTCTTTCATGGTTCCAAACTTTTGGTGCAGGGTGCATAAGTGATGCCTTCAGTTCTTCATATGCCTTCAGTTCTTTTCCTGATGCTATAGAAAACAGGTCTTGGAACCATGGCTTCTTTTTGAGGAGAGAAGTAGCAGTACCTTTTCTTATTTCTTTCCTGTTATGTTAGTTATAGTTGTATACAACTTAGCTAGCAGGTCATTGTGCTTTGCAGCACAGGAGAAAAAGAAGTTAAACTTCTGCTGCTGCTTGACCTCCTAAATTCCTAATTATCAAGTAGTAATAGGTTTCTTCCGCTTCTGGGCCACCTGCCTGACAGAGTAGAAGGAAATCATGTGTGTCCTGATGAAGATTGAGAATCAGTGAGAACATTACCAGTTTACAATGTATCAGTCACAACAGCAAATCATAGTAATGGTTGTAAATAATTCATAATCTAAGTCCTTTGGCCTGTCCCAGAAAACCCAAGCCAAAGTATTGGACCTATCTCTGGAAGTCTGTGAAATGTAGTAGCCCTCATCACTGTGGTGTCTGAATATCTCACAAACATTAATGAATTTATCTGTACAGCATACGCCTGAGGTGTATAAATGTTTATCCCAATTTTGCAGATGAAGAAATGAGGCAGACATAGAATACAAATCAAGCTACAGAAGCAAGCAGTCCTTTTATTCCTATTATTATCAGGGCACTCAAAAGGGCGTTCTTTTACAAGTAGAGGAAAAATGTTAAATAGCACTAGGGAGAGATGGTCTCTCTTCTCTGCACATGACCTACAGGGAATGATTCAGGTTTTCAGACCTGGTTTCTCCATCTCCTAGGTGGAGGCATGGCATGAGGGGGCTCCATGCACTGCCCCCACCCCAAGTGCTGGCTCCGCAGCTCCCATTGGCCGGGAACCACAGCCAGTGGGAGCTGCGGGGCCGGTGCCTGTGGGTGGAGGCAACATGTACCGTGCAGCCTCCTGGCCATGCCTCTGCCTCAGAGCCAAGGGACATGGTGCCTCTTCCGGGGAACCACCCAAGGTAATCACTGCCTGGAGCCCGAACTCCAAACCCCTTCCTACCCCCCAATCCCCTGCCCCAGTCCTGAGCTCCCTTCCACACCCAAATTCGCTCCAGGAACCCACACCCCTTCCTGCACCTGACCCCCTGTCCCAGCTCTGAGCTCCCTCCTGGACCCCCTATACTATCCCGCACCCCAACTCCCTGCCCCAGCTCAGAACCACCTCCCGCACTCCGAACCCCTCAGCCCAAGCCCAGAACCCGCACTCCCATCCAGAGCCATCACTCCCACCCCAACCCCCTGTCCCAGCCCAGAGCTCCCCCCCCCCGAATCCCTCATTTCTGGCCCCACCCCAGAGCCCACACACTGAGCCCAGAGCTGGTATCCCCTGCCACATCCCGCCCCAGCCAAGAGCCCCCTCCCGCACCCTGAACCCCTCATTTCTGCCCCCATTCCAGAGCCTGCACTCCCCGTCAGAGCCCTCACCCAACCCCCTGTCCCAGCCCAGTGAAAATGATCATGCAAGTGAGGGTGGGAAAGAGTAAGCGACAGAGGGAGGGGGAATGGAGTGAGCAGGGGCGAAGCCTTGGGGAAGGGTGCGGGGTAAGGGTGTTCGGTTTTATGCACTTAAAAAGTTGGCAACCCTACTAATTATACACAGACATCCCTATGTTAAGAGAATGTTATTATGATTGAAAAGTCAAACACTCAAAAGTTAGGAAACAACAGAATTAAGGTTTTGGCCCCCTTGTGTATAAGCATTAGGACAGTCTTTGTTTACATTGTCACATATTATTTTTCACAGGATTTCTGCCTCTATCAGTATGCAGTTTTGCATTATCCTCATTGTTCACTGTGTGGCCCCATATCTTATTTTCTGCACACTGTTCAATCCCTGCTCTGAAGATAGAATTATAAATTTCCTCATGGGCTTTTCTGTGGCATTTACCACAATAGTATCTAAAAAAAACATTAATTCATTATTACAATGCTCCCCTAAGGTGAGGGGGCAGCATTATTATCCCCATTTTACGGGATGGGGAGCTGAGGCACAGAGACTAAGGTGTGATGGGGCAAGGCCAGATGGCTATAGAAAAGTAGTGGGAGATGGATATATTAGCTTCAGGCTAAACAAATCCCTGGTACCAGGATAAGTGAAATGGCAGCTGCTCCAGGTCAATTAAGACACCTGGGGCCAATTAAGAACTTTCCAGAAGGCAGGGAGAAGGCTAGGTTGATTGGGACACTTGAAGCCAATCAGGGGCTGGCTGAAACTAGTTAAAAGCCTCCCAGTCAGTCAGCTGGGTGTGCATGTCAGGAGCTGTGGGAAGAAGTTGCGCGGTTGGAGAGGCTGAGTAGTACACACCATATCAGGCACAAGGAAGGAGGCCCTGAGATAAGGGTGAAGTGGAGCTTGAGGAAGTGAGGGCTGCTGTGGGGGAAGTAGCCCAGGGAATTGTACATGTCATGTTTCTAAAAGGTCAGCTACCATAGCTAATACTATTAGGGTCCCTGGGCTGGAGCCCGGAGTAGAGGGTGGGCCCGGCTTCCCCCCTCCCCCGCCCCCTGATTAATCACTGAAACTGGGAGACAACAGAGACTGTGCAAGGAAGGATAACTTCTCCTCACCTCTCTTGCTGGCTTATGATGAAAATGTCTCTAGAGAGAGAAGTGTTATGTGGAGGGTCACAGTGAGCCTCTGAGGCTAGAGAAATCTGCCAGGAAATGCGGGACCCACGGAGGCAAGGACAGAGCTTTGTCACAAAGGTTAAAAGTTTCCACTAATTTTGGATGTCCAATTTGAGACACTTAGGACCTGATTTTTTCAAAGTGCTCAGCATTATACAGTACTTTAGATGTTCAAAGCGTAGCACCTGTATGACTCCATTTGCAGCTGTAAATACTCAGCACTTATACAAATCAGACCCCAGTGTATCAAGTTGGTTGCAGAACTCATGGTATCATAGTCCACACAACAGTGAGAAGGGGGCTCTGTTGAAGTGATATACTCTGAATGATTACTTAGGTGGAAAGTGATCTTTCTTTCTAACAAATCCTAAAATATTAATTTATTAGTATTATTTATATCCTGACAGATAAGATGGATCTTCCTCTATCCTTCATTTAGATGTTAAGAACCTTTGTCATTTTTGCTGTCAACACATGTTGAAAATTCTTCATACAGAATTTTTGGTTCCTTCTGAACTATAGTTTTTAAATGTGCCCCATCCGATGAAGTGAGCTGTAGCTTACGAAAGCTTATGCTCTAATAAATTTGTTAGTCTCTAAGGTGCCACCGGTACTCCTTTTCTTTTTGCGAATACAGACTAACACGGCTGCTACTCTGAAACTTGGTGGGCTTTGTTTACTACATAAATCTATCTTTTTAAAAAATCTAAAATTTTATAATCTGAAAGTCCCCCTGCCCTCCTTCTCCAGGTTAGGAGGTATCTTTTGAGGCTCTGGATAAATCTGCTTTTATTAGGTTGGTGTTTGGTTTGAAGTGCAGTTTTCTGTTCATCCTCCTAGTGGAAGGCAAATTATTTGGAGGATAGGGAAATGGATTAGAGTTTTATGAGCTTTGTGGACTGGTTTCTTTGTGTGGATTATGGTTTGTTGGTTGACTACTGTTTGTGTCTGTGTTGGTTTGCATTTTTAATTATTTGTCAAGGCACCCCGAGTCTGAGGTAGCTGTTCTTTTATGTGTCATACGTTGAAATATTTGTTTTTATTTATACTGGATAACAGCTGTCTTGCATGGTTGATTGGAAAATTTATAACAGAATCATCTTTGTTTAATCTAAAATATTAATGGCATATTATACTGTTTGTTTTTTCAATTACATAAAAAAACTTTCTTGTGTTCATAATGAGGACTGATCCTTTTTGATTGGAGTGTCACAACAAAGTGGAAGAGCCAGAGAATTTACACTAAAGTCAATGTTGCCATCTCTCATAAATTTACTATGTGACTTGTGATATTTGCTGTTTTTCTTTAAACTCCCACTTGTGGACTGGAGTCAAGTGAGTTACATGATAATCTTGGGTTTCCTTAAAAAAAAAAAAAAAAAAAAAGGCAATTTTTTAACCCTCATGCATGTGGAAAAAGTTTGAAAACATGGCTTGAGTATACCCCAAACATAAGAAAAGCAGAAAGCAAATAAAAAGAAGCTCTTTTTAAAAATCTCATGATTTTAAGCCAACCACATGACTTTAAGGCCTGACTCATAATTTTTGAATGCTTGGGACTGGAAATACTGTAAGACATTTCATACTGGGAACAAAATAGCATTAACCACAACTGTATTTACAGTGGTCATCTATACCAGGGTGTGATTAACCCATTTTTCATTTAAATAAATAAACTATAGAAAAAATGTGACTAGCACAGTTTTTAAAGAAAAATCTTTAACTGCACGGATCAGCAAAATTCTCCTAAACTCTAATTTCAACTTCAATTCATTGTTGTAAAAGTTAAAATACCAGAGTGAAGTGTATGCTATAATAATCAAGTTTTTCATAGGTTATACTTAACACTCGCTCTACTCTTCAAATGTAATTGTTCATACTTTTCTTGACAAAAACTTTTAAATAAGTTCATTTAAAAATCTAACCGTTTATTAAAAATTGTATTATGAAAAACTTGAAAAATTCTCAAACATTTCCCACTAAAAGATCATAAATATTTTAGCATAAATGTGTGTTGTATTTAAGTTGATGAGAAACCATATTTCATTAATACTTTATATATTTCCTAGTAATAGGACATTACTGCACATGCTAAACCTGTTCTTTTTACTGACTAACTTTATAAACGCAGTACTTGAATTACCAGTTATAATCATAAAACCAGCCAGAGCAATAGCTGAGCTCCAACTCTGCTGAAATCCTCAGCCTTGATTTCACATCTCCTCTCAATGTGACTGTTGTAACTCCCTTCTCTGAGGCCTCTCTAAATCCCGGCTTTCCACACTTCTTCATGTGCACAATCCTGCCATGGCAAATCATCCCAATGAGTCCATTCATGGTCATAAAGTTGTGAACACTCCCCCTATACTCTTAACTGTTTTTAATCCAGATGCACCTTGTAAGTTGGTGGTGTTCTGACCCTCATCCAACACCACTAGCTATTGGCAGCGTAGGCTCAAAAACTTGCCCTCTTCTTGATGTTTAGCTTTGTTAATGAATTAACACAAAATAAACAACTCATGCTCAAGCCCAGACCCTAGGTTTCTCTGCCCAGAGAAGCCACTCCTTTAGTCCTGATGGGTTAATGAGCTGCACCTGTCACAGTGAGTTCGCAGAAATCATTTAGCATCTCCCAGCAAGGTTCCTACACCTGTTAACAGAATAACCCAGCTGCCCTTCCTAAAGTGGCATGTTGAGAACAGTTCAGAGATCAAACACAGGTCACCAGTGCGAACAAGGGAACACGGGGAGGTAGGCTGGAAGCAACTCATCCATATCTATGGAGCAGTTCACAGGTTTAATAAAGTTCTGCTTGTTCAACTTAACCTGCATTCAGCTTCACCCTGTGCTAATGAAACACTCAGGAGCAATTCTCCTCCCACACGAAAATCCCTTTCTGCATTACATTTTCAATTCATAATCACATTCATACACATTTCTTCTTAAAACAGTCATATTCAAGTGCCATATGTAAGAACCAAAGGACCAGTGTTGGAACCCCCTGCTCTTTACCCATCAACTGTCTTTTTTTTTCAAATCTCTCTTGAAAACATCTCTTCTCACCTTGTCCTCTATTCCTAATTTGTTTCCCTTTGCTAGTTTTTTATTTTAACTTTAACTGTATTTATTTTTATAATGCATATGGGGGATACAATTTGTCTGAAAGAATGGTTAAAAAATGTAGCAGCTATTCTGTACAACTGATGTGTATCTTTGTGTATATGGAAAGTAGATTAGTTTAGTTTAAATATTAACAGGATATTTTTTCTCGTGATTCCTTACATTTGTGGTTTAGTGTGTAAAATGTACTGTTGTCTAAAGATTAAAGGTCTCTAGATGAGAACTTATAGAGAAGACTAAATGACAAATATATTGGCTTACTGGGCTGTTTCACATAAGCGTAACTGAGAACAAGCTTTGACCCTTCGGTTGTAATAATTTTTTTTAAAAAATCACTGTTAAAGTTGGGAGGCTCGAATTAACCCTTTTTTGTTTTTTTCCTCAGAAAATCAATGCAACTGTGTGTGTGCAGGGGTGAGATTCTACTATATGTTTTAATGCTAAATTATTTTTTTGAATATAGAACAATGGGATAGGAGGAGTTGAGGTGGGACTGTGGATAGCTTTAAGAATAACTAATGTGATAGCAAGTCTTGCACCCTCAATGCTAGGCTGCTACCTCGGGTGTAATCTGTAGTGAAGAATTCATTTACTTTATGGCAGTTGTTTTATGGCCTGTAAGAAATCAGTTTACAGCAAGGTTTCAATCCAGCTCCCAGTGTCCATTTCACTAACACCCATTGCAAGTGACACTCACTGGCATAGTCTGGGTATACCGAAAGAAGGACAGGAGACACCTGATACGGATTTTAATCAGGCTGCAACTTTATTATATAGATGTCTGGGACTACCTGGCAGATAAAGTGTACAGTGCAGGCAAATCCATGTTTGTTCAAATCATTACCCGGGGCTTTCACCAGCCCCCCTTCATTTTCCATCCAGGTCCCCCCAGCCAACTCATGGCTTGGACCTTACTATCCACCCCCTTCGTAGGAGGGTTAAGGTGGGCTGTGAGAATGGGGGGGTTAGCTCCCTGCTGTACCAATCATAGGAGTCCCCAAACCTCCCCCCACAGCCCCGTTCTGTTCCTTTATCCAGCACCTCCTTTTAAGTACTTTACCAGGCCATTTATCTGGCCACTGGATGCCTTCACTATGGAGTACCTGCACAGGACATCCGATACAAGGAGGTGCCAGCAATTTGCTTGGCTGCCTCTCCCCAACCCAGTTGGGTTCCCAGACATCTCCCAATGGCCTCTTTTATAGCAGCCCCAATAGGTGAAGCCCCATTGTCCTGAAAGATCACATTGTCCCTTGTACCATGCCAGGATGGTCAATGGGAATCAGCAGCTGGGTTGTCCTTGACCAGGTACCGCAACTGCCCTTTGCGGTGGGCAGTATAGGTGACTAGCATTCTGGATCCTTAAATTGAAAGAACTCATTAAAAAACAACTTCTTGCATAGCTCAACTGTGTGCCCAGAGCCAAGAATCTCCATGCCACCGACTACATCATATGCCGAGGTTCCATAGAGCCAGCGGCATCTGCTCGGGTTCATTGCTAGCTCCTGGTGCAAACTCACGAAATCTGTCAAACTAGAAACGAGACAAGGCGTCTGCTATGCGTGGAACAAAGGGGCTTCCCACGCCCAGGGCTTGCACCTTTATAGCCTTCAGACCTCACATTACTGTGGGGTGTGTCAGCGCCACAAAGCTGACCACCATTCACCCTTTGCAGCAGTTTCTGACCTCATTTCTCCCCTTCCCCAGCCATAAAGCTGGCTCTCCTTTGGCAAGCCCAGCCAACATTTGCCCCGTTTCAGATACGGTGCAGTCGGTCTCACCAGTTAGACTGAGAATTGACTGGGCCAGAAAACAAAGGCCAACATTTCCATACTTGAGTGCCTATAGCTAGGCTCCCTAATCTATATTTTGACAGTATTCTTGCCAGCAAGTTAAAGAAGTATGGGCTGATGGATGGACTATAAGGTGGATAGAAAGTTGGCTAGCTTGTCGGGCTCAACGGGTAGTGATCAATGGCTCCATGTCTAGTTGGCAGCTGGTATCAAGTGGAGTGCCCCAAGGGTCGGTCCTCAGGCCGGTTTTGTTCAATATCTTCATAAATGATCTGGAGGATGGTGTTGATTGCACCCTCAGCAAGTTTGCAGATGACACTAAACTGGGAGGAGAGGTAGATACGCTAGAGGGTAGGGATAGGATACAGAGGGCCCTAGACAAATTAGAGGATTGGGCCAAAAGAAATCTGATGAGGTTCAACAAGGACAAGTGCAGAGTCCTGCACTTAGGACGGAAGAATCCCATGTACCGCTACAGACTAGGGACCGAATGGCTCGGCAGCAGTTCTGCAGAAAAGGACCTAGGGGTTACAGTGGACGAGAAGCTGGATATGAGCCAACAGTGTGCCCTTGTTGCCAAGAAGGCCAATGGCATTTTGGGATGTATAAGTAGGGGCATTGCCAGCAGATCGAGGGACTGTTTCCCTCTATTCGACATTGGTGAGGCCTCATCAGGAGTACTGTGTCCAGTTTTGGGCCCCACACTGCAAGAAGGATGTGGAAAAATTGGAAAGAGTCCAGCAGAGGGCAACAAAAATGATTAGGGGGCTGGAACACATGACTTATGAGGAGAGGCTGAGGGAACTGGGATTGTTTAGTCTGCAGAAGAGAAGAATGAGGGGGGATTTGATAGCTGCTTTCAACTACCTGAAAGGGGGTTCCAAAGAGGATGGATCTAGACTGTTCTCCGTGGTACCAGATGACAGAACAAGGAATAATGGTCTCAAGTTGCAGTGGGGGAGGTTTAGGTTGGATATTAGGACAAACTTTTTCACTAGGAGGGTGGTGAAACACTGGAATGCGTTACCTAGGGAGGTGGTGGAATCTCCTTCCTTAGAAGTTTTTAAGGTCAGGCTTGACAAAGCCCTGACTGGGATGATTTAGTTGGGGATTGGTCCTGCTTTGAGCAGGGGGTTGGACTAGATGACCTCCTGAGGTCCCTTCCAACCCTGATATTCTATGATTCTATGATATTTGGCTTCTAAATAAAAGTGGCCTGATGTTCAGAAGAGCTTGAGCACACCATCTCCCTCTGACTTAAATTAAATCCATGGTGCTTAGCAGATTTGGAAGGCAGCCACATTATTTAGAAGTCTAAGTATTGATTTAGGTGTCTAATTTTAGGAATTCAAGTTTCAAAATTTTTGCCTTAACTAACTTCACCCCCCAGAGATAGTTCTTTCTGGACAGGGTTGAGAGACACTGGCAGGAAAATGTGGGGAAACAGGAACTGCTGCTGTGGGTGCAGTGTCTGTTCTTTACTTCAGTCTCCAGTAATGTTCATCTGACACCTATTGCAAATGAGTCTGCATGTGCATGTGGAACAAACAAATTACAAAGGACATAGATTAAACTTTAAAGCTTCCAAATGGCTTTGGAAAGGACTTATAGTAAGAAACAAGCTATCATATTTGTATCTGATCATATTAAATATGAAATATTATTTTCTTCTCTTTCCCCTTCCTTCAAATTAGCACCTCTCCCCCTTAATTTTAACATTTTGTAAATTGCTTTTGTTTTCCCTCCCTATTAATCTGTCTTTCTTGATCCTTGTTCCTAAAGATCAGTTGTGCAGGACATACAGGTGTTAGCACAGCTGGTTTGCTGATGACAACTCTGTCCATATAGCTGTCTAGTGTGTCATCATTCATATTGTTCAGTGTCATTCTGACCTAGCCAAGCTAAAAATGGTACTCCAGCTCAAGAGGGATTTAAAAACCTTGACAAACTAAAGATAAGACATTGCAGAATGTCATATCCATGTGCTTAACTGTTTTCAGTTTAGACTTATCTAAATAACCAATTTCAGAGCTCGACTGTCTTCATTCTTTTGGAAGTCTGAACATTTTTTGTGTAGTTTGCCTTAAGTAAGGAAATATCCTTGTGTGGAGGACTGTGAAATTAGTTAATGTGTTAGCCATTATTTTCTCCAGACATGGGTTCATTTCCAGCCCAAGGTCATTGAAATCTGTTCATAGGGGACATATTATAGTACACAGCCCACAACTACAGCATAGCTTTGGCACAATGGTTAGTGTTTGCTAAAGAGGGTCTGGATCAAATTAACATCTTATCCAACAGAGCATGGATTTTTTGTGGGGTAGTGTGCACTATAATTCTAGTTAAGCACAGGATTGTACTCTTTCACTCTGACAATTAATCCTATGACTTTGCCTAGCTTTTAAAAAAATCCATCAGTTTTATATGAGCCGTGTCTCATCACATAACTACTGTTTATCCAGCAATTCATGTTGTTTAAATAATAACTTGTAAGATTTGCTTTAATATCGTATTGTGACTATATATGTGTTTTGGAAGAGTAGTTTATGCATGACAATATCATGAAAAAGAGCCTCTTAATCTGTATAATATACAGCAATTTTTAACAAGTTTTTCAGTTAAGAAGTTAGGTTTTTTTTTCCAGATGTTAATTTGGAAATTATGGTGTTATTATAACAGATATCAAAGATATCAAATTACTATAATTCTCCTCTGAGTATTGTCAGTGGGGCTCTTACTTCAGGGGATGTGCATGCACCCTCTACGCCAAGTAAAAAATCTCCAGAAACCAGCCCCTCTTGGAGCTGTGCACACACTCCTTCGTTTGGTGAGTGGTTGTGTAAGAAGATAGAGTTGTGATAATAAATATACCTGTAGCAGTGAGATCAGAACCATCTTACTCTTTCTCCCTATTGTATGGCACCATTTCGTCAAGTTAGGATTTCTTGCATTTTAGTGTAGTTTGTTTATTTCATTAGGCTCTGTGCCACTGTGTAGCTTGGCTGGCTCCATTCCCAACACCGGTTCCAATCTGATTAGCTCCCTTTACCTGTTGTTCATCTTCAGCTCCCTGATGGTGGACTTAAATTGCTCAAGATTTAAGAAGTGCAGGCCTGTCATAGGCAGTCCCAGCTGATTGCCTCAGCTCCAGCAGCTACCTTATCAGCCTCTGCAAGCAGAGGCGTTGAGGGAAGTTGCTCAGATCTGTCATAAGGTCTGATCTAAAATCTGCATTGAAGAAGCAAATGGAAAAGGGTGTTGCTGACTGTCTGGGCTTGGAAGATCTGAAGGCTGTATGGCTTCAACGGAAGAGGGAGCACAGCTAATGCAAATAATCTTTCTATTCTCATTCAAATGTGAAGACTCAGAGTAGGCATGAATTCAGGGAGGAGTTTGCACCAAGCTGAGTCTGGAAGTCTGTCTGTGCAGCAGCACTAAGGAGACTTAGAGCTGCTGAGGATTCTCGTTGTAGATGGTTCTATGCTCCCCACCCCAGTGGGGGGGCTGGGGCATGGAAGGGACAGTGCTTACCTAGCTGGTGAGCTTGCCCAGCACAGCAGCTCCTTGGAATTGTCTAACCAGTGCAGCTTTGGCATCTTCAAGCCGCAGATCATCCTCAAATGTGAGATTAATTTCTCAAGGTCAATCTCGTTATCAGGGCTGAAGTGCAAAATTCATTCTGAGGGCTCTCCCCGAAGCTGTCTTTATGTATAGACTATATTAGGGCATCGTAGATATCTCCTATGCCATTGGTCTTAGCCTGCTGTGCTGCCAGATTATACTTATGAATTCTTTGCCTGAACCTGATGGGGGTGAAAGGGGTAGTTTTAAGTTGTTGGATGCCAAGTAATTTTGTTGTAAAAGTTACTTAAAATATTTAGTTTGGAGAAACAAGAAATAGTAGGCCAACTCTTACTGACTGTTTCTCTTACTACCAACTTGGAAGTGTGGCTCTCACTGTTTAGTCACAAGAGTGCTTCTACATGCCTTAGGGGACATCGTCATCAAGACCAAGCGAAAATAATCACAATTATTAAGGAAAGGAAAAGAAAATATGAAACAATACAAATGATAAACTGACAACGTCTGTTATAATCTCTTCTGTATGTCTCTGTGCTTTTAATAGGGATTATACTCCTAAATGGGAACACCTCTGACGTGTGCGTTCGTCTTGGTAAATTAAGACCTAAGTATATTGTTTCCCCAAATTATTGTGAATGCCAAAGAAAACGTTCATATAATCTTAACTCTGTCCACAGATCCATGTACATGATAATATCCTTTTTAATTGCGTGATCACTTGCTATTCCTCAAATAATATATACGTATATTTTAGAACCTTAAGTGTATGCATAGAATCTTCTAGTATTGTATGTATGCTAAATACACATTCAAGTCATTTATAAGCAAGACATACGATGAGTAAAGCAATAGCTCCATACACAATACAGTATCCACAGTATATGAAGTGGGCTTGTCCCACACAATGTGCACCTCATTCAGTGCGGACTTTGGGAGATGTGGTCATTCCCCCATGCAGCTAAATTGATTGTATGGTTGTGAATGCTGCTGTTAAGGTTTAGATGTTTTTTTTTTAATTTAAATGCCACTTGCTATTTTAAAAAGTGCCAAGAAATGTTTGTTGTTTATATATCAAGTACAGAAGACATGATGTGGTATAACTTTTTTCTTGGCACTCATTTGGAATGACTTGCACAACTCTCTCATTGCTTCCTAACTACTGAGTAACATGAGCATCTCACAGTCACACAGATAAGATCTTTACACTAGACCATATTACAGTTTTCTCTCCCTTGATTTGTAGGTATCATGTACAATATGCTATGAAGATCTATACAATTAATTGAAAACAAAATAGAGAACAAAAAGTTTTACAGCACATTTGGCATTACTTTTAAACATTGAAGATGAATTAGTACTTATTAAAGGACTGTTCTGCAGGCCTTATGCCGAGTAGCACTTACACCTGTAAGAAAGTGTTGATGAATCAGGCCAAAAGTAAGGGACTAAAATCTCTAATTTACCATATTTACTGAGTGGCACTAAAGCCCACAGACAGACTAGTGCATCTTAACCTTGACTTTAAACACCCTTGAACGTAGTCTTGTCAGTGTCAGTCTTGAGCAAGTATTGCTAGTTATATCACATTGTGTGGTGGGGAGACAAGGGTGTTGGTGATGTAGGTAAATGGGAACTAGGATGCAGCCAAAACTATTTCCACTTGTGACCAGCACAATATTTTAACCTCTACTTCTAGACATGAATGATTAGTGCATTGAACTCTGTGTTTCATCTACACATCTAACCTAACTTTTAATTGCATGTTATGTTCTTGATATTACCTTTGATCTGAATTCATCAGTGCTTTATTGATTTAAAATTGAGTGGGTATAGTATTTACACCGAGTTTTTTCAACTCTTCCAAGTCATTAAAAAGTTAATCAGACTGTCATAAATCCTTATTTTCCACTGTTTCAAAATGTTTTCATGGTCTGTTGTTTTCATGGAGTTTTACGGATCCATTAAGTTTTAACCCATTTTCCGGTACCATTTTTTTTAAAAAAATCCCAGATCCTGCAAAATTACACATCTAAATCTAGCATAGTGTATATGAGTATTTTTGCTTTTGAGGTCTCCCTCTCTAAATTCCTTTCCTTGTATAGGATGGTGAAAGCAGTTTTGCACACTGTTAGTCATTGTAATAAATCTATTTGTGTGGACTTTTTTGTTGTTGTTTTTTTAAGGACTCAGTCCTACAGTTCTTTCTCAGGCAAAACCTCCATACTTGTGGTTTCTCTTACAGATCCAAATCAGCTATCATGTGTTTTGTGATACTTTTGCTATGAAAGAGTCTATACAAAAATAAATTGTATACTATTTGCTTTTCCTCTGCTGCAATCTGTGAGTAAAAATATCTTCTATGTTTTATACAATTTTGTATCAACACAACTGTTTATTCCACAATTTTTTTTTCTTAACTTAAAGTTTCACTTTGCAAACATTCTACTGACTTCCTCAGAGCAATAAAATACAACACCTCCTCCTGAGTACAGATCCATCATTCTAGCACTCAAAAGAGTCTTCAAGGTTTAGAAAACATTTTTACTTTCAACTTAAAATCTTGAAAGGAAAGTCAGTGGGATTAGACATAAATGCATAAAATTTTAGCTGTATGGATCCTTCTACAGAATTGGGGCCATAATGACTTGTCACACCGTGAATGGGTGGTCAATTGAAAGACTGTGCTGACTTTATTGGTGAAGCAGCATAAAGATGTTTGCACAGTATGTGGTCTGTAAATAAATAAAAGACTTCAGTTTTCTGCATTTCAATTAAACCATGACAAATACAATATATATGAGACTCGACTTCTCAAAAGGAAAGCTCTGCATATCTTATCTAAGCAAAGCGTCCAAGCGGATTGAAAATAAAATACATCCTTTTATATCTAAAAGATTTAAAAAATTATGAAATATTTCAATTGGGAATCTTGGTATCAGGAGTGATACGTTTAAGGAACTAATGGTTCCTTTCTGATGTTGTGGTGTTAATTTACATTTACTATATTTTAAAAAAATTGCTTGTTTTATTGTCCAGTGAGTGTCAGGCCCCAGTAATGAAACACAGCGCCTGACACTAATAGGGTTAAAAGGATCTATGCTATGCGTACTATGCTGTGCATTATACCTACATTGCTTATACATTGTTTCCCCCCCCACCCTCTTCCCCCAGTATTAGCAATCTGCTTTTGTACTTTGACATCAGGGATTTCCCTAGTGAATTTTGTCACAGAAAAAAGAGAATCATCAATATCGCAGTTAAACTTGACTTTCAAAGCTAATAGTATCTCATTTGAGGGCTCAAATTTAATAAATTTTCTTTGATTCTGGGTGAGTTTTTAAACATCAAACAATGAATTGGCCAGGGTGCAGTAAAATATTTAGATCTATTGACTATGGTTCAGAAGGGTAGAAGGCAAAACACTGGGGTGGTTTGATGTTGATAAATTCTTAGTACCTTAATCCACATTTAATGTTTTCTCTTATCTGTGTGCATATTAACAACTAAAAGAGCCTGAAAAGCTGATATATAAACTATAAAAATTTAAATCAAATATATATTTAAAATAAGATGTTTGTATTCTATTAAGCACAGTTAGTATCTGAACAGCATTACACATTCTGACAGAAGACCCTGGAGAATTTATTTGTTCCACAGGACTGTATATCCTGAACCTAGTACACTGTGTGTGGAAAAAACGTGTGGCCTATACTGTTGTTAAAATTGCATTATAGTGCATATGTTTGGCAGCCACAGGTATTGACAGGAATTCTTTAGGTCAGCCTGGGAAATGTAGGGCTCCCTACTCCTATATACGATAGCAGAGAATAAAAAAAAAATATTTCTAGCCCTGTGTATCTATAAAATTACACACACACACACACACGCTTGTTTAATCACAGTATATTTCAAATGTTGTGACACTCATGGAGTATGTTCTTCAGTATAATCAATCACAGGTTTCAGAGTAGCAGCCGTGTTAGTCTGTATTCGCAAAAAGAAAAGGAGTACTTGTGGCACCTTAGAGACTAACAAATTTATTAGAGCATAAGCTTTCGTGAGCTACAGCTCACTTCATCGGATGCATTTTCGGAAATGCATCCGATGAAGTGAGCTGTAGCTCACGAAAGCTTATGCTCTAATATGCATCCGATGAAGTGAGCTGTAGCTCACGAAAGCTTATGCTCTAATAAATTTGTTAGTCTCTAAGGTGCCACAAGTACTCCTTTTCTTTTTAGTATAATCAATAGCATTTTAAAAAGTAGAAGCAGTTAAAAGGAGACAAATGTCATCTAGAATTTTAAATCAGTTGAATATCTTTTAATTTAGGATGGATTGGATATTTTTGAAAGGTTTGGCTCTAAGTAAGAGAAGCTGCCCAAATTTATATTTGTAAATTGTGTTGGTAAATGGTATGTTCTGTCATTTTATTAGTCCCTTCTAAAACTATGCATTGACAATAAAAGTCAGTAATGATCTTTGCCATAGTAGCTAACCTTATGTAACAGATAGAATGTATATCATATTAGTCTATAATATAATTCAATTCAGTTTAACTACTGGAATTTTATTTTGTAAGATCCAAAAATAGTGTAAGATTAGGAAAAGGGCATATTAATAATTACCTTTTGTATCAAATAAAAATGGGAAAATAGGATGTGTACAGTTTTTACATATGTGTTGTATGTGTAATATATCAAGTACAGTATATATTACACACCAATATACACTTACAAAATATAATTATTCTTTCAGTATGTGGGGAAAAGCTGTTTTTAGTTAATAATGAAAGTATTTCTTACTAATGTGACACAGTAACATGTCTGGATATTTAAAGGGGAAATATTCATCATATTTATTTAATTATTATTATTTAATTAATATTATTATTATTATTTAATTGAGAGTTCTACTTATGTATTTTTATCATTTTCATGGCATATAAGTTTATATAATGTATTAAAAGCAGTTTTTTGCTTAGCCAGCAGATGGCAGTGTGATACCAACTGCATATGGTTACATTTGTCAACATAAGTAGGACTCTTTCACATGTATATTTGGGGGAGGGGGGGATGGTTGGTTATTTTGTTTAATTTTTACCTTTCGCAATCCTTAAAAATCAAACTATGTAGACTTTGTACAAATACTACTGGTTTCCTTTTCCTTGTTTAGAAGGTGTACACCTAAGTTAGCTAATACTAATATTTATTAGTTCCTTTATGTGAATCTGCCGTTAGAAATCTAACAGGCTGTGCAATTAACAGAAGAAAAAAATCCTGCTACAGGTAGATTTTTATTTCTGTTTTAGGAAGGATTTCAAATTTTGTTCTGAGGCTTTATTGAATTTGTACTATTGAACCCCTCTACAATGTGAATATGATTTCCATGCAGCAGTCAAAACTTATTTATCATCTCTGTTCTTATGTGTTGTTGCACAGTACTTTATTAATAGTTGATGATTGTTGGATGGAAAGTGTAATTACTGCCTACAATTTGTTTTCTTTTGTGTTAGGTGTTTTAGGAGGGAAGGATGTGTAAAATTTGTCCACCAGTTGGAGTGAAGCCCTCAGTGACTCTTCTTCCCTTCTCATTTCAGTCCAGAGGAGGATGCTTTTTCTTCTTAGCATTCTCTCCCAGCGCTCTGAATTAGAGATTTATTTGCAACGAAAAATCAATTAGTCCTAAATTTATTCATGGATTTCAGGTCCAGCGATCAATGCAAGTCCACTCAGTGGGCTCAAGGGGACCCAGTTCATCCCAGTTAATGTGTCTGAAGGGGAATTACCATTGATGCTGGGTTTTTTTCCCTTTAGGTCAGAGATCAGATCTCGCTGTCACGGACTGCGGCAACCAGGAATGACTTCACCCTGCAGCTACCCAAACTGCACCTGGAGACCTTTGCAATGGAAGGGCTGAAGGGCGGGCCAGAGGTTGTAGCATTTCAGGTTAGAGTCTAAATAACCTTTTTTTTTTTTTTTGCAACTGAGACAGAGAGAGAAACAAAACTGCTTTACGTGGAGAGAACAAAAGCTTCAAAAAATGTTGTAGTCAACAGCTAAAAAGAGAAACTAATTTCCTTACATATCTTTGAATGATATAATTCAGAGACTGTTAGGAGCTTTTAATATTGGAGATGAAATATTAAGTAATTGGAAAAAAAACAAATACCACAGAAAAAGATGTAAAATGTTATATTTGAAAAGTATTGTTGGGAAAAGCTTCTTTCCTATTTAATTTAACCTGAGCATGACAGAAGAATAAAGAAAATAAACTATTTCTCCCTGCTTCTTATAACCTGTTTAAGAATTTTTTTCTCTAAAAATTAAGAGATTACTAAAGATTTAAACTGTCAAAGAATCAACATTTTTAGAGCAGTACTAATTTATGTAGAATTGCAGTTTAGAATAATCAAGCACAGAAAATATTTTGTTCTTGTAATCCCTGGTTTTAAAGACGGGCATGTTTCCATGTCTACAGAGTATTAATTCATTGGAGGGGAGCAGTGGGGGAAAATTGGTTTGAACTAAAGAAGGACCCCATATTCAACTCTAAAAAATGGACTGTGTGTGTTTTAGCTTTTGTCTATTTATGCACACATTATCCCTTACTCTTTTTATAGCTGTTCAAAATGACTTCATTCTTGTGCCACAGTACTGCTAAACGGCAGAACATTTTGTGTTTTTGATTCAGAGAATGGATAGGACAGTGAATACATATTTCTTTCACTGTGCTCTTGCTATGTACAGAAAGCAAAAGTGTATTAATTTGTGTGCAAATTGTAGGGATTTTCACTTCATATGTCGCACAGTGGATGTACTCTTCCATTTTATTCATTTTTAAAACAAAGTGAACTGTGTAGTCCGTAAAAGGTACGCGACTGAAGCATGAGGGTTGCACACCTAATCAGATACATTCAGGAACCACAGAATTAAAGTTGAACACTCATTCTAATATCTGTCCTCTTGCACACATGCATGATGATATGATGCATTTATTAATCATGCAAAATATACAATATAAAATATTTTTTGAATAATACAATGCAGTATGATACACTTTGAATTTAACTTTGTAAAAAATCCTAATTGATATGTATCTACTCATTGGAAGGAGGTGGGGAGAGGATAGAGCTGTAGAATAACCTCTCCCTAATTCAGTGGTGGTCATTCTTATTCACTCCTATGCTAAGAGTGAGATTCCACAGGTAATGTGTCCTAGAAGAGACAGCCACGTAAAAACAAAACAGCAAGGCTGTTGCCTTTCTAAAGTTCCTTCCTTATGCCTCTCTAATCTGGTAGCCTGGTGTGAGGCCACATGTCTTTTCCCTTTCCATCCTGTGGCCCTGGTAATGTTGCAGAAGCTCTTGCAAGACAGCCTGTCCCTTCGTCCTCTTTAGGGGATGAGGAAGAATAAGAATATAAGAAACTGTATTTCAGGACTTCACTGAATGCCAGGGAACTGGACTAGTGCACAACATGGCTGAGTTCCCTGAGTGGCTAACTTGTGGTGTGATTTCACACATGTACGTTGCTTCTGCCCTTGACAGCAGCAGTAGCATCTGGTTACTTTGCATATAGGTAAACAGCAGACGTGGTCTACAGTTTATCTAAGCATGAATTTCTGAGGATTTTCTTTGTTATTGTGTTTTTTGTTGTGCATTCTGAAACTACTTATAGCAGTACTTGTATAGAGCATATTATCAATTATATTCTCCAGATTTTTACTTTATTTAAGCATTTTCTTTTTTATGGTGTGTGCCTGTTTAGCTTAGTTTTAATTACATCACATGGAGTAAATGTATGCAAAATATGGATCTAAGGACCCTGTCCTACAGTCTTGAATTATGAAGTAGCTTTACTCATGCAAGTAGTCCTATATGGTATTAAAATCAATGGGATTATTTGCATGAGTTAAAATTTCATGATTGGTCCCTATCACTATTATAAATTTATTTTACATTGCATGATATTTACCTAATAATACAATCATGTAACTAAAGAGTGCATTATAGGCAAATGTTAAAAATGAGCATTAAGCCCCAACTCTAAATGCATTGATTTTCATGTGTTTAATTTCTTGCACAGAATTCTTTCATTTTCTTTTAAATTCAAAACAGGAAAAAAACCCAGAAATGGGTGACAGGTATAGCAGTAGCCACTGGAATCAGTGAATACTGACCCATGAAGTGATGGGGAACTAAAATTTTATAAATCTGATCTATATCAAGTGACTGGGATCCATAAATAATGTTCAGCTTCTAGACAGCACTGCAGTGTGTTGGCCCCTATATTACATGTTGTGAGAAGAAAACAAAATCTTTGCAATAAAGTAGCAAATGAGTACACCTGAATCCCTCACTCTGTAAGGGAACCTTACATAGTCATAGTGCTTCCAAATTTCCCTGAAAGCGAGTGGTACTGCAGAGAAATTGGAGAGGATGAAATCCTCCATGCTTGATCTATGTGGTGGACTCAGAGGCGTTAGAGATCTATAATGAAAGAACTGCAAATGCTAGACAGTCATTCAGAAATTTCAAGAATACTGTGCATATATGAATGTCACTTGGAAAAAGGTACATTTTCTTTACAAGAAATCAACTGCCAGGTGAGACACTCAAGCATTATGTTACATACCTACATAGTAAAGCTATTCAAGTTATTTGAATTTGAACAGTTAACTAGATTTCTAATTAGTTCATCAGTTATTTCTGGCATAACTGATAACCAAGTCAAAACCAGAAGAAATTTCTTGAAAGAAAATGGTCTGAGCTTGCAAAGAACAGTGGATATTTACAGGGCTAATGAAAATCTGTGTTTCCCAACTGAAAGTGTTGTGAGAACTGAAGCTCATCTAATCAAAAATGCATACCATGGCGTAAAGACAAAATCCATGGGTAAACAAACATCAGCAACCAAAGGGCCTGTCTTCCTCACCCCTAGACTACATGAAATGATTAGTGAATTGTAAAAATACATAGTAAATATGCAAGTTTAACAAGGGGCTCCTTACACTTGATGTGTTTTCTAGACTACCCAAAACAAGGGAAAATAAGGTGATACATTAAGAAGAATCTGCAGTAATTATGGCCACCCATTTCTCGAACAAAACTTGGCAAGCTGAAACAAGAATGACAATATGAACCCATCATTACAACAGCTTTGGAGAGGTATTCAAGATGCATAGTCAGTGGGAGAAGCCCAGTTACTTCAAAGAATACAACATTATTGGGGCTTTATAGTTAAAATTGCTGCATATGATGTGATTCACTACAAAGGTTGTTGTGTCACAATGTCACTCTGCCTAAGCTTGGAAATGCTAAGTATAATTCATAGTGCCCTTGTGGGTACAGAGATATGTGAGAGCAGAGCCAGAGGTGTCCTTTCTGGCCAGGCATGAATGCAGTCATGGAGGATAAGAAGAGATCCAAATGTGAATCCTGCAATGAATACAGGAAACAAGATGCAAAAGACCCATTGGAATAATCTGATAACCCTTGCCAAGACTTTATGAAGGTTTATTTGAATTAAACTTGAAAGCTAATCTTTTGCTAGGGTCTACTACTCTTTTAAAAAAAAAGCTGTTGCACTACACATCAAGTAGCAATGTAATAATCTATCATAAATCACAGTTTCTTGAGTTACACACATTGGCCCACAATGAAAAGTGACTCATTTCATCAGTTTTCTGATGGATCAGTTCAAGCATACCATATGCAGGTGTTAATATGCAGATTCAGTACTAAGAGCACGACCTTGATTTTAGAAAATCAAAACCATCAAAGGAATACATGTATAGCATTGTCTCAAACACATCTCACAATACTTCATTATGATTATGAGTTCAGAAACTCACATGCAGAAGGACAAAGCCAATATGAAACAAGCATCTTGAACCAAAATCAGTTAATCCAGACAGTTAGAAAAGAGCTGTATGCCAAAAAGGTAGAACAGGAGAAATACAACAAGAACGTCAAACATTTCCTCCCACTCGCAATGGGGATAAGCATTAGATCCCAAATAGAAAGTGCCTGGCAATTTACCAAATTAATAGCTCTGCCACACTGAAGTTATATGTCCTAGCCAACCTTAGAGATTGGTCCTACCAGAGGAATACAATATATTTAAACAAAACCAAGGAGGATTGTGGCTCCGTTTATTGAGAACATCCTGAATGCTAATGACACTGTTCCTCTGCAGACCAAGATAAAACGTGTTTACCCAGTCACTGACAACAAACATGGACTTAAGATCCACCTTAACTGCCGAAAACTCCACTGAAGATGAAACTAGTGGTATATAGCCATGTGGTTCAGAGAATGGTAGTTGCTGACAGATGGGCAATTAGAGACAGAATAATCCTCTCATCTGTCAGGGGATCTATGTTGACCTCCATCTTAGAAGTCAGCATGTGCATGTTTTTGTAATTGGTTCTATTAATTTGTGGCTGTTTTTATTTGGCATTATATTTTATTTGCATTTTGATTTTTTTTTAAAAAGAAGTGTGATTGGCCACTGAAGTCAGATACTGCTGTCTGTCATGTCATAGTGGCAGTAGCTTTTTGTAACCCTAACTCATGCTAAGTGATTAGGTCTAGGAAATACAGTTCAATCTCTTACGACTCCTATGTATAACCCTTTTATTACAAGGAGAGTAAAAATATTAGAAAGGGAAATGGAGAAAATGTAGCAGACGCATGAATGCTCCCTTATAGACATGTGTAGTCTGTGTCTACTGTGTGGTGTGACTAAGCTTGAATGATTGTGTGTGGTGTGCGTGCACAGGACAGTTGGAGTGTGGTTAACTAGGTGTATCATCTGTGTCTGAATTGGAGGCTCTGAATGTGCGGGCTTTATGTGGGTCTTGAATAAGTACGTGCATGTTTGAAACGATTTCACAGTGTGTGTGAAAAGATATGTAAAGATAAGACAGGTTTCTATGAGAGGATGAAATATATATTTCAATGTGTGTCTGAGTTTAAATATAGAGCTTGTGTGTGTACAGATGACTGGATTCTTCTTTGATTCATTATCGAACCATTCCCTATATGGTGTTGGGGGATACTGCTACCTTTCAAATTAGACATAAAACTGACCCTGACCAGCTCTGAGTATTAAAATCCCATTGCATTTTTCACAAACATGAGTGTTGTTAGCTTTGGTGCCATGAGTAAACTTAAATTTAGATATCTATATTCTGCATCATTAAGTTCCCCGATACGTTTGTTAAACTGTGTGTAGTGTTGGTATGTGCTGCTAAGTGTTCATTGTTCTATTTGAAAGGTTGTCACGGGTTTCATGTTCTGCATATGCGTTTAGGATGTGTGCTTACCCTTTTTTTCTTTAGCTTTCCCTCCAACCTCATACCGATTTGGATATTTAAATATACTATATGTAATTTATATACATTTTATAGTTTCCAAAGTACTATGAAGTTCTTTGGAATGAAAAGTGCTGTATAAACACAATGTTGTATTATAGTTATTAGTAGTAATATAGTTGAGTACTGACACCTATTCTCACTGATAGAGTATAGTCATTATAAATTTATAAGAAAATTTTGTCCTTCCATTTATTTTATGTAAATTATGCATCCATGTATGATGTAGTCATGGCTTATACTGTATAGTAGGCAGAAGTAAAACTCATTTTTTTAAATCAATTGGGCAAACAAGTGTAGTTTAAATGTTGTATTGGTTTTCACTTTCCTGCTTTTCCCCCCAATAGATTTAGATTCATTTCTGAATAAAATTAGAAGCTAAGAGATTTTACATAAAAATTAGGTTTATTGTATTCATCAAACAATAAAAACATTGTTTTCTTTCACACGTTTCTGTTTGGTTGCTGATGATGTTGTGGTCAGACATTTTTAGTTGCTGATGAAGTTTGTGGTCAAACTGAAACAAGCAAATGATTTCAAAGTAAACACTGAGTGTTCATCCTTCCAATCATCCTGCTGTGCCAAGTCATTGCAGTGTATATATAGTACTGAAAAATCACACCCTGGATGAGCTAAGGGTACAATAGTAGCTTGAGCTCTGAATCTCTTGGCCTTATAAATTTGTATGATTAAGTAATTTTTTTTTTTTGGTTCTTAGTAACATTTGAAGCACAGAGAAGGATGTTCTAGGTGATCTCATGTACACACATGCTCTCCTCTTTATTTTACTTGCTCCACCCTCAATCAGCATTGCAGTGACCAACCATTTTGTCAAGAATGCCTGAGTGCAGCTCCCTTGAGAATCTGTGACTGGATTGAACTGCTCCATTGGGAATATGTTTGTCCTTCAAACAACATGAAGCATTCCCTTCTGGAGTTCTGCATGTTGTCTCAATAGCATTCCCGCCCCAAAAATGTAAGATGAGCTCTCATCACCCACTTAGCAGCATTTAGTGCTTGTGCTGGACTGAGTGCTTTTTAATATAGCTTTTGAAGAGAATTATTATTATAATTCTTTATAATACTTTGCTCTTCCACCTTGAACTGAATTTGTTCATAACTAAGTAAATATGTTAATGTTCATTAAACTGGAATAACACTTCCTCAAGATGCTGAATTCCCCATGCGAACCAGACCTGTTGCAAACTTAAATTTACCAAAAATACACATTGGTGCAGGGCTACAGAAACAATATTGACCAGTTATATAAAAATCTGGATAAGCATCAAGATGACCTTTACTGGATTTTATCAGAATTACTTGCCTCGTTCTATTCCAAGCACCCAGCCTTGGCTCTAACCTCCCATATTATTTACCTTTTCTGGTTTGCTCCCACAGATTGCCATGTGCATTTAGTTCTGACCACTGGGGGAAGTTCAGAGCCTTTAATAGCTCTGAAAATCAGCCCCTGAGTATTTCTAATTGGGCACTCAGAAAAGGAAGCATCTAAGATGAGAAGATGAGTTTGAAAATTTTGGCTTAAATATCTTGTCCTAGGTTATATGGCAAGTCTATAGCAGTTCTGGAAATAGAGCCTGTGAGAATGCACATGTGTTTTGCACTGTCCAACCCTCTCCTAGAGGGTCCTGCTATATTGAGTCTGTTGCCCCTCTAAGGCAAGGGCATCAGCATACAACAGTCTTCTACCTTAAGTGAAGTTACCCAAACAATTCACAGCACTAGATTAGTTTTAATTAAAGAATAAAACAACCTTATTTAACTATAAAAAGAGAGATTTTAAGCAAGAACATTGAAGGCATTGAAGTCAGAAATTGTTAGAGATAGGTTATAAGATAAGAGAAATAAAGATTAAAAGTTTTCTAAATTTAACAAACTAGATTTGGTTCAAGGTGAAATTCTTACCACTTGCTTCCAGCAACAGGGCTGACCAAATTTCAGGTTAGGATCGGATCCCAAAGTCCCCGGGCTGTTTCTCTTGTCATCTTAGGTGGAAAAGAGAGATGGATAAGGAGAGATAACTGGGGGTATTTTTGCCCCTCACTTTCATAGTTCATTTACCCTTTGAAATGCATTTTTCTGAGGGTTACCCTTAGTTAAAGTTCATTTGCTATAAAGGCAGCTGGTGGTGAAAGAAGTTCTGTGTTATTTCTTCTCACATTTGTTTGCTGAAAGGCAGATTTTCCTTGTCTCCTGTCTTCCTTTTCTTGCTGTCGGATAATAATGTACATGTAAATTTACATGCTGTTTATAATTGACATTTAAATTGAGGAAAACGCACATTCTTCTGTTTGAGACCTGCTTGACCAGTTCTGCCTAATTGGGACTACATGGGTTTGAACATGTGCTACCAACATCATTTGAGAGGGAAGTCATAACTATACATACAATGTTGCTACATACATTCAACCATAATATTCTTGACCAGCACATTATTAGTTTTCAAATGATAACTTACAAGGCATATTTTATACAAAGATTACTACAATAATCTGTAGGGTATGAATACTCTTAAAATATAGTAATCCCTGCAAGTCCAGTTTTCAGAATGGAGAGAGGTAAATAGTGGTGTCCCCCAGGGATCAGTACTGGGACCAGTCCTATTCAACATATTCATAATGATCTGAAAAATGGGTAAGCAGTGAGGTGGCAAAATTTACAAATGACAATGATACAAAACTAGTTAAATCCCAAGAAGACTGCAAAGAGCTACAAAAGGATCTCACAAAACTGGGTGATTGGGTAATAAAATGGCAGATGAAATTCAGTGTTGATAAATGCAAAGTAATGCATTTTGGAAAACACAATCCCAACTATACATATAAAATGATGGGGTATAAATAAGCTGTTACCACTCAAGAAAGAGATCTTGGAGTCATTGTGGATAGTTCTCTGAAAACATTCACTCAATGTGCAGCAGCAGTCAAAAAAGCAAAGGGAATGTTGGGCATCTGTGGGGGGGGACTCATCCCTGCAGCGCCTCCTGCTGGTCATCCAGGGAATTAGCATTTCCAGCATCCTGAACACCCTCTGCAGGCCCGTGTCCCGCTTGCCGCTGGGCCCTGAGTCCCTTCCAGATCCCGGTTCCCCCTGGCAGTACCCCCACAGATCTGGATCTCCTCCCCCACTCCGGGATACCCCCACCCTCTATCCCCACCTTGCCTCAGTCTTTGGCTACTGCCAGTCACCATCTAGCCCCCGCTCCCTGGGGCAGACTGCAGTATAATTGCCACTCATTATCGGAAAGGAGCTGGACCTGCTGCTTCTGCCTACCCTTGGGCTGCCCTCTGCAACTCCAGTACCCTTTTCCTTGGCCTTCATCAAGGCTTGCAGCCTGAGGGTTTCTCAGGCCGGAGCTCCATAGCTCCTCTGGCCTTTCCCCAGCCCTGCTCCACTTTAGGTACCCTGCTTAGCACCCAGTGGTCAGGCCCCTCCCTCTCAACATCTAGAGAGAGACTGTCCTCCTGGCCCACTGCTCTCTTATAAAGGCCAGCTGGGCCCTGATTGGGGTGTGGCTGCAGCTGTGGCTGTTTCCCCAATCAGCCGAGCAGCAGCCCTCTGGCAGCCTCGGCCCTCTCCCAGGGCTGATTTCAAGCCCTTTAGGGTAGGAGTGGGTGACCACCCCACTACAGCATCATTAAGAAAGGGATAGATAATAAGACAGAAAATATCATATTGCCTTTATATAAATCCTTGGTACGCCCACAACTTGAATACTGCATGCAGATGTGGGCACCCCATCTCTAAAAAGATATATTGGAATTGGAAAAAGTTCAGAAAAGGGCAACAACATTGATTAGAGGTATGGAACAGCTTCTATCTAAGGAGAGATTAATAAGAGTGGGACTTTTGAGCTTGGAAAAGAGACGACTAAGGTGGGATATGATAGAGGTTTATAAAATCATGACTGGTGTGAAGAAAGTAAATAAGGAAGTGTTGTTTATTCATCCTCACAACACACAAACTAGGGGTCACCAAATGAAATTAATAGGCAGCAGGTTTAAAATAAACAAAGGAAGTGTTTTTTCACACAATGCATAGTCAACCTGTAGAACTCCTTGCCAGAGAATTTTGTGAAGGCCAAGACTCTAGCAGGGTTCAAAAAAGAACTGGATACGTTCATGGAGGATAGGTTCATCAATGGCTATTAGCCAGAATGGGCAGGGATGGTGTCCCTAGCCTCTGTTTGCCATAAGCTGGGCAATGGGATGGATCACTTGATGATTACCTGTTCTGTTCATTCCCTCTGGGGCACCTGGCATTGGCCACTGTCGGAAGACAGGATATTGGGCTAGATGGACCTTTGGTCTGACCCAGTATGCCTGTTCTTATGTTCTTAAATTGTTATAGCTGGTTGTGTAGTTACATACTTCTGAAATATTCATGTCATTGACCTGGGTAGAAAGTAAAGGTGGTACTTTGAATGTTCGTGTTTTCAACACATGGGTATGCATGTGCTGCATGCACCTGAGACTGGAGATTTCTAGCAAATAGTGTCCATTGATCTATACCTGCACATTTGCCTTGTGCTCTGAACTGAAGATGCAAGCGGTGGCACAGACCAATGCCTCTCCAATTCCTTCTTATTGATGTATGGCCTGAGTCGGAATCCTCTCTGTCCATAGCTACCTCCGTGTTTTTTCTTCAGAACCTGGACATATAATTGTTTATAGTGTAGTTTTTAGTGTAGTTAGTTAGAATTTTAGTGTCATAATATAATTTAGTATAGCTTAATTTCTCTCCATCTTGGGGAGCCTCTCCCCAAGGATTATACCCGGATTCCCAGTGTTTAAGAACTCTATCTCCTGCCTCCGCTTTTTCTCCATGAGCGAAGAAAATCAGTGCTACTTGGATTGCCTTGGAGAGGTTCACATATCCGCTAACTACAGCATCTGCCATTCCTTCCCTCCTTGAACTCATGAGGGACAAGAGCTCACACTGAAGAAATGTCTCATAGCCTTCTCAGATCCAGGCCAGGGAGACCCCCCTGTACAGCAGCCTCAGGCAATGAGCAGCACCCCTCCGAGAATGAGCTCAGGAGCTGAGGCCAGAGCTTCTAAGCCCAAGGAATCATTAACTAAGGCTTTTCATGAGAATAAGCATCACTCTCACAAATGCAAGGACAGATCTCTCCTTTCACATCTGCCTTTAAAAAAAGGGATCCCTCCCTGACTCCATCCAAGTCAGGTGAGTCCTGTTGCATGGATCCTAAGGATTTAGGTCTGCTACCGAACATGAGAGTAAGACACAAAGAAGAAAGGATCCACCAGTACCTATTAAGGTTCTGGTTCACAAGCCAAAGGATCGGCATCAATGGTTGCCATGTAAGAACTGCAGGCTAGTCTCTTCTACAATACGGAACCACCCCCAGAAAGATCCACCATGGCCATGGACGTGACAGATGCATGGGTCCAGACCACTGGAACACCTTGCACTCTGAGATTAACTGAAATCTGTACCACCTCCCCAGGGGATATCTTCAGCCATCCCTACCCTCAATCTCCTCTCCTTTCAGGACCAACCCTCCTGAGGGACATCTTGGCACTGGAGGAAGAAACCACCTTAAGGAGCTAGGGATGTCCTCTCCTGTTCATAATCCAGAGCATGTGTGGTCCCTATCTGTATTCCACTACCTGCCCTCCTCCATCTCTGCTTCAGCGCTTTCTGATTCGTTGTAAAAGGAGGAACTGGAGAGGCGTTGGTCTGCACTTCCCCTTATGCCCTCGGTTTGGAGCACAAGGAGGGCAGTTGCGGAGGTGAGGACCAATGGGCACTACTTGCTAGAAATCCCTGGTCTCAGATGCCTGGAGCACGTGTACTCACATGTGGAATACAGATAGGGACCATGAATCTTAAAGAACCTCCAGTTACATATAAGTAACCTCCATTTCTTTGGATGTTCATACTCATTTCAGGGATTTATTAAAAATCCTTTTTGGATTATGATTTATTTTATAAACTGGTAATATAAGATTCTTGCATATGGCATATGCTGAGCTACTTTCCAGCCTCTTGATTGGCACATCATCGGCAACAGATCTGAATGTTCTTTTAATTTTTAAGCGGTATTTTTGTGAGGGCAGCTGTAGAAGCTGTTGTTTGAGAGTTACCTTCCTTCCTGTGTTCTCCTGACTCCTTTCACCTGTTTGCTCACCCTTCCTGCCATTTTCTCTCCACTCCCCACACCCCAAATAAGTAAATACTGGAATACAGTTAAGAAAAGAACTGGCTCTTGCAAGCTGTATGTCCATCATCCTGCCAATCACTCTGCTTGTACAGCATACTCCCGCACCCGTAGCCCATTTTTTGGTCAGTTTAGCTTGTAAGCCCCTTTTGGGTAACACCAAGGGGCACCAATTCTGTTTAGGGTTTATTCATAGTCCATAAAACACGAAAGACACCCCCCCCCCCCAAAATTCCACACTTTTTCAGTCATGTATTTTTGGACGGTCAAGGAGATCAGAGTGGGCATGGAAGGGGTTGCTGCCTCTTTGGTTCATCAAGTCATCAGTTTCTGGAAAGAGAAACTATGCCTACCTTCATGCCTCCAGCTTCCATCCTGGACACACTACACAATCCATTGTCTACAGCCAAGCACTGAGGTACAACCACATTTGCTCCAACCCCTCAGACAGAGACCAACACCTACAAGATCTCCACCAAGCATTCTCAAAACTCTGATACCTACACAAGGAAATAAGGAAACAGATCAACAGAGCCAGACGTGTACCCAGAAGCCTCCTGCTGCTAGACAAGCCCAAGAAAGAAACCAACAGAACTCCACTGGCCATCACATACAGTCCTCAGCTAAAACCTCTCCAACACATCATCAGTGATCTACAACCCATCCTGGACAACGATCTCTCACTTTCACAGGGCTTGGGAGGCAGGCCGGTCCTCACCCACAGACAACCCACCAACCTGAAGCATATTCTCACCAGCAACTACACATCTCACCATAGTAACTCTAACTCAGGAACCAATCCATGCAACAAACCTCAATGCCAACTCTGCTCACATATCTACACCAGCAACACCATCACAGGACCTAACCAGATCAGCCACACCATCACTGGTTCATTCACCTGCACGTCCACCAATGTAATGTATGCCATCATGTGCCAGCAATGCCTCTCTGCTATGTACGTCGGCAAAACTGGACAGTCCCTACATAAAAGGATAAATGGACACAAATCAGATATTGGGAATGGCAATATACAAAAACCTGTCGGAGAACACTTCAGCCTCCCTGGACACACGATAGCAGCTTTAAAGGTAGCCATCCTGCAGCAAAAAAACTTTCAGGACCAGACTTCAAAGAGAAACTGCTGAGCTTCATTTCATTTGCAAATTTGACACCATCAGCTCAGGATTAAACAAAGACTATGAATGGCTAGCCAACTACAAAAGCAGTTTCTCCTCCCTTGGTGTTCACACCTCAACTGCTAGAAGAGGGCCTCATCCTCCCTGATTGAACTAACCTAATTATCCCTAGCCTGATTCTTGCTTGCATATTTATACCTGTCTCTGGAAATTTCCACTACATGCATCCAATGAAATGGGTATTCACCCACAAACGCTTATGCTCCAATACGTCTGTTAGTCTGTAAGGTGCCACAGGACTCTTTGCCGCTTGAAAAGAGAATATCAGTCACAATAGGGAATTACATTCTGTCCTTGTATTGTGCAAAGAAGGGAGAGGGGATTGAACCCTGTCCTCTTTTTTTTGTTTTGTTTTGTTTTTGTTTTTAGTTTGTGATTTCTTGTGGTGACTTTCAGATTTCATTAGTTTGGCTCCTGCTTGCAATTCTGCTTTCTTCTTGTAGTTTTCAGCTTGTCGCCAACCAGGATATATGCTCAGGAGCCAGCAGGAATTATCAGTGTTATTTAATAGTAATTATTCTTTTGGTAAGACGAGACGTGTAGTGTTAGATTGAGCTTTTCGTATATGCCATTGCTACAAGAGAAAAATGTCTGGTGGTAGGAAAATATCCAAACAGTGTAAGAGGATTTCTTGGCATTTCCTGTGTTAATAGTCTCCTTTTTCAGTTGGAGAAATCCTTTCCCTCTAAGGGCTGTTCTACATTACCGCTTAAGTCGATGCAACTTACGTCACTCCATGATGTGATAAAGACACATATCAGCCTCAGAATTATCCACGCTGATGCTATGTCGGTGTGAGACGCTTTCCTGCCAACATAGCTTCTGCCTCTCACAGAGATGAAGTAATTACACTGATGGGAAAGCGCTCCCCCGTCTGCATAGCTTGTCTTTACCAGATGTGCTACAGCAACGCAGCTGTACCAAGGTAGCCCTTGAGTGTAGACTTGCCATAACTGGTAGTATCTTTTGGAAAGAAGTTTTATTGATTCTTTCTCCCTCCTTAGCTTGAATGTGCTGTGATCTTTTTCCTATTGTTTGATATTGCTGTATGCAGCCTATAATACCATTTTGTGGATGAGCCTATTCAGGAGATTAGATATTTATGCTATTGAGGGCCATATGAGTACCTAAATAAATGGATAGACTCGTGAATAACACAGTATAAAGTGAAAGGTCAGAGAAGTTGAAGCTCTGGTGTCTGCTTTGTGGTGCTGGTTGTTTTAATTTCAAAACAAAGCAAAAAAAGTAGAATGTTGAGTGAGTGAATCTGTTGAATAGCAGAGAAAAACTGTACTGGGCTTTATCATACTGTGGTTGAAGTCTGAGAGTATTCCCAGTGACTTCATTGGGAGCAGGAGCAAGTCCTATTCAATTTTTAGCCACGTGATTAGTAGTCAACTTAAAAAGTCCTATCCAAATCTTGAATCTTTTGTTTTTCATTTAGGAGCCTACTATTTCATCATTATAAACCAACCTGATTTATCTTTGCTTATCCTTATTGATAATGTGAAAGTAATGAGAATTTAAGAAGTTTTACACTATATTATTGCTAAGATTTTGTAACAGAACTGATGGGATTTTTGGTCAAAGGCAGCATTTGATGGGCTGTTTAGGTAAAGGCCTGGAAAAGGAAGGGTTATCTACAACTTGAGCGAGTTTATTATGGCTTAGTGATTTGCTGATTGATTTCGTTTGCTGTCAGTTAAGGCTCTCTTAATGTCAGTTTTCTTTTCATAATGCCGTGAAATAAAGACTGATGAAGTTTCTCAGATTGATGCCGCTTACATAAACTGACCCCAATTTGCCCTGTTCTACATGACAATTTAAGTGACAGCAGTTAGAGGAAATATAGCAATGAATATGCAACTTAAGGATTAAGGAAAACTCAAGTAAGCCTTTCAGAATGTAAAACTAGGTGTAAAAATGAAGCTGTTCTGTTAATTCCACAGTTGTCTTGTGTTTAAGAAATAGGCTGATATTGTGTCCCAAGTGGTGTACTGATGAAGTGAAATTGAAAAAGAAAAGTTTAGGACTGATTAAAAATTAAATGACATATTTTTGAGTTATACTAAATCTTCTCTTATCTTTATCCTATTTGAGAGAGTAGTTCTGAAGTGTAAATATGTGAATTTCAGATGCATGAAGTCTTATAATTTGAAATGCATCTGTTCTCGTTTGTACTCCCATATTGCATGTGTAAGTTAAACTGTTGTCTTGGTTATTGGGTGTGACATACCGGGGTAAAGTCCAGACCAATGGGGGGCTGTCACCTTTGCCCTGTAACCTGGGATGCTCTGTAATGCCTTGCTGTTGTAACCTCCAACCTGGACTGCTCATAACCAGCCGCCAGCATTCAGGTCACTTCTGGATGTGTTTGTGTTTAACTGCAGCCTGCAGGCTTTCACGAGCCTTGGTTATACTGCAGGGTGATCCCAACACACTCCAGATTTCCCCCCAGAAATGTTTGTCTTATATTACCCAGCCATCTCCTGGACTGTACAAACATATTAAGATCATTATTCCTTTAAGTGAATAATATACACTAGCTTGTTATCCTAAATAGAGTTATCCAGCTAATTTAACTTAAACACACTGGGTTAGATAAAGCAATAAAACAAGTTTATTAACCACAGAGAGATTTTAAGCAAGTACAAATAATAAGGCATAAAAGTCAGAGATGGTTACAAGAAAAATAAATATAAAATGCTTACTGGTACCTAACTTAACAAACTATATTAGAATCAAGCAAAGTTTCACATCACATGCTTCTAGCAGCATTACTAACCAAACTCTTCAGTTCAGGACCTCCTCTGGTCCACCAGAGTCCAACAGCTGTTTCCTTTGTCTTCTCAGGTGCAGCAAGTGAGGTCAGTGAGGGGACAGAGAGGGGTGTCTTGGGGTGTTTTCCCCTCCTTTTTATTGTTTCAGTTCCTAATTGAAAAGCATTTCCAGCTAAGACCCAAGAGACATAGGGTCTGGTGAACGAAGGAGACCTTATGTTGTTTCTTTGCTAAGATGCTGATCTCTTTGTCTGTACCTCCCTTTCTTGCCAAAGAATGTCCACTTGATGACTCTGTTTACTGCTAAAATGTAAATTAAGGCACACGTATTACTTTGTTTGGACAGACCTGAGCAGGGCTGTGGGTTTGGAACACATGTTGTTAACATCATACAGCGGAGTCTTATAACTTCACATATAATGTTGCTACCTATATTTCACCATAAGAATACTGACCTGCAAGTTATAAGTTTTTAAATAATATCTTGCAAGGCATACCTTGTACAAAGATTATTACAATAGTGTATAGGGTGTGAACACAGGATTGCATGTGTATGTTTAACCTATTATCTTGGTTATTGGGTTACCAAGTTGATTGATGGATAGTGGATCATGCTGCTAAAGAGTTACAATAGTCAAGTCCAAACACTGTTTACTGGGTTGAAAACAGCATCCGTTTTTAGGGTTCAAAATTTCCATTGCTTTTCAGGGCAAGTATATTTGGAGTAGGGCACTTACTTTTGAAAAGTATGGGTGTGGTACCTGAGTTTGTGATATTGATAGAGAAAGACAAGGATGAAAGTCAAAGGAGAAACCACCAAGATTGGAAAGGAGGTGGGAAGGGAGAGAGAAGAAACATCTAACAGATGGGTGGATCAATGGAATAATTTTGTGAGTCTGAATGATTAGCGATGCGTATCAAATATCAAGTTGGTCTGTGGATGGGTGGGACTTTCATAGGTTCAGATAAACTTTCAATCCAAACATCCCTCCTTTTTTGCCCTGGGAAACTGACAAACCCCGTCTCAAAGTAGAAAAATGTTTAAGAACATTTTTCAAAAACTCTCTCAAGAGATAGGTGACCTGTCCACACTAGCTAGATGCTGCCAGAACAAAAACATTGACTAGAACCCTTTTTAAACTGGTTGTCTAAAACAGTTTCAGAATAAAGTCAGTTTCCCAGTGAGAAATTTTTCTGCTTGAGACATATAACAATTGTGTTAGACAATGCAACAGAATGAAAACTGTTTATACAATTCCATTTAAAAATACATTGAATAAATAAACGTTGCATGATTAAGTATTCAAAATACTTAATTCTGGCCCATTCATTGTGTGTGTATGCTTTATGGTAGGCTCTTTAACTATGAGGTCACATTCTGTAATCTCAAATAAATACAGTATCATATTTTTTCCTACATTAGATACACATGTAATACCTTGTACCTTTTTTCTTTCTTTTCTGTTTACACAAACTGCTTTGTCAAAATAATCCTGATTAATCTTGAATTGGAGTTTTATGTAAGATCTCTGTGGTATTTATGTAAATAATTTTGTCAGCCTCCTTATTCTTGTAATTTTTTTCAGCCATCAGCAGTTTTTCTTTGGCATTGCAGACTGAGTTGGATCAGGCTCTAAACTACTAAGCTAATGTACCTGTGCGCACATGCATACTGCTGTATTTCTTAGGTGTACATCACTTAACCATGAAGCTACCTTAATGGCAAAGTAACATATTCCCAGTACCTTGAGGTTCTTATGAAGTCTGCTCCTTCCCCCACAATATCTTGGAAATCTAATATTAATTTCCCCATTTTGCTCCCCTCTGATCATTCCAAAACATAGTCTCTAAAATTACCTTCCTTGGCAGTTCATCAGGCAATATCCTTCCCTCTTCAAGTCACTTCATTAGCTTTCCCTTCCTCACCATATCAAGTTTAATCATCTCATCTGCCCCTTAAAAGCCCAGCCTAAATCTCAGATGTAGTTTCTTATTTTGTTCCCTCAGTGGTGGTAGTCTTGGTGTCTGTCATTTTCTCCTCCATTTCCATCTTCATGCCCTCTTCATGATGCCCTCCGATTCACGGAATGACTTTCCAGTACTAGTGCCCCTCTTTTGCTGACACACAAGCCCTCCAAAGACTCCCTTTCTCCACGAGACCCACAAATACTAACCCACAATAAAATGATCAATATTGCTTAAGAGGAAAAGAGAAAGAAAATGGGAGAGAAGAGGAAGGGAATAGTTTCAGCATCTTCCTCTGTGTCTGTTGCTTAAACTGTAAGCTATCTCGGGCAATGACTGCCTTTATTTTTCATCTTGTACACTACCAAGCCTGTCAGCATGTAATAAATAATGAAAATAATATTCCATCCGCATCAGCAAGATCCTCCTCCTTAAATGGTAGCTTGGTTCAATAGTTAGAAGAAAGTTCTGAGTCCCCAGAGCCTTAGGTAGCCACTTTATTATGAAACTCTCAGTACCTGAGCTTATCAACAAACTCCCCACCTAATGGTCTTAATTTATAGATTATTTTCTATAGAATCAATGTTATATTCTTTATAATAATTTCCATGACTATTGTTTTATGCCCGTTTGCTGTGGTTTCCAGAAGAAGCACTTTCCCTTCAGTCTCTGTCAATTTCAATGCTCTCTTTTCAGTTTTCTTGTAGGATGTCATGTCATTACCTCTGACAGAGAATCTAGCCTTTTATTTCAAGCTTCCTTCCCTTGGGCTATCCTCTGAGACCTTTGGGGGGAACATAATTGTTATCGGAACCAAGGGGATGGAGTTAGGCCCCAAGTGTGGTCCTGAGTCAGGTTTGGTTGAAAAAAGTTGTAACAGGACTGGTTTGATTTTTGGCACATTTAAATTGTACGTGCCACGGTTTATAGATTCATAGATACTAAGGTCAGAAGGGACCATTCTGATCATCTAGTCCGACCTCCTGCACAGCGCAGGCCACAGAATCTCACCCACCACTCCTATGAAAAACCTCACCCATGTCTGAGCTATTGAAGTCCTTAAATCATGGTTCAAAGACTTCAAGGAGCAGAGAAGCCTCCCTCAAGTCAACCATGCCCCATGTTACAGAGGAAGGCGAAAAACCTCCAGGGCCTCTCCAATCTGCCCTGGAGGAAAATTCCTTCACGACCCCAAATATGGCAATCAGCTAAACCCTGAGCATATGGGCAAGATTCACCAGCCAGATACCCAGGAAAGAATTTTCTATAGTAACTCAGATCTCATCCATCTAATATCCCATCTCAGGGGATTTGGCCTATTTACCCTGAATATTTAAAGATCAATTACTTAGCAAAATCCCATTATCCCATCATACCATCTCCTCCATAAACTTATCGAGTAGAATCTTAAAACCAGATAGATCTTTTGCCCCCACTGCTTCCCTTGGAAGGTTATTCCAAAACTTCACTCCTCTGATGGTTAAAAACCTTTGTCTGATTTCAAGTCTAAACTTCCTGGTGGCCAGTTTATACCCATTTGTTCTTGTGTCCACATTGGTGCTGAGCTTAAATAATTCCACTCCCTCTCCTGTATTTATCCCTCTGATATATTTATAGATTTATATATTTATATTTATAGAGAGCAATCATATCTCCCTTACGGTTGAATGGAGTCCAACAAAAAGTTTACTGTTGAAACAAGATACCAGGAGAACAGATCATTAAAAAAGTGCCAAACAGCTGCAAAAGTGCAATTTTGCTGAATGTTGTCTCCCATGTGGCCTTTTCTGATGCCTGAGAGGCTGCTATATTTACATCCTCTACTGATGTTGCCACTAGACATTTTGGGCGATGGGACAAGGCAGTCAGAGTGAATTTTCAAATGCTAAAATGAAGGGGGAAATTAATCCCTCTACCCACAAAAACAGCCTCCACAGACTTCTAATAAATATCATAAAATCACTCGGGGTTGGCCTTCTCAAAGCCAAAATTAATTGGTATATGTTTGTTTTTTGTGAACCTGTTAAACTAATCTTATTTGTGTAATGTTAGGGCCAGACATAAACTAGGGTTGCAGTAATAAAAGGCATACTGTACATTATCTATTAAACACAGAGAACTCCAATCTTTTGAGTTTTATTTCCACACTGATTGCTTTTGCCCATATCACACGTCAGCCAACCTTCATACTATACATAAAATTCTTAGTCTCTTCAGCTTTTTATCTAAGTGCTTTGTTATATTAAAGTTAGACTCTCATTCTTCTGCAGTCCATTTATTATCTTTCGCTTTTCTTTTTATCTCTTTGTATATATTGCCCTTAGGTACATTTTACTGCCTACTAATATTCTTTTTAGTTCAGGATTTCCTGAAGGGGGAAACCTAACAGGCAAATGTAAATTTCAATTTTTCTTCTTTTTCATACTTTAAAAATAAAAGTGTAATATGTGAAGTAGTTGGTTCTTGATTTTTCTGACTGCTGTATCATACACGACACATTTGAGGCTTATGTTGTCTGTCTGGTCTGTTTATTACACGTTTTTTGATTTGCATTAGCTCATAATAGGTTGCCTGTGGTTATTTATTTCCTTCCCTTTCCTTTCTTCTAAATAGGAGCTAAAATTATCTCTAGGTGTGTAATTGCTGTACACTCAGATTCTCAGCTGGTGTAAATGAAATGAAAGTCAGTAGCACTACGTTGATTTACAAGCTGAGGATCTGGTCCTTAATGCAATTTGTTTTACATTTGGTATTTATTAGCAGCTTTGGAAACAATGTAAAGCTATGAAGGCATTAGATAATATTTTAATCTTTTGTTATATGCAAATCAAAACACAAAGTGAAATTGCAGAAAAAAATTAAAGTTCTTATTGGATTGTATTTACTCTCACTACGTTACATGAATCTAATTATCGGAAAAGGGGTATCCCACTGACAGAGTATTTCCACATGGAATACATAACTGATTTTCCTTTCCTCATGAAGTATAATAAACACATTAATACATTGACAAGAAATCGTTTAATAATTTGTGCACTCTGAATGTTTCCTAAAATATTTTTCCACCAAAGTTTTTAACTTGGTAATACTTTGAGTGACCTTTGATCTAGTTAATTAAATTTAAAGGATATGCTTTAGTCCTCATTTTGTACTTTAATCTTCATGTTTCTTGAACACAGTTGCATAATTTATCAGTGCCAGCTATCAGAATGCCATATTTTACTATACTTTATAAAAAAAAACTCCAAAGATTAAAGTCTTCTAGCTGACAAATTTTTAAGCTATAGTATAATGAAAAAGATATTTATAAGCATAATGTTACACTGCACATCTTAGAATTGCTGTTTCTGAATAACACTGAGCACATAGAGATGATCAGTCAGTCATATCACTGAAGGGAGGGAATATTTGTATTTTTTATTATTATTATTATTTATTATTGCATGTGCTGTAGAAAGGGGCCTCCTGTGAAAACTCTTGTTCTATTCTAAGGTTGATTGGAGGGGGACAATATGATAATTTTAAAATTACACTTTTGCTCCATAGTTCATTGTGTTATTAAAAAAATCATATAAGCCTTGAAGTCATTTGCCTCACTGGAAATTTGTCAGAGTAAGATGCTCAACTTCATAAGCTAAGCTTCCCTTATTTGAATCATTGGTGGGGGAGGGAGAAATCTTTCCCATTTGTTCATTTTAAAGTTTTGTCAAACAGGGCCCAAACCAGAACTATTTGTGAGAAATTCTGTAGTACAAATAGGCCATCCTCAAACTTAGTACTTTTTGAGCAGGGTTCAGTTTACTTATTACGTTAAATAGATTTTTCTTGTTCTTGTTTTTCCAGAGTTTTGTAATGCTTTTAACTAATCCTTACCTTTATCTGTTTTAATTTAAAACAGATAGTGTCACCTTTCAATGCCCATTTTATCCTTCCACTTTTTAAATGTTGGTTAAGTACTATCTTATCTATCTACCCACTCACAGTATCTCCATCGTCATAGTAACTGAGTGCATCACAGACATTAATACATTCATTCTCACAATGTCCCCTTTTACTGATTGGGAATAGAGGCAAAAATAAATTAAGATTAACATATTCAAAAGTACCTAAATCCCATTTTCAAAAGTAATTTAGGGCCAGGTGTTTATAAGTATTTAGGCATCTAGAGATGCAGATAGACACCTCGGCACCTAACTTTTCAAAATACCTCGGCACCTAACTCCCTTTGCAATCAATGGGAGTTAGGCACCCAGACACTTTTGAAAATCCCACTAGCCATCCACCAGCATCTTTAAGCACCTAAAGACATTTAAAAATCTGGCCTTTAGGCTCTTAAATTTAATTGAAAGTCACATCTTAAAATGGGATTTAAATACTTCTTAACATACCCCAGTCCAGCACCTTAATTGCAAGACCTTCCTTTCTCCATGCTACTCTCTTCAGTATCCTTTTTGTGTCATTAGTTTCAGCCAGTTCAGCATTTTCATGAAGCTGACAGTGTCTTGAGCAGTAGTGTTGGAACATGGGTATGTTCTCACAGTGATAACTCCTTTTGACATTATAATATGCTTCTGCCATGTCAATAGCACTATAAGATATATGATTTTAAACAAATAACATCTCTTATGAAATGAAGGCATAGGACGGGGACTCTGACTACTTACTCTGAATTAACTAAAAAAAGGAATTCATTACCATTTCTGCTCTAAAATTGGCAGCACTATGCAAGTTTCACCCTTTATTATCTCGCATCCTATATTCCATACTTCAGCTGACTTTTTTAATGTTTAAAATTAACATTCTTCAGCCCTCAGAATTGCTGTGGCCTGATTAGCTAAGTCTGCTGCCCCACTGACATTCCCACAATATTCGTCAGTCTGAAAGGGGTTTTAGCTTTTAAAGTGAATGTGTGAAAATATATGTCTGGGTTGCAAAAATTGCTTCCTATAATGTTCAGGGATCACTGTGACTGACTTTTCTGAATGAAAATCAATGTCTAATATGTATTTTAAAAATCATTCTTACTTGTAATGAAAGATGATTTGTTACTTGTTTCAGATGTTCTATTCCCAGTTTGCATGTCACACTATTACCCGTGTATTCAAAAAAACAGAAGGGCTCACTAAAATGTGGTTCTTACAGACATGTCTAAATGTCAAATTTAGTGCTATAAAAATATATCCGGAAGGTTACAAAAGTATCTGTACTTGTCATTGTTGTATATGTGTTTTTAAAATCTGGCATGCTGGTGGAAGCAGCCGGGGGGGGGGGCTGTTAAGTTCTGTTTCTGGAAGATACCTGATCTCCAATTCTATTAACAAACACAGTTGATCAGTGAATAAACTTTATTTCTAGAGCGATTCAGATGTTATATCTGTAATATACAAATCAGGATTAAAACAAAAAATGTTAAATTCCAATAGAAACCAGTGAAATCACTGTTTGACAAAACTTTAAAATGAGCAAATAGGAAAGATTTCTCCCTCCCCCACCGATGATTCAAATAAGGGAAGCTTAGGTAGTGTAGGAAGCGATGCTGATGACTCTCCATGTGATTTTCTTCGTCTTGACTCAACAATAAATCAGTGTCTTGACTTGATGCTAAGCACATTTTACTGCTGGGGGTGCTGTCTTCCAAATTAGATTTACAACTGAAGTTCTGGATATTCGTTATTGAGGATCTCCTGGTGCCTTTTGGAGGCATAGACACCCCATGTCCTGGCTGATTTCAAATCTAGGTTGGCCTGTCAAAATTCCTCTGGGAGTTTAAACCTCCTTAAGGTTGCAAAAATGTTTCTATTACAGCTACTTGTTTTGTTAATAACTTTGTGAAACTTCTGCCTTTCAATCTGGATGTTATTTTTTCCCCCTGAAAATTTGAGCATAAGAAGAGTTGGGAGGAAAACACATTATCTCTATGATTTCAAAAACAAATAAGTCTTTCCAACCTTTTAAAACTATTCTGAAAATGAAACAGCTGGGGTTAGAAAGTTCATGGTTGATAGGGAAGTGGTGAAATGGGGTGCACAACACTCTTTTCAGTAGGAGCTTCAGTAACACCTTGATTTTTCAACTTCCTATACATGGGCAGAGCCCTGTTCTCACTACTGGGACTGCATTGGCACAAAGGTGCACCTGCACATGCAAGCTAGCAAGATCAGGGCCTCAGAGTGGGCAGCCAAGAAAAGTCAGGCTCCACATTTTAATTTAAGCTGTGACCTTAAATATGTACTATAGGTTTGCATGCTTGCAAGTCACATATTGGTAATAGCCCTAAATAGTTACAGAAATCTAGTTTTATTTCAAAGAAAAGTCAGCAAATGCCATAATTCAAATTGCACCTGCAGCCTAAATTCTGTTCCCCTCTGTGTAGTCATCTGTAAGTTACACAACAGCATACAATTTCTCAAATAATAGAATGGGGCAAGATTTTTTCCCTACATCTTGAGATACGCATGTTTAGCATCTTGAAATATATTTTCAATTTGGTATACTTAACTTTATTGTCATTATTGTAAAAGTTGAGAATACAATATAATGAAGGACTCTATCTTAATACTTATATAGAAGGGGTCAGAGTTAAGGTGGCCATGTAACCTGAGCTTTGATATTTCCTGATTTGAGTGCTCAATCACAGGTCCTGATGCATCAAGGTGCTTCAGCACATGTCTAACTTTAAGCTCATGAGCAATCTCACTGAGGTGAAGCATCATACCGTTTTGTATGGAACATGCTATTCTTTGTTTTGTTCTAAACCCTTTTGAAATATTTTTGTAAATGGCTGTCACATTCTACTCAAGACGCAGATGCATTTGGTAGGTCTCAACAAAGGCAAGCCCTTACGCTGGCTTGGATATCTTTCCTGGATTGGGGCCATAATGTATAAAACACTTTGGGATTCTTCTTACTGAGAATAGCCACCATATAGATGATGTAAATAATTTGCTAATATTATTTGGCCGTATTCACCCCTGGTGTAATAGATTTCACTTCAGCCCTGTTACTTTTATTTTATTTTCACAAATAGTAGAAAATGTATAAAACAAAGAAAAACTTTAAAAGATCTTGGGAGTTTCCTTTAGTGCTAGTGAATTTATTTTAGCCTACACTAAGTACTACTTTCAGAAGGCAGATTTCATATTAGCCTTAAAGATATTCTTACATTAGAAAACTCACTACAGGTCACTTCAGAAGAGAAAACTGTAATCTATAAACTGTGATTAACCTGATGTAAAGAAGACCAATAATCCCAACAGTGTTCTATTATTTAGGATAGATATAAAGTTACTAGGACTGCCAAATCATTTATATTCTCTTTTGCTGTTAACTTTATTATCAGCCTGATCAATATTACACAGCTGGAACATTCTTCCATTATATACACAAGCACAATTATATTTTCCCAGCTATATTGTAAACTGGTTATTTACTTTAAGAGGTCTGGAAGTTTACTTGATTTCTTTTGTTGCATGTCAAATTAAATCTGTTTTTTTTTTTTTTTAAATCTGAGCTGAGAGAGTTAGTGTCTCAGTTCAATTTGGAAAATGTGTATTTTTGAGGTAAAGTTCCCTGCAGATAGAAATTGACCTTTCACTGAAACTTGTATTTAAGTACAGTGAAAAATAGTGTCAGCTCTTGAATGCAGGTTTCAGAGTAGCAGCCGTGTTAGCCTGTATTCTCAAAAAAAGGAGGAGTACTTGTGGCACCTTAGAGACTAACAAATTTATTTGAGCATAAGCTTTCCGATGAAGTGAGCTGTAGCTCACGAAAGCTTATGCTCAAATAAATTTGTTAGTCTGTAAGGTGCCACAAGTACTCCTTTTCTCTTGAATGCAGTAATCTATATTTGAAAATATCTCCTAATTTAAATTCAGGGTGGTGTGCTTTCTGTAATGCTATTAACCATTTACAATATTGGTAGAGCTACATAAACCTTTGCTATGTCTTTTAATTGTTAAATAATGCTGCTGAACTTTAGAAAATCTTCCAACCTTTGTTTTCTTTATTAATAAAAGTTAGCTAGTGTGATTCTATAATGACTTTGGCTGTATGCAAGCTGGCATTTATGTAAGGTCCACGTGGTATTGATTATTTATTTTACTTTTTAAAGGCTCTGATTATAAGTTTTATGGATGTCTACCAACTCGCAAGCTCCAGAGTTGCTACATTAGAGAGAGAAATAGCATCTCATCGACATCACATTGCAGCCCTGAAATCAGAACTCCAAACAGCTTGTCTTCGTGAAAATGAAAGCTTACAATCAGTAAGTCTGCTTTCCGTAATTTAATTTTCTTGTATAATTTGGATATTCAGATTACTAGGCTGTATCTACTCTCATATTGTGTAGTTCTGATAGGAATGTGTGATCATATTTCTTCAATATAGCTAATTTCATATCACAGTTTAGCACAGTAATACAAAATTACCAGTACAAAAATGCTATTGTGATGCTTGATACGTGGCCAAAGGGAGGGTGGTGGATGAAAGCAATGAAAGGATTAATTTTACCACAATATCTTGTATAAAGATTTGTTCAATGTTGCCAAAGTTAAAAACACAGCATCATGGCTTCTTTGCCTTTGGCAGTTCAGCTGACAGTTAGATTTTGGACCTGAAGTATGCAACTGTCTATAGTTGCAGCATGTCCTATTAAGCCAAAATGTTATTAATTATGCGTATAACCAAAATGGTAATTAGAACATGTGATTTATTCTCCATAGGCAACTATACATATTCATAATACATGCCTAGTGAAAGAGAAATAGTATGATTAATCATCTATAAAGTTAAAATCCTATTTCAAGAATCATTTGAAGTCTAAAATATTGTTGTCCACGATTAAATTTGGGTTAATTTACGGCTAATAAGGTGATATTCCAGATCTGAGAACTGTCTTTAGGGGGATTATTGAATGCAGTATATTTGTGTCACACAGGCATCAGGCAGATGTATAAACTGTCACAAATATGTAGCTAAATATGTCTTTAGTGAGTGTGTAGATAAGTTACATATAATTAATATATTTTCCCAATTCTTTCTTCCTTTTTCCTTATTGTATAAAGAGATGAGCTTTTTTTTGTCTTGTTTTTTTTCTTTTTCTCCTTTCACTCTGGATAAAGCAAAGGACAGTAAGGAAAACAGAGGTAATATTTTACATTGAGTGTCAAGTAGGAAGAGGGGAATCTCATTGAAACAAACCAAGTAAACATATCAGCAACCCAGGGACTGTGCTTGTGACTTTGGTTGCCTGCATAAGAGCTTGCATTAATTTCTCATTGACTCATTTCTACATTGGATCATCACAGAGGGAGATATTTCCCTCAGTGCTGAACTTAAACTTTAAGATCTTTGGACGAAAGGTTGAATGTCTGAGCTAATGATATCACATAAGCGCAAAGCTTTGTTGATACATTTGTGACTCTGGACAAGCTATTGAAATTGTTTCTTTTCTTCTCCAAACAATTTTCCTTTATCTTTTGGGTTCTACTAGGTTTACATGTGTACTGCTGAGCTACTTCAGTCTTACTAGGTTGCTTTTTTGTCTTTTTATTGTTGAGGGTTTCAATCAAGATGACCACTTGTATAGCTAAGAGTGGGAAGCCTGCCAAGCTTACTGAAGTGAGGTTTGCTTGCCTTTGGATATAGAAAGTTTTTAGCTAAGATTATGCTATTAGTTTTTGAAGCGCTATTCCGTGGTTTGATACGGCACTATAAAAAGTGATGATGCCTGTGATTAAACTTAACACTTATTGAAAATTATATAATTCTATAAACATCATCAATGCAAAAACTATGTTGTTGTTGTTTGTTTATGTGTACGGCAGTATCATCTGTGTGCTCCAATCACAGATCAGGACCTTATTATGCTAGGTGCTACACAAACAAAAAAAAACCAATCCCTCTCCCCAGGGGTTTGCAGTCTACTTACAGCATAAGTATAAGTCTTAATGCAAAATTATGGTTTAGAATTTAAACATAACAAAGACAGGAGATTCAAAGTTATTTTTCCTAAAACATCTTAACTCAACTCACTTGTATGTCTCTAGTATTTTGTTATATTTGTATATTTTGTAAGCTCTATTCATTAATATATTCAGTGATTTCAGAAAGCCTGAATTTTAACAAATGTAGGATTTTTCCTGCTGCATTCCTGCATGCGCCTTCTCTTGGCCAGAGCTGCCTGCAGAGCAGACTCCATATTGGCCACGAGGGCGCTAAAGTTACAGAATTGAATGTTTGATCTAATGATATTTCCCCCACCCCTTTCCCAAAACCTTAAGATAGGAGGGTTTTATCCAGAGAGATTATGCAGTGCTTTTGCCCAGAAAAATTGGTCTAGCTCAATTAGTTTACACAGTTTTTGAAAAGTGCAGAGCTTTCATATGTGCTTGCCATGTACATGTCAGTCTGGAACACCAAATCATAGTTTATTGCTAAAAATAATTGTCCGGGAAGTACACAGTCTGTGTATGCCTAGTATTTACTTAAACCTTGATAATTACTAAATCAGATTTCTGTTCTCCATTCTTCTCTTTCTACCATCCCCTGAGTTGTTCCAAACTGATGTTGGTTATAACTTCATCCTATTTTTGGTAGTTATCTTCTTTTGCTTACTAACCTCTGGCTGTCTCTTTCACCTGTTTATGTACCTCTGTTCTCACCTCCAGTTCCATTCTCTCAGACATTTTCCATTGTAACTTAGTTTGATCCTCTTTCTTCCACACTGTTTTCTCACATGCTTAAACAATGTTACTTCTCTGATAGACTTCTTCTAAAACCTGCTACTCAGGCCCCAACCCCCCCCCCCCGCCGAAGATTTTGCTGATTACTGCAAAAACAAAACTGACACCTTATGGCAAGATCTGTTTGCTCTCGCTTTTCCTTTCCATCTTCTCATTTTTCAACTTAGCTTCTGAATCAACATCTCCATTCTCTACTCCACTCCCAGTCCTACTACTTTTCCTCTTGGCAATGGGACACATGGTTATCCTACTTATTTAGTTACATCCAGAAATTGTGTTGTTCATTCACATTCATGCAAGGTGGAATGTGATCAAGGTAGATAAGAGTCAGCTATAAATATTTGTTTTGTGGGGGATAATGAGGGAGGAGTCAATTATTTGGCGGGGGTGGGAGCAGGGAACATCAGTGGCAGAATGGTTCACAGGCCTGACAAAAAATACGAAGTCTGGCCCTGTCTACTAGTCCCTAAAGTGTCTTAATCTTTTTCCCCCTTTCTTTCTCCCTCTGTACTGTCTCCCACAGTGATGATCTCATTTCCTCCCATGTTTTTTTTATCTCATGTCTATGTTGATGATTCACAAATATATTTCTCAGTCCTGGCCATTCTCCCTTTGTGCAGCCCTGCATCTCTGCCTTTCTCTAATGTATTTTTCATTCTTGCAACCACCTAAGACTTAGTATGGCTAAAATAGTGCTTATTATTTTTCCATCTAGATGTCACTTCTTATACCTTTTTCTGGCATCCTTACTTCCACTGTTCTGCTTGTCTCCGGTGCTTGCAAGCTTGATTTTAATTTTTGAGTCCTCTCTGTCCATCTCCCATCCTATCTATGCTCTCTCCAAAATCGACTGCACCTTCCTTTATCAACTCTTTTACTTGCCCTCCATCTTTGGTACCAAAACATTTTGAAATAATATAGTAATAGTAACTACTGCGGTTTCCAAGATGTAGGCCTCACCTTCTGGTTCCCACCACCCAAAATGTTGCTGTCAAGACTCTGTTCCTTTTTTCAGTACTCTATCAAGGTTGTCACACTTGCTGGAATCACTTAGCCATCTTTGGATCTGGCCATCAGGTTTTAATAGATCCATTGACTTTTAAGAACCGAAGAGACCACTATGCTCATCTAGTCCATCCTTCTGCATAACACAGGCTAGAAAATTTCACCCAGTTATTTCTGCTATGAACATCTTCCAAGAACTGCATGCCACATTCCTGCCACAGTCTCCTCCATGAAGTTCAAAGTTCAATATCTCATTTATCAAAGTTCTCCTTAATTCCTCCCTGTCTTCTGTTCTTATCTCTTCTTATACCTGACCCACTCCCTTTAAAAACTTTAGTGCCTCTGAAAATATGTGCTTTACAATGAAAGTATCCCAATCAATGATAACTAATATAATGCACATTGGAAAACATAATCCCAACTATACATATAAAATGATGGGGTCTAAATTAGATGTTACCACTCAAGAAAGAGATCTTGGAATCATTGTGGATAGTTCTCTGGAAACATCCACTCATTGTGCAGTTGCAGTCAAAAAAGCGAACAGAATGTTTGAAATCATTAAGAAAGGGATAGATAATAAGACAAAAAAAATATTGCCGCGATATAAATCCATGGTACACCCACATCTTGAATATTGCATGCAGATGCGGTCGCCCCATCTCAAAAAAGATATATTGGAATTGGAAAAGGTTCAGAAAAGGGCTACAAAAATGATTAGGGGGATGGAATGGCTTCTGTATGAAGAGCGATTAATAAGACTGGGACTTTTGAGCTTGGAAAAGAGACGACTAAGGGGGGATATGATTGAGATCTAAAAAACCATGACTTGTGTGGAGAAAGTAAATACGGGTTATTTACTCCTTCTCATAACACAAGAAGTAGGGGTCACCAAATGAAATTAATAGGCAGCAGGTTTAAAACAAACAAAAGGAAGTATTTCTTCACACAATGCACAGTCAACCTGTGGAACTCTGCCTGAGGATGTTGTGAAGGCCAAGACTATAACAGGGTTCAAAAAAGAAATAAATTCATGGAGGATAGGTCCATCAATGGCTATTAGCCAGGGAGGGCAGGGATGGTGTCTCTAGCCTCCGTTTTCCAGAAGCTGAGAATGAGTGACAGGATGGGTCACTTGGTGATTACCTATTCTGTTCACTCCCTCTGGGGCACCTGGCATTGGCCACTGTCGGAAGACAGGATACTGGGCTAGATGGACCTTTGGTCTGACCCAGTATGGCCATTCTTATGTTTCTGTGTTCTTATAACTGTATAACATAATTTGTGACTCTGTAATGGTTTATATATTAAGACCCTGACTGAGGCATACAACTGGAAAATTTATAATTTAAAATGTATTTATACAGAGTCTCTTTACTTGCTTATTTCTTGTTCAGCAATATTTAGCTGTAATACCAGAGTTTGGACTTTGCTTCAAGGTTTCCCATTAAATGAACTCTTGTCAGTTACTTTAACAGTAGAGGGATATGCTTCTTTGATCCATTTTACTCCACTTTTAAACACATTAGCTTGCAGTACTTGCACTTTTATTCTGAGTTACAGTTAACAGTATTCTTTGAACTGAGAGCTTTTGAGTGCTGTACAATACAGTAGTGCAGTCATAAGCAAGTACTTTTTGGGTCTTCGGGGCAGGAGCAACCATAACTTTGGGCAACACATGGCAACATAAATGCCCATGGCAAGCATGTGGATCCATGGTACATCTACTGCCAAATGAAAGTCTCTTGTGAGTCCAGTATTGCAGTGAACTGTTCTAGTGACATGGCATTTTCCACTATGCTTTCAAACACATTCTAGAAAATGAGAAAAAGCAATTCAGAGCAAAGTTTGCGTTACCTGTAAAGGGTGAATGTTTATTCATTCAATGTCAGTTCTCCAGAGCCTCTGACCTTCATAGCTTCCAGTCTTGTGTTTTTTGCACTGATGTCAGCATCCCATGTTTTGTAGAAGTGTTGAATATTTGAAAAATTTTGATAGTGGTGACAGACATTGGGAGCCACAGTTGTGCTGGGCCAGGTGATTGAGTGTTTCTCTGAACCTGAATATGCTCACTGCACTCTGTGGCTTGCTCTGTTCTGCTGCATGGTTCAGGATAGGGCAAGTCAGTACAGGGGAGGAGATGGGCATTTAGTACAGCACCACAGTGTATCTACCTGGCTGGGGGCAGAAGGATTTAGTAGGGGTGGTGGTTATCCCTGCTCCTCCTCCATCGCGTTGGAATACAAATTATAGTGGGAAGGGAAGGAAACAAAAAGGGTAGAGATAGAGAGTAATGGAAAGAGAAGACAGAGAAATAAGGACCTCATGGGTGCAAAGGAAATGGAAATTTGGTGGGGATAAAAGGTGAGTTGTAAGGAGCTCAACATATTCAATTTATCAGAGAGAAGGTTGAGAGATGACTTGACACATGGAAAAGACACCTGATAGTGTAGAAACTTTTCAGCCGTGCTGACAAAGTATATGCAAAGGTATAACAACATCCAGTGGCTGGAATATGAAATTAGACAAATTTAGCCTTGAAATAAAATACAATTATCTTGCTGTGAAGGTAATTAAACATTAGAGCAGCTTACCAAGGGGAGGAGGTGGACTCACCGTCACTTGAAATCTTTATGACAAGATTAGATATCATTTTAAAAGATATGTTTAATCCAGCTTCAGGGAGAAATTCTGCAGTCTATGGAGGTGGAATGGGGCTGGTGATCATGATGGTTCCTTCTAGCCTTGGAGTTTGAGTCTGTGAGTCCTCCTGTTCTTTCCCTTCATTCATGGGCATAGAGGGAATGGGATTCCCTGCATAACCGTCAACAGGCACATAACATGTGCAGCTTTGCAGTGAGATAATGACTAGATTCAAACCTCATGCTTCAGCTGGTTGCCTACAGGGGTCAGGAAGGATTTTTTCCCTAATGCACAATTGGCTAGATGTATTCAGTGGAGCGGGAGGTGTTTTGCCTTCCTCTGAAGCATCATAGATTGGCCAGACTTGAAGATGGGGCACTGGATAAGATGAACCGGTGCTGTGAGAGGTACAGAGAATCCTTTTTTAGATGCCTGGTTGGTGAGTCTTGCCCCTGATGCCCAGAGTCTTACTGATTGGGGTTAGGGGAAGGAATTCCCCCCAAGTCAGAGTGGCAAGAACCTTGGGGTTTTTTGCTTTCCTCTGTAGCATGGGGCATTGTTTACCTGCTGAGATCATCTGGGTATAGCTCACCTAATCAATTCCCTGCCATTGCAGGAGCCTTGGTGTCACCTTGGTCTCTGCCTGTGGCACACAGTTAAGTTTCCTGAGGACAGAAATGTTTTTATCTAACTAAATTATTTGAACTTAATATGTGAGTATCTAGGTGAAATTTAATGGCCTGTTACATACAGGTGGACACACTCGGTGATCTGATGGTCCCTTCTGGCCTTGAACTCTGTGAAACTGAAAAATTTCAGAGGAAGGAGAGAGGAGTGTGACCCTCAGGAGAGGAGAGAGACAGATGAAGACTGGAGGAGGGAGTGGGGATTTCATTTTGACCTTTGTGACAAAGTTCCACCTCTACCTTGGTGGGTCCTGTGCTCGCCTCAGAGATTCACGGCAGCCCTCAGTTTGGCCACTTTTGCTAGTGGCTCAAATCTGCCGTTCGCTCAGTTAACCTCATCACTGGCCAGCATGGGGAAAAGGAAGGAGAACAATCCCCACAGTCTATGCTGGTCCACCTAGTGGGTCGGGGGACAGGCCAGGGACCTACCCCTCTGGTGGAATCCACAGTCCAGGTCAACACATCCTGTATCCAATAGGGGAGTTGAGGGAGATGGGGGACCCACCCCCTACTCCGGGTTCCAGCTCAGGGCCCTGTGGATCACAGCTGTCTACAGTGTTTCATGTAACACCTGTGTGACAGCAACAACTCCTTGGGCTACTTCCCCCTGGCCTCTTCCCAACACCTTCTGTATCCTCACCACAGGACCTTCCTCCTGATGCCAGATAGCGTTTGTACTCCTCAGTCCTCTAGCAGCACACCCTCTTACTCTCAGCTCCTTGCACGCCCCTCACTACTGAAGTTAGGTCCTTTTTAAACCAGGTGCCCTGATTAGCCTGCCTGTCTTAATTGATTCTAGCAGCTTCTTAATTGGCTCCAGGTGGCCTAATTACCCTGTCTGCATTAATTGGTTCCAACAAGTTCCTGATTGTTCTGGAACTTCCCCGTTACCTTACCGAGGGGAAAGGGAACTGCTTAAGTTGGGGTTAATAAATCTATCTTCTATCACTCTCCTGTAGCCATTTGGCCAGACCCTGTCACACCTTGAAAACAATAAGAGGTGTTGTTTTTGGATGTTTATGCTAACTGATGTTGAAACCCAAATCACTTAGGATTCCGCCAACTTGCTATTATTGTGGTTCTGTGTTATCTATACTTAATTAATTAATTTATTTAATTTATTTATTTTGCACTGTTTGGGTGGTGGTGGTGTGTTAAGTTTTTGCAATGATGGGTCAACATTATGAAACATCACATAGTGATGCAATATTCAGGGCAGAAAATACGGGAGTTAGAGGGTTTTTGATCAAGCAGGAGATGCAAGTTTGAAGAAGAGTCTTGTCTAACACCTATCCATTTTTAAGACTCTGATAAATGAGAGATGCTTACTTTAAAAAATAAGCTAAATTTCAGTAGACTATTCACTCAGTCTTTCCATTTAGTGGACCAGCAGCCAGTCCCCAGACCCACCCTGCTTATAAGCAAAACCTTCCTTTAAAAACATTCAAAATATTGTATAATGAAAATGTATCATGTAACCTCAGAACAACCACTTTCTTTACACTCTAATCTAGCTGCTTAAGAGCAGAGAGTGTGCATGTATGTGTGTTTGTCTCTCTTGTTCTCTCCTTCACCCTCACCTCACCTGAATCAGGCAGTGTATCAGGATTATGGGATCTGGAGCTGCCAGTGCATGAATGGACATAATGGATCCCTTATTCTTGCAGTCTTTTTTTGGCACTAGTCCAGGACTAAATATACTATTTCATTCCCTGCTATTAATGACCATTATATTGTTCTTTATAGTAGAGAATAGAAGAATATTTTTAAAGTAATAGAAAAAGAAAAGAATTTGATGAGCCCACAAGTGTTCCACATTATTCAGGTATGCTGTATACATGCAGGACTAAATAATACTTTGAAAAGAAATTATATCTAAAAAGTAATAGCACTGTTCAAAAAGTGAAGTTCTACTGAAATACTTGCATTTTGTAGGTAATTATAAGGAATTGGCCATCATCTTAGTGCCTTACAACACACCTGTGGCATGCAGGCATCCTAATCTAAATGCACATCTTGTCATGTGGTGTTGCTTATATAAGTAATAGTCATAACCAAACAATATAAATCATGTCCATTAAACTGTTTGGTTATTATACAACACTAATAACAAGTATAATAATATGAAACCAGTATTATAAATCACATAACATGACTTGGGGCAAGGTGTTCAAAAAAGTTTGAGTAATCCAACCATACATATTTGCCTTTTTGTAAAGAACACTTCCTTTTCTGTGGAAAGCTTTTTTGATATTCAATATGCTAGGTATGTGAACTTTTAACTTGTCAAACTATTGTAACATATTTGAAAATTATAGTAATTTGATTATAATGTTGCCTATAAGGCAAAAGGTTCAGTTAATAGAATCCATATGTAATTAAAATGCAGAACTAAATATAATCAGACAGACAAGTGACTATTGCCTTCGTATTGATAGTTTTACAATGGCCTCTGGGGTTGAAAGTTTATGTTAAAGTTACCAAATGCAGCAGAACTACAGAAAGTGAGCAAGATGACCGTTTATCCATTTTAAATTCAACAACATAGTTAAGTGATAGGCATACAATAACAAGTCTCTGGATCCTCAGAGTTTTAGGAATAGCTCCCATTGGCAGGTGGTAGACACAGGAGACGTGTGTGCTAGTTGAAGATCTGCACTCAGCAGCAGCACTGTTATATAAACACCCTGAGATGAAGGGTCCTTTAAAAAAAAAAAAGATAATTTGGTAACTTAATTTGTATGAATTCATGTTTGAATCATCTGAAAGTTATAGACACAACACTATGTACCAAGCCACAAAAAAAGTTTAAAAAAATTTCCTGAACTTAAAAAAAAAAATTATTTTCTCTGGACAGTTTTAAGAGTCGACATCCTGTGTTAGAGTTCTCTAATCATCACCAGCACAATTTACAATCAGAACACACAGAGAGCCAGTTCAGACCAGCTCATCTGTTGACTTTGGCAGAGGCCCTTAATCTCACTGTGTGCAGCTGCCACTGGAGAGATGGGGACTCGGCAGAAAGCCGAAGGAGGGTGGGATACAAGGTTGGTCAAGGCATGAACACATAGGCCTGCTTCATTTCAACAGTCATACACTGCCTTTTTTATAGTCTTTTCATTTTACTGCTTTTTTTTTTAACCTGAAATTAAATGAGGACCTCTCATGAGCCACTGCGCTCCAGGCATAAGAAATTGTAATGTCTGGCTTCCAGAAACTGTCCCGTCAAAATGTGCTTCTGATTAGGTGGCTTAATTACAGCTGTGAAAACAATGTTGATTTAGGTCTCAAGATTCCAGTGCATGTCACCCGTTATTAGCTAGCCTTGGACTGAAGCCACCATTTTAAAACTCTGTACCACTAAAGTCGCACGCTGCCTGACAACTTTTTATTTAGGCATAAAGGTTGCCAGAAGCAACACATTTTATGCAAAATATTTTTCATTGTGCAAATTTTCAATGTGACACTCTTGAGAGACACAAAGTGGATAGTTACGATTGAGCTTCATCAAGTCCAAAGCCCAAACTTTTGCAGGAAAACTGTTTAAAATAGTTTTTATAAAGTTTGACTGACATAATGCTTAATTTTAATACCTTTAATTCAGTTTTATTCCAAATCCAGCATGTTGGTTTAACCACCCAATTTTATTGCATCTAAATTTTCCTGACAGTTTCATTTGCTGCCGGGAAATAAAATTGCCATTTTTGCAACATGGGAAATAATGGCTAGCTTCAAAACCAATATGTTTGAAACTTCCTTTGCCTGAAGCAGGTTAAGGCACACACTCAATTTACTTTAGGGGGGAAAAGCTCATTAAATAGTTTTTAATATTTTAATATAATTTAAGTAACCGCTTTCACAGTGGGAAAGCTTATTAGGCCCATGTATTTACATCTGTAGAGAAGTAAATGTTTGGATAATTAGATGGTTTCCAATACTGCCATTTTTCAGTACAGCTGCACAGTTAATGCTATGAATATGGTAAATGAACATGGTGCATTCATTGCATTTAGAAGTTACATTTCAAATGGCAATAGTTTGTTTTGAATCACGTACACTTTTTTCTTAAGCATTTAAAATGTTCCTTGTTTTGTCTGAGTTTAAAAATTTCCTTATTGAAATGAACTGTCTAGTATGTGTGTATGTTATCTCAAGGCAGACCTGTGCTTTTGGAAGAGCAGGATCTAAATTCTGATCCCACTGTTGTCATGAAAGTCCAAACTTGCATGCTGTGTTGCTTAATGGAAACCATGACTTTCCTCAATGGCCACAGGTTTGTTCCAATATTAAACACAAAACAAATCTTGCAAGCTATTGGCTGATCTGCAAAAGGGGAGGCTTATGTTTTCAGGAAACTAATTTGCCTCATCCTTTTTTGTTCATATTTTGCATTTCTCTGGCAGTAATTATTAGAGAGAAGTTTTTCTAAGGAAGTATATGAACTGAGAGCTCAAAAACAAAGGTACTCACCTTTCCTTTAATTTGAGAAATCTGATTCCAAGATTAGAGATCAGATGGGCATTGAAGCATCAAAATGTCTCTCTTCCTTCTGTCTTAAATGCTCAGTACAACCCAACAGTGCTCAGGACAATCCAAATGCTCAGGACAATCCAAGAGTAATTAATGGGAAACTACAGTTTGGAGAGAAAATTGATTTGGATGAGGGGACATGTCCAAAGTGTAGATTCAGTTTTGCCCCTTTGGGGAAAAACGTATCCACATGATTATACAGTGCATCAACAGAGGAAAAGCAAGTAAATGCGTACACTACATGTTGTTCATCTACCTGAGGAGAATATAATCTAACCCTTTTCTGTGAAAAATGGCACTTGGCATTACTGAAGTTTAACATTAAGGAAGGGCTCACTTTATGCTGAGAGCACCTCCATGTTATAAGGAAGTGGTTTTATGTTGTCTTCTTCATCAGACATATTTGTGCTAATTTTACAAAATACAATCCCTGAATAATGTACGCTTAGTTTTATTCCAACCACAGCACAGCAGCATATATTTGCTTTCTGCTCCCAATATTCTTTGCTTCCTTTTTGCCCCTCATCCCATTCCTCTTAAAGCTACACTGTCAATCACATCAGAATAGAAAGAATTTTTGTATATAACTAACAATACTGCTAACACTGTGGTAGGAATAAAAGCACTGTGAGTGCTTGACAGGCTGTTATTTTGATAACTGGATATTATAGACCAGGACACTTAAACCCCAAGTAAAAAAAAATTTTACAAAAAGAATAGAGACAGGGACTTAATTTTACTGGCTTTATAGAAGAAAAGAAATATTCTATACAAAGAAGCCAAATTCACTTCTTTCCAGACTCGGGGACTTCTATTCAGGCCAGGAGGTGCTTCCTCCTTCCTTTTGAAGAAGTTGTTTCAAGATGGAGGGCTAGAAGCATCTATTATTCTCTGCTAGACTCTGAGTTAAACATAAAGGGAAAGTGTGTTCTTTCTGGGGCTATGAATCAGCCAAGAAATTTTTGGAGGGGATTAAAGAATAGCTGAGCCTGAATTTCTCTGGCTCAGAGATTTAGATGGCACCTGAATTGAGTGACTCCAAACTCATTCTTCCAGTTTTTCCTTTGACATATTTAAGGAAGATCATGTACAATATACTGTTGAAAATCATGTTTTTTTTGTTCCAACATTTGCTTTGTTTTCTGTTTCTGGATATTTCTGGTTACGAATAAAATTACGGTAGCATTTATAATGATAAAATTCAGTAGTGATCATCCTTCATTTGTATATGTAGTAAGATGTTTTGCATGTGCTTTTTTTACCCAGCAGTTAAAGCAGATCAAAATAAAAGTGCTTTTGGTGGCTTTCATCATGTTTCTCAGTATTGCTTTGTGATGCCACTTTACATCTTACTGTGGTGATAGGATGCAGGAAGGACAAGAGGAAGAAAAAACGAAGAAATCCAAAATGTGTTCATGTCTCTAATCGTTCCTTAGATAGCCAGTCAAATACATAAGTAAGGAGCTGGTGCTTCTCACCCCTATTTTTCTTTAATATATATATAAATGCTGCTGTTTAGACTTGACTAGGATTGAGAATCTGTATTGATTAGAAACAGATAAAAAAGGAGGATCATGTTTTTTCATGAGGGCATTTGAAACGCTTGATGCTATTTCCTGTACATTAGAAGATTTTAAGTCCTTTCAAAATATTTTTTATGCAAAATCTCATGTATTATAATTATTTATCTGTACTTCCCTTTGGATTGGAGTAGGGGGAGCTGGTGATCTGATCTACTTGCTCTCTCCCCTTAGAGGAGAGTGGGGCTAGTAGGGTGTCAGATCTTCCTGTAGAGAGGGGTGGCTGGGCTACTTCTGCTTCTCCTGTCAGGTACTGCTGCTGTTCCACCTGCTGGTGGGAAAAGGCTGGGACCATAGAAACTCCCCAGCTAGATATCACTGGCTAAGGTTGCTCCCACTTCAGATTCCCCTGTACTGCCTACTGAGTCCTCACCTCACTAGTCAAGGAGCAGCGATTTGGGGTAGCAGCACTCCTCTGAGCCCAGGAGAGGAGATGAGTGGGAGCAAAAGAGAGAGAGAGCTGCGCTTTTTAGCAGTTCCTCTTACTTTAGCTAAAGGTGGAACCAGTAATGCTTTTTTGGATATGGGTATATCCCCACAGTTTGAAGAGAAAAAGCAGCTTTGCTTTTTATGTTGCATCCTTGTAAAATGCATTCCTTTACTTCGGTATTTTTACTAAGGAGAAATATATTTATGCAGAAGACCTTTGTTAATATGCTTCAACTGCTTGATTGTTTGCATTTTATACTTTTTACTGAGTTTTACATTTTAAAGTATGTTAAAAGGTATGACATACACAGATAAAAGATAGGAAGTTCAAAATTAGGGCATAAAAACTTAACACTGTTCTTAACTCATAATTATGTTCCTTTTAACATTGACATGACTTAAGGGCATACTGTCAGCAAATAATATCTTAACATTTATTTTTATTGGGTGGTATACATTTAAGTCACACCTCTATATATTAACAATGTATTTGATTTGGGGGTATTTTAATTAAATATATAACTCTTTTTCATAGAAGGCTGTGAAATCCACATCACTTAGTGATGGTACAGCTGTTCCAGTTCATCTGGTAAAGACTTATTTACTCTATAGATCAGGAGGGCTCCCTGGAGCAATTCAGATCTGTTGAGTAAGTGGATATTTAAACAGGTTTTTAAAATATGGACTTTGTACCCAATAGACTTGATAGCTTCATTCTGTCAGAGGAAAACATGTTGTCTTGGTAATTTTCTTAATTTTAAAAAAATATTTACTACAGTGTACTATCCCTTAAAAGTAAAATCTGTTTCCTTGCCAGTGTTTTTCTTTCCTTCATCGTGCAGGCATTAGTTTGTTGTTACTGTAATTGGGTTGTTCAGGAGTGCTGGGTTGCTGATATTGTTTTTTTTTGTTTTAAAAAAAGCCAAAGCATTTTTTTTTTAGGAGGGTAGGTGGTTACCTTCCAGTGTGCAATAAGTATTTACACACAATTTTTAAATAATGAATTTTAGTATTGATAGCAGCTAGAGAACTGTTCTGCTCTGCTTAATACTGCTGCGACTTTGAATATATACAAAGTGACACTAACATAGTTGCAAAAACAACAAGGAGTCCTTGTGGCATCTTGGAGACTAACAAATTTATTTGGGCATTAGCTTTCGTGGGCTAGAACCCACTTCATCAGATGCATGGAGTGGAAAATACAGTAGCAAGTATATTTATACATAGTACTTGAAAAGATGGGAGTTGCCTTACTAGGTGGGCGGTCAGTCTAATGAGACAATTTCAATTAACAATAGAATACCAAGGGAGGAAAAATCACTTTTGTAGTGGTAATAAGGGTGGCCCATTTCAAACAGCTGACAAGAAGGTGTGAGTAACAGTAGGGGGAAAGTAGCATGGTAAAATTAGGTTTTGTAATAACTCACCCACTCCCAGTCTTTATTCAGGCCTAATTTGATGGTGTCCAGTTTGCAAATTAATTCCAGTTCTGCAGTTTCATGTTGGAGTCTGTTTTTGAAGTTTTTTGGTTGAAAAATTGCCACTTTTAAGTTTGTTATTGACACTTAAAAGTGGCAATTCTTCAACAAAGGCGACTCCCATCTTTCCATGTACTATGTATAAATATACCTGCTACTGTATTTTCCACTCTATGCATCTGATGAAGTGGGTTCTTGCCCATGAAAGCTTATGCCCAAATAAATTTGTTAGTCTTTAAGGTGCCACAAGGACTCCTCATTGTTTTTGCTGATACAGACTAACACGGCTACCACTCTGAAACCTAACATAGTTGCAGTGATTTCCAAGATCCCATTTCATCCTCTTCAAATGGCACAATTGATCCAATTGGTATACTCTGTTAGATAGGGTCACTTGGAACCTTCAGTGGCATTATTGCTTTGGGGATCCAACACTTTTGAGTCTGAGAGCCAATATAGAACTGCGAAGATGGGGTTCATAATAAGAACACTAGAACATACAGGTAATATCACAAAATGTTCTAGTGCTAAAACAAACATGCTCACTCATCCATGCCACACACTGGTGTGGTTATTATAAATACAGTCAGATTGGTTAAGGAAGCAAGCCCTTGGTGGCCAGAGGCAGCACCATGAAAAAGTTTTAGAATGCTCACTGATTCTCCAGCCTTTGGAACAGTGGTTTCTAGGACCATGTTTGTCTTCCCAATTGCTGGCCTGGCGGATGTACACCATTGGACAGGGTCACCATCAGGCTTTAAAACTGTCTGGTTTCCAGGCTTCCTCACTTGGAATTTTGGAAACAAAGCACCCAAAAGTAATTGAAATTGAGCACATATTGTAATTTAACCAAGACTTTGCCAAGGTTATTGGTGCCAAATACCTACCAATGCCATATTTATTGGAGTAATTGAAAAATCTATCACTAACTATTACTAGCAGAAGTGGTTTATATTTAATTACTGATCCTTGTGAGCCAGAGGGATATGAACTTTATATTTGAAGTTTACTATCTTCTGTATGCATAATGTGACAATCAGGGTTTAAGTATATTGGCTGGGAGATGTGTAGAAACCTCAAGTGTTGTACTTGTTCATTTTCCAGTGCTCCCAATTCAGGACTTTGAAAAACCCTAAATTCACTCAATAAATAATGTTTAAAAATCAGAATGCAAGATTGTTTGTTAAAGTAGAAAATCTAACTTGGAGTCCTGATTAATAACATGAGATTGAAATTATGCCATTTCGAAACCAAAAGGACCCCAAATTACAGTATTGTCTCTTTGTAAAAAGCTAACAAAATATATCAAATATTTCACAACTTGTATGGTAAACATAGCAAAAAGGTTATATACGAATATAGGAAAAATATATAGGAATTGCATTTTAATGCCGAGATAACTGCATTTATTTATTATATCAAAGTTTTCAGGGCTTTTAAAAATATTTTCAAAATCTCCTTACATGTTCCTTATGAAAATTTCTTCTGATAAAATTTTGCATTTCTGACTTCAGTCTGTAATGTTATATGGTTTTTAAAAACTCCACTGAGCTTTCAGAACACACATTTAGCGTATATACCAAAGGATGAAATTCCATTAACAATTTGTTTAAAATGTTGATTTACATAAGATGTGATTGGTATGCAAAAAATATTAGTTCCATTTGCTTAGCGGCATTCAGACTGAATGTTTAGCCTCATATAAAGTGATATTCCAGTACCTGAAAAAACAGCTGAATTTAGAAATTGATTGTGCTCTTGAATTAAATAACTATACAAAGTTCTGTTGAACTAATTATTAGGCTTTTATTTAATCACAGTCTGAAGTATAACTGTATATATGAACTGGGCCAAAAACAATAGAAACAGTAACCCTTGTTCACCCACACTCAAATTGTTTATAACTGATCAGCTTGGTTCCTTGCCCAGTTAGTATAATTTGGGTCTTGCATTTACAAAAGACCTACATGTTAGAGATCAAATGAAACTGAGCCTAAAACATATGACTATTTATTTTAAACTATTCAGATATTAACTGGTATTTTCTGAGCAATGTCTCAGGAAGGCCAGTTCTTTTCTTAGGCTAGTTTCTGATTTAAAGAACCCACAAGTGGCTGATTCTAATCTGACAGCAGGGTACATCAGGAATAACTGCATTAAAATCAGTACCATTACCCTGGTATAGAACCAGTGCAAGTGAGATCAGGATCAAGCCCAGCTGTTTAATGCAACCTGCTTTTATGTTTGACAGCATTCTCAAATGTACAGTAGTCTACTAATAATGCAGTTTTCTTTCTTACTCTAAACCATCTCCTCAGTCCTGAATGAAATCTTTTTACTGTTAGGCTTGTTCCACAGTCATCCTTCAGGTTATTTAATTTAGGTGCTTTCTTTCTTAAAAAATACTTGTTTTTATCCGATGAAGTGAGCTGTAGCTCACGAAAGCTTATGCTCTAATAAATTTGTTAGTCTCTAAGGTGCCACCGGTACTCCTTTTCTTTTTGCGAATACAGACTAACACGGCTGCTACTCTGAAACTTGTTTTCTATGTTACCTGAACTTTATAAGAGCAAAGCTCCCCTCCCAGCTATTCACTGGATATAAACTCTTTCAGATACAATAAGTAAGACTGTCCTTAAGTTAGCTAGATAAAGCATTACAGGAGATGGGTGAAACTCAAAATGTTTAGCTTGGAGAAGCATGAAAAGTTTGCATGGCTGTATGAAGAATATCCTGAACCTTTTGGGATCCCACAAGGTACAGCTTCCTCCCTGATCCAACATGATCAATGCACTGCAACAACAAACAGTCCTCTCTCTAAGTCATGAAGACATGCTGTCTACAACAGTAGTTAACTTGGAGAAGTACAGTATAATGTTTTTGTTCCTTCCTGTCTTCAAAAGGGTTTTTAGCAAGACAGTTTGGTTCTAAACTAAAAATCGTAGCTAAAATTAGTTCAGATGAGCTGAGTCACAGAGATGTATCTTAAAGCTAATGAAGTTGTCCTTCCTGTACCTGCATGCATGTGTGTGTGCTCTGTACAGTGGACTAGAATTGGTCTATTCTTTAAGCATGTGCAGATAGGTGCATTGCCCAAGACTATAAAAGCTCCGTGGCCCAGATTCTCTTGGTTTCTCACAGCCCAACCCCCACCAGCAGTCTGTCATTGGATCCTAAAGACAATGGGATCTATCAATTTAGTATTTCCCTTCCTTTTTCAGGGTTAAGAATAACACTGTGATGGGGTTCCTGGGGTGCAACCTGGATTATGGGACCGCTGAGCCCTCCAAACCCATCAACCTGGGTAGTCACTCACACTGTAATGCTAATGTCAAGCTACAAGCCTCTGACAGGCTCTGCACTTACACAGCTATCCACAGGCAGGGACACACCCAGCTGGGTTACATGAATGATCTCCCAGCCACTCATGAACCAGCCAATTCCCCCCAGCTCTTAGTCTTGCACCCCAGAACTTTACCATCTTGCACTGCTCGAGGCTCCCTTGGGCAGTACATGTTCATTAAGTAGTTCACCACTCCCTCAGTGTGAAATGGACCTGCACCAGCCTTTGTAATCTGAGCTGAGATTACCCAAGCCCTTCAACCAAAACACACTGTTTTAAGTAAAATATAAAACATATTTATTAACTACAGAAATATAGAGTTTAAGTGATTGTAAGTAAAAGGCATAGAGATCAGAGTTAGTTACTTAAGAAACAAAAAAAAATTGCAGTCTAAATTCTAATTTAAATAGATTAATTTAAGCAAGATTTGAATCAAGCAGCATCTCCCCTAGCACATGGTACAAGCAACTTACAGTTCCTCAATACACAGACTGGACCTCCTTCCAGCCTGGGACCAAACTCCTGAGTCCAAAGTCTTTGTCTTTTAGATGGTCTTCTGGGTGTTGAAAGGGGGGGGGCGGGAGAGGTCAAGTATTGATGTTGTTACTGTCTCTCTTTTTATACATTCTTCCAGCTTTTAGAAAGATCCTTGTTGTGATGTGGGTTGGTTGGTTCCAGGGTATATGTGCCTTCTCTGAGAAGCCTCTGAGATAATGGATTCTTTTTCTTGATGGGTCGTCAATGCCCATTTGGCCAGTGATAGATGCTCCATTGTCCTTAGTGAAGGTCTGGCTGTGGGCATTTCCCACCCTCACAAGATATTTCAATAGCACATATAGCAATACTTCATAACTTCACATACAGTGATAATATGTACAATCCAACAGGATATTAATGTTCAACAGATAAAGGCTTTTAAAATGCTACCTCACAATGTATACTTTGTACAAAACATATCATAAAGTATATGACAGTGGTGAATATGGGAGTACCAGGGTGTTACTTTGAGGTATAGAGTGTTATAAACACTAATGTGTATTTTCACAACCAAGTAAAGGGAAAAGCTCTCTTTGCTCATCCAAAGGAAAAGAGTTTTTAGAAAGGATTCTATCTATATCCTGCATTGAAGGCCCCCGTGACTCCCTAGAATCTCACTGTAACTCTGAGTAATGTTATTTCATTACCTGAAACTTTTAGGGAAATGTTTATTACGTTTTCTTTCTTGAAAAGTAGCCATATTAGCAGCAATTAGCTCTACCAGAATTATGCAAGTACAGAGCTCTTATGGCTTACTCTTACCTTTACCATCTTTGATAACGATGAGTTTGTTCTCTGTCCTTGCCATAAATTTCAGTTGAAAGTGGTATCCCGTTTCCACCTCAATCAGTACATTTCCCTTTTGGTTTTCTTCCCTCATACTCATGACTCCCCATGAAGCTCCAGCACTGCACAAGCTGGATGTCCAGTACTCACTGCTTCCATCAGTAAAGAACTAAGACACTTTGTGAAAAACTCTTGTCTTTTCATTGCTTATAGATGGAAAAAATCAAACAGAAGTCCATTTCCATTCAGCACCTGTCCTAATGGACTGTGGAATGTATCCAAACTTACTATAGTGAGGGATATGCTCAGGTGTTGGAAGGGCTTTTACCTTTCTCGAGTTGCTATAGCTTAAACCTGTAGGGCAGCTACACAGAATTCACTGCAGATATTCTCTTAGCTCCGTTGTCCAGATTCCCAGGTTAGTGTTCAGACTCTCTCTCTGGGAGGCTGTTCTACAGTCCTGTTTAAACGTACTGTTTCCCCATCCCTCTTGGAAAGTGTGTTATAATTAGAGAATCTTCAGAAATGAAGGGTTGGTAGAGTTAATTTAACAAAAGGTAACTATGTCAGTAGCTGGAATTTACAGAACAAATTGTTTACACAGAGCCATACCTCCGCGCCTCTTTCCCTAATTTTTGGAATCACTAAAATATGATTAGATAGACAGACAGGAACTGAGAGAATTAGTATAATAGATTCCAAGGACAGAACGGACCGTAATGATTGTCTAGTCTGACCGCCTGTATAACAGTCCATAGAACTTCCCCAAAATAATTCCTAGAGCAGATCTTTTAGAAAAACATCCACTCCTGATTTAAAAATTGCCAGTGTTGGGAAAATCCACCACAACCACTGGTAAATTCTTCCAGTGAATAATTACCTTCACTGTTATTTCTTGTCTAAATTTGTCTAGCTTCAACATTCAGACACTGGGTTGTGTTATACCCTTCTCTGCTAAATTGAAGAGAACATTATCAAATTGTTCGCTATGTGTGTACTGTGATAAGTCACCCTTAACCGCCTCTTTGTTAAGCTAATTAGATTGAGCTCCTTGAGTCTATCATTATAAAATATGTTTTCTAATCCTTTAATCATTCATTTGGCTCTTCTCTGAACCCTCTCCATTTTATCAACATCCTTCTTGACTTGTGGACACCAGAACTGGAAACAGTATTCCAACGGTGGTCACTCCAATGCCAAATATAGAGGTAAAACAACCTCCTAGATTCATGAGGCCCTTCATATCTCAGTCTCAACACCTATCAGCATACTTAATGCCCCATCCTAATCAAACTGCTTTCAACAGATATAGGCTCTGCACTGTAAGGCTCATGATTTGAAAAGTGTGTATCCATAGAGGCAATGAAAGGTGCTGAGCACACACATGTACTGATTGCAAATAGGAGTTGAAAGGGCTCAGGACATTGCCAAGTTAGCACATACATTTAGTGAAAACCATTAGTGAGAAGTGGTAAGTAACCTGGATTTTTCTGAATTCATCCATTTGCAAAATAATGATAATTAAGTCCCAGACGTAATCTCCGACTGAAAACAGGTGGAGAATGGACACTTAAAATCTTTTTAATAAAAAGATTTACAATTCATTTGTTTTCTTGGATATATAGATTTATGGATACTAAATATTTTTACTTATAAGTACTACATACTTAACAAAAATATATAGAAAAGTTGATTTCCTAAATGTCTAAAGATTTTTATAATGCAAGAAAACTGAATCAGAAAGACTCTTTAATTTGTTCCTAGTCCTTTCTTCTTTACATCATAAAATGTTAGTTAGAAATAATTACTTTTACCTTATTTTTCATTCTGTGTCCATCTTGCTTATACAATTTATCTTTCTTAATTAGAAAGTGATCGAAACATTTTACTGAACCTCTGTAATTTTTTAACCAAAAGGGTCCTGGTAACTGGGTCCAAGGATCTGCTTTAAAATTAGACTTTTGTAAAAGATAGCTTAATGCACCACTGCCATATCTCAGCCTACCTTGTCCAGTTTAGTAAATAGGATGACTAAATCATAGTCACACCAGTTCTGAGCAAACAGTCAAGAAGGAAGATAGTTAAACATCTTGCTGTGCGTGAGCAGTTAGAGGGCAGGCAGACACCATGCACCTTGACCACCTATTATGAAGCTTTTTGCTGCAATGTCAAGTGAAAGCGAGTTAATTGGGTGAAGCTGTAGAGCATGTTAGGGGCATGGTAAAGGCTTGCTGTCTGACAGTTGAATGTCAGCAAAAGCTAGTCAAGTGTGGCTGAGAGACAGAGACCTGTCACAAAGTTCATGTGGACTATAGCACAGTTAGGGAGCTGAAATGTGGTTCAGTCTCACTTTCTCCCTCATTGCATTCAAGCACCTTAAGATTTCACACTGGATGTGTCAACCCTTGTTCTCTAAGCTGTTTTCTCCTAACCCTTCTGCATTCAAATGATTGAACAAAAGATGCTAATGTTTGGCAAAGTGAATG